>NC_050478.2:147783729-148408729 GCF_012460135.2 Molothrus ater | reverse complement strand
CTTCAAACTTGAAATCCAAGGTTCAAATGTCATTTAAAAGATTGTGATTAAAGCTTGGGTTTTTTTTTTTTAAGGGATTTCTGCATGCAGACATGAGTAAGGTTGCCACACAGCACTTGTAAAAGGACCAAAGAAGGATGGGTGCCTAATACTTTACAATTCTCTTTTTAGGTTCTTTTGGAGATCATACTGAGTACCTATCCCCCATTTAATATGCCTTTTGTAGACCTTATGCAATCCTGTATCCACCAAATTCCTTCGCTTGATTACAAAGCAGGCAGCTATTTTCAGCAATAAGCAATGAGAACAGCAGATGCTTTTGATCAATATTTCCCCAGAAGAATTTTCATTCTATAAACTGCTTTATCATCCCACTAATGCCAGCCAACCTTTAGGGAAAGCAGAGCACCAGGGCACTGCTAACACTGAGCATTCCCTGTGTGTGTTCTGTTTTGGGGTCAGTGTGGAATGAGCTGTCTCTCACTTCATCCAACACAATTCCAAGCTGGTACCCAGCCACTGAAGCCTCTTTCTATAACATCATCTCATCATGCCACTTCTATTTCTCACTTCTCTTAAAAATGCACACTTCAGAACTCATCTGTTCTCTACTTTTGAGAAGTCTGAATCCAGACAGAAATCATGTAGGTGTATCCTTTTTTTCCCCCTTCCCAGATGCATTATTTGAAATAACAGAATATTTTTTTTTCTGAAGCTTTAGATGTATCTATGCATCTGTATATCTATATATTTATATCTTCCCCATTCTGTGGGCTATTTTTGGATGCTCCTGCTGAGTACCATGAGCTACTGCCTGTGAGCAGGTAGATCTATATATTGCCTTTCCTTGTTCCTCATCTTCTACTGCAGCTGTAAAGAAGAATGTGGCTTGAAATAAATCTGAGTTACTCATATTATGATTACTTGGTAGAGCCAATCAGTTTTCCAAAAAAGTTTTGATTCATTTTATTCAAGAAAGTAACTCTCTAGATAGAGGACTAAGTGAAGAGAAGTCAGATTTATTATTGTATTTGTCTGTATCTCTTTATGGAGCTGCCTGAGTCTTAGATACTGAAAAAAACAAAGGTAAACCCAGGCAAAATAATTGAAAACAACGCCAAAAAAGGTCTTTAGAAGCTACCTAATTACATCTTTGAAGAAAACAAAGGCTAGTAGATTCTTCTTTAGCATAGTGATTCTCAAGCATTAAGTTACAAGTAAAGAACCTGGTTCCTCTTGGTCTCAATGAAAATTGTAGAGACTTCGGTGATCAAAGTCTATGTGGGTTCTGCATTTTTACTGCACTTTTTTTTTCCTGTTTACCTCCCTCAAAGCTTCTTCCTCTTCCATACCCATGTAACATCTGTGACACTTAATTGGGAAGATAGGCTGAAACCTCATTATTCTGCTCTGTGCTGTTTTGGAGTTAGTTTTCTCCACAGTATCTGGTTTGGTGTCACATTTTTGATTTGTGATGACAAGAGTATAGGTTACACAGTGATGTACAAGATATGGAACTTCCAGGACAGATTAACCCAACTCTCACTATCTACAACCACCTGGAAGGGGCAAGGGTGGGCTCTTTACTAGGCAGCAAGTGAGAGAATGAGGAGATGGCCTCAAACTGCACCAGAAGAGATTCAGATTTGAAAGGAAAAATGTTTTTCACTGGAAGGGTGGTCAAACATTGGAATGGGTTGCCCAGGGAGGCGGTGAAGTCACTGTCCCTGGAGGTGTGTAAAGAAAGACTGGATGTAGCACTCAATTCTCTGCTCTGGTTGATGAGGTGGTGTTTGGACTTGATGACCTTGAAGATCTTTCCCAACCTGAATGATTCCATGATTTTAAGAATTGTCCAAAGGAATATTCCATACCGTAGGGCATCATGCTCAGCATATAAAGCTGGAAAGAAGAAGGAGCAAGGAAGGGTTGTTTGGAGTTATGACATTTGTCTTCCTGAGTCACCATGATGTGAGATGAAGCTGTGCTCTTCTAGAGCTGGCTGAGATGAGCTCAGTTGGCCAGAGCCAGCTGCTCATAACATCAAGGTTGTGGGTTTGATCCCTATTGAGTTGGATTGGATGATCCTTGTGGATCCTTGTGTGTCCCCTTCCAACTCAGAATATTATGTGATTCAGAAATTCAAAAATCTGCCTGTTGATGGGTCTTAGAGAACAAATTCTTTATTTTGCTCTGCTTGTGCACACATTTTTTTTGTGTTTGTCTGTCAAGCTGTCTTTATCTCAACCCACGAATTTTCTTACTTTCACCCTTCCCATTCCCTCCCCCATCCCACTGGAAGGGAGAGGCTGAATGTCTCTGTGATGGTCAGGTAAGATATTCTTCCTATTTCCATGTTCTTTTACCCCTGTACAGCTGAGCAAGCTTGGCAAAAGTAATCTGATGGCTCTGAAGGTGGGAAGTGAAGAAAGGGCGGACAGCTGTAGGAGGAGTGAAGGGACACAGGAATTCTTACTGGATGTTGCACTGAAACTTGAGTGTGGCTGTGAGTGTGTTAGCAGAGACTATTTTGTAAGAAGCTGGGCTGAAAATCTTTTTGGGAAGGAAATAAACAAATCACGTAGTCACAAGAAGATAAATGACTGAAGGACAGAAGGTCAGGAGCAGCCAGAGAGTGCAAGTTACTTGTGTGGAAGAAAGTGGAAGTGGATGTTCCCAAGTTACTATAGAGAAAGAAAGTGGGAGATATTGATATGAAGCAGAGGTAAAAGAAGGTGAGAAGAGTCTTCATGTAACCTCCACAGAAGCCTCTCCTGACTTCCAAGCCCACCCTAGATGTTCTCCTGTGGTGTTTCTCCATGTCATATCTGTCAGCCCCTGTTCTAGTTATCCTAGAATGCAGATGAGAAAACTGCACTCAGCACTGCAGTAGTGGTTCCTCCAGAGTCGGTAAAAAATGTGCAACTCTTCATTTCTACTGCTATTTATGTTCTCATATGAGCACATATTATATCTGAGTGGGGAAAAAAAAAAAGATACACCAGCCAAACCATTGTAATCTCTCAGCAAAGTTCTTAATGAGTGTTCCTTGCAAAGAAAAAAAAATGAAACTCACTATGTTTTCTTCCTTTGTTTCCTTCTGCAATTTTCCAAGAAGCATTGCTCTACACATTATCACCACTATAAATCTAATACTCCTTAGAAACACTTGCTTAAGAGATAAGAGCCAGGGACAAAAATATATAAAAACTTGATGCTGGGTCTGCAACCACTGCTTTACAACAGATCATAGGAGGGGTTTGTTTTTCTGTATTTCTCCTCTCAGGGAATTCATAACTTTTGCTATGACAGATAAAAATATTTTTAATAATCTTGCGACAACGAATTTGGTGTGTGATCCTTAAAACTAAGGCAAGACAAAATCTCCTCTGCTTCAGGAGCACGACTGATCAAAGAATGCATCTGAAACACCTCCGGTGCTGCCACCTACAATTCCAATCATTGGAGGCTCACACGTTTCATATGTTGCAGAAAAACAAGCAACATTTAATGCATTCATATCCCATCCCTTTTTTTACACTTTGTTTCCTGTTCTTATTATGGAGCATTGTCAGACAACTGGATCTCTGTACTTCATGGTTCATTAGCCCCCTTGCCAAAGCACTCATGGGATTACCAAGAGCCAAGGCAGATTCACTATTTGCACAAGTACGCACACAAATGCACACAGGCTATTTAGATAGAATTATTATTCATAAATTACTCTTAATTAGACTGTTCATCGGTCTGAGTGATTGTGCTCCCCTAGTATAAGTAGCACTAAATTACTTTTTGAAATTCATTACCATTGCTTGTTTTTCCATGTGTGTTTCCCCCCACAGTTTCAAAATAACATCCTCTTATTGCTGGAACAGTTGATAAGATTTTGGCATTGCTCAGCCTGGGGTTAACTCCATAAACCTGGCTGCTGCCCCAGTCAGGGCTCTTCACCTTTCATAAGAGGGGAACAGTATGGGACAAGATCATACTGAGAAAAAATGGCTCACAGAGAAATAAAATCATTGGGATCCACCTTGGCTTGCATTCCCAGAGGTTTCATACATGAGGTTCCACATCTGCATTCCAGGCTGAGCCTTGTACTTCCAGCAGCCTCTTTGAAAGGTGGCTCCTATCTTAAGGAGGATGGTTGTGTCAGTATTGCACTTAGACACTTAGATCCTGAAGATGAGAGGCATTAATCTGCCTCTGGCATTTCCCATCTCCTAGTATGTGTGTTCTTGGCTTTCATGTGTGGCTTTTATTGATCCTTTTCAGAAAAATCCTTTCCCTGTGTTGACACCCTGAGCCTTTCCCCAAGTGTAAGGTTTCTACTATTAAACCACCCACCAAAATGGAATTTGCCATTCTGAATCTCACAGTGGCTGAATGAACCTTTGGGAGGTCTTGGCTGGAGACAGAGGGTCAGTGCAGAGGGTGGGGGGAGTAATTTGTTTTTCCTGTGGGCTGCAATTTAATGCCTTCTCTTCACAATGCAGTCTCTGCAACCAGTCCAGGCTCCTGTGTCTAGAAATGAGTCTTTGGAGCTGGTACCTTCAGAGGCAGCTGGATCTTTCCCACTTTTTTCACTAGAAAGTGCCTATCTGTGAGGCCTTTACCTGGCCAGTCAGTTTGCCCTCTTCTCCATCTTCCTTAACAGACCACACCATCAAATGTTGTATTGGTTTTTTTTGCTTATGACATGGTAAAGAAAGAAGCAAGAAATCTCAGGAAAAAAAATATAAGCAGCCAAGAAAAAGAAAAGACAAAACAAATCCTCCCACTGAAGCAAAGATCTCAGAGCTCATTTATTTCAACTTTCAACTTGCACTGAGATTTTCCAATTTGCTGACGTTGAAAAGTACATTGAATCTTGGCTGAAGTACAAGTTCTAAAACACTTATTATTTTTTTTAAGCAGAATTTATATCCACAGTTGCACGGGAGACAGATAAAAGAGCAGGCAGATGAAGCCTGCCCTATCCAGGGTGGGGAATTTGCAAGCACTGTGATAAATTTCAGAGGAGAGTTGTTTTTTTTGAGTTTCAGTCATATTGTGGCATTGAAAGCCTTCAAAGCTAATTTCCTTGTTGTCAGGACTGAGGGAGGAAGGAGACATTGCTGGGCTATTTACTTCATTGCTACATTTTCCTTCCTTCTGCTTTCAGCATCTGGAATCTTTCTTGATGACGCCCAGCTTGTCTAACTGTGATATTAAAGTGTGTTCTGCCAATCTATTACCTCTCATCAAACAGGGCTTCCAGGCACAAGGAGGACCACAGATCGACTGTCAAAAGTGTGTTCTTCACTCTGCTGTGTTTTAAACTTGCTTTTTCTCCACTTGAGAACTACTTCAGCTACTTGCCATGCACCCGACTCAGCTGAGCCCCAGCAACACAGCAGGAACCAAACATTGGGCAAACCAAATTAAGGGTCTGACTCACAGCTGCTCTGAGGAACAAGCTGAGAGGTTATGACTGATCCCTGTGGCTTGGTTCAAACGGTCCTTGTCCACATAAGGAGAAGGACTTGCTGTGCAGTGGTTGCCTACCTTCCCTCATTGCCATACTCTGGTACTGGGGTGGGGTTAGTGGAGGGCAGCAGGATCATTTCCCAGTTAAGAAGAAAACTTACACTTATTTGTGTTTGCCTAAAGTTCTCATGGATTTTTCCTGACCTTCACCCACTGAAGATGATCAGAGCTCTGCCACTGCCTTTTCTACTCAACAAGGCACTTCTGGAGTTCATCTCTGAGAGACCACAGTTTGAAGAGATGAAGTTGAACCTACCCTACAGTCCTGTATTTAAACAAGGAAGGTATCAGTATCCTGTAAGAGCCACAAAATGTAAATTTCCTTTAGTTACATAATTTTCCTTCAATTTGTTCTGCTACTATCATATTATTATAATTGATTTTTAAGCTCAACCAGAGTTCTCCTTAAACTTGAAATGCCTTAGCTCTGTTTTAAGGTTTTTCTTTTCATGTGTACCAGCTGCACAAGCCCAGGTTCTGGCTCTGGGGCTGAGGGGGGTCTCTGTGAGGAGAGTTCAGGGCTGCCCTGTGTCAGACACAGATGATCCAGTGGTTCCACCTCTGCCAGTCTGGGGGTGCTGGGGGAAAACAAGTTCTGGAAAGGGCCAAAGGCAGCAGTGGCAGAGCAGGAATGAGCAACAGGGTGGAATTTCAGCCCTTAGCTAGGGCTAATCTGATACATCATGACAAATCTATCATGTAATTAAAAACACCTATTAATTTTCTTTGCTTGTTAGGCAATATCTTTCCTTATGATTGCATTTGCATTACTCCAGCAGAATTGCTCAGTTTTGGCTCTCCTGTTGGCAGCAAAACCCCATTTCCCCAGTGCTGTAAGATGGAACGACTAAGGTTGTTGCTGTATTAAGGTGAAAGCCTCAGGAAAAGTGAAAGTTTGCTGGTAAAGCACCTTGTGTAGAGAGACACTCAGACCTCTTGAGAAATGTTCAGCATCATGAATACTTTTGAAAACATGAGTGACTGACACACCCCTGAGGACCTGACTGGTCTGACTGTTTCTGGGAACCCTTATAAACTCTGTGATGCCTTCAGAGTGCCCTTTCATGACAATATTCCCAACAGGAGAACATATTTAGGATTGCTGAGACCCTCTATGGACTGGAAGAGGTTAACTGCTGCAGCTCTCTCTGTTTCATGCTAATGCAATTTCTATACCTGACTGCTCATGCTTTCAAGATTAAGGGACCACATCATTACACTGGCCATTTATCTTACTAATTTCTCCCTACAAGCCAGAAAAGGGTCTGTGATGGCCAGAATTTCTCCTGACAAGCCTAGAAAACATTCTGTCAGGACAGGTTTTTCTTGCTCAGATCTCTACCCCAGCTGGCTGTAGGGATTAAAGAAGATGTTTTAAGATGCTGAGTTGTTGCTCCTCTTCTGCAGTAGAAGTTAAGGGCAGCTGGGGATCCAAGGGGCAGAGGAGTCTCAGTGAATTCAGTTTGTTCCCTGCCAGCTATGCAGGAGATAACAGCCTGGGAAATGTGATAAGCTAAGCTTGAAATTGTGCCCTGCTACACTCCTGTTTTAGGCTCAGAAGGAAAGGGGCCACCATGCCTGATGAAAGATATGTAGGACCACTTCAGAGTTCCTAACCCATCCTGCCTGGGGCATACCTGTGCAGCAATCCTGGATATCAGTGGCATCTTAAATCTACTGCACACTTTTTGGGCAACTGAATTGAGCCAAACAATTAAAAATGTAAAAAATAAACATATATCTTCCACGCAGGCTTTCCCCAGACACTTTTACACCTCAAAATTTTAGTGTAAAAGAAATAATTGTCTAAGCTTTTGCTAATATAGAGATTAACAGAAGAGGTTAGCATTTTTCAATACACAAGTTCATAACAATCTCAGTAATTAAAATATCTTCATGACATTGCCATGAATGGGATTTGAGAGGAGCCTGGCTGGAGTTGCATATTTCATGGAAAGAGAATTGTAAGAGATGACAATGGTCTAGTGCTGAGCAATAGGCTATAGCCCCTCAAAGGAATGATTGGACAATCTATTTGAAATCAAGATAAACAGAGAATTGGAGCAAATACTGTGGAAAGGCTCAGGTATTGACAGTGGAGTGACTGCTATGCTGTCTGTCTGGAATTTTGCCAGTCTCACAGTGGTGGTTCCTTCCTTGGTTGTACTCTGGACAAGAATGGTCAAGAGCAGCTTGAGACATGCAAACTCTAATGAAAACATGAGGAAATTAAATCCAAAATATTATTTTCACTGAGGGCCAGTAGCAGGAAAACACTTAAGAGAAGCAGAGAATAAGGTAGAAGAGCATGAAGTCCAGGAAATTTCCCTAGAAATTTCCCTAGAGAAAGGCCCAGGTAGAAAGGGAATATAAGAATATAGGAATGAATATGGTAGACAGTGAGGTCAAGGAGAAAAAGACTAAGTGGCAGGATTAGTGGACATGGAACTAAGTTTTATGTTGGGACACCTAAGATCTGTCACCAGTTCAGCCATAATTTTCTCTCAAGTAAATTACTTGCCTTCTCTGGACCTCTAATTCATTTTCTGCTCTTTATTTAAGGGCCTTTAGGTCTGATATTCACTACAGCAAGGCCCCTCTTGTGTAGCAGTCTGAGGAGGGGCCCATCAGAGTCCTGATCAGTGACATAAATAGCAAGGACAGAGCACAGAGGACGAGAATCCTGTTTCTTGGAGAGATCTGGGATCCAAAACAAGCAGGAGGAGGGTGGCAGTGAGCAAGAACAGCTTGTTATAAAGAGTCCCTACCTTGTTCAGTGCACTAAGATCCCTTATGACTTCATGGATCAGGAATTGTCCTGGGCTGGCAAATGCATATGTGACCCTTGGCAAAACCCCAGAAGGGCTCAGTTCTGCAGAGTGGCTTCAGAAGGTCAGGAGGAAGTAAATCAGCCTACTCTTCACTTTCCTAGTGTTACTCAAATGTGATTACTATCCAAGAATCTGCAGTAAAGACATCAGAAAGTCACTGCAAAGGAGCAGCACTTCCATCAGAAGGAGTGGTGGAACTTTCCTGTGGAGAAGTCTGACTAGGTGTGATCACAGACTTCTCTCCCAACTCTACTTGTTCCCTTTTCTGAGTCCTTCATGCTGGAACTTGCTGCCCACCTGTATAGCAGGCATCTGCCTGCCTGGATCATACAGTTTTAGAAACCTCCCAATGTGAAATAATAATAATAATAATCAAATGAAAGAGGTTATTGAAAACATTACAGGCCATAATTTTAATAAATGTTGGTTCCTGTCACTATGTTCTCTAGTATTTATAGTTTTATATACTGCCAACAGATCCAAGTGTTTTGTCTTTTTGACAAACATTTCATGCAATCATAAATTAGCTCATTTCTTAGCAAAATCTGACATCAGCAGTTAAGCTGTCAGTATATAGAAGTACTAGGGCTGGCAAATCCTCATCTCATAAAGAAAACAAAGAGCCTAAATGCATCCCAGACAGTGAGCTAAGTGTGCCTGAGCTGAGTCTGCTATAGGGGCCACATTGGTCACAGAGCTGACAGGTGGTGATTCTGCAGCTCAGGCATCGGCCAAAATGGCTCTGGACATCTTGGTCTTATTAATAACCCTGCACAGGTATGCAGGAGCAGCTCCTGGGCTTCCAAAGGAGACACATGTCTTAAAACCTCTCCATTTTTTTTCTTTCTGGCTTTTGTTGAGCTCTGTCCATAACTGGTTTAGATCTTCAGAGAAGTTCTGCTGCTGGTGTTTTTTTTCAGATACAGTGCTGATAGAAACAAAATATAGACCAATAGAAAATTAATTTATCTGCTTGATGCTGGGATTTATCCCCTTTTAATTGAATAGGACACTTTGAGTAGATAGATCTGCTGCCACATCTTTTGAAGGAGCTGTAGATGAGTCAGATCTGCCCTGAGCTCTGCACAAGCTCAGGAAGAGCTCTGTTTTTAGCTATAATCTATAATCTGTTTCATTCTGAGCAGAGATGCATGCTTTAAAAACCCTGTAGTTAGTCTCACTAGCTTTTCTTTCTCACACTTTTTTGGGGGGACATCCTATGGAAACCTGTTTAAACACAGTGCTGTTAAAGCACTCCTCAAAAAAGGGGGAAAATTCACCCTTCTGCAAAACACATCTCTAATTTGCATAAAGAGTGGATAAATGAAATTATAGCAATGAGTGACTCCTTAGAGGAGTGGGGATGGAAGGCAGAGCAAGGAAAAGTACCCAGGCTACCCAGGTACAGTTGTAGTTGACAAGGAGATACAGAGGCTGCTGAAAGAGCACCCAGCAAGCTTGAGACATTTATGTGCTTCCAGATCCACCTGAGTTCTTCCAGAAGCCTTGATATTAACAGGTATCACCCAAGCTCAGACCTGAAGTTCTGAGATTAAAGGTGGCCAGGAATTTATTCTCTGCTCCAGGCAGGCAGCTCTTATGGGAAATATTTGCTATTAATACCAGGGAGTGATGTACAGGGAGAGTCCAGCTGACCCTGGCTGGGCATCAAAGTGGCCACATGTGTGTCAGATCCAGGATCTATGAGCATCTTAATGGATTTATTGGGAGACTGATTTTCCTGCTGTAGCACTGTACCATCACAGCTGCACATCTTCTCCTGGCAACAGATTTGTATCAAGGTTGCTGTGAGCAGGAGAGAGCAAATTTTGTTTACTGCTATATGATGGAAGCAGCTGCTTTTGATTTGGAATGGGCAGCGTGAAGGGATCGCGACAAAACTCTGCTCATAATTCACTTAATGCCCACTGCTTAAACTTCAGTACTCAGCTCCATCTTAGACTTTGTGGCACATCTCACCTGGTATCTATTGGGTTGTGAGTCTCCCCCAGGACCTACACCATCTCTGAATGTCCAGGACATGGTGGGGTATTACACAATGTTTTCAGAACTGAAAAAATCCCTGAAGTTCTATGGAAACATCACCAAAAAACGTTGCTGTGCTTTGGAGCCAAATTTTGAATGACTAAGGGATTTGTGACTGTCTTGGCTTGGAGAGACAGGAGTCTGCTAAGGAAGGCAGGAGCCTCCCCTGAAATGGAGAATGTAAACTCCTCTCCCCCCGCCCCCCAAATTACCATAAATTTTAAATTAAGGGGCTCTCAGGCAAAAAAATATGGGAGCGGGAAATAACAATTCTTTAATAGGGAAGAAAATAAAAGGATAAAATAAACAATGCAGTACATTAGAACAACACTGACAGAGTCAGAACCCAACCTGACACCCTATGGGGAGTTGGTAGCAGTCCAATTGGAAATGTGGCTGAAGTTCTTCTGGAGTGTCAGGTGTGGTTCTATTGGAGCAGGGATCCTGTAGAACAGGGTGCAGTCTTCCGCTGAAGATCCAGTGGAAGGAGAGTCAGCTGCTGTTCCTCTGGGAAATCCAGTGGAGAAGCCGAGCTGGTGTTCCAGAATCTCCAGATTATATCCAGGTAGGAATGCTTGGCTCCTCCCTCTGGGCAGAGCATCTCACAATGGGATGCTGTAGTCCTTATCAGTCATGCAGTGACATTCAAAGGCCTGTTATCAGCAGATGTCTCCCCTGAGAGAGGAGTGATTATGGAAGAGATAAGGAAAAACTGCCCACTTGACAAAAGACAACTGCCATACAGATGGTAATAGAATATGTCTTGCCTTGCAATCTGGAACAGTGACCCAGGAAAATTGTCCAGTGAGGAAAAGGTTTCCATTCCTTTCTTGACTGAGGATTTCAGCTGGCATGGGGAAGAAGAAAATGTTGGCTTCCTGTTTTGGGAGCCAGTATGGAGCAACTCCCTTGTGCATCTCAGGAAACAACCAACAACATCCCCTGTATCTTTTGTGGTTTCCAGCCTATTTGTCTGGGGACTGGTGTGACAGCGATAGACATTTAATTAAAAATAGCCAGCATCCAGTTATACAGAATTAAGTATTAAATTAAAAAAAAAAAAAAGGATCTTTTAACCAGTGGCAGATTCTTCAGATTCTCTAGTGACAATAAAAACAGTATCGTGCCAATGCCTGGCATTTTTTGTTCAGTGTTCCTGCTTCAGCTAATGTCTCCACTCATTCATCATATCTTTTCAACATTTTGGCTTTCCTCCCAGGCAGGATATGTTTGATTTTTTTTTTTTTTCTGAAAGGAATAGAATATAATAGGAACCATTTTTAGTTGCAAGGAAATATACATGGAGATAAATAGCCCCTGAATCAATAAAAGGTGAGACCACAGGTCTTACTGTTTAAAGCTTTAAACATCACTTATTTATCCATTCTTCCAAAGTGAAAAAATTGCCATTCTTTAATCATTTGACAGTGATTATAGACATATGTTCAGATATGGCCTTCGTTTGTTTATCAGTGTCTAGTGTAATGTGTTCCTCTTGTCTTCACTTATTTAATACAAAGCCTTTCAAGATCTTTTCTCTCAGCTACTTTGTTGAGGGGTGTGTGGACTACTTAATACAGAATAATTCTCAAAGTGCCATCAACATCTCGCTTATACCCTTATAAATGAAGAATTTTGATTTTTTTTTTTCTTAGGGAACTAAAGGGAAGCCAGATGGAAAGCAGGGTGTAAGGGCAGGTAATAATTTCCTGTAGGAGAGCTAGGCTAAGCACAGATTTGGCAGATCTTTGCAGCTTTGGCTCCAGTGATTCTGGATCTTTTTTGACTTCAGACCCTGCTGAGAAATCTTCTTATCACCTGACTTGCACTCTGGGCTTCTGCTGTTGACCATCCAAGAGGAAATAAAGAGGAGCACGAGAAAGATGCTACCAAGAGCAACATTTTGGCAGTAAAGGAGTATGAAAAGGTTAGTCTGGCTTGTGCCCTGTCTGCTCATTAATAATTCCTGTTTCCTGGTAAAGTGAGCTACAGCTCATTCTAATAATGCTATGGATTCAAACCTCCCACTCGACAGACATTGCCCAAATATTAACCTAGTACCTTAAAGGGTTAAAACCAGTGTAAAAATCTTAGCAGAAACCAAGAAAAATGCCTGGTATAATAATTTCCATTTCCCCTCCACAATATATGAAGTGTGGGAGTATTTAGAAACAAACCTGACTTTTACTCTTACAAACTGCTTTGATTTTACCACAGCTTGGTGGTGGGTAGAGTTTTGTGCTATTTCATAGTGTAGAAAAATAGAGCTGAAAGAAACTAAGAGACTCGCCATGGTATCACACAGTGGGAAAAAATAAGACCATCCTCCAAGCTGCTTTAGCATTATGGAACCCATAGAAATTGAAAGATCTTCTTTCAGAATGAGTCTAAAAAACCCCAACACAGCTGGAAGTGACCATGGGGTGGGGCCAGATCCATCTGTACTGTAAATTCATCAACTCAGATGGTCAGCTAGAGTTATACCACAGCCAGGAGTGTAGAATGCTTTCTAAGGTAGTGCTTTTCCTTTTCCACCTAGTAAATCTCTGCCTGGTTGCTTAGTGAGCTCCCTACATTCTGATGTATCTGAGAGAAGTTTTGGTCACACAGTTCCTTGGTGCTCCATTAGCTGTAAACATGGGAGGCCCTGACTGCATTATCCCAGTGTCCTGTTTGTCTTGGAAATCCTTGCAAATCCATCATAATCCCAGTCATCTCAAGCAATTATTCTGTGTGTTTAAATGCTCCCTGAAATGGGATTGTTTCCACAGCTGGACTCAAGTGGCTTAGCTAAGTGCAGACTGTACTGCAAGTTCACCACTTCAACAAGTGGCTACCACTTGGACTTGTCCAGATTGTTGTATTTGCACACAAATCAATTGCAGGAGAGTTGAAAAATCCATTGGAA
Source organism: Molothrus ater (assembly GCF_012460135.2). NCBI lineage: Eukaryota > Metazoa > Chordata > Aves > Passeriformes > Icteridae > Molothrus > Molothrus ater. The sequence goes on along the minus strand of NC_050478.2, from coordinate 148,395,415 downwards.
GTGTTTGGCTGATTAAAGAACTGCTCACATCAAAGTGAGCATGCAAATGCTGGACTGGATTAGTTGGTTCAACAAGTTCATTTCCTTACAATTATTAACAAGTGTATAGTAAATGTGTAGCACAGAAAAGTCTATAAAAATTTATTCCATGTGCCTTCACAGGCCAATAAAGCATTTACAACAGTCTGTGATAAGACTTATAATAAAAAATCAATTGCCTGTGCTATAGTATGGCATGCGAAGAAGACCAAAGGCTTTGCCATGACATCCTACAGTAGTTATAGGGGGCAGGGAGTGCAAAAATATATGGAAAAATTATATGGATAAAAGCAAAAACCCCATTCCAGCACTCTCTACCACTCTGATGCATGGGGCATTGTGAACATGAGCCAGCATGTGCCCAGGTGGGCAAGAAGGTCAGTGGCCTCCTGGCCTTCTGTGTCAGCACCAGTGTGGCCAGCAGGACCAGGGCAATGACTGTCCCTCTGTGCTGGGCACTGGGGAGGCCACACCTTCAATCCTGTGTCCAGTTTTGGGCCCATCAATTCAGGAAGGACACTGAGGTGCTGGAACATGTCCAGAGAAAGGAACAGAGCTGGGGAAGGGGCTGGAGCACAAGTCTGATGAGGAGAAGCTGAGGGAGCTGGGGAGGCTCAGCCTGGAGAAAAGGAGGCTCAGGGGAGACCTTATTGCTCTCTACACTTCCCTGACAGGAGCTGGGCTCAGTCTCCTCTCAGGGAACCAGTGACAGGACCAGAGGAAATGGCCTCAGGCTGGGCCTGGGGAGGTTCGGGCTGGACATCAGGAGGAATTTCTTCACAGAAAGGGTTGTCAAAGGCTGCTCAGAGAGGTGGTGGAGTTTCTATCACTGGATGTGGCACTCAGTGCCATGGTCGAGTGACATGGTGGGGTTCAGTCAAAGTTTGGACTTGTTGATCTTAGAGATCTTTTCCAACCTAATTGATTCTGTGGTTCTGAGATCACTTATCACCAATGTCTGTCTGCAGCAATCTGGAGTGATTCAGAGAGAGGCAAAGTCTTCTTCTAAACATCCCAAGGGACAAATTATACTCTAAGAAGGAAGGAGTTCTTTCATCACCTCTCTAGACAACTGGTAGAAACCCTAAAGAATGGTAATTATCTTATATTTAACAATTTAGTCCTCATGCTCAAACCAATGCCATCACCCCAATGCATCAGGCATTTCAGAGGAAGTTGAAAGGAATGAAGCTGACATGCAAACAGAAATGAGAAGATAAGAGGAGTGGGGAAAGCTGCATTTGACCTGTAGGTCCACATCCTCTCCAGTCCTCCTATAATATGAAAATACTGTGGTCAGATGATCCATTAAATAGGGAGGAAATAAAAGAAAGGAAAAGACAACATACTGTCTGTTTTAATGAGAGATAAAAATACTCCATGGTTCTGCAGTGGTAAGAGCATGGCATGGACATTTGAAATGTTTATAAATATGTATGTATGTTTGCACTTGCAAATATGCACAAAAGACATTTAATCAGAGTAGAGGCAGTCTCAGAAAGTTCCCATTAGTGAAGCATCTTCTGATTGCAGAGGCTTATAATAAAGTTAATGAGAATAACACTTTAATCATGGATAGCTGCTGCTGTTGAGAGTATAATAGCCACATTATTTAGGCTGAATTTTTCCTCTGAAAAACACAAATTTAGATCATAATGGTCAGAGGTTTGGTTCCCAATTCTCAACTGAGTCAATTAAAAGTAGAGAGAGTAGGAGAGTTCTTGCTGAGAGATGAATGGACACAAACTCCTTTGAAAGACAAATCTTTTTTGTTCACATCTCTACATATTGATTTAGGAACTTAACATTGGCTACTGAATTTAAATTAGGAGCCAAAAGATACGGTTCTGCTTTCTGAACACAGTTAATGAATTAATCTTCCCAGTATGCCCTCAAGGTAAGTAACAATCATTATTTGAATTTTAGAAATGCAGGCAGCTAAGGACAAGTAATTTCTGAAGTATCCATCAGTGTGCCTACTTCGGGATACCTGCCTTTTGATTTTCCAGAGGCTTGTTCAGCATTCTTTTGACAGAAGGTCCACTAAGGAGGCCAAAGAAAGAGATCTAGAAAAACACAATAAGCATTTCCAATTCAGGTGTCAGGGGAGGAAAAACTGGATATCTGTGCCCTCTGCCCTGCCACTTTGAGTGATGAGTAAAAGGAAGCAGTTGGCATCATTCTGAGCTCTTTGGAAGATCAAAATGTGTTGAGAGGAAGGTTCTTCAGCCAGGAGGCGAGCCAATGTGGAAGAACTGCTTTACCCCCAGATCTGAGGCTGGTGCTGGTCCTACTCTTGTTTATGAATATAACATGAAGCTGGAACCTTCCCCCAGAAATCTTCTCCAAAAAGAAATGTAATGAAGATGTTGACTTGGTAGAAGAGGGTCACCTTGCAACTTATTGTCTGAAAACTATAAATATATATTGTGACTTTTATGCATGGTATTCAGATTTCTAGGAGTATGACAGCAATGTAAATTGAAGCTGTAAGAGGAAAATTTGAGGAGAAATTGGAAAAAGTTGGAAGGCTCATGCTTGCTGTCTTCCTCTTGGACAAGTCAGCAGCTGCTGTCAACACAGCCCAGAACTTACTTGAATGATGTCCATGGAAATTTTAGTTAAAACTCTAACAAAAGAAACTGGAAGGAAACATTTTCTTCCTATTCACAAGGTAAATGGAAGACATGAAAATGCTCATTCCTCAGCTTGTTTCAATAGCAGCATCTGGTGGTTTTCTCTTGCCTGAGTGATGAGGATACAGCACTGGAAAGAGTTACCTTTCCAGGGCCTCTAATTCCCTGCTAAGGTTAACAGCACTCCTTTGGTACCACAGGCTGTCCTAAGGACAGAAAATTTCATCCTTGTCAGATTTCATTACTTCCATTTTCAAAATTATCTTTTAATAGTGTGCATTACAGCTGCCCACCTTCTCCACACAATCCTGCAATAAAAAACACTGACAAGTTTGCCAAATTTTCTTCCAAAAATTTGCCACTGCTTGGATGAGACAGGTGAGCAGTAAAAAGGACTCAGTAGTCCTCCATATGTGTCTGGTTTTTTGGCTTTGATTTTTGAGTGGACACCCAAATGTAAAGACCCTAATTGTGAAATTCAAGGTGAAAGTAAAACAGACACAATTTAGTTCATGAGTAACTGCTTTAGAAATGAAACTCAAAATTAGCCTAGCTTCAAAAAAAAACATTCTCTACATTTCAAAAGAAAGCCAGAGAAGAAGCAAACTTTCCTAAGATGATGCGCTCAGAGTATTTGGAAAATGTTAAGGAGCATTTCAAGATGTCACTTTTTATCTTCAGCTACAACATACCTCTTTCCTGGTTTTGTGGCTGCTAGACTTACATGCAGAATTTCTAATCTGATTGGAAGTGTCTTGAAAATAAATGTCAGTGAACTGGAATGGAAATCATAACCTTGCAAACAGATGTGCAATTAAATGCACAGCCACTACAACCATATTTTTCCAGTCATTAGTGGAAAAACCTCAGCTTTCTCTTTCTGAGCAAAGATCCCTTTTGATTAAGTGCCTCTTTCAGGTCAACACATCTGAGTGAAGCTTAAATTTCCATGATGAAATTATTGAAGTCTGTCTTGTCAGATGACCTCCTTAATGACTGCACACAAGTAGCAGTGACACATTACAAACCCTGAAAGTTGGCTGAGAATCTGCAATGCTGGAGTTCTCATCATTGCTTCTCTGAGGGCAATTTTATGACACTGATGGCAATGATAAACCTTTAGGTCTATGACTGCACTGTCTTTTTTAATATAGTGTTATGAGGAATTTCAAATTATGATTAGATGAGTTAATTATTAGCCACATATTATTTTAACCTCCCATTTTTGTGCAAGGTGCAGATCTTACTGAAAAATTTCACCCTGGTTTTGGCCCTTGAAGGACAGCACAGAGGAAGCACAACCCAGTCACACAATACAAGTCATAGAAGAAAATGAAATGTGACCACAGATATTAGTGTTGAAACAGATTTATTGGTGATGGACCTGAACTGACATTTCCCTAAACCCACTGGGGTTTGTGGATTTAACTGGTTTGCTCAGGGAACCTTTTTTCTGCAATACACTTTATGCTGTGTTTACACCAAGTCCGACCCAGGTGTCACTTGTTCAATTAATTTGTTTATTTTCCTAGTCTAGTTCTATGGTCAGATGCCATCAAGGGGATGGTGGGGGGGAATCCCCAAAAACCTGTGCTGTGGCAAGTGAGCAGTGCTGCCTTCCCAGAGCAAGCTGAGCTGGCCATCAAGAGGTTGGGGGGCAAATTTTGTGAGCATCCTTGAAAAGGTGGGATGGATCTGGAGGAGTCAGAAGTGGTGACTGCACACTTCAAAATTATGTTCTCTTTAGTAGAAAAATGTGATTCAGGAGGAGAAATAGGTAGGACTTGACTGGAGGATAGACACGTACAGCACAAATACCTGTGCCTTGATCACAGTGGGTTTTTCCCCTCTGCTTTTTTCCATGTCCTCTATGTAGTTCTCTCAGTTCTTCAGAACCTGGTTGAGGTGCACTGATGCTATCTGCTCTGCTGACAGGTTTGAGGAGCCAGTGGCACCTATGGAGGAGGAAAGCCTGGACATACAGGGGTGATAACCTCTCTCCCTACCTGAGAGAGATGTCATTGAAGGCCGCAGGAGAACAACAAAAACTTGAACTCCTCATGGCTTTATTTATCCAGAGGAGTGATTAAAAAAACCATTTTTATCTGTAAACAGACATTTTTATCTGCATCAACATCACCAGAACAAAAGCAAATGTAATGAACTTGAAATAAGCCTCATATGGTGTCCTGAATGCAGAAGCTCTGCAGTCTGTTGTCAATGGCCTTCCAGTTTGACAACAGCTATTGTTCTCATGTAAGTATTTCATTAAGTCAAATTTCTACCAAGCTGGTGAGTCACTACTGGCTTCTCCTTTATGATTTATACCAGATTAAAAATGCCTCAGTAATAAACACCTGATCTTAATCTCAGTGCTGCAATAACGTATTGTGAACATATATTAGAAACTATTGCACAATGTATTTACAACACCAAGCAGCTTTACAATAAATTATGGAACAGCCCTGTCATAAAACATATAAATAATGATTCTTCAGATGAATATGCCTTTGATATTTTGTCATTGTTCATTATGTTTTATAGCACAATACATGGTCATAAATATTGCCCAAAAGACTAGCATAGCACGTGACAGGTTGTACAGTAATCTCATTGATATAATTCTTTTCCTGCACAAGGATTAGAAAATATTATTTAGAAGCACTTGAGCTTGCAGAAGGTCTGTCCAAATAGGGAAGTCACTCTTATGTGAGCAGGGCTTTGGGTAGATGCCTGCTGAATGGGAAATTCCTGTGGGACAAAAAACCTTTGAAAGATGTGATTTGACTGCCTGTTTTTCCCAAGCCAGACCTAATGCAGTGTTCCAATTATGTGGTAATGGTGAATGTATATCACTGAGCAGTACACATTGTATATGTTGTGTGCAATGGGCAAAGTGAAGGTCAGGGCAGAAAAATCCCTTGGGCTTTCAGCAGGAACAGCTCTTGGCTGTTCTGTGCTGATGAAATTCCAAAGTTTTGTTACAAACAAGCAAGAGGAATGGAAATTGGTTTCTGCAGCTTCCTAGCATTAAAGCATGCCTGTCCCCAGTATGACTCTCCCTAGGTACTGGCGTGTTTTCCTTCTGGTACGGCGTGCTCTGCATTATTAAAGGCTTCTTGTTTGACTTCATCATTAGGGTTTTATTTTACTTTTTGATTGTAGTGACTAAATATAACAATAAGTGATTTAAAGAGGAGACAGAAATAAGTGTTAGAGAAAACAAACAGCCTCCCCCCTGCCAAAATGCTGAGTGGCGTAGCAGCGAATGGTTGAAAGAATCAGATTTAATTAGGGTTCCTTTCAGCACTGAAAATTCCATTTATGCACACTATTAAAATAATCTTCTGCATTAATACTAATTTACATCATCAAAATAGCACTTCATCTATTATTCATAGGGCATTGTAATTTCTCCCGACTGAGAGGCTGAAGCGTGGTAAGACTTCTGCTAAATACTGAGCAGAAATTAAGATATCTGTAATGGCTTCAGTTTTCTTTCTACCACATTAGATATACCACAGTTTCCTCTCTTCTATATGTGTAATGACCACTGATAATATCATAATCATTATTATGCTCTTCCTATGCCCCTTTGTGGTCAAGGATCTCCCTGTCACAGGCTTCATGTAAAATCAGCCTCCCCTTACCTGCTGTCCAAGGGCAGCCTCATTCAGGGGAGGTGAAGGAGCTGCTTAATCAAGAGAATAGCTCTTGGAGGAGAACAAACAAAAATCTCCTTTTTCTCTAGTTTGAAGGGTGATGGGAAGAATTGACATGAAGAGTGCAGCACAGCTGGAATTTCATGCATTCTGGCCTTGGAGATGGCAAACTCTTGCTTTCTGTACAAGAAAAAGTGTTGTATGCTATTCTGCAGCTTTTGTTCTCTGTGTCATGTTCTCCATGTCTCTGTGTGTGTGGGATGTTGGTGCAGCTCCCTGCTCCAAATGGGCATCATGGTCCCAGTGCACACCAGGCTGGGGCCTCTGGCTTTGTGAGTACCAGGTCCTAATGGATGTCATGACAGTTTTAGATTTCTGAGCCTGACTCCCATTGTGCTAAAAAGACAGACCAAAACTGTCTTTGAGACTACCCTTGCAATACAGAAGGGTCTTTCACCAGGGTGGTTTTCATCTACTTGAAATCATGATTCCCTGAAATGCTCATTTATCTATTTCTAGATGTGAAAATGAGAGCTTCTAAATCAACAGTTAAGGAGAAAATTCTATGATAACTTGCCTATTAGTCTGAAAAAAAGAGGAGAGAGAGAGAGATTTGAGCATCAAGAACTGGGCCAATTGAGCATGGGCTTATACCTTTTGCTCCAGTGGAGGGAAGGGCAGATGACCTAGCAGGACTTTCATGTTTGTTGGTGGAGTGAGTCACTCTGCTTCTACTGATTAATAAAGGAAGAAATAATTGTCTACAAAGACTGCTGTTAACCACTGAATAGCAAGCTGGAGGGAGGGAGAGAAGGAGGAAGGTAGGTGGGATGTAATTTTTCTTTTGCTAAAGAAAGGGGGGCCAAACAGAAGTTTCATGTGTCAGTTGAAGATGGAAAAAAGACCTCACATGGAATGCTGTGGTTTTGGGACTCCAGTGGCCTTTCAGCTGCTTGTTGGTTTAGAGTCTGCAGCAAAGCACAGTATGACTCTGCAATGTTTAAAGAGCAGTAATCACAAAGGCTTGGAAATCAATAACTAAGACAAAGTAACTCCAGCCCCAATAACCCTAAATATCAGAAATGTTATAAAAGGGATTATTATTTTCCCATGAGTTGAGAGGTTTGGCTTTATTACTCTTGTAGTTTTAGTAATCTCTGTAAAGCTCTTTTTGCATCTAGGCTGGTGATATTTAATAATTCCTGTTTGTCATATTCTTGGCTTTTTAGAATACATTAAGCACTGTAGATGAGATGTACAGCAAAGTTTGACTAAACTGGTCATCATGAAACTGTTTGTGGGAAGGATGCTTTGATATAGATGTAAATGTTGAGGCACTATAAACCTCTGGAAGCAGACTGAGTTTTCAATGCACTTAGAAAGCCATTAACTAACATGTGTTATGTATAGATTTACATCACTGGTTTCATGCTGCTATATGTGATCATAATAACATAATAAAAGATCTCTGACGGAGTCAAAATTAGGCTTTAGAGTGGATTAATTTTATTTAAATGAATATTTAAGGGAAAAAAGATATGTTAATGTGATCTGCATTATTTCTCACAGTGTGAGTTCCATGAACTTTGTTAAGTTACTGACTCTTGGCAATACAACAAAACAACCATGTGCACTTGCAGCCTGAAAAACCAACTTAATCCTGGGCTGCAGTAAAAGAAGGGTGACCAGCAGGTTGTGGGAACTGATTCTCCCCCAAAAATCTGTCCTGGTGAGATTCCACCTGGGTCCTCAGCATAGGAATGACATTGAACTACTGGAGTGAGTCCAGAGGAGGCCATAAGATTATCAGAGGGCTGGAGAACTTCTCCTGCAAAGACAGGCTGAGAGAGCTGGGGTTGTTCAGTCTGGAGAAAACAAGGTTCCAGGGAGACCTTTTTGGAGCCTGCCAGCACTTAAAGGGTGCCTACAAGATTTCTGGAGAGACTTTTGGCAAGGGAATGTAATGATAGGACAAGAGGGAGTGGCTTTAAACTGAAAGAGGATAGACTTAGATTGGATATAAGGAAGAAATTCTTCCCTGTGAGAGTGGTGAGACACTGGCATAGGTTGCCCACAGAAGCTGTGGATACTCCATCCCTGAAAGAGTTCAAGGCCAGGCTGGATGAGGCTTAAAGCAACCTGGTTTAGTGGGAGGTGTCCTTGCCCATGTTAGAGGGCTTGGAATGAAATGATCTTTAACATCCCCTCCAACTTAAACAATGTTATAAGTCTATGAATTAAATCAGGGTCCTCACAATAACGTATCCTGCATTGGTTGATTGATTAATTTGTCTTTACAGCCAAGACCTTGCCATTCCAATGGTAAAGATAAGCAGGTAGAAGCTGTGTGAAATGAGTTTGGATAAACAGCTGGATATTTGTAGCAGAGAATATACAATTACTTTTTCCTCATGGTCTCTGAGGATATTTGTGGAAACCAGAAGTGGCTACCTGGGAAAGAGATCCAGATTATATGGTAAGGATGAGTTAAACAAGCAGGTTTCAGAAGGTTTAGTTGGCTTGGAGCAGTAATGACTGGACAGCAGGGAGCTGTTTTGGAAAAGCAGAGCTGCCTTTAGCAAACGTCAATATCTGTAACAGAGAAAGCTCGAACAGATGGTTAAGCTTTCCCTCAACCATTTTCAGAACTTCCAAAGAGAAGCTGAAGGACCATGGCTTCATGTTGTAGTCAAGATTCTCTGTGAAAGTAAGGATTCTACTTTCCAGCCTTCAAAAAAATTCAGCATCAGGTTTCTAATGTAAAATAAGCTTGAGCAGTGATAGATCTCCCTATCTAAGCACACTGGAACCAGTAACCATGACAGAATTCACGAGTCACTGTCTCATCATGGACACCCAAGTCATCCACTCAAGTAAATAGGAAAATGCTAAATTCTAGCCCTCAAACCCTAGTTGAAACTCTGGAATATCTTGCTCTTTCCCTACTGTATCAGCTTTTAAAGCCAGAAGAAACTACAATAATTATCCAGAGTAAAATGCAGAAATCAAGCCATAGGACATGCTTTAAGTGATTCCTTTTTCAAGACCATTAACTCTCCTTGAATTCTGATGGAGCTTTCAGAAAAAACATTCAATATTTATTTAAAATTTCCAGGGATAGAAAATCCATCATAGCTGTACATAGGTTGTTGTGATGGTTAAGTACCTCACCTGTTGACAGTTCATGACATATTTCTTGTCTGAGCTTTTTAGTCTAGGTTGGATCTTTCTGTGTGATTACCTGAAAGATAGAGGAATCTTTAAATCACTTTTCAGATCTGTATGTGATAACTGGTGGGCAGTTACCCATGTGACCTTTCTAAAATTTTGGTAACCACCCTGAAACAGATGAGTAGAGACCTGAATTAGAAGGAGCAATCCTACAGCTGTGATACTTTATCAAATCAAGAGCCTGTGTATTTTCTGTTCATGCACTCAGAAATCCTCAAATTTGTGTATCCAACAGTCCTATTATCATTTCTGAATATGTTACACTCAAAAGTCATGATTTTTTCAAAAGTCACTAATTTCTAAGAGGAAAGGGGCCAATGCATTATTCTTTGTTCTTTCATAAGAAGCTTGACAGTTGATAAAAGCACAATTTTTGTGTGTCTCAGTAACCTCTCATTTCAGTATTTTCTGCTTAGAAACCCAACTAAATATACATTCTGTTTGCAATTTCATGTCAAAAACTATCAGTCAACGGGGTTGTAAAAAGTTCAACATCTACATATTCGTTTCATATCCTCCTGGTTCTTGTACAAGTTGTTTCTGGTGTAAAGTCAAATACCATAGTGATTTCTACTGTTTTGACATTAATGTCTTTCCTCCAAGCCTGCTGTCTTAGGACAAAAAATACACTATATTATTTTAAAATATCTATTATCACACTTAGAATAAGGTTCTTCCCCCAGAGAGGGGTAGAGCACTGAACAGGCTCCCCAGGGCAGTGGTCACAGCACCAGCCTGGCAGAATTCAAGAAGAGTTTGGACAACTCTCTCAGGCACATGGTGTGACTCTTGGGGCTGTGCTGTGCAGGCCCAGGGGCTGGACTTGATGACCCTCGTGGGTCCCTTCTAACGCAGATTATACTATGATTTTATGATGGAACTCTGATTTACATATTGCCATGTAAATTCCTGATTAATCAACTCACATATTGTTCAGGCCATTTTTTTCTCCCCAAGGCTAGATGTCAGACAAAAATTTAGTGCTGCAATTACTGTTACTCACATTTTTCTTTTAAAATATTGGGTCATAAGAATTTTACTCTAGCTCATTGGAATTTTCTCTGTGTTCTAAAATACTTTTGAAAATAAATAGAACAATGCTTGGCCAAACATCTCTATTAAGAAGGTTGGAGGCAATGAATATGAACAAACAGATTGAAAATATTTTAACTTCATAGTTCACATTCCAAAAATCCACCCAAACCAATAATGCTTCTATGTATATGAAACACTTGACCCTTCATAGCTTCTAAATATAATATCTTTGGATAGATGAATGAACATATCACTCTTTAATGCCAAGGAAGATGGGTCATTATGGCATTAATAGTTTGTAATTATCATGGTTTAATGATCAGGTGTTCTGCTATATTTCTCTTGTATTCCTAATGATTTTTTCATTAGGAATAGGCTGCAGTATGGTGTACCTTCTACCAGCTATGGGTTAATAGGAAATTAATAGACATGTATGCGTTTTTTCATTGTTAATGTACTTTTTATTTTATTGATCAAGTATAAATCAGAATAAAGTAATAGGGTTTTAAATGGTAGGTGAGGAATGTCTAGTTTGCAGGATATACACTCTAATTTCTGAGAGAACATGGGGAACAGAGATCAGCTGGTCTAGGCACTAGCCTGAGTTTTTAGTAGTTCGTGTGTTCTAACTGCTAGGAAATGGAGGGTCACATGCTCCTAAATGTAATATTTCTTTTTTTACTTCAGCAGATCCATTTAATCATTTGTGTTCTCTTTGGTTGCTTAGTATCTTGAAGACAGTCAGTGCCTTGTATAAGCAAAGAGAGATAAATCCTTGATCAGAATAGGAGAAATGTGGAACTGTGTGGGAGCTCCCACATGATGTGACAGGGAATGTGTTTGCTGAAGAGAAAATAAATAGGTACTATTAGACAAGTTCTTCTGATTGGTTTAGACCAACTGAACATTTGTCCTTGATTGTGTCCTAACAAACCAGCCCTTCTCCTTCTCCTTCTCCTTCTCCTTCTCCTTCTCCTTCTCCTTCTCCTTCTCCTTCTCCTTCTCCTTCTCCTTCTCCTTCTCCTTCTCCTTCTCCTTCTCCTTCTCCTTCTCCTTCTCCTTCTCCTTCTCCTTCTCCTCCTTCTCTCCTTCTCCTCCCTCCTTCCCTCCCTCCCCCTCTCTTTTTTTTTCCATTCTCTCTTTTCTCACAGAATCATTGATGTTGGAAGGGGCCTTTGACTATCATGTGGTCAAGCTCCACAGCTCAAACAGGTGCCCCAGGATTGCGTTGCCCAGAAGCCAAATGTCCAATCAACTTTTGGATATCTCCAAGGGTGGAGACTCCACAGCCTGCCTGGGCATCTTGTGCCAGTGCTTGGTCACCGTCACAGTAAGAACCACGTATTCTAATGTTCAGAGAGAACTTCCTCTGTTTCAATTTGTGCCCATGGTCCCTGTGTCTGACACTGGGCCTGGCTAAATTGCTTTTAGCACCCTTCCTTCAGGTATTTATACACATTAATAGGAAGTCTTCTCTTCTCCAGGTTTAACAGTCACAGTTGCCTCTTCTTCTCTTGTCTCCCTTTGCTTTTTCTTTTTTTGCAGATCAAAAGTATCAAGAGGACTTAAGCACAATGAATCATCCCATGTCATGGAAGAGGTCACGTATGGAGACTAGAATTACAGCTGTCATGACTATAGTACAAAATAATATTTACAGAGCCCTTAGAGCCTTGTGAACTTAAGATACAACACTGCTATTTCAGGTGAAAAGGGTTGTATTTTCCCAACCGTTCTTTCAGCCCCAGTAGTTAAACAGATTAATTGCTGGCATAATTCCAGCACATTAGGGATTGATTTGCCTGATTTATTTGTGTGTGTATCTTATTGAAGGGCTGCAATGAAGCATATAGTACTTCTAAAATAAAAAGTCCTAACCTGTGAGCTCTAGAGAACATTTCAAGTCTGCCTTTGTTTACTAGACATTCACTGTCTGAAGCATGTCTTTGATCAGCATTTATCAGTGTTAAAAAACTACCAGAATATGATCTGTTGCAATGATCAGAAATTCCTGAGGGTTGTAATAAGGCAGAGGGCTGTCAGGTTAAAATGCAGATATTTTTCTTTCTCACTATCACAGTCTTCTAGTATCAAAACTTAACTGAGGCTTACACAAAAAAAAAATGAGCAACATCTCCAGGCTATGCTGAAGACTTTACAAAGACACATTTGAATGATACCTGTTTAAACAAAGGGACTGTCACAACATTCAGAGGGATTCAGTTGTCCCTTGCCCTGGCTAATAATGTCTCATTGGGACCCAGCCTACACTCTCAGGTGAGGAGAACACCTCTGACATCTCTTGATCCGATATGGGGTGAAGGATTCATTACCGTTTCTATTTTTGCAGATCTCTTTGGAAATCTTTTTCTGGATAGCTTGAGAAACCTCAAACCCTGACAGCTATTACAGTAAAATTTGAGGATATATGTACTGATGGAATACATAATTTACACAGTAACACTGTAGGAAAGGAAGGTGTCCTTCTATGACTGTGCATATATTTATTCACCTTGAAGAGATTCACTCTGTTTCAGCACACTTGTTCAGCTCTCCCAGCTGTGATAAAAACCCACAGCAAGGCTGTAGTATTCCAAATTGCTTTCATTGATTGAGGTCTTGATCTTCTTTGTCTTAGGAGGAAAACATTTCCTTAGGAACTCATTTTGTGCTTGGGATTCTGCTCAAGTTCAAACCTTGCCCCTTGAGCAATTTCTATCATTCATAAAAATAATATATAATGGAGATATTACATATTCACTTGCCTTCTGATGGGTCTTTCCTGAACATGCTTGCCTTCAGAGGTGTTGGTATATTTTGGGTATAGATATCCAGGTAGATGGATCTTCTGGAAGACTAAACAAAATTTACTAATTACGGCTAACAGTAATATACTTTGTGAAGAAAACCAAAATGTGCACTGAGGTTCAGACACACTAATAGTGTCTATGAAGTATGGAAAAGTGTCTGAAAAAATGCTGAAAAGTTGAAAACATAGACTGAAAAACACATTTATGAAAGCATGCATAGGAAAACAATGTCTGCAAAAAGTTATTTTGATTATAACTATACACTACAGAAGGTGAGTTTAACTTTGCAGAGGGGAAACACTCATTGGCCTGCAGTGCTGTCAGTGCAGGTTTAGGTTGGATATTAGAGAAAGGCTCTTCACCCAGAGGGTGGTTGGGCCCTGATCAGGCTCTCCAGGGAATGGTCACAGCCCCAAGCCTGACAGAGCTCAAAGAACATTTGGACAAAACTCTCAGCACATGTTGGGATTCCTGGAGTGTCCTGTGAGGTGCCAGAAGTTGGACTTGATGATTATTGTGGGTCACTTCTAACTCAGATTATACCATAGGGTTTGTTCTATGATATTTTACACATATTGAAAGAGGTGATATTTGATAGACTTTGTTACCATCAGGTGGATGAGGCCCTGACACAGGTTGCCCAGAGAAGTTGTGGATGTCCTGTCTCTGCAGGTGGTCAAAGCCAGATTGAATGGGGCTCTGAGCCTCTTGATTTAATGAGAAATGTCCCTGCCCATGCCAGGGTAACTGGAATGAGATGATCTTTAAAGGTTCCTTCCAGTCCAAACCATTCTCTATTTCCATGAAATACAGTTTAGGTAAATTATATAGGTTCCTTCTAATAGATCAGAACAGCAGCTCTCTCTCTCCTTCCTTATGCCCTTGCCTGACTACTCTTTATTTTATATTTGCAACTAATCAGTATTTGATTTTTTCCCCCTTCATATGCATTACTGGAAAATACTTGATCTTTAAGCTTGCCACATTGGTAGAAATGATCAGTGAGTTATAGTTACTTAGTTAAAGGCCTAAGGTAAAGGAAGAACTTTTCAAACACAGTAATATCACTGCCAAACTGAGTCTTGGCAGCTGTCTAAATTTAGCAAGGTTGAGCTAAACTAGTACAAAATGATAGACCACCAAAAAACACTTGACTTGCTAAGCACCACTACATCTTTTTAAGCAATTTAGTTCAGCTCTTGCAACACAATGCCATTAGATGTTATGCTTTTTTGAATGAATAGCTATTGGAAAATAATAATGCTCAATTTCTTGTTGCCTTTATTTTGTGTTCATTTTTATACAATGAAAATTTTTAGGTTCAGGAAAATTAAGAGCTGCTTCAATATCCCCAGTTCAGTGAGTAGTTGCTAATGTCACTATGATGCTGAAGTGGGTTTTTATGCCTACAGCGATTTTTATGTATCATCTCTTATTTAATCCTGATGAATATCTCCCTTCTTAGAGAAATGAAATTCATAAACAGAGAGTTGACTTCAGCTTTAACACATATGAAAACCTGGTTTAGAGCTATATTTTTCTGGTGCTGAAAAAGAACTGAATTTTTCAGTATGAAATATTTTTTTTTTAATGGATCACTTTTGTTCTGTTTTCCTTTTTTTTTTCTTTTTTTCCTGGAGATGAAGTGATGATTCTTTTTTTCCTTTTGTCTAAAGCCAAACCACTATTTAAAAAAAATGTTGAAGTTTTTTTTTTAATTAAAACAGAAGAGCTCAGGTCGGTTGAAACAAGTTAAGATCTGAATAAAAAGTTTCCTTCTGTGATTAATTTTTTAACTTAAAGGAAAAAACACAGGCATATGTCAATTTTACAAAAGCAATCACCAGTGAGGAGAGATTTTCTTTGCTCCTCTGCCAGGGACTTTCCGTCTCCCAGTAGGTTAAACAGCAAGAGAACTGAAATGTGGAGAAGCTTTGTTGAAAGCCTGTCAGGTGACATTTTCCGTTGACATCTCTGATGTCTGATCAGGCTCTGTGACCACAAAAGCATCCAAGGGTTTGGTCTGACTCGGTGGCTTCAGAGGCCCCAAGGGTGGTACAGTTTGTCTTCCCACTGATTTTATCCAAAAATGTTAAAATATTGTCCTCAAACAAAATGTTAGGATATTTAAGCATCGCAGCAATCAAGAGTGCCACATTCCTCAATTATTGTAGCTACTCCTGGGGAAACTTTACTAATAGGATTTAACAGTCTGTTGCACAAGGAAGCCAGCAGCATCTAAAAAAAAGCCAGAAGCTTTGTTCTTCTCTCCTTCCTTTTGTTCAAAGCTGCCAGATTTTAGTTTAGTCTGTGAATATGCACAGACTTGAAATTACCTTTCAGTTAGCATGTACTGGAATGGGAAAAATCTAATTTGCTGCCAGTATCAAGAGTGTCAATAGAAAAGAGTCATCAATATGATGTGCACATGGAAAGTAATTCATTTCACTGTGTTCCCAGGTGGCTGTGGTGCAGATGCAGTGGTTGCTTGCATCCCATAATTAAGTCCCAACAGCTTTGCAATTGTATTATCTATTTCATGCATTATCCTCAAATCATCTCCTTTCCTGTGTTATATTTGACTGATACCCTGTGCTGTTAAACAGCTCTGAGGATGATGGTGCAGCATTACCAAAATGAACCTTTTATGCAGGCACTGGGGTTATATATAGCCCTATAATGGCTCTGTTTCAGCTGAGGAGAAAGAATTCAGGTGGGATGGGATGACACAGGTGGAGCCTTTTGTACAGTAGGAACAATCTCCCCTCTAGGCTCTCTCTCCAGCACTGTTTCTTCTGGTTTTATAACAGTGGATTTCTAAACCTGTCTGACTTCCCTCCCTCCCTCCCTCTGTGTTTAAATAACAATATTTAACTTTTTATAGCACTGCAGTGGTAGGGATGAACTGTGACAACTGTTGCTGAAAATGAAGAGAAATTACAACACAGCCCTGCTCACCAGAGGATGGCTGTCACCTCCAGAATCAGCAGTCCAGCATGTCAAACCTTCTTGTCATACTCTTCAAAGCTCTGCAGAACTTTTTGCCTCCCTACGAGTCCCCCCTTGCTGGACTCCAACTCTTTCTCACCCCCATGACCACTCTCCCTCTGCCAATTCTTCTAGTTCTGTCAGGTTTTTGCCTATGAGCCCTACCAAATATAAGCCCTCTATACAAATGGCCAAACTTCCACCCACACCTAAAAACTCCTTTTTGTTCTACTACTTACTATGAAATGATTTGAATATGCTCTGCTCAGCCAAAGTCTTCAAAATTTGATAAAGTAGATGATTACTAACTTAGCTATTAGGTGTCACCATGGTTTTTTAGATTTTCTAAGCCTTCTGATGTTGACATTCTTGTAGTGAACTTTTTCACACACTTTCTGTAAATAACTCATTGCTTTGCATTCCTTTATGGAGGAGGAGAGAATTGATAGACTGTTAGTTTGACCAGTGTCATTGGAGAGGTGTCACTGTCACCCTCCAATCCTCTGTCACTTTTGGAAAACTATAAATGTTAGAGTCAGAAAATAAACTTCCCTTTTTTCTTCACATTGAGAACAGTGGTGTGAGCTTGTGTTCTTTCGTGTCCTATAGTGACAATTAGGTGCAGCAAGTATTTATTCTTTGGTAGGAAATATACCTCATTGAAATTTGCTGGGTTAAAAAGTCTCATCCTGTTCATATTTAGTCCAAAAACTTGGCATTCAGTACTGGTGTCTACTCTCAAAAGTAGGCTAAAATTTGCTGTGTGCCTGGCTCTCTTTACCTCTTTTAAACTACATCCATCCTCAAATAATGAGCTTCTGGGCATAAAATACCCCCATCCTAAAAAACGCAAAAATTTGGCATAACTTTAAAGAAACTTTTGGCTTTTATACAAATGTTACTCCATAATGCTTTACTGCTTTAAGGGAAGACACCTGGTATTGAAAAAAGAAAAAAGTGAAAAATAGGGAAATTTAGAGTGGTGCTGGAAAGTATTTGTAGTTAAGATTTGAGGTGAGAGGTCACAGGAAACCCATGGAGGTCTGTATGGAATGGGAGTATTACAACCAAGCGTTTGAGATCACTTAAAAAAATCATTGGCAAGGGTATGAGCAAAACCAGATTTAATATTAAGTGAGAGCACAACAAAGTTCATTGACAAGATTCACTCAACAACTTACAGGACACTTAAGGCACAATAAGGAAAAACAAGCAACAACAAAACCAAATAAAATCCTAAAAGCTTTACAGCACCCAAACTTAATAGTACTTTAGCTAAACTTAAGCCTAACAATTCAACAAAGAAACAGCACTTAACTTATACCTAACTTATAACAAATTAATAACTCTTAACTTATGACTTCAGAGTCAAACAGTGCTTAACAAAAGTACAACACTTAGCAGCACTTAACTTATAACTTATGTTGAACTTAACAACTTAGCAAAAGAACAACACCTAGCAGCATTTAAGTAAGGTTAAGTCATAAGTCACAAGCTTTCTTACAGGCCTAACTTCAATATCCAAGGTACTTAAACATCTAAGAAAGCAGAATTTCTCCCAGATTTGCTATAACATATCTGCAAGTTTATGCACACAGACATGAAGAGTGCAAGCAATGTACCTCTGGAAAATTCCCCTTGGAGGTCAGTGAAATACTTACTTCAGATATTTTGCTTCTCCTCACAGGAAAAGGGCCTGGTCTTGAGGAGTGAGGTATCAGTCCAGTACTCAGTACAAGTAGAAAATGCAAATTCCATAATAATTCTGGATGATATGGAATTAGTCTGCCTATAGGTTTTTTGTGCACATGGTTAACTAAGAAAAACTAAGGCAAAATGGTTGGCAATTTCCAAAAACTCATCTATGTGAAAATTACAAGGAAAGGTGGCCTCTTCCAAGGTGGGCTGTTCCCAGGTGTCTGATTCAATGTTTTTCTCATAGCAGCACTGTGGTGAAGGGTAAAGAAGCCAAATGAGGAGCACTTGAGATCTCTTGGGCTGTTCAGCCTGGAAAAGAGAAGTCTGAGGGGGGACCTCATTGTGGGTGCAACCTCCTCACGAGGGAAGCAGAGGGGCAGCACTGACATCTTCTCTCTGGGGACCTGTGACAGGACATGAAGGAATGCCAAGAAGCAGCATCAAGGAAGGTTTAGGTTGGTTATTAGGAAGATATTTTTCACCAAGAGGGTGGATAGGCACTGGAACAGGTTCCCCAGGATTGGTCAGTGCACCAATCCTGACAGAGCTCAGTGCTCTCAGGTGCATGGTGGGATTCTTGGGCATGGTGCTGTGCAGGGCAAGGAGCTGATGAATCTTGTGGGGTGCCTTCTAACTCAGGATATAAAAAACCCCAATAAACCTAAAAAAAACCAAAAAACAAAACCAAAAGACCAACAAAATAAAACTTCAACAGATGCGAGACTTCAGTGGGAATTATACTGGAACTATGTTACATCTTTAGGATTTTTTTCTTGGTTGGTCTTCATCTAGTTGTTCCAGAATGCCTTTGGGCCAAATCCCAAGGCATGAAAAGTGAAATTGAACATTTGTATGAATTTGACAGATTTTAAGTCATACCTTCAATGTCATGGAAAAGGGATTTGGGATCACCTTCACTGTTGGATCAAGGAACAAGGTTGAGGGAATGGCAGACTTCTTAAAATGTTCCCAAGGTCAGACTACAAGACACTTGCTCAAATTGAGCCCAAAACTTCAGTGCCAGTACTTTGGTTTCTATGCTTTTTTGTTTGTTGGTTTATTTTTCTCTCTGGATTAGAAGGATCTGCAAGAAACTTAGGACAAGTCACTAAAAAATGAAATGATTCATCCAATAAGGCAGTAAGAGATTTAATTAGATTTCAAAATGAGTAAATCTGGTTGGTTCATGGCAGTGTGGAGCAGGTGCCAAGCATGACAATCATCTTTATGGGGGTGGAAAGCCCTTTCTGTTGGCACAGAACAAGGAGGTTGGGGGATGGAGAATGCCAAGTATCTGTCGATAACTCTGTAGAGGGAACACATAAGGGGAGGCAGAGACGTGCCATCAATAACTACAGCTCACTGTGTCTGCCATGATCCCTGGAGCAGAAACTTGCCTTGAAAGTCCCAGCATGCAGTGTACCATGGGATCCTTCTCCAGGGCTAATCATTTATCTTTCTTTGTGGCAACCAGTTGAAAAAGAAATTTAAATTTTTAAACAATGACACGTGGAAAATTCAGGGAACTGGAATGTTTGACAAATATCAGTTCAAAGACATTCAATGAACTGTGATTAATGTTTCAATTAGGGCTTGAACGAAACAGAATCCAGGTGCACACAAAAGCTACAAGTGTCTTCAGTTCTGGTCCCTACCTAAACTTTTAGGTTTAATCTGTACTGTATGTTGTGTAGGGAAGATTCAGAATGGGTTCTGACCTGGAGCTTTGCTAACTTTGTTTTGCACATTGGAGTCAGAGAAAATGGAAAAAGGAAGGTTACATGGTGCCCTTCAGGCACTGCCTCGTTGTGGAAGGAACAGGTTTCCTATGGTTTGCTCATGCCAGGTCCTTCCTGATCCCCGAAACAAGTCATGAATAAAGCAGAAACTGCAGGTTAGTGTCCTAAAAAAATAGACTGATTAGATGCAGGCTGGCACAATGGGGACCCTGATAAATTCTGTAAACTCAAGCACATTTTTGGTTCACTTAATTCTTGCTTTGGTGAGAGGAGTGAGTAGCTCCCCATTTCATACAGCTTAGTTAAATCTTTGTTTACAGCAGGGACCACTTGAGGCTCATCCTACTCAGAGTCTCTTGCTTTGCTCCTCTCCCTGCCATGGTACTGAGGTGCATTACATGACTGTTTTATTTCCATTACAGGCTTGATCAGCCTTTCACTTTGTGAAACAGCTGCCACCAGTTAAAATGAAATATCTGCACATATTGCGCCTTTTAAATTTTAGTACTGTTCAGTTTGCAATACCTTCTTTTCTGAAAAGCTGTACTTTCAAAAATTACCTATTGGAATGTGTAAGAAATAAATTTAATGTAAAAGGAAAGTGATCTAAAGATTTCAGTATAATTTAATGTAATTCCAAACAATATTCTATATTGTTTTACCTATAATAGCTTCTTTTTGATGATGGGAAGTTTTCTGTAATGTTGTCCTACTTTCTGACAATCATTCATATCCTAGTTGAAACGATTTACATGTCTATTACTGTAATTTTTATATTAATAATTTGCGCATCAGCTATCCAGTAATATTTTATAGAGATATCTTTCTTATTCTACAAAATTCCTTCCTGCCTTTTATAACTATTCAGAAACAAAAGAGCATAAGATATGCTGTTTGGAAAGGAACTTGTTGATAACCCTTACTGACTGGAGAGATTGTAATCTGGAAGTTCCCCAAAACTGACAATAACCTTCATTTCATAACACACCATTAGCCTCAGCTACAAAGGCACTGAAATCAGGATGTAGCTAATTTTTTTCATAGGAGCCAAAGATTTCAAAAATAGACTCTGGAACAGTTACTTGTTCACAAATATTTTGAAAACAGTTGGAAGCTCTTTGTGGCACCTATGCTTACAAGGACAAAAGGCTAAGGATAGGTCACTTGTCCTGCTGTGGTTGTCACTAATGAGATTTTTTTTTCCTCACTGTAAATGACTTTGCACTTGCTGAAAAACAGAGCTAAAGAGGACTAATAGGTGAGCTTCTAATGAGTCACTATCTCTACATGACCTTAAAATGGTCAGGCACAGTGCACAATGTGCTAGATGTTGCTTGGTGCTCATCTTGTTTTCACTGTTGGAAAGGAGAGCAGTGTACATTGTTTAGGGATGTTCCAGCCATGGTGGTTTCAAAGCAATTGTTAGGGAAAAGATTTAGTTCTCCTTCCTCAAGGGAATTCAGTCTGATTGTGGAAACCTCCTTGGCATTGTTATAATAGAATTATTTTTCTTTGGAGAGATTGAATACCTGGGGTGAAGGTGACACTTCCTTCAATTTGAATTTTTGTGTCCTTTATGGGACCATGTTGGTAAGAACTGTCTGGAAATGCCTGGAGAAGAGCACAAATGAGAAGTTCCTCCAAACATGATACATCAGTGTTATTAACTGTATGAGTCTCTGTCCTAGGAGTTCCTCTTCCAATAGATTCATCAGACTGGATGAGAAAAGGAATTTTAGCACTTCAGAGGGTTGCTACAAAGAAGTAATAAAATCACAGTTTAACCAATTTTAATCAGTTATATTTCAAATAAAGTAACATCCTTCCTATAAGTGGCAGCTCATTTTTTCAGTCTCCCATACTCACTGGAAGAGAAATTCATGCCACTTTTGTAGCAATTCTGTTAAGTAGTAATTCAGATTGCCTTCATCCTTCAGGATAGAAAGGATTTCAAATATACAAGTGCAAAATGGAATCAGATCCATTTACCAAGGCAGGAGAACAGAACAAAATAACACTTTCCAGAGGAGTCCTAAACTAATTTTTCCCCATTCACATTTATGCTCTTAAAAAGTGATTTAGGTTATGTAGTAACCAATGAAGGATTCAGAGTAAATTCCAATTATTGATTTTCCTGGTAGTGGAGAACATCTCCTCTTTCTTTTACCATACTTCTAATCTCACATGCTGAGTTTTCTCCTTTTCCAGTACCACAGCTGCATGCAGCATAAGTGGCATTTCTGATTGAATCATGCACTGTAGTGCACAAGGAGCTAAACCTCTGCATTTATACCTTATCATGAGGAACAGGATCAACTGCAGGCTCACAGACTCCAAGATAAAAACATCCAAAGGAACCATTATATTCAGGTGTCCTGACCTGTAGTGGAGTACACACCTATGGACCTCCCTGGATTTATCTCTGTTAGAAGAAGATAGTACAGTTTCCAGGTCACTGTGATTTTGCTCTAAGGGCTTTAGAATCCTCTGCAATTGTTATTCCAATCTTTCTGTACTTAAATTATGAGTCTCAGCCTAGCTTCGTTGTCCAACTACAGACTTTAGTTTATAATGTTTGTCTGCATGATCAAAGATCTCATTATCCATGAACATGTTCAATTCCTACCCATTATTACAGGTGAGAAAGATTAGAACTCAGCTGGAGAAGAGGAATATTTGAAATATTAGGCACAACATTCATTCCAATATTGTAATTAAAGTACTGTAACTCCCCAAACCAGCCACAACTATGAATTTTACCAGGTGTTCACAAACTTCTTCATTCTCAATTTTTCAGCCTAGAAAGGACAATTATGCTTTTATAATTTGCCTATTTTCCTAAATACTGGGAACTACACCTAAGTGATTTCTACACACCAGAACTTTTCTGTTGAATACATCCCCTCTTGAGTGAAGAAAGTGTAGAAGAGGACCATTAGGATGCCAAAAAATGGGAAAATTAAAACAAGATGTTCCATGTCCTGTCACTTAAAGGTCTAGAAGTGGTTATGTGAGAGGGTAAAGAACCCAGAAAGTTCTTTTAAATGCTCCAAATGTATCACTTTCAAGACTGAGGTCATAGTCAGCAAAGTAAGCCATGCTATTGCAGCCCAGAAATCCAAGCCATGTCCTGGGCATCATCCAAAGCTCCATGGGCAGCAGGTGAGGGAGGGAATTCTGCCCCCTGCTCTGCCCTGGTGAGACCCCCCTGAAGGGTGGAGAGGGACTTTTGACAAGGGCATGGAGTGACAGGACAAAGGGGAATGGGTTCAAACTGAGAGCAGGTTTAGATTGGATATTAGGACAAAATTCTTCCCTGTGAGGGTGGGGAGGCCCTGGCACAGGCTGCCCAGAGAAGCTGTGGCTGCTCCATCCCTGGAAGTGTTCAAGGCCAGGTTGGATGGGGCTTGGAGCAGCCTGGGATAGGGAAAGGTGTCCCTGCCCATGGCAGGGGGTTGGAATGAGATGAATTTTAAGGTCCCTTTTAACCTGAACCATTCTGTGATTTTATGATTCCACATAGGAATTCTGTTTAAGATTTACAACAATTCATGATCTAATTAAAAATAAAAAGATAATTTGTGTATCTGGACTCTGCTTCTCTATCATTTTGGCATATCTTGATTCTAAGTAATTTTCTTCTGTCATTAGAGCATCCAAAGATTTCCAAAGGACAAGAGACACAAGACAATGAGAGCAGTAACTGGGTGTAATATTCTCCTACTTTTGTGTAAATCAGTCCTTCATTAGGGTTTGAAACAGGTGAGAATGATAGAATAGGAAATACTGACACCCATTTATTGCCATCTGGACTATGGTATGCGCAGGTGCCTGTTCTGGAGATCTGGTTGCACCAAGGCTGTGCCTCAGTTGACAGGTTGTGCTTTCTAAACACAGCAAACATGAAATGAACCACAAACTTATTTTATGGCAGGAAAGCAAAAAGTGTTTGGTCTCTGTACTGCCAAGTTGCTCATCAAAACTTGTATTTAATCTTGCCAGTAAAAATAAAAAAAGTAAATAGGAATAAAGATTTTTAGTATCCAGAAAAAAATAGAATCTCTGAAGACTCATGCTGGAACCTGTTTGGTTTTTATCCTGTGCAAGTTAGCAAATAGAGGATGTTATTTTAATTTGCACTGAGTTTATAATTTTAAACTGCAGTGACAATAGTGTCAAATTAAAAGTTCTCACAGTACTAGCTTTTGCTTTAAGGACTTGGTTGTATCTGAAAATTCTCAAAACCAAGCAATTTGGAAAACTATCATCTTCAAGCACAGGGGTTTTCAAAGTTTCTACGAGTAAAAGTATCTAATAAAAGGCCATAATAGTGTCTATTAAAATTCCCCATAAATCATGTGAAGCCTGAGATGAATCTTTCAAGCTTGATATTAGACGTTCATCTTGTCCCATGTGAGCTTGTGATATACATTCCTTTCTGCTTTTCACTCCAGCAAAAGCTTAACCACTTTGGCAGGATGGTTCTGTGGATCTGGCTCAAAATAATACTGAAACATCATGTCTAGGCCTCCTTTAGCTACAAATCCTAAATGTATTATACCTTATAAAAGCTATTACAAAAGGCAGGAGGAGCATTACAATGTTCCTTTATGCCTCTGGAGCCACATATGAGACTTGGCCTTCACATTTTCAGGTCGATATTAGGATACCACACGGCCATGGACTTCCTCCAGAATGCTCTGATGTGTCATTTCTGGCATCAGCCAAAAGTATATATTGAATAACCATAGGTTCCAAGACATTTCAAAGACATATGGGAATAAAATAACCAACACAAACAGGAAGGAAAAAAAAAAAAAACAAAACGGAAATATGGAAATGCTTATTCCAAACTTCTCACAGTTGAGAAGAATGGTGTGGAAAAAAGGAGTGTGTTTGTTTAGGAATTGTGCATTGAAAGAAAGTCCTCTCAATAGATTTTTGGGATATTATTCTGAAAAAAACCTCAGGGTTGCTGCATCTCAGGGTTTTCAGCTGTATTGCTGTCTAAGTAGTTTGTGATGGAACAGATTCTGTCTGCCCAGTTCCTCTCCGAGACAACTCATGAGCCACTCTGCTGGGGGTTGTTAATTAATTACCAATTAATTTTTGTGTAAATATTATGAGGATCTACATTCCCTCCATGAGTTTTAAGTGATGAAAAAGTAAAACAAAAATAAGTAACAATTTTGCAATGGCATTTTTGTTTTCTTTACCCGATCACCTATGGTAAAGCTGGGTGGAACTCTCTTCACTAATTGTCTTTCATTCCAAACCAAACTTCCCTCCAGCTGGGAGTGCTGCAGGGCCCAACAAATCTTTAGGCACCTCACTACAGTGAGTCTGATAGAGCACACTCCAGCCATTGTATTGAGCAGAAAATTGGATAAACAAGGAGAACCTGTGATCAGTGAAAAGGTCTTTCAAACTATCAGGTTACACAAGAGCTTTTACTGAAGTAAGATACATGGAAATATTCCCAGGAGGAGCTGCTGGGAAGTCTAAGCTAACCATGAAAGGGAAGATCTCTGAAGATGCCATGGAAATGCTGGGTCTCCTCTGAAATGCTTAGGGATGTTGCTTCCAGAAAGAAATTCTAACTACACCAAGCAGGGATGGACAGGGAGAAAAAGTGGTACGGCATCAGTCATAAGGTTGTTGTGGTTGTTTGATGGATCTGTGAAATAATGAGCAGTGCAATACACAGATAGTCTACTTGTAACATGAAAAGGAGTCTTTTGAATGGACAAATGGCAAACTTGCGTATCTCCAATCTTATTAATATAAAGCTAAAATTTAGTAGTTGTTATCATATCTGTTCCTCTCAGGTCCCTGAGAACCCTTTGAAATGCATGTGCTGTGCTGTGGGGAGGGTAGAAGGAAAAGGAAGGCCTGGCTGCAAAATAAAAACCATGAGTCACAACGTGTCAAGGATCTCATGGCTTTCTTTTCTCTTGTCTTTTGGAAACCAGTCTTTTATAAATTTCTCTCAAAGGAATGTATGAAAAAGATGCATCTTCATAATATCAGCTTGGCTACAGCAATAAATTGCAGCTTCATACACATTTACAGTGAATTTCCTACTCACCAAGCAATTAGTTATCTGGTAATGCTTCCCCTTTGTCTCACTTGTACCCTGATATGATACCTTTGTGTTTACCCATTGACTCACAACTGAGACCTGGAAAACATAATTGAAGAGAAACTGTACAAAGCAGACCATTAAAAAAACCCTGAAGAGGTAATTTATTTGCTTCTCTTTGCCTTGATACAATATAAATAGTTATGATCGTCTGCACAGAAATTGGGTGCTGAAATTGCAATACAGGCAGGAATAAACGTAGCAGCAGCAGTATTTTCCATGCAGTTTTTCATTCCAGGGGGACACTCGTTGTATTTGCAGGTGATATGTGAAATATGTTAGACTCAATTCTTCTTTGTTATCCAGTTTGTATCTTCTTCTCTGCAAGGTCTTTTTGAAAAGCTACAAACAGATGTGATAAAATGTTACATCTGGTTTAAAATATTATTAATGAGTTCTTGTCATGGTTAGACACTGGCACAATGCCAGTGCCCCCATGAAGATACTTTCTCCCTGGTTCTGCTGTGAGATGTGACCAGGAATAAGCAAAGCAGGCTCCTACTTAGGGAAAAAAGAACCAGAATTTTATTAACTACTCTACAACTACAGATAAAAAGGAACACACACACAAGGAAAATGAAAAATGAAAACCTCACAAATGCATTTCCTCCTCCCCCCACCAAATTTCCAACACAATACATTTGTTCCTAAAATCACCAACTCTCGGTCCAGCAGCACCTTTTAGACAATCAATCCTCAGTTCATCAAGAGGAGAGGAGTCCTTCTTGTACCATGGGCTTCCCCTGGAAACACAGCTGAAGCCTCGTGTGTTTCTGTGTCACTCGTGGCACCGCCCGGAGTACATCTGCCGTCGTGACTTCTTCCTTTCCATGTCCAGTGCTCTCACCACTGAACACGGACCAGAACTGCTTCTAGGGTTGTCTTTTAAGGATGCTCTGTCCCGATCCAAAAAAGGCACAGTCTCTCCTTTGGGACACCTGTCCCCACAATCTCTCCTTTGGGACACCTGGCCCCCCCATATTTTTTCACCCCCTGGGGCCGAGGGGCACCAACACTGAACCCTCTTGGTTCTGTGGCCATTGCCTCCCCCTAGAATGCAGTCTCTGTATCACAAGGAACATGGGTCTGTCCATGGCTATACAAAAAGAGTCCAGCAAAAGCTACTCCATCATCTCTTCCCACTAGGATTCTTCTCTACTCTTCTACTATCTCTCACTCGCCCAGACCTCTCTCACACTGGCCCATTTCCTTCCTCATCTTCCACTCTATCTTCTAGGAAAGGTCAATGTTCTGTAAAGTTCTCATTCTCCAAAAAGGGGTTAAAAGCTCCTACAAGCGGCCGGCTGAACCCCTCCCTTCTTCTCCGTCCCAGCCGTGCTGCCGGCGCAGGCCCATGTTTATCCAGTTTCAAGGTTACAGTCCCAGGCAGCGGCTCTCTCTCTCTCCTCTCTCTCTCTCTGTGTCTCTCAGGGGGGGCTGCCCGATGGCTCCCGGTGTCTCTCTCTCTCTCTCTTCCACCCTTCCACCCCCGGGCTCAGGCCTACCTCTCCCGGCCACATGGCTTTCCCCTCCCCCTGCCCAGCCAGCAGCTGGGCCGGGGGAGAGACCCGAACTCTTTCCCGCTGGAAACCCAAGAGAACCCTCCCAGGGGAGAGCTCTGCTTTTAACCCCGTGTTCTCAGAGGCGTGTCCATGTCCCAATGGCCAGGTTAAATGCCAATATTAAAGCCTGAATATCCATTGGCCAAAAACACAACATCCCAAAAAACACATTTCCTGTCAAACCACCACAGTTCTCTATAAGGGAAACCAAGATGGACCCTAAAAGCTTTGCTTTCAACTTGTCTTGCGATTATGGTTTGAATCCATTTTTCCATATGGGCCTGGTCTGTCCTTGCACCTGCATAAAAAATGGGGTAAAATGAGACTAATTTGCATTTTAACCTTCCTTCAGGGGAGGTTACTTGGTTACATGAAGTACCACGCCAGTGGCTTCACTGTTCTCAAAAAAACTCATAATGGATCCAGATTAGAGTTTAGGATTATAAATATTGTATTACAGGATAAAAAGTAAATCATGACCTATGCCTAACAAGACTTTTTGATTTAGAAAATAAACCTAAGAAATAAAGTAGATAGGCATAAGAAATGAAGTAGATAGAAAAGGCTGGAGAAGAGTTAAAAAAGGATATTTTTCATGAAGACAAATGATTTCTTTGTTCTCCTTAGCATTAATTCTCCTCTCCCTTGGGTGTGACCTCTTCCAACCTAGTATCAACAATCCTCTGCATTAATATGATGTTTGCTCCCTTTTTTAGATGATTAATGAAAGTACTCAATCTTCAGTCACTAATTAAAGTTGACCTTGATAAGGACAGCCTAGATGGACATTAGGGAATGGAAAGCAGTGAGGAGAAAATTCTGCTTGGTGAGGACTTTATGGTAGGAGAGGTTTACATGATGAAAATTGGATATCTGAAGTAAGAGAAAGTGCTGAAGTTCTTAAAATTTTGGTGATGTGTGGCAATCCACCAGAAACCAAACAGCTTAGCCTGTGTCTAGCAAAGAAGATGTGAGCACCCACCATGGTCCAGTGTTTGCCAGACAGGAATATCTGGGATTCCACACCCTGAATCTGCCAGAAAAATGATTGCAAGTTTTCCAGTGAATCTGTTTACCTAAAAGCCTGGTCTTATAATACCCAATGCTTGGGAATAGTAATTTAAAGGGTCTTCATTTAGATTCAGTAAAGTAGAATGGGATTTGTGAGTAAAGCAAGGTCTTTGGCCAGAAAGTCAGACAGTTGTATTGGATTTGCCATGTGACACTTTTTCATCTGAAATTTTCATTACTTAGACACGAAATGGTAACATTTATAAGCAGAGTAAAAGTAAATAGAGTAATGCTGAAATAAAATTCATCAAGGCTGCAATAAGAAATAAAAAAATTATATTTATCAGGGAACACACAAGTGAGGAAGGATATGAGCCCTTTAGCCCACGCATTCAAGGAAAGAGGACTTGGCCTCAAGTTGTGCCAGGAGAGATTTAGATATTAGGAAAAACTCCTTCCTTGAAAGGGTTGTCAACCACTGGAAGCAGCTGCCCAGTCACCATTCCTGGAGGTATTTAAAAGATGTGTAGGTGTGGATCTCAAGGGCATGATTTAGTGGTGGGATTGGCAGAGCTGGGATAATGGTTGGACTAAATCTTCATAAAGTTTTTTTCCAATGTATTCTGTGACTCTGGGATTCTATGATTATTATTTTTAGTCTACTACCTCTCTCTCATAGTATTGCAATTGTTGCCTGCTGTTCTCAAAAGCAAAAAAAAACTTAATAAATCTTAATATCTTGCAGCAAGTTATTAGAAGTCTTGAACTCCAAAAGCTGATATATCAGCACCAGATAAGAAAGTGAACAGAGTATGTCTGGATTAAGTGATAATAGTTTAAAAAAAATCTTAAGAATTTACCAGATGATTTTGCGGCAATGAAATAGTACAATCTCCAGCAAAACCTCTGCAGTGTGCTGACACAGGTTCTGTAGCCTCAGGTCAGCCTTGGTTTGCTCAGTTGCAGATCCATCTGGCTAGCTAGTTTCCTAGCTCGAATCATAAATCATTAAAAAGTTATTCTGTTATTCCAAGCACTGATGTTCCGGTTTGTTGGTGCTGTTCTCATGCAGGGGCACAGCACAGCTAAACAGGTCACTATTTGACTTATGCAGCACTTCTGTGAGAGGCTGGTAAAATGTTCAGAATCACTAATGCCCATTTTCTGTCCACTGGCAATGACCTCTCTGTGAGAGGCTCAGAAAAGCACAGCTTGTGCTGAGATGTACCACTAGGAGAAGCTGGAATCTCTGCTGTTGCTTGGTGGTGCTATGAATGAAGTCAATGTTCTATGTTAGTTAAGAAAGAAATGTTCAGTGAGACCATATCTCTGATATTTTAACTTTTCTACCCATTCCAAACAGGCATTGCAGATGTCTGCTGGAATTTCCTGGAGACATCCTGCATTCTTGCAGTGTCCATTTTCTGGTAAGCACTTACTGTGGCCCCCATTGTTCCTGTGCACCAATGACACCTCCCTCAGGGAAATTTCCAGATTTATCTGTTGGAATACAAGTGGAGCAAGGGAAACAAGCAATGACACTGTCTGTGGAAGTGTCATTGGAAAAGGAAAGCAGAGCTGAATGAATGTACTGGACACCTGACCAATGTTCATTACCAGAGAATCTGACTACCATGTCCTAATGCTGAAAATCCATCAAGATGTTTTTGGTCCTGAGGTGGAAGTTGAGGAAGGTGAGCACACAAGCTATCATGTACATCAACCTTCAAAATGCTCTTAACATTTTAAAAACTTCCAGGTGTTGGTGTTAATTGATGTTTCCACAGATGACTCAGTGGGCTGTTCAGGGCCAGCTGGCTGTGTGGGGGACATGGAGGGATGAGAAGGAAATGTCAGGGCTGTACATACAACAGAGAGTCAATGGGTCTCGTGTCTTAAAAATGGGTCCAAACAAATAAGGACCTCTACCTTCACTGGCCTGCCTAAGAAATAGGGCTGAGTTGTTTGGTATGGCTGAGTTGTAGAAGGCAGCAGAAAAACCTTGAACATACATCAGTAGTGCATAGTTTCCTTTTCAAGGGGAATGGAGAGACTTTCAGCCATGATGTATTTGGAGAAGCCAGTGAGTGACTAATGGATGAGTAACTGCATGCTGGCTTAATTACAGTGTCTGGATTTGTGCATGTAGAGTCTTTGTGGAGACCTTTAATATGTGCCTTCATCTTTTAACCTACCTCTGAGCCTCCCCTTTGACTCTTCAGATCCTCCCTCTACCTCCAGCAGGTACTCTGAAGTACATGCAAATATCATGTAGGAAACACCCAGGGCCATGGGGGGGGCAAGCTTGGCTAAATCTGTAACATGCCCCTCAATAAAATTTAAAGTGACTTTTTCAAGCTCCTTTCTCTTTCTTCTTTGTTCTAAACACAACTACATCAGCTGCATTTTGCATCATGTCCCTGGGGCAAGCTGCATCCTTAAGTTACTCCCTGCAGATAAAAAATGAGTAATGCCACAAAGAGAGCTGGGACTGCAGAGAAAAATGGAGAAAGTTAATGGGTGGCTGCAAAGCTGCAGTACCTGCTTCAAGTGTGTGACATCAGCCAGCACTGAAAAACCCAGCTCAGAGAGGCACTGCTGTCAGCTCATGCACTTCAGAAGACCAGTTTTCTCTTGGATCATATTTTTTTACAGTAAATCACAGTGTATAAAGCTGACTCTGCCATTAAAACGAGAATTAGATAATCCAGCTATTCACTTAGAAGGAAACTTCCTTGATAATTAACATAAATAAAGCCTTTGAGGCTTGTAGGTGTCAGAGCCAAGGCTCAAGAGAGAAAGTGATAAAGGCAGGCAACTGTGGATGGCAAAACAGGAGGATCATTAAAGGGATTGGAAATGGACTTGTCATACTTAATTTTGTTGGCAATTTAGTTATTAAAGGAATTAAAGTTAGAGGATGTTAGAGAATAAATTGCTTGTTTTACAGTGCTGTGAAGGGAGCTGCAGACTCCAATATGTCATACTCATCTCTTTTCAGAAATCTGGAGGAAAGGCTGTCCTGTTGGTGACTGCAGTTTGCTCACTAGGCTTCATCTTTGGAAGTGAAAATTGTCTTATCAATGGCTCAGAATTTTTTGTTCTTCCTCTACCACACTACTTCTATGTCATAAAAATAACACCTGGGACTAGTTTGAGCAGCAGTGAAATTCCTGTTGAGGAATATGATCAGTGATATCTTCCTGGGGGAAAAAATGTCAGAGCAGGTTGTAGAAACTGATTCCATGGTGGTAGAGGGTAGTGGGGCAGTGCAGGTTTGGTGCACCTGAAGCAAGGAGAGGAAATGAGGGAGTTATCTCTCACTCAGAGACCTGTTGGGCCTCTCCTCTCCACTTGTAAAGTGATGGTGATGCACACAGACAAGATCTGGGTGAGGTTCCTGTACTCTAGTTTGGGAACACCAGTTTGGATTACACCAACTTGCAAGAGCAGCTCTGATCAGGAAGGATGTTTTTAAAATATCTCCTGCAGATGCAGATTTGCAATGAAGGGAGCAGCAGTTTCAGTTCCTCTGAGGACTTTGGCTCCTATATAATCCTTCCAGTGTGAATACCTGAATACCTGAGGTGATTGTTCTTTCTTGGGGTGCTTGGAGACACCGTGGGTAGAGAAAGGTATTGCTGTGACCTTCAAATACCATGTGAGAAATTCAGTCAAAATTGGCATTCTTGGGATTTTAAATATTGTCTGAAGATTTGTGAGCCCTAGATGGGAGAAAAGAATTTTCCTTTTTCCCACCTTCTTGAAATTGTAGAACATTACCCAAGAACTCTGGATATAATCAAAAAACAAACAAGACAGAGGAGTTAATGCAGCTGAATGTAACCAGCCTTAGTAGCTAGAAAGAAAACCCATGAAGAAGGGCTCCAGCTCACAGGTGTCTGACAGTCTCCAGGCTCCATCTCACCTGGCTTTGGAAGCAATCCAATTCAAGGGAAAAACTGGCAGAATGTGCTTGGGAAGGCACCCAGAAGCAAACAGGTTGGTGCCAGCATCCTCTCCAAGGCTTGGCAGGGAGGTATCAGGCTGAGCTGAGTCTGATAGTCTACCCCTGAGGATCAGACAAGAGTTTGCCTGTCTCCTCTTTTACTTTTTTCCCCCTTTCATTCCTTTATTTTCAAAGAAATCCTAGGAATCATTAAAAAGAAAAGTAGAAGTTTCTTGACCGAAAATCCCAGAGAGGATTGACTTTTTTTTTTCCTGCTTTGAGAGAGATTGCTGATGCTGGCAAGTGACTCATTATACAATAGACTTCTCTTTGAAGCATTGCTGTGCCTGTGAGAGGAGTAAAGGAGAGTTTTCCTATAAGAGAAGTAATTTGATTTTTTTCATTGTATGTATTTTCAGTTTCCTTTCTTTAATTTTTTTTTCTTGGTGCACTTCAAACTTTTTCCAGGGATTGCTGTACAACAGCTACTATAGGAGAAATTAGTCTTTTTTTTAAGTCATCAGTTAACTATTTAATATTTTAAGAGTGGAAAACCCCTTACCTTTTAGAGAGAGAATTATGCCCTTTTTTGTGAAGCTTTTTTCTGTTAAGCTTCTAAAAATGGACAGAAGATGGAAAACTTGAAACCAAAACCTATGAAACAAGGAAAAGTTCTGCAGTTTATTTCTATGTCGAAATGTCTCTGTTTTCCCCTCCATGATACACATCATGGTGTGATTTTGCTTGAGACAATTTGGTTAATTCAGAGTGACAGCATCCCAGAGCTTTAATTTCATTTCATTCTTTGGAGGACTCTGGGTGACCTCTCCTTTTATAAACCTGAGCTTACCTGGAGTGAAGGTCTGTCAAACTGTCCTTCCTCATCCAGCAAGAGGCCTTCAAAGGGGTTTATGGCTGCCCTGCATAGTGGAACAGCTGACACCTTCATTACAAGGTGGCTGTAACCATTAGGCAGCCTTATCAGAAAGGCCAATCTATAAATGCTCTGATAATGGTGACAAACGTTAATGTTCCACTTTTTTCTGAATGCTACAAAACATTGAATGGAGACATGTCTGAAAATTGTTTTCTGTCTGAGATTTCACTCTGCCATGGAAGTCTTTTCCAGAATAAGAGAGATATTTTTTGCAATCCTGAAACTATAAGCAGTAAAAAGAGAGGAGTGTAATATAAGCAGAGTATAAGGGAAGTCTCTCCTTATGGACTGAAAGGGTTATTTAATTGCTGCTTGGAAAATCTCATATCTCTTTGAACGTGTGTCCTGTTTGAAGCATGACTTATGCTCTGAGTTTCTCAGTTTAGGAAGTTCCTGGTGTACTCGAGAAGAGGGAAAATCTGGGTATTAAGGTCATCCCCAGCCATTGGCTCAGAAACAAGAGATATCCTCTCAACATGTCTGTAAAGGCACTGGTCTGATTTAGGTGGTCTTGGTCTCACTTAAACTTCTTTTCTTAGTGATTTTTACCAGCTTGATGTGTCTGAAGCCTGGACTCAGCCCAGGGGAAGCATGAAGCCCAAACCCATAGATGGCATTTGGGCATGAAAGTCAAGGCTGGCAGACATCAGGCCTTGTGCAAATCTTGGTGGAGAAAGTAATTGGAGGTTCAGTCCCCAAATACCATGACCCATGTGGGACAGGCATATAAGAACTGCTCTTCTCTTGATGCAAAACTATCACAGAAGGAGCTTAATTATGGACCTTAAAATCTGTGGCAATGATGTGAAAAAATAAGAGTCCTTGCCATACTGTTCTAGGAATATGGGAATCATCATAAATGCACAGACAGAACATGAAGCAGTTTCTCCAGTTGTAAAATCTGATTGCAGTCATATCAACCTTCTCAGCCTGAAGGATGAGAAACGTATAAAGGTAGAGGTGGAGGTTATTGGGCCTCAAGCAGGTGAGGAGAGGAGAAAACAGGACCAGGCATGTGACAGGTGTTAAAGATCAGAAGCTTTCATGCATACAATAAATGATTGTGGTATGAAGTGTGCAAATTCAGAGGGAGAAGGTCAGATACACGCATGGTGAGAAAATTAGACACACAATTCCTCATGGATTCTTTGACACCACAAACAAATATTTATTTTATTGCAGCCACTCTGTGTGAGCTAAATTGATTTTACTTGAATATCTCCAACAGACATTTCACTTGCTTTCCTCTATGCAATGAAGGACACTGACATAAAAACCTTTGAAAGTAGATGCAGGAAAGAGATTCTCATTTGAGGTGGGAGATTGGTTCAGATTCATCTTTGAAATGGAAAAAGATTTTTATAAGTTTTTTTAGTCAGAGAAGTCAGGGTAGAGAGAGCAAATAAATATTGATTAAGAATGAAACTGAGCATATAACACCACATTCATTACATTGCTCTCTCCTGAGGTTCTGGAATGTTTTATGCATTTTAAATTAACCAGTTTAGCAGAGGCCAGGTTAATTCCCACCACCTGGAAATGCACACATACGTATGTATCTATTGAAGGTCCTTCTGAAGCAGGAGGTATTCATCCAGTGTTTAATTTGCTCTGTAAGTTTTAATTTTAAATTGAAAAATGTCTCATAAATAATGATTTGAAGCCTCAAGAACACAAGGCCAACAATATAAAAAATATGAGGCAAATAAACATACTCACATGTGCAGAGAAACAACCACAACAAAGTCTGTGGAATGAATTAAGGCAACCTTATGGCAATGTTGTTGTACCATTTGTGTCCCAGTCTGAAGAGGAGGTAATCCATTCAAAGTTCCTGTTGAGTTCTCTGACAATTTCTATGGCAAATTTCTATTGAAAGAAGTTCTAAACATTTTTTCCACAGATGTGCTTTTATGCCAGCTTTGACACTGACTCCTGTTGCCTTAGGCAAATTCCATCCATTGATTAAAATCTTGAGATTTCTTGAGCTGGTTTGCTGCCTTTTGTGAAGGCTGTCATATTTATGGAATAAAATGCTTGGGCTGTACGCAAACTGGGTCTAATGGAAAGTTATCCATGAGACTCCTTGTACTCACAGCCATCTTTGTTCCTTGATAAATGAGGGGTGCACCTGCTGTTCATGAGTTAACCTCAGGATCAGTGTTCCAAGCTCATATACATCAGTGCTCTCTGGGTCTCTCTGTTCTTTTGTGTGTTTCTTGGAGTTATTAGCCTGGTTGTAGGTCAGGCTTTACCTCTTTTGGAGCCTGTACCAAACCTTGTTTGGTTAAATGGGTCAAGTGCGTCCATCTGAGGTCTGCCCAACTGATAGTATACATTTACAGTCTGTTTTGATATTATCCAAGACTAATAAAAAGTCAGAGTATTTTTTTATTAGCTTTTTGGTAAGAATTAATTTGGGCTCCAGATACAAACTATGACAATGTTAGAAGGCCTTGAATGTTCTACCAGTTTTACTGCTAGCATTACTGTTGGAACATCGGTCCCCACATGGCGGTGAAACTAAACTGAAGTCAGGTCTGACAGAGCCCAGCTCGTTGCTTTCACCTTGAAATGAAAGTCAAGTTGGAAAACTGCTGAAACCAGCTGTTTGTTGCAGCTTTTTCACAGTGCCTAATTGCTTCCTGGATGTCTGCGATGCTGGAGTTGGCTCATTGGCCTGATCCTGCCTCCTCAGCATTGGGCCTGGGAGAGCACAACAAAATTTAACATGAAAGAGATACCACCACTTATGTCCTGTGATATCTCAGGCTGCTGTTTGCCTTCACTCATCTGTTTTTCAACTTCAGTGGTCTGTTTCAAGAAATCCCTAAAAGGAAAGGGGACTTGTGTGTGCCCAGAGTTGCTGCCTGTTGCAGTGTTATCATGGCTGGCTCCTGACACTGCTTGCAGACTCAGCCTTATCACCCTCTAGTACTCCCTGACAGGAGGTTGTAGCCATTTGGAGTTTGGCTTCTTCTTCCAGACAACCAGTGACAGGACAAGAGGAAATGTCCTCAGGCTGTGCCAGGGGAGGTTCAGGTTGGACATCAGGAAGAATTTTTTCATTGAGAAGGTTACCAAGCATTGGAATGAGCTGCTCATAGAAGAGGTGTGAAGTTCACCCTGAAAATGACTGCACGTGTAACTTAGGGCCATGGTTTGGGCTTGATGATGCTGGAGATCTTTTCCATCCTTAATGGCTCTATGATTCTAAGATTCTATGAAAATCCAGGCTACACAAACCTGTAATGCACGCTGCCTTTCGCTCTTTTTTCGTTCTGTTGGCATTTAGGAGGTCCATATGCTTTCCATTAGAAAAGGAGGTGTTTGATTCCAGATGTTGGGATATCCTGCATTGTACAATCACTCTCACTTCCCCTGTATTATACACAAAATGAAATTAACCCTTTGGCATGAAATGATAATATTTAGTCACCACAAAGAGCACAGAGATCTCACAATATTAAAGCTACAACCATTTAAAGATGAGATTCCAGCTGAAAGCTTCATGTGTTTAAATCCCATTTTAATTCAGATGTGTTTCCTGACTTTCATGAAAATTTGTGTTATTTATAACCTTTTGCTAAATACCGTTGATGAAAACTTTTCAATCTGTGCACTGTTTGCAAACTGTTCCTTTCAAATCATCACTATTCATCACATGTGTGAGCTCACGTGCTCTGGTTCTTTGCAACCTGCTCAGATGCCTGAGACACATTCATAGGAAAATAATGAGCAGAATTTCTTCAGTGCAATCTGTTTAACATTCAGGAACATTTTCAGATTGGGAAACAGTTCTTTAATTCACAACTAAGCAGGAGAAGAGGGAGACCTGTTGAATAGAAGAGCTCTAAGTTACAATCTAAATTAGATTCAATTATTCTGAAATACATTCATGAATATTTTACTTAGTCAAAAGTACGCAGTGAAATATTTAAAAAGGCAGGCCTGACCCAAGATAGAAATAACTTCGGTGTTCAGTATAAATAATGACAGAGATTTTATGTGGTTGGATTTCTCTCTGCATTCATATTATGCCCTTGGACAATACCAGCATTTTTCATTATTGCAATACCTGACACCACAGAGATGCATAATCTTTACCAGTGAGTGTGCTTGAAGACACAAAACCCAACATCAAAAAAACCTCGTATGGGTGTCTCTCACTTATGGTAGGTTTAAAATAAAGTAAAGATTAGCCTGACCAGATTCAAATTTTCCCCAACTACACTTTCACAGAATACCAGAACTGGAACCAGGTTCCTCAATTCCCAACATCATGCTCTGAATTTGTTTTAAATGGTACCTTCTCAAAGTTATTAATTCCAATCAAAATCTATCTAAATATGGGGGGGTTTATTATTTGAAATTATAATTTTCTTAAGACCTACATAATTATGTAATTGAGTTTTGTTAATTTTCATTATCTTTTAGTCATTTAATTTAATCGATAAATTGCACAGATGCTTTTGATAAAATAATTTTGTAATGGCAATAATGTGGGATACCAAACATATGCTTGTTTGAAGAAATTTAAATTTATTCAATTATCAAAAGAACTGCATTTATGTAGTGCTTTCGCAATTTTTTTTTAACCAAAAGCAGTTTGTGCAGAAATTCTACAACAAAAAAAAATAGGAAAAGGATTTCAGAAGGTAAGAATTATGTTTTGACAGTTGCCTTGAAAAGAAGGAAGAGATTATAGTGCCAGAAAATGAGAGTTGTGAAGTGCTGAGGTATCAAAAATGATGCAGAGATTGTATTGAAGGGGATGATACAGAGTACAGAAGACACATAGCTGAAGACTGGAAGCTGGACAGAAAATGTGCTTTGGTATGGTAATCTGTTGAAATACTCCAGAAGTGAATCAGGGCTCTATTTTAATAGAATATGAATGATTTATATATCTCACAACCTACTCACAAAAAACATAAGCAAAAAACCCCAAAATGTTTTTAACCTTTTTGACATGCTCAACTCCACATCACATCTCTGCTGTGAAACTTTAATGTTCTTTCAGGCTTATCTCCATCTGCAAAATGATTATGGCAAGTACCTGAACCTCTTTAGCAAGTCTTACAACAGCTCTTTTTATTTGTTCCACTTTGTGGTTTCTGCAAGTAAAGTACACACTCAGCACCATTTAAGGGGGACGTTTGAAGTTGATGTCTTGTACTTTTTTTTGGTGGCAATAACTATATATACTGTAGTAAATACAAGATATAAAAGCAGAAGTGTAAGTAGAAAACCTTGATCTATGCAGGCTCCTGAGAAGCACTTAGGCATTAACTCAGGAAGGAATAGTGTGGAAATCCTGCATATTCTTTCACTGTTCATTTCCTCAGTAGCTAAAAATATTCCTTTGCTTCACCATTAAGCCAGGCGTGATGAGGGCAAGGTAAGCCAGCATGAAAGCAGAGGTTGCTCTTCTTTTTCAGAAGGAAAATATCCAAATAAATCAGTATGTACTGACATACATAACCAAGGATCTGGGCTGTGTTCAAGGAAGCTGTGAGCTGGGGGTGGTTTCTTGGAAGTGGAAGAGGATTTGGGTAGCTTTGGGAAGAAGCACTATTTTGGGAAGTGGCTCTTTCAACTGCAAGGAGCAGAGAATTTGGAGACTCTCATTACTCCAATAAACCTCAGTATCCAACAATTAGCAAATCCTTGTTAGCAGCTTTTTTCTCTGAATGTTTGCGTCTTCTGTTTTATTCACGTACAAATGAAGACTACAAAGATTATTCTTTATTTTTCTATTCCTTTTTTTCAGTGAAACAAGTTAATCAGAACTATTTTTAAAATTTATTTTTTCCTCTTCACTGTTCCCTCTCAGCTTCAGTTGATAGGTTTCCAAGCCTGCTTTCTCATGTCCTGTAAATAAAACAAAGGGATGAGAGTTGGAATATTTCTGATGCACTTATATAAGATGCACAGGGAACAAATTCCAAAGGACGCAATCACAGATGTTCTCAGTATGGAAGACTACATTTGGCTTAAGTTCCAGAATTAATGACTGTGCAGTTAGTTATTGTTAAAACCTGGATTTACTGCCAAGTTTGTTAAAAAGGCACCAGTAATTAATATTGAAAATATTTTCTTCCTATATAAACTAATGCAGTCATATCTTGGGAGTCAACTTACATCATGATTTGATTGCTATAGCCCAGATTTTATTGGCATCTTTGGTTATTCTTTTCAAATAATTGTCTTAGTGTTTTCATTTGATCAGTTAAAATTTTTAGTTACTGAAAAAAAAGTTATTCTGATGCCAAGTAGAAGTAGCTTATGTATAACAGAAACTGATAATTTAGTGAAATGACTGTTCTGGATGATGAGCAAAGCTTGGAGAGAAAAGCTAAGGACCACAACAGTTAAAATTGCTCTTCTGAGTAAAAATGAGGCTCCTTCACCAAAGAATAATGAAAGAAATGGGACTCGAAGTTATTCAAAGGAACCCTTCCTACTAAGGGAGAGGAATTTATTACATTTTAATCAGATGCTAACAAGGAAAAAATGTCTCCTTTTCAAACTAGTTTCTTGGGAAATTATAGAAATTATAGAACTAGAGAGTTATAGAATATTCTGAGTTGGAAGGGAGCCACAAGGATCATCCAAGTCCTGCACAGGAAAGTCCCCAACATTCTCATCATGTTCCTGAGAGTGTTTTCCAAACACTTGAGCTCTGTCAGGCTTGGTGCTTGTGAGCACTGCCCTGGGGAGCCTGTTCCAGTGCCCAACCACCCTCTGGGGGAAGAACCTTTCCCTAATATCCAACCTAAACCTTCATTGGCAGGATTGGCCTCCTTGGATTCCTGTCTGTGGTTACCAGAGGGAAGTGATTGGTGCTGCTCCTCCTCTTTTCTTTGCTAGAGAGCTCTTGACTGCTACAAGGTCCCCCCTCAGTCTCCTTTTCCCCAGGCTAAACAGACCCACTGACCTCAGCCATTCCTCATGAGGCTTCTCCTCAAGGCCCTTCACCATATTTGTAGCCCTTCTTTAGGTGCTGAAGGAGAAAAATGTGTTAACAAACACTCCTCTTGGGATATGCAGAGAAAGCCCCAGCAGGCTTTGTGAGCCACAGGAGGACTCAGCCTCAGTCATTTCTCCCACAATGATGGGAGAAGCTGTGGATGCCCTCCTTTCTGTCTGCTCACATGAGGAAGACAAGACACTTGCTTGAAAGGCACCCTTGCTGCATCCTGAACAGGGGCATGTGGGATCATCAGCTTTAAACTGACAGATTTTGTAGCTTTTTTTGCAGTTTTTTGTAGCTGGGTTTCAGTGTTTTGGTGGTTTGGTTGTTTTTGGTTTTTTTTTTATGGTTGCTGTTATTGTAAAACTGGGTGATTTTATGACTGTCTAAAGCAAGGGTAAGACTCAAGTCCCAGCTCTATCACTCAGAGACTCTGTGGTTCTAAAAATTCCCAAGAATCAGCCAAAACTCTTTACTGAACCTCATCTTTGGATTTGAATCCTATAGCCATGTTTCTCTTCCTGCTTTGATGAACTTCCCCTCAACAGCTGCATGGAAGAAATATTTGATGGAAGGCTTGATTTCAAACTGATGTAATAGACTCCAAACTACCTTTCCAGAATCAAGGTCCTGCTAATTTCCCTATAGCTTCTTCTTAATGTCTGCAAATAAAATATTTACACAGGTTTCAAATTGCTTCTCTTGAAATCTGGATATTAATTAATTTTGTTCCTATGAAAGCACCTTAAGCATCCTTGCCCACTCACTTTCTTATTTGTTTATGCACTTGCACTATAAAAATAGTTCATTAAAAGAAAAATGGAAATCATGTTCAGATGCAGAATAAAGTCTCCTCAGTTACTGAGCTTGAAATGCTGCCATAAAAAGCAATGCTTTCTGATGAGACACATTTTGTAATGTTTATGAAAGGTAAAATGAAGACTTAAAAAAATGATAGATCATAAAAAATCCCATACTTAATGCAGCACAAGGGAGAGAGAGATTCATGATTCTGGTGCATGCATATTTAGGAATGGTTTTCTGCGGCATATCTGCTTTAACTCAATTAACTTTGCAAAATCTGTTTTAGGTGCAGAGTAGAGGTGATTCAAATTTTTTTCTCCCTCATGTTACCACTCAATTATCTCCCTTTTGTAATTTTTATGTACATATAAATGTGATGTGCGTGATAAGTACATTTGTAGTCCTCATATGCAAATAGACAGCTAGACTGAACCTTCTCTGTCCCAGCATCCTCTAGATTTCTACAAATGTGTTTTTTTCCTTGGATTTTGGTTTTTCTTTTGATTCTTTGTTTGTTTAGCTAATTACTATGCTTTTATTTGAGATCCACTGAATAGGACATCTCACAGGACATGGCCATGATAGGTAAAAGATGCTTGAAGTCATTCAAAACTTGACACGAACAGCCTGGTCTAGCTTAACCACCTTTGAGTAGGAGGTTGGATTAGGGACCTCCAGAGGTCCTTCCCAAATCAAGTTATCCTGTGATTCTGTGATACTTTATTTTCTGTAGGCCAGCTGGGACAATGCTAGAATAAAGCTGTTACCAAAAGTAGATTACCTGTATGATTTAGTTTGGAGGGGAAGAACTCAGCAGCCTCTGCCCCAAATGCAAAGGAAAGCAAACAAGCTCTTCTGTAGAAAAGACATGAATGGATTGTCTCAATCCTTATAATTTAAAATTAATAAGAAAATGTGGAGATTTAAATTGTTCAAGAGATATTAAAAATGAGTGGACTTTAGAGACAACTGATTGATGATAAAAGGAGGCAATAATAAGAGTATGAATAGTGAAGTAGTTCTTTTTGCTCAGAAAGTCTTTTGGAGAAACTGAGTGAAGTGTGAGGGCAAGATTTTGGATCTAGGTTAGCAAACTTATTATTTGGCTGTGAAAGATACATATCCAATTTTGTTTTCGAAGACTAGCAAAAAATTTATTTATTCTCTCTTATTCCAGTCACCAGAACAGAAAAAAAATGTCAACAAAAAACATCTGCTCAACTCAATGAATTGAGCTCTGTCACACACTGGGAAGGTCAGAGCTCCTATGTCATATATATGAACTTTTTTTCTGTAGTATAGCACATAA
The DNA here is from genome assembly GCF_012460135.2 of Molothrus ater. NCBI lineage: Eukaryota > Metazoa > Chordata > Aves > Passeriformes > Icteridae > Molothrus > Molothrus ater. The sequence goes on along the minus strand of NC_050478.2, from coordinate 148,352,887 downwards.
AAAAATCCAGATGCCTTTTCTAAGTAGCAATAGGCTCCACATTAAGGTTTTCTCCTAAAAATTCAGTTCATAGTTAACTTAAAATATTGCAAAAAACATTTCTATGAATTTATCTAGTAAGTAGATCATGGTCTGGTAGTCTCAAAGGCCAGATTCTTTCCAGAAGAGAACCACAGGGAGACATTTGAGAAGTCTGGATACAAAACTATGAAGGGGAAGTAAAGATTTTCAAAGGAACTAATAGGTCTAGGGAACTATTGCAGTGGAATTTGAGAACTTTATAATTTATAATTAAAATTTATAGTTTATACTTTATAATTAAAAGAGAATCATTACATTAAGAAGATTATTTCTGTAGCTATTCAAAACTAATTCTTACAGCTCATTGCATCTGTTGTTTTCACCAAAGATAAAAAAAATATAAGATCACATCAGCAGAGGTGATGACAAGACAGCTAGGGTTCATTATCAAGGTAGAGAAGTATTGGACTAAAATACAAAAGGATTTTCTTCTCATGAAGATTAGAAAAACTGCCATAGGATGAAATCTGGAGAAAGGTTTAGAAGTTTTAAAGGTCTGCTGTAAAACCAATTCTTCTCAGCAGAAAACAAAAGGGAGGGAAGATTCACACCTTTAATTGACTCACAAGGATTGTGACCCACCAGAGCCAGGCTGCCAGGGGAAAACACACTGGGGTGTTTTAGGTGGGATTTCTCCATATCCTGAGGGAAATTTTCGTGCCATTGCAACTGACCTGGAATACAATTTATATGTCTCACAAGAATTATTCAAGAGGGTTGTTAAATTTAGAATATGGTTACTAGGATGAAAGAATAGAGATACTACGTTAAAAAAAGTCTAAAAGTATCCCTTCTTCCGACTAGCAAAATGAAAGCTAGGAAGGGATGTAATTATTGCTTATAAATATCTACAAGCAGGTAAATTCCAGGAAGAGATAGAAGCCAAAGGACAAATGGAGTATAAATTGATCGTAAATATGGTTAGGCAGGGAATTAGCAGCAGCCTTGGAGGAAGGAGATTAATGCAGATCAGCTGTTCTCTTGGAGTAGCAGGTACAGATTACATAACTAATTTTAAGAGGGAGTTTGATAAATGCATGACTAGTGTGATATGACATGATTTCCTGTGATGATTGAGGGCTGGAACTGATTACCCAGGAGATCAGTTCCTGAGTGGATAGATAATTGGTGGAGGGAAGACGGAAAAAGCCAAGCAGCACATAGAACTGGGACCTGGATAGAGAGAAAGGCAGAGACTGGAATTAATTTACCCATTTAGGAGGTAGATATATGGCTTAAGAGAGTCTTTTATGTTCACCCTGTAGACAAGGCAGAGGAATCAGCACTTTCAAAGGGCAATTCATTCCACCAAAACAGCAGCATATAAAACCAGGGTATTTATCCTGTGAAACCTGCTCAAGGGGAACCTGCTTAACAAGGGGGTTGGTCTAGGTGATCTCTGAGGTCTTTTTCAACCCCAACCATTCTGTGATTCTGTGATTCTGTGATTCTGTGAGTTATCTTGTAAAGAGAATTATCTTTTCCTAAGTCCTTCTTTGTTGAAAATAGCAAGAACATAAAAGGCAATCTTCTAGGCCTACATTTTCAATGGCTGTAGTTAGTTGAAATCAATCTTGCCATATCTAAAGGAAAATGTGTGAATAAATGGGAGATATAGAGGGAGATGTGAGAAATTCTTCTACAGAGAGAAGAACGAGGGCAGTGGTTTAACCTAATTTCTGTAGTTTTATAATAACCTTGATATTTATTCAACATATAAATTACATTTGCAAGTGATTTCTTTGGCAATAAAACTGAATTGATAATGACAGTGTGTGCCTCAGAGAAGTCCTGTTGAAGATGTGTGTTGGAAGAGTTGAAAGGTGAACACTTTATCTAAGTTTATAAAATAATTCTTTACTAATTTTCTGTCAATGTTTCTTAAAGTTACAAAGCTGTTGCTACCTAATTTTCAATGAATTTGGTCTGAGGAGAAATGAAGGCTTATATATATATATTAAGAAATTAAATTTTGTACCAACTACCTGTCCTCTACCACATTTACTATAAACCCACACTTGTTTCTTATCTTAATCTGGGTGTTGAATTCTTCAAAATTCTGCAATTTGTCCTCTGGTGCATTCATAGAATTATGGGTTGCATTGGAAGAGACCTTAAGGATCATCTAGTTCCAACTTCTCTGGGATACTTGAAGGCTGCCTGCAAGAGGCATGCAAAGGGACTTCTGACATGGGCATATAGGGGTGAAACAAAGGGTGATGGATTTAAATTGAAAGAGAATAGGTTTAGATTGGACATTAGGAAAAAATTCCTACTGTGAGCATGGTGAGACACAGAAAAATGATGCCCAATAAGATGAGGATGCCTTATCCCTGGAAGTGCTCAAGGCCAGGCAGGATGGGGCTTTGAGCAACCTGGTCTAGTGGAAGGTGTCCCTGCCCATGGCAGGATGGTTGGAACTGGATGGTTTGTAAGGTCCTTTCCAATCCAAACCATTCTACAATGATTCTATGATTCTTATAGCCCTGAACATCTCTGGCCAGAATTATTTCTGTGAGGGCATTACTGTTTCCAACCTAATCCCTGGCTGCTTGGAAAGTTTCCCAATACTCTTCCCAGATTACCTGTATTCACTTCCACCCTCTGCAGCCTCCCTGTTTGTGTTTAAGTTTGTTCAGGAGTACCTTGTTGATCCATCCTTATGTCCTGACATTTTTGCCCGACTTCTTCATCAGGATGTGTTTCTCCCAAGTTTGGACAAGGTGATCCTTAAGTGCTCACGAGCACTCTTGGGCTCCTCTTCCCTCCCAGGGTATTATTTCCTGGTACTCTACTAAGCAAATTCCTGAAGAGGTGAAAGTTTTCTCCCCAGAGGTCCATGGCAGTGAGCTTGTTCACCCTCCATGCTGCCCTAAGGGTCTTGAACTCCACAATTTCATGGTCACTGCAGTCAAGGCTGCCCTTGAGCTTCAGGTTCCCCACCAGCCCCTCCAATGCACTCCAGGAACCTCCTGCACTTCTTTTGCCCTGCTGTGTTGTCCCTCCAACAGATACCAGAGTTTTTCAAGTCCCCCATGAGGACCAGGGCTTGTGAACATGAGGCTTCTCCTACATCTACTTGATCTTATTTGGGTGGTCTGTGGCAGATCCCACTACAATGCCACCTGTCCCTGCCTTCCCTTTACTCCTGACCTGTAGGCTCTCAGTTAACTCCTCATCCATCCCCAGGTGAAGTCCATGTCCCCAGCAGGTCATTGGCATAGAGGGCAACACTGCCTCCTCATCTCCCCTGCCTTTTCCTCCTAAAGAGCCTGTATCCTTCCATCCTAACACTCCATTGTCACAGGAGCCATCCCACCATGTCCCTGTGGTGCCAGTAAGATCCCAGCCCTGGGATCTCCAGGCTGTGCACAGCTCCAACCCCTCTCGTATTCCCTGTGCCAGCTCACTGGATGGAGGGGCTGGAATTCCTTTGTGCTGCTCTTCAGGGGACCTTCTGTTGACCTCTGCAGTCTCTGGGAATCTCCTGCTGGCACTGGCATCCACCTGGTGGGGTGGCTTGAGGCCCTTCACCCCTACCCTATTAGAGGCAATTACTGCACTACAGAAAGTGCACTTACAACAGTGATTTGCAATTTCCTCCAAACCACACAGACATCAAAGCTTGTGAGACACATGAATGAACAATTTCAAATTCATGCCAAACTGGGCAAAAAGACAAGGGGCAAGATCAATAGCAAATACCAAAAAAATTGGAAAATGTTTCTTTCTTATGTAAAGGAGCAGTGATTCTTAACAAAGATCATTAAATGTTGTACTGTTCCTGCCATTTCATGCAGATGAAAGAATTCTATTTAATTTCTGCAGGGACTTGTTTGGGAGAATTCTTTTCTTAGCTGTGACCAAAAGTCAGTTCAAAGTTACTTTGAAAATATCTGTCACACAAGTGCACACCTGCCTGCCCTTTGTCTTTTCACTTCCTCTAGAGGTCACACGCTTCACCTGTAAATTCCTGCCTCCCACACTGACCTTATGCAAACCATTACAATGGAAGAACTACTGATATCTCCAGGCTGGAATACTGATATCAGCTGTTGCCCTCTCCCAAGGCAGATGCTCATAGCAGTGCTTGTCTCTTGTGTCAGGTGTCAGAAGCCAGCAAATAAAACTTCTACCATTGGCTTCTACAGTTGCCCTCACCTTGTCACAAACTCTGTGTAGTCTCAGCTGAAGTGATACAATCCCGCATTGAAGAGTGGATTTTAACCAAGAAGGTTAAAAATCAAAACTTCATCACAAGGGATGTCTCACCTATATCAATCTTCCTTCTAGTGAAGAAAAATTGGTGATCTTGTCATTTTAGAGATGAAGGAATTGAATAGAGATGTACAAAGTACTGTTGCTACGTCCACTCATGTTACTATTTCCATTTTCCTCACAAGAAATAATTGATGGATAGAATCAATATAAAACTCATGCCCCATGTTTCAAGCACTCACACTACAGCAGGTAACACACAGGGCTATCTCAGCCAGAGTTACTTGTCCTTAAAGAAGTGCATGTCCAGCTGGCTTCCTAGCAGTTGGCCATTACAAGGGAATATTCACTGCATTGAATTTACTGAGCCTGGCTAAAGTTGGCTTGGTTGGGTTAGTTTGTTGGCACATTTGCATTCTGCAGCAGACAGAGGTTTGTTTTAATTACTTAGAAGTGTTGCATGCACACAAATCATTACCAACCATTTGCTTATAATGCAGACACACAAGGGGAAGAGCTTCTGCCAAGCCAGTATTACTGGGCCAGTATTTTACTGTGATTGGTATCTTGCAACTGAAAAATCAGAGGGTTTTGCTACCTTTTTTGATTTTTTTGGCCTCCCAAATACCCCTAGCATTCTGGCTTATATATTTGACCTGAACATCTGCAACAGAATGAGAAAATCAGAGGACTCCCATCACACAAGCCATCCTCCATCCAGCACTGGGGCTGAATTGTGTTTTAAGTGTTTAGAGCAAAGAGAAATTAGGTAGAAGTACTGTAAAAAAGTATGTCTGGTCCTTAAAGTATTCCTAAAGCTTTGTCCAGTGTTCATTAATACCTAGCTAGAGTCATAGAATCTTAGGTTGGAAAAGACCTTTAGGAACATCAAGTCCAGCTGCTAACCCAGCAATACCAAACCAGCAACTAAACCATGTCCATAAGTGCCACATTTACATACCTTCTAAATAGCTCCAGGGATGGCCACTCAACCACCTCCCTGGGCAGCCTCTTCCAGTGCTTGGCAACACTTGCAGGGATTAAATTTTTCCTGATATCCAATCAATAGCTCCCCTATTACAACTTGATCTCAACTCCTCTTGGGCCATCACTTGTTACTTGGGAGAAGAGGCCAACACCCACCTGGCTACAGCCTCATTTCAGGGGGTTGTAGAGCATTAACAACCCCCATGAGTGTCCCTTTCTCCAAGCTAAGCACTCTCAGCACTCTCAGATTCTCTCTGGATCCTTCCCAATGCTGTTGCCCTTCTTTGGACAGGCTCCAGCACCTCCAAGTCTTTCCTGAACTGAGGGGCTCAGAAGTGAACTCAGGATTTAAGATGTGGCCTCACCAGTTCAAAGTCCAGGGGTGATCACTGGTCCTGCTGGTCCCACTGGTGCTGATACAAACCAACATGCCATTGCCCTTCTTGGACACCTGGGAACACTGCTGGGTGGAGATACTTGTGGTTCGACAGTGCCTGGGGCAACCAGCAGTAATAACTGATCCATAAAGGGAGTCTGTGTTCAGACATCTCACCTGCAATCATGCCAGTTGTACAAAGCAAATTGTTGTACCCACTCAGAGCCATGTGCGTGGTTCTGACTTCTTTCTCGATGGATGAGACATAAAAGTTGGCTGGCACACACAGGAGGACTAGATGGAAGGGAAAAGGAGAAGCTTTTGGCTGTCACAAACTGCAGTAATACACCCCAGCTGTGTGCTCAGTTTTCAGTCTGTTGGTGGCAGAAAGCAACACCAGCTCCAGTTTACTGCATAGACAATCTCTGAGGTGATAGCCATGAATCTCACAGCCTCATACAGATTTTTCTCACAGCCTGCCTCCCTGTAGGATTTGTGCCACTTTGGAGAGTGGTTGAGGCCAGATTTGGTGCAGAAGCTGAGGAGATGGAGTCATTTGGGCTGGACCACTCCATTGTTTTTAGGGAGATGGAAAGGGTCAGACTGCATAATGGATTATTGCAAATCCTTGGAACTGTGGTAGCTGACTCTGTGCATCCTCTTAATCCATTGCATTTTGTCTTTGCTGGAATTCAGGTTTGGTTAAATCACTGGGAGGTGAGAGCATGAACAGACTGTAGCTGCAGGCAGGAATTGTGTTGTACCAAATCTGACTGGCTGAGGAGCTGCTCTATTCTGGAGCAGCACCCAAAGTGACTCAGGAGGTTGTGTTTGGGCAAATTAATTTTATTCTCAAAGTAACTGAGTCACAGCAAAGCTTCAAGCTTTCTTGAAGCACCCCACAGCATGTAAGAGATCAGGGCTGATAGGAGACTTTTGATTTCCTAGTGGAGGTTGGAGAGGAGCAAGAACATGGTGGGGCATGAGTGTGTGGAGATGTCCTGTATGTTATGATGCTTAACATGTGATTTACAACATGTTTCCAAATGTAAACTCTCAAATGAAATGCTGATGTGTCTGGCTATTTCAGATCTTAAATCTTTAGAAGACTTATCTTTGCCCTCTCACTATATTTTAAGACTTCAAACTTACTTTTCCTCATTGTCCAACAACTTCCAATGATGTGACAGGAATGAAAACTCCCAATTAATTCTATGTAAGTCTTTCCACTAATTCCAATAAAAATGTAAATCACCATTAGCATTTTCTTTGCATGGTTATATATGAAAAAGAAGCAGAATGGCACTGCTATTTAAATAGCCTAGAATGAAAATAAGGGTGCACTAGGTTGATCAGAGGTTTAAAATAAATGTACCTGCTCTAAAATCTAGGCAGCAGTTCACTGTACAAGTATGATATTTAATCACAGCAGGATGGTCAGGCTTCTGGGGATGTTATAGCTGTGTTAAGACTAAAAATAGAGATGAGTTAGTACCAAAGTACCAACCTGCTTTTTCAGTGATGTGTGCTCAAATGTTAAGCACCTTAACCTAGTGCCTTAGAGGCATGTGCCTTGAATATTTATTATATGCAAAGTGATAACAACATTTCATGTAGTGAATGCCTCTAATAGAGCATTAGCTGGTGGTAGAGCTCTTGTTCACCTGGGGAAACAAACTCTTTAGATCAGTTTGAGCTGGGTTTCATACTCATGCAATCTGCCTGTCCTTGGGTGGCCTCCAAGCTGAGTGCAGAGCTTGAGGGGAGAACGGATGGGAAGCTTGGAAGAGGGAGGGCTGAGGTTGGCTCAGATCGTTCCCAAACTTGCTTTTCATCAAGGAGGGACAGGATAGCCACAATGTGCTCCTGCACAGGGACAGCCATGCCTTCAGGCTCTCTGATCTGCCTCCTGCAGCCATTACCTCTGTGTGTGTGTAGCTCTTGGCAGGACCACAAGCAGGGAGTGCAGGAAAGACATCCTTAGGGGCTGGAGCTGACTGCAAATAATCCTCCTCTAGGGAAGACAGAAGTACATTTGCCCCCTCTTCTCTGAGGCAATCCCCAAACCTCTGTGTGCTCTTCTCCCCACCCTGGCAGCAGAAGGTTTGGGCTGCCTGGCTGTAATTAGCACTTCTCTGCCAATACAAAGTGAGGAGCAGCACTTTGTTGATGGCTCATGAAAATTATGTGGGATAGAGCAGAGCAATGTAGGTGGTTCTGACTGGAGCTGCCAGGACCAACTAGCAAAATGACTCTTTCTGCAGGAAATGAGGAAAGGGGAGGTATATTCCATGTTGAAAAGCAAATTACAAAACCTAAATTGCTCTTTTTTGGAGCCTTCATCTGGTATTTTCTGGTGAAAACAGAATTATACGTGTTCTGTCTGGCAAGAAATAATTTTATTTTACCACTCTACTTTTTGTGAGAGCTGGAGATAGGACCTGATTTGGGAATATCTTGAAGGAAGTTCCAGGCCTTGGACATGTATTATGGGTCCCCATATTTATGCAATGGGAAGCCCAAGGAGTGTGCTTTAGGAGTCATTTTTTATATCTTTCCAGAGGCACTACTGGAGTTTCAGAAGTATTAATACTGCTAACTACCTGTGGGACCTGAGTTGAACACATTTACTGCAGAAAGAAAGTGCTGAATTCACTTCTGCTGTGATCATCCCTTTTTGTGTTCGCTTTGGCAGACCATTCGGGGAATAAGCACATCACCACCTTGTTACAGGATCACATTTGTCTCCTAAGTGTCTTTTAACTCAATATTGACACTTAAGAGGCACTTTGGCATTTGCAAAGCACCACAAACATATTTAACTCGGGTCTGAATGTCAGTTTTTCTGCCTGGTCTTAGGTGGATCTGGATTTGTTTGTTGCTTACTACCTATTTTTTTTTTTTAATTTCTGGGATGTGTCTTGTTGAGGAAAGGGAGGTTTTGTGTCTTCAGTTGCATTTCAAACTGAAGGTTCATGACCTCCAGTTGCATCTTTTTTGTGTCTGTTGCTTTGTCCCATCTCCTGATGAGGACTTCCCTATGGTACTTGCAGGTTGATTCTGTTTTGGTGTTGGGCTTGCTCCATTCTGTCCAGAATTTCCTACAGATCCTAACAAAACCCTACCCTTCTTCCCACAGCTTCTTTCAGCTTGGCATTGGGACTTTGCTTCGAGTCATGGCTGACACTGCGAATGGTTCAGAGGATGTTCCTGTGGAGTCCTGCTCTATAATTCTTACTGGCTACTTAGAGTTTGCTTTCAAAACCACATTTTATCCCCTCCCATAACGTGTGAGCCTTTACAGATTAAAATAGAATAGAATAGAATAGAATAGAATAGAATAGAATAGAATAGAATAGAATAGAATAGAATAGAATAGACTGTTTTACTCATAAGTGAGGGACCTACAATGATCATCTAGTCCATCTGCAAATATTATCCCTGACCCAGCCTTCCTTCCAACACAGTGAAATATACAGGAATGCATGCAGGAAAGTGAAAATTCCTATTGGATTTCCACCTTTATTCTGGCTCACTATGAGGTTTCCTGTGATGGTTTTTCAATTTCTTTGTTTCCCCCACCTCATCTCTCTTACCTTCTCTTACCTTACAGAGAGGAAGGGGGAGTATTTTTAATGAGTAATGAATGGTTCTGAAAACTCATCCCAGTTGGGAATGATTCACCAACAGCCATGCAATGCCCCAAAACCATCACTGGAGGGACATGAGTGCTGTAGCTGACTCTGAACTCCCCTTATGAGGTGTTTAATCCTCTCTGTTGACCTGCACTGACTTAACTTAGATGGTTGAAAACATTCTGCTCTTGTTAAGCATTACAATGGATGCCTGAAGTAATCATTTTATACATGGCCCTTTCCTCCACAGCAATAAGTGGGTATTTTAGAATTCCTGTGTCTAATGGATGTTATTAGGATACCATGAGGTGCTTTGCTGCCTGTCTTAGAGGAGCTGTATAATAGCTGAGATTGATGTGTGTTGACAAAAGAGATCATACCCTGAATTATTATTCATATTACAGTGAGATGTAGAGTGCTCAGCTCCATTGTATTAAGTCATGCATGAAGTTAAACAAGAGAAGATTGATGCTTTTTGCAATCTTGGAATAAAACAAGCAAAGGATACAACAAAGACAGGAGGAATGTTACCTGGTGATCATGAGATAAATGTGGTCACTGTGATTACTGGACTGTTGAAAGAGTGTCCTGATTTTTCACATCAGAAACTATTTGCAGAAATTATGCAGCAGAATTTTTTACATAAAGAATTAAAATGGAGTTCTTCTGTATTCATAGGGAACACTTCATGAAAGGGAAGTATCTAAATTTGTTGAATAAATTATTCACTTGGAAGTAATTGGCAGCCTGACTTTTTCTGATGTCCTTCATGGCATTGAGGTATGAATTCATTGCTCAAAGACAATCAGGAGCAAATTTAAACTTAGCTGAAGCACAGCATTCTCTACTTAAATGGGGTTTCCGTGTATCTTCCAGCACCACCTCACTCGCATCAATGTGATGGCACTGGAACTTTATTACTTTTCAAATTAACTTTTTTTTCATGAGCAGATGAACAATAAAGACTAGTTTCCAGTGGATTAGGAAGGGGAAGTGTATTCCTTAATTTTTAGTAAGTGTGAGGCCAGTTTTCAATGATCAGTAGGTAGGGTCTCATTCAAAGGCTTTCTAGACAGTCAGGCAATTGAGACACAGATTTGTGTTTGTATTCACTTACACAGCACAATGACTTTAGCCTTGTTTTCTCCAGAAATCAGACAGAAAATGTCAAAATCTCCCCACTATTTCTTCCAGTCCTTGCAATTTTATTCCTCTCCTGTGCATACCTGGCAGTGATTTGAATGGCTGAATTTCCTACATTCTTTATAAGCTCTTACAATGAGAAGCAGAGATTTCATGCCTTGCACTCACATTTGTCCTGTGTTTTTGCCACCTGCTTTGTCTTGAATGAAGTGTCTGAAGAGTTGCAATAAAGAAGAAAAGAATAAGAGGAGCAAGATCTAACCCCAAGTTCTTAAATAAATTTCAAAGGAAAGGGTGAATGAAGGATGAATAAAAGGTGAGTAATGAAGAAAGCAATCTGGATTTGAGATTAGGATTGTGTCAAGTTACCCAGTAGTTTTCTTATGAGAAAACTGGGCATCAACAGTGTAGTGTATTTCCTAAAGTTTTTAAATGTAAATTAGCACAATAATTGTAGAAATAGAGATTGCTATAGGGTTTGAAGAGCTTGCAGAGAACTAACTGGGTGCAATGACAATGGTTGGTGTTATTAACAGAGTCCCATGTGGAATATGGTGTTATATTTGTTAAAGTTGTTAAGGTTTTTGCTCACCAGCAGGGCCTATGGGAAATAGGGCCCTATTAGTTCATGTGAACCATTGTATAACTGCTTCCTCAGTCCACATTAAGTGTGGGAATGTTGAATAAATTGCACTAAAGCAGGAGATCTGGCATGTGCTGTCACTTCCACTAGACATTCTCTGCCTTTCCCCTGTGTAATGTGTCTCAGTCTAGTGCTTGAAGTTTGGAGCTGAATAGCTGAAATAAAAGGTTTATTATAGCATTTGGGGAATTATTTCTGCTTTCTGAATCTTCAGTTCCTCCCTTTGGGCTCGTTTTCCTTTTGTGCTGTTTTTCCTTTGTTGTTTGAAAGGGCCGCTGTTTACATACACAGTCATGTCTTCTCAAGTGTGCTGCAGAAGGAGCCTCCACCAGCTCCCTTGAGAGTGTGGAAGAGGAGTCCTCCTCTCCAAGCAGTGACTTTCAGAAAATAACTGGAAATTTCCCTAAGGTCACCTTGCTCATCCTTGCCTGCAAGAGTTTTATTGCTGTAAAATCTACCTCTGAAATATGACAATCCATGGCTGTCTTTCATTTTTGCAGATAAACTTTTCTATAAATATTACTTCTCTCATCCCAGACCTCCCCCCATTAACAGCTATTAATGTCTTAATAATACTGGCATTCACTGGGAAAATGTACTTCACCTTCTATCACATTCTCACATTCATATCAGAATGGATCTTTTCTTTTTAGCTTCAGATAAGTGATTCTTTTTTCCAGGAGATGCTTGCTATTCAGAGATTGTATTTCACATTGCAATTGAAAGGGATTTAATGATCCATTTATAATAATTAGAGCTGTTGTGTTTTTGTTCTTAATATATTTTGTGAATGACTAACTGCAGCACCTCCCATCTGGCCCCAGTAATGCTTGATGGGACTCTTTGCTCCACCAGGTCTGGAAGTTTCATAAAAAGAGTAATTTCAAATAATGAAATCTATAAGGGTAATGTGTAAGTCTTTATATGACACACCTATTCAAATCATTTGTCATGCCATGGAATTTCTGGAATAGAACTATCAGAATGAGAAGTGTTATGCTGTCTTCCACAGTTCAGTGTTTTATTTGCTCTATGACCTTATTTTTCAGTAACATTTTAGGTCTACCAAACCTAACCCAACTAGAAATTGTAGCCTGAGGCTGCATTTGCCAGTTAAATGGCATGACTGTGTTATACCAGAGGAGTCTATAATGGTATAATAACTTCATAGCCAGACTAAAATGTAATTAATCATCTATTAAGAATTGGAAAATAACTGTAATTGGTCACCCTGTATAGCAGGAGCTGGTTAGGCAGAGAATTGATGAGTTTAATGTTAAGTAATTTCTCTCACCACTTTACCTAAACATCTTACCATAGTCATTTATTCATACATTTATTCATCTTTTCTTTCACTCATGTATGCTCTCAGTATCAGCTAAGCATCAGTCTCTTGATCTTGAAATATTTGCTTTCTTTTATTCCTGGAAATTTTCAACATGTTACATGGGTTTGTATTTTGGTGCTTTGATGAATGGAATATGAAAGTGCTAATGGAAGAATAACTCTTTACCTGATTAATCACACTCTAAAATTCAAAGGAAAGAATAATTAGACAAGGATGCCAGTGTAAAATATGAATGCCAAGTGGCTTTATCTGCACCTAAGGCATGCCAACCCCTGATGATTGCCTTCTTGATAAAAGAAAGTCTATTTCCTTCTTCTGGATTTCAGTAGTGATTAAATTGATAGTGTCAAACTTCTCTAATGAAGCAAGAAAGAGTAGGAACTGATACACACATTGAAAAATGTTCTCGGAATTGGATATACTGGAGATGAATGTGGGTTGTATGGAAAGGAGAAGTAACTTGCTTGAAAAGGAAGGGTGATCCATTTCCAGAACAGATTCCAGAACAGATTAGGTGATGTGTGTGTCCTACTGCAGGAGCTTTGTGGACCTGAAATCTGAAGAGATCCTTCCAAGGTCCGTCTTACTGGGAAGGGAGGGAAGGAGGTGACATATTTGTCACAGAGCAGGAGGAAAACTCCAGCAGTAGCATCTTGAACACAACTGTGGAGGTGAGGTTTTAGTAGACAGAGAAAACTTTTCTGAGATAAGGGACACGTGCACCTGGACATCTGCTGGCTGTGTGTTGTTTCTGAAGAAAGGTGTGTGCTGGAGGAATTGCCAGAGCTGATGCAAAAGGTTTTCAATAATTCAGCTCAGATCTAACAAAAAAACCAACACTCAGATATTTTAATGCTGTAGTAAGTGCTCAACATGCATATTAATGTGGGGTGTCACTGGATCCTTCAGACACTGCTGGGACACAAAGAATAACCACAATGCAAACAATGGGAGGCACCAGCAGATTTATTATAATATTCAGGAACTGTCTTACACTCTGCCAGTCTGAAGCAGATGAGAATACATTGAAATTCATGCTAGCTTGCTTTGGGCAATGAGCATCCAATTTTAAATTAATTTTTAGTGAATTAAGGTAACTTAAATTTTTTTTCAACAAAAATAGCATTATTAATCTGCTCCACAGTCTGCATATTTGACAGGCAATGTTGATGGTGTCATTAATGATATTGATGTAATAACTGCATGGTGGCTGTGAATGCTGGAAAAACCACTAATAAGTAAGTAGATTGGTATGGACAAAAATTGCTAAAACCACCAGAATTCAAGAATTTAGGAACAACTAGATAGAGATGGGAGGAAAACCAATGAAGCTGGAAAGAAGAATGAAACTCTATACTGTGAAGGTGGTTGACTACAGAAACAGTTTGCACAAAGAGGTGGTCAAGTCTCTGTCCCTGGAGATATTCAACCCCCAACTAGACTTGTCCTTGAGTGACCTGCTTTACCTGTCCCCACTCTGAGCAGATTGATTGGACTAGATGATCTCCAGAGGTTCCTCTCACCTTCCAACTTCAACTAATTTGTGTGATTTTGTATGAAATTATGGTTGCATAGAAACCTTTACTTCTGATGTTTGGTCATTTTTCAATGCTTGCTTTTGTAGCACTCTGGGTGTTTTATTGTCATGGGTACATGCTCATGTATTGGGATGGGGAATGTGAACATGAAAACATGTATAAAAATAAATAAAATACTGAGTACAGTACAACATCTGACATATAATTTGCACATCAGTCACTTCAAGCTGTCAGCCCTGTGCAGGATACTTCTTTCCCCTTAGGACAGAGAGTGAGGAAAACTCTGATTTAGAAAGAAGAAAACAAAAGGGTTTTTTTCCAATGTCTGATTTCTGACCTACAGCATAATCATGCAAAATCCTCTGGGTTTACACTGTCCACTGATAACACTGGAAAATCAACATGTATGCACAGAGTAAGGTATCCACACCAGCAGGAAATACCAAAGTACCTGGTATTGACTCAATCCTATGCTCTGTACATGAGAAGAGCAAGGAATCACTCTAAAAACAAAGCCATGTTGGTCCATTCACCATATCAGGATATGCTTGAGGAAAGGTTTTCTCTTTGGCAGATGTCATGAGACAAGGGCTGTGGAAAGAAGACAAGCACAGCCCCATGTATTTGTGTGTGGGGCGTTTGGGTTGCTCCAGCCTGTCCTTAAATCCACCTTCCTCAGCCAGATCCACAGGGAATTCAGCAAACAGCTGGCTCAAAAAGGGAACTAACTAGTCAAATATTTTTTCCAAGATAGACAGCTGAGAGGATGTCCTGTAAGCTCCATCACCTTTTTTTTCTAGAAGAACCTGTTCAAATCTAGAGTGGATCAATGTTGACCAAATTGTTTCCATCTGGGGAGAAAATGAATGCATGACAAGGTCCTGTTTTAGTGGGGACTCTGTGTCTCCATACAGAGATTGCTGCTCTCATCCATCATTCCTACCAATCTTTACCTGGCCACAGTGAAAGATTAGTGTGCAGAGCATGGACTGTGGGGCTGTAGTCCAGTCTATGTATTTTGCTCTTTGAGATATAGAAAAAAAAAGTAAAAAATACATTTCTTGAAGTAGTCAAATGGCATAAAAATATAAGGGAAAATAAAAACAATTAGGGTTTGTATCTTCTGATTTTTTTCTGTATTTTTCTGGTGAACTTTGAAAAAAAATGGCTGAATTCTTTTTCATCTTCAGAGACATAAAAAGTATTAAAGGGAATGATAAACATGTCCAGAAGTAAAATTAAAAAACAAACCAAACAAAAACAAACAAACAAAAACCAAAACCCAAACAAACAAACAAAACCCCAAGCTTAAACAAAGTTAAAAGAACATGAAAAAAAGTCTTGAAAATTTTAACATTTCAAGAAGAACTTTTAGCATTAGGTTTTTTTTAAACTGGGGCCAGGGGAAGCCAAGTGTTTTTCAGGTACATGAAAGAAATATCATTTTTAGCTCATATAGGTGAGAATGCTGCTTGAATAAGGGGCACAAAACTGCTAGAACATGGAATCTGAGTGCCAAAGTCACAAAGGAGATAAGGAATAAACAGCAGCATCTGCAGGCCGGCTCAGTGCCATGGAAAGAGAGACAGTCCTGAATTTGAATGGGGAACCAGATTGCAGAGAGAGCCTCATCTGCTCTTCTGCAAACATTTGACTCTCAAAAACCAACAGAGCTGTGAGTTTCCATTTGGTTTTATTGTCATTCCCAGTGAAAGGGAGGAGCAGAAATGGCAGGAGAGGGAATGAGGTTGGTACAGAGAGCTTTTGGAAAGTACTTGGACAGTCCTGAGGGCTTTGGAGTCAGATGAGAAGGGAGTCTGAAAAGAAACAGGGCAAAGTATAGCTCATCATTTGAAAAAAGGTTTCACAGAGTCATAGCAGAAGAAATGCAGAGAGAAGAAGGATGTGCAGCTTGTTCTGGTGAAGCTGTGGAGCCTAAGCTGGCTGCCTGGGAAAGCAGTGCTGCCTGTTCACAATATTAAAGCATTTTATGCAGGAACAAAAATAGAAGGAATAATATTTTCCAACTTCAAAGAAGGCAGGGTGTCCAAAGAGAGATCTAAGGAGAGTTGTGATCTATTATGTTGAACTAGTCATCATTAATGACCAGACTGATTTAAAACTGTTAGCAAGGATGTGGCCAGGAGCTGGGACAGTGTGAAGTGTGAGTCAAGATTACAGTTTTCACAAAGAGAAAGGAGAATAAAACTTTATGGCGCACTAATCAAGGGCTGTGGAACAGAAGGCATAGGAGGATAGGGAGGGTAAACTTTGAATCAGGAGAGGTGTCTGAGAAGCCCTTGAAAGGAAGAATAGTGAAAATAAATTAGGAGTGGCTTTCCTATCAAAGGAAGTTACAGTCATATATGCAGAAATGGAAAAAAAAATCTCAATTCTGTCCTTGTACAATACTGTTTCAAAATACATAATAAAACAATATCATTAAAAGCAAAGAAAACGAGAAGGAGTAAAGCATGGAGTGAGTATTCATTAAAAAAGAAAAACTTCTGCTATTAAAGATTTGCACAGAGTTGGGCTGTTGTCCTCCTGCTGTAGTTGTTACAGTTCTTGGACTGAAGTCCAAAACAAAAGCATAAAAGGAAGATCCAGCCAAACTACAGCTGGCAGATTATTGCAGATTCCTGGCAAACTGCTGTGAATGTGCCTCACTTGCATTTTCTTTACAACCTTCACCAGGAGCTACTTCAGCCTCTCAGTAATGAAGATGTGACTCTCTCATTTACACATATTGAAGCCATTCTACTTTAACATAAATAATTATTCATTGGAGCAGGAATTAGGAGAAAGTGTCCAGCATCCCAGGTGATTGCCCAAACTACTTTATTATGGAGAAATTCCCATTTTCTCTTGCTCATTAAGTCTTAATTCAGCTATGCAAAGCAGAGCAGTGTCAACAGAAGTAAATGAAATGGCTCTGTCCCAAATAACCACACAAAGCACTGAGAAGGGCATCTCCAGAGAAGGTGAAAAGCCTTCATTTGAAGCAGACCTTTAACACTCAAGAAGATGTAGCCACATGAGTACAGAGTTTTCTTGAGCCAAGTTTCTTCATTTACACCTGGGGCACAATTTGGTTGAATCACAAATTTACTCATCCATAGAAAATAAAAATATCTGTGGGAAGGGCTGCCTTCTGTCACAGAATGTGACTTTCATTCTTAAAGAAGAATTTCTAAGAAAAAGAGAGAGAGAACATAATTCATAGAGACTTTCAAGCCACCTGCAGGAATATCAGCAACTTCTGTTTAGGGGACTCTTTTTCACAAATGAAGAATATGGGCTTAAAAAAGAAACAAAATAGCAGGATACAAGTTAGTCCGAGTGATACTGCTTTAAATATCAGTTTCATGTGCCAGTTGTACCTCCCAGTGCCTTGGTACATTGCCTGGAGAACTGTGAATACCTTTGCAAAAGATGAACTAAAGGGCAGAACAAATAAGGAAGTTTGCACATTTAGGCTACTCACCTAAATAAGGTCATGTAAAACTCACATCAACATGCAGCCATTGAATAACATTTTGAGGAGAATCAGATGTAAAATCACTACTGCTGTAAAAGGCAGCTCTTTGGGAGCATGAGTCAGGGAGAGATTGGTACAGAATGCATCTATCAGATGGCACAGCTGAGAAAAGGCCCTGGGGGTGCTGGGCGATGGCAGCTGAACGTGATGCAGCCTGTGCCCAGGTGGGTCTCGCCTTCTGAGTTGTTGGAATGGCTCCCAAGGTATTAAAAAGTCTTTTTTCCCAGCTCTGTGCTCGAAGAAGAAGTCAGGATTCCTCGGCTCTGGTTCTCAAGGTTGTTTATTTTCTCTTTCGGACCCACCAAGGTCTGTCCAGCAGGTTGGGTTGAGGCTCACTGACCGCCCTCAGGGCAGTGTTATCATTTTATACTAAAAACTACATTTACTTTATTTACAATAATTTTCCAATACCTATCACCTACATCAGACAGTCTGTCTCTACTCTAAACCAATCCAAAAGTGCCACCATCACAGCAGAAGATGGAGGACAAGAAGAAGAAGAGAAGACAGGACACGCCCAGATTCCTCCATCCTGCCTCTTGAACCCCCATTCTAAAACCCCCAAAATTCTACATTTTCACCCTATGATAAATTCACTAACATTCTATTCAAACCCTTGTGGCTTGGAACTCCTCACACAAAGTTGGCAATTGTTTCCATGGGTTAAAATTGAAGGCACAGGTGTCTTTGACTCCTGTGCCAAGGCCTCTGAGCCCCTGCCAGGGTCTCAAGTCCTCCAGGGCAGCCAGAGGAGTGTCCTGGGTTCTGACAGGTGGGCAAGGAGGTCAGTGGCCTCCTGGCCTTCTGTGTCAGCAGCAGTGTGGCCAGCAGGACCAGGGCAGTGGCCAGGACCAGTGTGGCCAGCAGGACCAGGGCTGGCACAGGGGAGGCCACACCTCAAGTGCTGTGTCCAGTTCTGGCCCCCTCACTGCAAGAAAGGTCTGGAGGTGCTGGAGCAAGTCCCAGAGAAGGACAATGGAGCTGGGGAAGGGTCTGGAGAGTCCTGTGAGGAGGAACTGAGGCAGCTGGGGGTGTTTAGCCTGGAGAAAAGGAGGTTCAGGGGGACCCTACTCTCTCTACAGCTCCCTGCAGGGAGTTTGTAGCAAGGTGGGGTCCATCTCTTACCCAGGCAGGCAGTGACAGACAGCACCAGAGGAAATGGCCTCAAGCTGTGCCTTGCAGGAGGTTCAGGATCAATATCAGGAAGATTTTTTTTTCACTGAAAGGGTTAAACATTGGAACAGGGTGATGGTGGAGTCACCATTCCTAGAAGTGTTCAAGAAACAGCTGGACATGGCATTTAATGTTGTTTAGTTGGTGTGCTGGTGTTTTGTGAAGGGTTGGACTTGATGATCTTTCCCAACCCTAATGATTCTATGATTTTATGATGGTCAAGACTGATGATACATCAAGATTATTTGTACATACTACCAGTACTTCAATATCTGTCAGATTCCTATGCCTTTCTTTCCTCTTTTTATCCTGGGTGCAACTGAGAGATGCTGGATGTTTGTTGTCTGGTCAGCTTTAATTTGGCAGCTTTTGAAGAACATGAGACAAAGAAACCTGCACTTTTCCTATAAAAGTCATTAACTGAGTTCATACTGGAATTTGTATCCCTCTTGCCGGGTGATCAAGGTAGAAAAATAGTATTTTTCAGAAGATTGCCTTTATTTTTTAAATAAAGGCCTTTGCACATACCTCCTACATTTTTGTTTTCTGTTTCTCATAACAGCCTTACAAAGCTTTCATCAGCCTTCCACTGTTGTATTCATTTAGGGCTGCCCCATGTGGTGTGGATGCTTTTTTCAGACAATGCCAGTGACAAAAAGTCAGATTTGATGATAAAGGCAGTCAGCAAAGCTTTAGCAGTAGCTTGCTACTTCTGCGTTATGATAGAGAAGAGTTGATGGAAAACCCACATTTTAGGATAAAAGGAATACTTTTCTCAGAGAAAAAACACAGTGATTTTATGCATTTGCTACTTTTTGTTGACTTTGAATACATGATACCCAACAAAATCACCCAGAGCCCACTGTGGTAATGCTGAGGGCTACAAAAATCAGTTGATTAAGTGGTGTCCTGGGGGAAGAGTGAAACAACTTCACCCTCTGCAAAAATGAGGATACCTGGGAGTGCTCTGTCAGTATGGGAAGTTGCTTTGCAAGAGAAAGTTCTTGCACACGACAGTATCAGGATTATGGCTGTGTTACAAGCTTTGGAAATAGCTTTAAACATTATCCAGAGCTGACTGCTGCATGCAAATTTATCTAATGCACTTAAGAATGTGCTGTCAAAGATATGGCATGTGTCCCTCTTCCATGTCAAGCAGCATCACTGGTGTAGGACAAAGGAACTTTTCTGCTCTGCACCACGACCTGGTGGCTGAAAAGGCATTTAGACTGCCTGAGGTAAAAGGCTTTTAGTGTCCTTTTTTCTTCATCTACTGAAGCATTTGCTAGCTTAGTCTGTTTATGGCCACACTTTCTTATGAATTTTTAATTATAAACAGCTAAAGGTTTAGTAAATAATTAATTGTTTCTATAAGCATCTTACAGACACAAGCACCTGGATAAGAAGCACTTTTTAATTATGAAAAACTATGGAGTGGGCAACATATTGGGCTGCTGGGCTTTTTAAAAGCTAATTTCAGAATGCTTATTAAAAGATAAGATATAAATTAACCCTTTATGGGTAACCTTCAAGGAATATTTGACTATGTGTATTTTCAAAATAAATATTACAAGGGTTGGGGTAATTCCTCTATGTTTCTTCTTTGTCTGACGATGAAAATAGCTGCAAAAGCTCTGGTTTGTAGCCAATTTCAGATCAAAGTTGGCTGTATGAGCCCTGAGCTATCCTGTGACTGGGAGTCCTGTGAAAATTTGCATTAGAGCTCTTTGGAGTTGTGCATCCTATGGAGGTCCTGAGGGTGACACAGTTGAAGTCTTGGTCTGGAGAGAAAGGAACAGCTCTGGCCTTCCCATGGCACTGCACCACTCAGAAAATGAGAAACTGAAACAATCCTTTACCCTATCTGTGCTCCCTTACTGCAGCCACACTGAGCCACACTTCCCTGTGAAACCTGGGAATTGTCCTAAATAATCAAAAATCTTGTGACAGCAAAGCAAGTGCAAAGAATAAGATCACAGCAAGAAAAAAAGAAAGTTCTCTTGAAAGAGGAACCCAAACCAATCCCAACTAAAGGTCTGTCCCAAGAATCCTTCTGCCATTGAGACATAGACTCAGACAAATGCTCAGTTCACTCCTCAATCCCTCCTCAATCAATGGGGCATGTGGTGAACTCAGACCAAAACATAAGTTTGCTGCCAAACTTTTTAAAAAGTGTTTAAAAAGTAAAGTATTTTCATGACATACATAAATAGCACGTCAATTATGTAAACTGAGGGTTTCACAAAATAATTTCAAAGTTTGCTTGCACTATTGTGAGTCTATTCCATAACAACCATTTGTTTCTATATTAAAGACAAACCATGAAATTGTTATAGAAACAAAGCTGTCCTGCCTGTCTCACTTACTCAAATGCATCAAACTGAAAAGCACAAAGAATACCAAACCAAACCCACCTGCAGATCCAGCCCAAAATCCTTTCCTGCCACAACCAAAATCCTTGATAGACAAAGGTTTGATTTAGCACCAATGCTAAGATGACCCCCTTGCCCACATTCAGAGAGGGAATTCAGCACAGGCACACCCATGGGAAAAGGACAGCAGCTTTTCCAGTGATTCTTTAACTC
The DNA here is from genome assembly GCF_012460135.2 of Molothrus ater. Taxonomy (NCBI): domain Eukaryota; kingdom Metazoa; phylum Chordata; class Aves; order Passeriformes; family Icteridae; genus Molothrus; species Molothrus ater. The sequence continues at coordinate 148,331,619 of NC_050478.2, read as the reverse complement.
TCTGTGAGGGTGGCGAGGCACTGGCACAGATTGCCCAGAGAAACTGTGGATACTCCATTCTTGGAAGTGTTCAGGGCCAGGCTTGGATGGGACTTGGAGCAACCTGGTCTAGTGGAAGGTGTCCCTGCCCATGGCAGGGGGTTGGAATGAGATCTTTAAGGTCCCTTCCAACCCAAACCATTCTGTGATTGTCTCTCCATTGTAATCCAGGGTTTCTCTCAAGCAGAACTCCAAAGCTTCCATGGTTACATGGAAGGGGCAGGGATTGGAACCTCTTTCTGGTGTCCTGGATTGTGAGATCAAAGCTGTAGGCTGTGGAAACCCAAGGTGTCCTTGCATGTTTTGAGTGCCTGCAGTGGCTTCAGCCTCATCTTCTTGTGGACTGGATATTTCTTTTATAATCAATCTCCTTCATACGTTGATAAATAGAGGCTGTTTGAGAATCTAAGAGGAAAAATGTACAAAAAAAGAAAAAAGGCTTCTCTCACATGTTTGACAAATAGCTTCACAGTCCAACAGCCTCCTCTCCCTCCTCCATCCTCCTTCTGTGCCTCTCAGCACATTGCCTGGCCGCGTTATTCCCGGTTCAGCTCCCGCTCCCGTGCTGGGGCTCTCACCTTGTGCAAAGTCAAGTGGCTGCAGAAGTCACGCAAGCAGGTCAGTGCCTGGGCTCTCTGCACTCAGGGGACAGATCCTGCACAGAGGCTTGGCTTGGGCTGCTGTGTTGGAGCTTCCCTCAGCATCTCTCCTGCCTGAGCCACAAAACACGGGGCCAGATTGATGGGGACGTCAGAAGCACATTTTCCCAGAGGTCAACTAAATCCTGGTAATGATGCAGTGCTGCAGTGCACTCCTCCTAATCCAATCAAAAAACACAGTGGTTTGGGCACTATCAAATGAAGTTCAAGGTAAGCATGTGAAACATGGCTGCTCCTCAGCTGCTGGCAGCTTTCCTAAGTGCTGAGAATCAGATCAGAGCAAGAAAAAAGCTTCCCATGTCCAAAAAGAAACTTTCACACAGACACACACTTGGAAAAAAGATGATACTTGAGTTCAGCTTTGTTTGCCAGGCATTTTGTTTTTCCTCTTTCTGATTTTAAAGCCTGTTTGTTTTAGGTCCTGATTATTTCTAAAATTCTAATAATTTTGGTGCTTCATTTTTATCGGTTGAAACCATGTCTGGAGTGGGAAATCCTGATTTGTTGTCAGGTGTGCGCAGACTCAATACACTGGGGAAACTCACAACCTTTTTACAAGACCTCAAACTGACTGTCCAGAAAGTTGATATGCCAGAAAACATTGTTCATTTCTGGAACTCTTTATCTTTGAATATGGTGGTAATAACACCAAGGGTTGTGGGTTCAGTCCCTGTCTAGGCCACTCACCCATTCTGCTGACTTAAGAGTCAGGATCAGTGATCATTGTGGGGCCCTTCCAACTCCGAATCTTCTGTGATTCTTTGCTCAGTAAAGGCATTGATGTCCAAAATATAGGATCAGGGAATATAAGACTCTATATAATTAAGCCAGTATTGGATAAGTACTGTAATATTTCTTCTGTAAGAATTTAATCCATCGAACGGTAAATGCAGCAGCAAAAAAATCACACTCTTATTGACCTGGTTTATTCCATATTAAATTTTAATTGCAGTTTCTTCATCATGTCCTATTGAAGTTTCACAGCTGTTTGAGAGATATATACATATTTATCTTTTAGATAGTGCCATGCAGAGTGCACACAGCATTGATGGTCACACTTGTTATTCCTCATGCAGAACACAGGAATAAAAGCAAATTAAAAGTACTCTACAGACCTATCTGCTACTCAGTTTAACCCCACCCAAATAAGAATTTTCTGGCTTTGCATAGTGGCTGCCCCTCTTTTCTCTTTTCATGTTCTGGGCCCCAGTGAAACACCTTGCAGTGAGGACTCTCATGTCCCTGTGGTTGAATTTTCAGAATTAGGCTTGCTATGAGCAGGGTGTTGTGGACCTTTCTCAGGCAGTTCCAGAATATGGTCAATTCTTAATTACATGTGAGGGGATTACCCAGGACATGGATTAACTCTGCTGTGGCTGCAAACCACTGAAGCCAGACCTGCCTGAGCTGGCTCAGATCTGCAGCCTGGCAGGGCTGTGCTGGCTCTGTGCTGTGGATGTTTGTGAGTCTTACCTCCCCTGGGATGTCCAGCTGCTTCAGGAAGGTTAAGCTTTAGCCTTATTTGGTTTTTTGCTCGTGTTAACCTTGCAGAATAAGGATCCTACTGCAAAACACTGTCATGGCAATGAGTTAATAGTATTAAATTCCAGCTAAACCTAATTTATTAATATAAAACCTGCTTTGAAGGAAAATGAAGTCCTGAGCTAATTATTTAAGACTTGATTCTTTCTGTTTCAGAACATCTGATTTCAGTTTTCTCATGCACCTAATATTCTCATCTCTGGTTTAGAAATGCTTTCCAAATTTCTGCAGTGTTTTTGCACTGGTGTGATGTATAAGAAGTGAATCAGCTCCTCTCTGATTTATTTGACATTCCCAACTCCTCCTGAGCAAGTGTTTCTTTGGAATCCAGTTGCTCTGAGTAAACTGTGCTCTTGCCAGTGTTTACTGAAGGGATTTGTTGGCTGGGAAATGCAACTATTTCCTTCACGTTGATTGCAACTCTTGCCAGCCACTGTTTTGAACTGTGTTTTGTTTTCTGAAGAGCTCATTACCCTGGCCAAGCCTTTTGTTTCACTCAAGTGTAGCTTGCAAGTCTGCTATGTTCATCTCAGTTAGTTCATGGAATCTCCTGAATCAGAAGGGTCCAACAAGGTTAATTGGTTTGGTTTGGTTTTTTGTTAGCTTGCTATTAAATAATTTTCATTTTCTTCAGAACTATAGAAGAGTTGACCATGAAAGCTCTGGTCATCCCAGGGCTAAACCTGAATGGTCCTAGAGCAGTGGATAATACACCAATCCTCATTGTCCATGCAGACATGATCCCTTTTGAGCACCCCCTGGGCACGTCCATGGGTGTTCCAATGCAACAATCATAGAATCATAGATCAGCAAGGTTGGAAAAGAGGTCCAAGATCATCAAGTCCAACCATCCAGATTAGATCTTCCATCTTCTGATCTGTTGCACTCCCCCACTGCTGGACACCTCCAGCCTCAGCTGCAGGAGTCCTGGGGATCCAGGGATCAATCTTGCGCTCCAGCTGAACAACCAAGGTGATGGCAAAGGGCATGAAGCTGTAAAAGCAAATGTTAATTAATTCAGTAAGGGCAATGCAAAGCACTTGTGTAAGGCAGGAGCCCCAGATTAGTCTCTAAATCAAACTCCCCCTCTCTTCCATGCAAGGTTAACAAAAGACAGTATGTGCTGCTAGGAGAGCAGCTACATCAGATGCTACAGTTGGTTTTATCTTTTCCTAAAGTTTGACTCTATCAAGGGGTGAGCCAGCATGCCCCAAAATCTGAGAAGTCTGAGGGAAGCTGATTTCAGCAAAGCTTATTTGTTTGGAACTGTCTTTTCAAGGAATACTTTTATTTTGTGACATTTAGTTTTCTAAGTATACTCCAGAATGAAAGATTGGTTTTTCACGGAAGGAAAGCATTTAAAAATAAATTTTATTCTGTCATATTCTATTCTTTGCCTGGGGTAAGATACAAGAGGAGGCAGGGCAAGTCCAAAGCCCCCTCTCATTTTTTAGAAAAGAGATAATATGGTAACATTTCCTCTGGTTTGTTCTTGGGAGGAAGTAGCTGGGACAGCTTTAAAGTACTGCAGTAGCCATTCATGCACATGATTTAAATCAGGCCATTCTGCTGACAAGATGAAACCTGCAGGAAATGGGTTTTACTTGCTCCTTAAGTAGATAATTTGGGGAGAGATGGATGTGAAATGAAAGAATCTGACAGGAGCAGCAGTTGAGTTGGTAAAATCTTAAAAAAATGTTTAGTAGGCATTCAGAAATAATGAATTCTTTACTTACAGAGTAAAGATGACATTTTCAGATAATATCTCTTGAATGTTGGTTTTTGTTTTGTGTTGTTTTCTGACAATTTTGTGTGTGAAAACTTCCTTCTCTGCTCCAATTTTTACTAATTCTTTGAGCCACAGGGTAGGGAAAAGGTGACAAGACTTGAATTCAAGGAATAAATGATGAGTGTGGTGCAGAAATTACCCATTTCTCAAGGCCACATACAATACAGTGTTCAAAAGATTAGAGGAGTATCCAAAGCATACTGAGTGAGGAGGGGTCTGTCTTCCCTGGGCTCAGCTGTCCAGAGCAAGCCAGAAGATGCTGACAAATTGGATTTTAATATCTTGGATCTCCACTGCTTGATTCAGAGCTGCAGAGAAGCTCTGTTCCCTCTGAGTCCAGCCTTCAGCCATCCCTTGGATGTGTTACAGCTGCTTTCACTGTGTTCAGCCAGGTGATGTCTTCCTGGTTTCTCCATTTTGATTTCTCCATTTCTTCCTTCCCAAGTGCAGAAACAGAGTTTTTGGACATAAGGGAGAAAGAAATGACCTTTCTTCACCCAGGGAAGGGGGGCTGGAAGGATATTTATTCCTAAAAAGGTCAGGATTAATCACATCTTTATGTCATTAGTGATATGTATTTGTCTAACCTGTTCTTTAAAAGCTCTGTAGGAGGAACTGTCCAAATTTTCTGAGGGATTTCTGCTGCCCTTCATTAGCACAATCTATCAGTCTAATGTGAAACATTTACCCTGCAAATTTGTCTTCCTTGATAGGCCTCTTCCATAACCTTATATGGGCTGGGAGACCTTTGGTATAGATTAAAATCTCTTTATCATTGATTACTCACATCATGATTTCCTAAACAAAAGAAAACCAGTTTTCCCACAGGCCATTTATAAACTTGCTTTCCTTGCTATTTTCCTCTGGACTCTCTCCAATCTTTCTACATCTTAGTGGGATGCCCAATCCTAGATACAACACTCCAGCTGAGGTCTCACCACCAACATAAAGGAAAATAATCCTAATTACCTCCTGTGCCTTCCATATGTCAATTCAGTCAGGAATGAGATGTGCCTTTTCTGCTACAGCAGCACATTGTTGGGTCCTATTTAGTGCTCAGCTCTCACCCTGACTTCTTTTCTGCAGCATTGCTGCTGTGCCAGTTATTTCTTATTTTACATTGGAATTCTCCTTCCTAAGCAGAACACCTATTTATTGATTTTGTTTATATCAGAGCAATTCTTCAATATGCCAAGACCATTTTTGTTTGTCATCCTGCCCTCTGGGGTCCCTTCAAGACCTCTCAGCTAGGCTTTATCAGCAAATTTTATGTGTCTTTTCTATAATACCGTCCAAAGTATTACAGGTAGTATTGAATGAGCCACATGCATGAAAGACCCCCAGAGGAGCCCTTGTAATGCTCTCTGAGTTTGATAGCAAGCTGCAATTTACAGTTGAAATGCTGCATTTACCTGCATCCAAGACATGCCTGTAATCTCAACTTCACCCTTGTGCACAGGGTTCATCAAAGAGAAAGGTTTAATGACTGGACTCAACTCATTAATTTCACCAGGGCAATAGCCAGTTCCTAAACACACAAGGGAGGTTGGGTGGTTTTTTGCATTTTCTGATCTGTCATTGGAAAGAAAGAAGTTATATGTTCTCATCCAAGGCAAAAGATGATAAATATCTCTTTTTTAATAGAAGGGTGAGGCAACTTCAGCTGCCTTACATTTATCAGTGGGAAAAGGCCAGGTTTTGTGAAGCAGCTAATGCATGACACCTTCATGTCCTGCTGTCTGTCCTCAAAGCAGCTAAGACAGACAGACTAAACAAACTTTGAATATTTGACATTCTCAGGGCAGAAAAAATAGCACCTGGAGTGTGGGTAAATATGTTCACAATGATGAAAAAACATTTTAGAAATTTTCTCTGTCCCATCTCCCTCTCAACTGCTTGTAGGATGTTACATGAGCCTGTAAGAAAGCCTCAGTGAAGTCAGCTGAGAACAAATCTACCACTGCCTTCTCACCCCACACTTGTGCTGCCTTGTCAAGGAGGAAATCTGGCTGATCTGACATGAGATATTATTTTCAAATCCCTCATGGCAGTTTCCTCTCAACTGTTTTTTACCAAAGTGCCTGTGGATGGTTCAGTGATTCCTTCCAGAGGCAGCCTAAGGATAAAGGTGAGGCAGACTGGGTCACCCTCATGGTTTTGGGTTCTCCTTTAGGTTCTCTCCTTTCTCTCTTTCAGTACTCTGGCCTCTCTTGTGTCTTCCTCAAGTCTTCAGGGGTAATTGCAAATGGTTCACGGATTATTTTGGTGAACTCCTTGAAAATCCTTTGAATGACATGACACCTTATGAATTTCAATAGCTCTATTTTATCTACATGGTCTTTGACCTACTAATTTTCTGTTTGAGCTTTGTCCTCTTATCATCTTTTTAAAATTAATTGGCTTAAGTAGCTGTTCATAATTTTTTTAACATAGTCTGCAGCAAAGCATTGAATTCTTCAGTCTTCTTTGGATCATGTACTATTTATTCTCATTCCCTGTAAAGTAATGGACCAGTAATTTCCTGTGGTTTTTCCTACTTTCAGTGTATTTTTAAGATTTTTTTGTGTTACTCTTTATGATCCTTTCTACCCGCAACCCATTTAATCCCAAACCCTCACTGAGGTTTTTATCTCTTGTCCTTAATGATAGACTTTTTTCCCTTTTGTGTCATTATTTCTTTTTCTTAGTTTATTTTGGGGCCCTTAAAGTACTCCTGATGCAGTTGTAATGGTTTCTCACTGTGCTCTCTGTCCTTCCCCTGTATCAAGATAGGCTGCTATTGTGCCTTTAATACACTCTCTTACTGTAACTGCCAGCTCTTCTGCCCTCCTTTATCCCTTAAATTACCTTCCCAAGAGACCCTTTGGATGAGTTCCCTGGGCTTGGTGAAATGTGCTATTTTTAATTTATCTTTTTTTTTGGAAGTCCTTTTTTCTCTTTTTTCTCTGACTTTCATTTTTTTCCTTAGAATAGTGACTTACAGCCCTTTCACCTTTCACCTCCCCTTTTCAGATTCCTTTCCAGTTCCTCTCTACTAGACAGAACCAAATCCAAAACACTTTGTCTCTTTACAATTTCCTTTACTGTTCGATATGTTCCTGATTAATTTCAAGGATGTTACAGATAGTTTGAACACACCATGTTCTCACAGTAAATATTTGGGCACTTGATACTCCTTATTGACACTACAAGCTCTCCTCCAGGTATTCACCGTCCACAGAAGATGCATCTCCTTCCACTACTCTCCCTCATACTCACAGGGAGACAGCAGCAAACCTTCACCACATCTGAACTTCCTGGGAAATGCACATGTTTGACACCAAATAAAAACCTTCTTTCCTTCCTGTTCTCCCAGAACCTGCTGTCCCCACTGTAAACATATTCTTTTCTTGCTCATCCCACTGAAGAGGACTGAAATGGGACATTCTTCTTGTAACACCTCATGTGCAGATGTGTTTGAGGTTCCAGGACTGGAGTTAAGAAGAATCTTCTGCCTCAGATTACCCTTTCAGCCCAATTACCTGCACCTACCCATGGTCATGGAAGATGCCTAATGAAAGAATAGCAAAATAAAGCAGGAATAGGCTGATAGTGCCCTATTTCTGTGGCATTTTCCTCCACCTTCAGGCAGATTCGAGCTTGAGGTTTTCCCATGCTGCTTTGAGTTTAACAGGCCCTGATAGTCCTTTCTTCCACACAGTGCCTAATTGCTTCTTGAACCTATTTATAACTTCCAGAGCATCTTATTGTGATGAATTTCATGATTTAATTATGCACTGTGTGAGCAAGCACTTTGTGTAAATCTTCTGACTGACCATCTCATCTGGTACTCACTAGTTCTTGTGTAATGACTCCACGCTGAGTCAAATCTCTTTTTTTCAAGGCTAAAGACTGTCATGGGTCAGAGCTGTTGTCTACCTTTGATCACCTCTCTTGACTTTTTCTTTAGTAATTCAGATTCTTCTCTACCTTTCTTAGATGGGATAACCAGCAACACACATGTTGCACTGGCAATACAAGCAGCAAAGGTGTTTGTTTTGGGTGTTTTTTCTAGACCCACCAAGCTTTTTTTTTTTTTTTTTTTTAATTGACACAGAAATTAATTTTTCAGTTTCTCTCCCAGCATCAGAAGATCATTCTGCAAAGTTTTGCAATTTTTATGACAGCATGTGATACCACATCTGCAGTAAAGTTTGTTGTCCTACTGCTCAAGATTTTTCATTTCTAGTCAGCTGCTGCCTCTATTGATTGTGCAGTTTTGTCTCTATTGATTATGTGGTTATTCTGGAGCCTCACATCTACTGACTTTATTATTTTAATTTTTTTTTTTAAGATCAAACAGTCTAAAAAAATTGATTGGGAACAGATGCTACTTGTAGGCACTGTAGACCTTTGATCAAAATTCTTGAAGTGCTTTTGCTTTTCTTGAACCCCTCAAATAATCCCCATGCAGTAGAAGTTGGTTTTATGTGTGGCCACTCAAGAGCAGCTCAAGGCTGGTACCTTCAGTAGCAGCTCCATATAGCTCTGACTTCTTTTTTAAAGAAAAAAGGTCTTTTTTCTTTAAAAGTTCATATGTTAAGTGTTAGGGACACTGACAGCAAGGAAATTATTATCTTTGCTTTGAGGAACTGTGGCATTTTTTGCAGCTGTGATTGCAAGCAAATGTTTAGCAAGTGGGAGGCACTACAGAGCAAGGCCCTTTATCCATCACATTACCCTAATAATTAAATTGTCAGCCAGGGAAGTCAGACTTTAATAGGAAAAAAAAAATATGCAATCAAACAGTGGCAAAAAAATTGTGATTATTCCTCCAGTTAAACCTATATATTTTAAAATCATTATGTTTGAGTAAGGCACTGCTCAGAACACAGATTTTAAATTTTTTAAAATACTTTTTATATGTTTTTAAATAACAAAAAGTGATTTAACGACTCTCCATTGTTCCTGTGACTGTGGGAAACAATTATCCTAAGAATTACTGGTAATGTCTTTACTGTGGTTTATTTACAAAATTAACTCCAGGGGCGTTTCCTGGAATCTCCAGGCACCTTTTCCTCCAGGATGTAAATCCACCTGCTGGTCTGCTTCTCCAGAGGTCTCCCTGTGGGACCATTCTCCTGGGTGTTGGATTATAGGGGGAAGTCACCCAGCTGCTCTGGTCCCTTTGCAGTGACTCAGACAGCTGTGCGCTGCATTTTTTTCCTAAATATTGGGTTTTAAAAGACCTTTTTCCTGCTTTCTGCTTCTACTCCTTGTGATTCAGATATAGTGAAAGGGGTGGCTTGGAAAGAGCCACAGAGTGTCAGTACAAGATTATGAAAAATGTAATAGTGAAGTGAGATGTTTGCCCCTGATGGTGGCTCTGCCCTAACTCAAAGGCATCATCCCTCCAAAAAAATCAGTTTTATTCTCCTTCTCTCATGTTAGCTTTCAGGATCTGTCCTGATAAATGTTGCCTGACTGTAAGGATGGACTTTGGGATAAGAATAATTTACCTCTGGGAAAGAGACGAACCCTGCCCATTGACCTTTATCTCTGATTGGTAAAGACACTGGGCCCCATCGTGCTTGGCCAAAAACTCTTTAACCCAGAAGACTCAATGGTGTATCTGATCCAGATGAAACCACTGGCCACAGAAGGCTGAATGGCATTTGTGAATTCACCCCTGAAGAAAAAGTCAAAATTATCATCAATCCTTGAAAGAGCCATGAAGATAATAACATCTGCTTCTATATTTTGACCCATATTTTTCTACACTTGGACTAATAGAGGAATACAGCACACACCACAGTGTGAAGAGCTGGAAAAGGCTGATTTCTTTATGTCAGTAGTTTCTTTAATGACTCCCTGTGGTAAACGACATTGTGGCTGTCATCGCCTTTGTCCTCCTCCAACCAGGCCCAGACAGAGAGAAGTGCAAGGCTTTAGGATCCCATTACCAATTTCCTGAGCAACAGAATGCCAAGCTCCAATTTGTGTTCTAATTTTAACTACAGTATAGATTTTTAAATAAGTTTCAAGCTTCCTATTAACATGATCTGTCTGCTCCTTTGGTGCTCTCTCATCCCGTTCTGATCGACCCATGAATGGGCTCCCTGTATTATTCATTGTACACTAAATTAAGCTTTTAGTGTTAAAGGCTTTCAAGTGCAGCTTTCTTTCTGTAGAACTCATTATCTGTGTCAATACACAAAGCAAAAGCACTTGATAGATTTAAAACATCCAGTATCTTCCCTTTTTTATAGTTGTTATTATGACTCAGGAGCATCTGTTATTCTGCTAATATTCCTGATTGTCCTGATATTCATTTCATTACACAGCAAATGTGCACTATAGAGTTTCCAAGTGTCTTTGTATGACATGAACTTTAATTAGACTTTAGTTTTTCTTAAAAGGAGTTAGACAAATGAGAGTTATTATGGTTGGTCATGGCTTTGTACACCTTCAGAAACTAGGAAACTTGTTTTCATCACCTGTGGAAATTCAGGAATAGTAGCATAGAAAAACCACAAATAATAAATGACAAAAAAAAGCAAAAATGAAGTGCAGGTTTCAATGGTATACTGCTGAGTTTGTTATGTCCTTGAATTTAGATTTTGTGGGGAAACATTTGAATAAGTGTATAATCAATTCTTAGCTGCATTTCCCTGCACTGCTCACTGAGGCACCCCACAGAAGGTGTCACCCACAGATGTGTGGCCCCCACATCTCTGTGGCAGGAAGAATCAGAATTTTCTTGATTATACAGTCATTACCCACTCAGGCAGGACTTCCTAAAAATGACTGCACAGGTTACTTCTCTCAAAGCTGATGTTCCAAGCCTGTTCAGGGCTGTAGCTCTACTAATGCCTAACATTTTCTTCCCTGCTTCTTCAGTGTCAAAATTACATGTCCATGCTCCCAAGCTGCAGTGTCCTGTCCCTTTACAATGCTACCACTATAGGACATAAATTAAACTGAATCACTGAACCCAAAACTTTTAAAACCTTGATTATTTTATACAGGTAGACAAAGTACAGTGATCTGACTTCAACATATTCCTCTGTTCCCATTGCCCAAAGAACCAATTTCCAGCAAAGCCTTGCAAACCATTTTAGCAGCTCAGCAGAAGCTGTGGAGTTGAAAACTGCCATGGGGAAGAAAAGGCCAGCAGGGCTCAAAAGGGCATCAGGAAGATGCTAACTTCTCTGCTCTGGGAAAGAAAAATTAGTGGAACAACACCCTCACACACAGCCTTGTGAGTGAGATTTTCTTCACAGGCACAGCATGCAAGGGTTATGGACATTTGGGGGTTTGCTTCATTTTCAAAGAAAGCTGAGACACAAAAGGGCAGCTTGCAGAGCAAATGAACACGACCAGTTATCTCAGAACTTCAGCCTGCTGTGAACCAAAACTAAACCCTCCTGCAGCTTCTGCCAAGCTGTTTCATTTTGTTAGTCCAGGCATAAACTCCTACTATACAAATAATGGACAGCCAATGTCTTGTTTAATTGACCTTGTTGAAAATGCCAGGGAACCAAGCAGAAATTGAGCTGCTGCATGTCAGAGGGGACTGGGGCATGGGAAGGGCAGAGCTGGTATTTAGACTCAAAATATGAATGAGCAGGAAAAGCAAATCATCTTCCTCATTTCAGCTACTAATGAAAATTCCTTGTTTTTCTGAAAGAAGGAAGGACCTTGGAAAAAAGGTGCACTAAGGGTGTCTATGTATGGTGGTTAAAGAACACAAATCTTTAGGTTTATGCCTCTGGGTCACAGATTCTGTGTCTCACCAGTGTTTGTGATCAGACCCTTTTGCAGTGGATTTGGTTTTTTTAGAAAGGCACATACAGGTTCTTTCCTCACAAAGATGGAATCTCTGATAGAGACAGACATGTCAGGGTTTGCCTCCTCCCTGAAAATTCAAGTCCCTTCCATTTTTTCCAAGTTAATAGCTCCTGTAAGACATTGAAATGGTTAAAGCAAAAATCAACTTCCTTATTTAAAAAAAAAAAAAAAAAAAAACTTGGAGAAAGAAAATATTAGGGGCTTAATGACTGCATTATTTGGGAGTTGATAGTCATATTCCAGGAGCTTAAAGAGATGACCTATGAGAGGAGGTGGGTGTAATGCATTCTGTAGTACTGGGTAATGTATTCTGAGCCTCTTGGTTCCAGGGCAGAGGATGTTAAAAAAACAAAAACCAAAACAATAAACCACAAACAAAACCCCAAACAAAGCCCAGAAATAATCTTGGTTAGGGGAAGAAGTGATTTCAGCACTGTTGCTGTTGATCAGCCCCTCCCTGCTTGTCCCCATCTTCACTCTTATACCAAGGTGAAAACAAAAAATCCATAAGCCAGGAGTAGTGTCAGCATGGAACATCTTCCAGGCTGCCTTTGTCTGCTTGCTAATAATGAAAGTCTATTTTTAGCTCAGTGCAGAGCAGGGAAAGTGTGCTGTGGGTGACAATGTGATATGGATTTCACAGTCCATCAGTTTGGATTTCAAGTTTGCAGTCCTCTCTCGGACTAATTGAGAAGTCAGACACTGTTTTGGGATGTTACAGGCAATGCAAAACAGGGCTCTTGGTGCTTGTTCCGAGCATTTGGGGTCAGGCTGGCTGGGGTGACATCAGAGCACTCTCAGATCAGTCAGGCTTTTCACAGTGGCCTGAGAAAACCCATCTCACAGAGAGAGGCTTTGCATGCTGAGCATCAATGTGCTCATGGGCTTAATATCTGTCACAGCCCATCACTCCATGTTACTAATCAGTAGAAGTCCCAGATTAGATTGCAGCCTGGCCCTGGGACCAGGCCCTGCAGACACAGTGGGAGTGTGGTTACATCCATGCAGCAGAACCCCCCAACCACCTCTCTTCCTTCTGCCCCTCCTGGACCTGACCATTTGGGCCACCAGTGCCCCATGGCCCCAGCTGTTTCTGGGGTTTCACTGGGAAAATGTGCCAAAGACCAAGTAACAACAAAAGGAAAGGGGAGGAGATGCTTTGGCACAGCCCAGCTTCATCATTCCCTGTCACAGACATATTTTCTGAAAAATCCTTTTGCCAGGATCTTTCTCCTGAGAAGCTGGGAAGCTTCAGCTTCTCCATGTTTTGCTGCTTTGGAATGTGATTTGGAGAATTGTTTACCCAGCGTGTGAATTGTTTTTACTTGATGACCAATGACAGCCTCCTGTGTCGAGGCTGTGAGCAGTCACAAGATTTTATTATTCATTTCTTTCTTTGCTAGCCTTCTGATGAAATCCTTTCTTCTATTCTTTTAGTATAGTTTTAGTATATCATTTTCTTTTAATATAATATATATCATGAAATAATAAATCAGCCTTCTGAAACATGGAGTCAAGATTCTCATCTCTTCCCTCGTCCTGGGACCCCTGCAAACATCACCACAACTCCCCCTGTGCTGTACCAGCACAGTTGAAGGGTGGCATCAGGAAGGTGATGGTGGGGAAGGTGGGGAAGTCCTGGGAGAGAGATGTGGTTGCCCTCAGGGAGGAAAGGGGACACGCTCAGAGCTGGTGAGCAGCAGATTGCAGCAGTGGCACTGCCTTGAAAAACAGATCCTGCTCCAGAAGAGCAACTTTTGGAGCTGAAAAAACCTGGAAACAGTAATAGAGGCAAAAGAGGCTGAACTGTTTTCCTGGCAGAGTGAGAAACGGAACTTGTGTCTTTTCCTACTCAGCCATGTCTGTCATTTTGATCCACTGATGAATGAGTCATACCACCACCTTATAGGAGCAGAAATACACTTGGCCTTTCTGTGGAGGGGCAGAAGAAATGATCCACGGGGTCTGTGCCCACTCTCATATAGGACCTCAGGGAACCACTCCCCAGAATGTGCCCAGCCTGCTGTGACCATTGCTGTGGCCATGTGGGTGGGTCTCACCCCATCTGCAGCTTCATTGCTGTCCCAGGGCCATGAGGCTGATTGCACTCAAAGCAGTGCAAATGGGGCCAAATAAACAGAAAAACAAAATATTCAGCTTGGATACTCCATGGTCCCAAATAGCTCCCAAACTGCTGGGAACAAGCTGCTGTCTCTTTGGAGTGGGAGAACTTGGGTGTTCTTCTACTTTCTCTTGCCACAAGTCCAGTCCTTTGGGCTCAATTCCATCCAGCTGCCTCCTTCTAGACATGTTTTCTTCCAGTGCTGAAGGACAAATGCCTTGATGAGGCAGTCCTGGCTGGTTCCTAGGCTTTTACCATTGCCATTTCAGCTGGCAGCCACACAAAAGGTGCTGTGTAACTTCTGCTTGCAATCACAAGTTACAGTGCCTTTGCTATGTCCAGGCACTGAATACCACCCAGCTCTGGCAGCTCTAAGATGTGGTCTCTGTGGAGTGAATGCAGTGCTTAATTTTAAGCCTACAGGTTTCAGAGGTTTAGTATTTGCTTTTCAGGCTTTTTCCTCTTGCAAGTCTGTCTGATGTTATTTTAGGCAGACCATATGGTGTCTTAGGGCAAGAAGAAAGACTACATGACCTTCTGCATTTTGCCCCCTTTTTCCTACAAGAAAGATGATGATAAGTCTCAGTAGTTTCACATAAGAAGAGCCTGTTCTCAAGCACTGCAAGAGCTTTATTTAAGGATTACTTCCAAACTGGTTTGTTTTTTGCTAATTCTTTAAACACAAGGTATCACAATCTCAGTTAATCATTTATGACTGGAGCAATGGCTGCTCTTGACTTCATGATCAACTCTTGAGGAATTTTAGGTCCCTATGGGATCCTGAACTGAGTTTTAATGCAGCTGAAGTCCCTGTTGCCACGTTCAACTTTCATCTCCTTCCCTCCTCTATGTTTTCAGTTAAGTTCAGACCTTCTTCATTTACCTGTCTGTAATTCAGTCTACTTGACATAGTCCTAATATTTGATAATAAAAGACTTCTTGGCTCTAGGAAAAGCAAGAAAATTGTTGCTTAGCCTCTTGACATTCCCATCTTTCTCCTGCTCAAACACACCCACACAGAGTAATTTTTCTGCCTTGGGAAGAACTGCTCTACAGCCACAAGTTATTAGTTTCATGAATTTCTAAGGCCAGTTAACTGATAAAACCTCCACACCTTGGATGGTGTTTGATGAAGAAGTCCTTGACTTGCATCTGATAAGGGGAAAATTCTGGATTATCCTGCATCCTTGCTGTCTATGGCTTGCCATGAAGACATTAAGAAAGGAAAAAGGATAGCTAACTTAGTCAGTGAGGCTAAAAATACACTCTTAGAAAATGTAAGAAGCAAATTCCCAAACTGTTACATGTTCTGATAAGAAGTCTAAATACAGAATGTTGTCTCTTGTCAAAAGCAGTTTGCTTTTTCCCTTTGCTGAGCAGCCTTTGGCTTCTGCTTTTTCACTGGGTAAAATGAGACCTGGATCACCTGTCCATGACTGTACCATGCCCTTTCTGCTGACGAGCAAACAGCCTGCTGCATGTGGAAAGTACAGCAGCATGGTTTTATCAGCAGTAAAATCTGCAGCTGGCAGGGGAAAGGTGAGTAACTGTATGGATTATTCCAGAGTTGGGAAGATGTTGTGATGACCCTCAAGCCAGTGACACTAGGAGTCAAATTTTGCCTGTACAAATCCTGTATTGAGTCAAGTACAAGATTTATCATTGCATTGACTCTTCTCTGGAGTAACAGCTGCTGCTTGATCAAAGTAACTTGGTCTTGTTCTGAGACTGACTTGATATTCAGAACCCTCTGCATATGACTCTCCACAGAAACAATTGTTTGAGTGCATCACATGATAATAAACAGTCCTGATTTCTTTATTCAGGCCTTGAAACTCCAGCCCATCACACTTCTCCACACAGCAACGAGTGCACCAGAGCACTTTGTGTCCCTTCTTTTGAGGGCTGCATCCAGAGAGTCTTCAGAGGCCCCCAGTGCCATCTGCATGTTTTACATATAGATACCTATTCATAAACAGAATTCTACTTATAAACAGAATTCTCTTGCACGCTTTGATTTTAATTAACAGGCTGTCACTGGGACAATCAGTGTAGAGCATCAACAAGTAGCTCATTAGGGCCATCAGACACAGATTCAGGGCTGGGCAGTGTGATGGACAGAAATCAAGTGTAGAGCCAGGCTGGTGCAGTGACAGAGCACAGCGCAGAACACAGATATGATAAAGGTCTTGGGATCCACACCAGCAGGACACTATGCTAAAAATCTCTGTTCAACAGGTCCATCATTTCCACTTTTGGAGTTACTCTGAGCTCTATCAGCTCAGACACTATGAGACACCCCAGAGCTCAAGCTCTGAATTTATGGGTTCCATAGGAGATTGTTTCCCAGCTAAAACAATTGGCGTTGGCACATCAAGTGGGGCAAACAGAGGTGGGGGTAGTAAATTCTTGGCTTTGCCAATTTGTTTCTTCCTCTGTATATCTTGGAGGATGTCAGTGCCTTCTTGCTACAATGCACAGATGGCTTGGTTGCTCCATATTGAGGGTTTTTCTTGTTGTGAGTAAACTCCTACTCCTAGGAGGTGTGTCATGGGGAGGCAGAAGTATGTTTGTGGGGGACAAAAGATAGGCAAGGGCTTATAATGATGTTTTTTGTAAGTTTTTTGAAAACTGTGTGTTGCACTGTTGTGTGGAAATAGTGATCTGATATACTTAGCACAGGGAAGATGTGTTGGCTCAGCCTCATCAAGGATAAAATAACTTCTTTAATCTACTCAGGATCTTGCTTTTTATTCTATTTTGCAATCTGACAGTGTTGAGGGGTGAAGGGGAGAGAGGTGAGGGGAAACCTGGGAGAGCTGGCAGTAATAACAGATCCAAGCTTTGACAGACTCTGGTGGAATAACTTAATTAACTAATGGCCTGCATGGAGCTGTAATGGGATCCGAAAACAGAAAGCTTTTAAGCAAAACTTAAAGCCAACAGCATCAATAATGGTGAGTGGAGGGCACTTTTCTCCCTGTGTTTTTTTCCTGTAAGAATGGTGACACAGCCCCTCACCTCCTCTATCCCTAAAGGCGTTTCTCCATCTAGTGTCCCTGGGCAACAATTACAGCCAGTTTGAGCCCACTGTCCCCTTCCTGCTCCCATATGGCTCCTCACAAACACACAGAAACATTGAGCAGAGAGAAATAAGATGGGTCCATGGAGCTGGCCTGGGCTGCAACCACCTCTGGGAATGGTTCCAGTCACCGGCTCCTTCTCTGGCGTTTGGGGCTGATTTGCTTTGTCATGTTATCATGAAGCACATGTAAATTTTGATCTTTCACTTTTCCTCATCCCTTTGAAACTCCTCCTCTCTCAAATCTGACTATTTGGAGTTGCTTTGCCAAGCTGATATGAAAGTCAGGGTTTGAGGCTTCTGGGACAGGTCCTTGCCTCCATGCATTTATTTTAAAGGGAAATTTAGTGTATGGGAACTGCCTGCTGCTCCCCCAGCATATCCTGCAAACTTCCCTCAGCATTATCCCAGCCCCTAGTGTGCACATGTGTTTATGCACATTGCTGGGAAGTCTAATGATGTGTTTTAGGCAAAATCATGTCTAAACCATGAAGGCCAGCAGAACCTGTCATGTCACTTTCAGTACTTGCCTCTCTGCTGAGCTTTTAACATGAGTAATTATACCACAATCTTTATCTGCACCACTATTATTAATTTTTTGGATGACGATGTCGCCTCTCTTCCAAGCACAGCACCCCTGAGGCCCTGCAGCCTGCACATATGGTGACACATATCTCTGTTCCAGCAAGGTAGGTGGTCAGGCTGTTCTTCCTCTTCTCCTTAATTTTCTCCTACATCCATACCTCTTTTTGAAAACTGAAGGTTCCAAGCTTCTTTTCACATTTCCCTCCCAGCACCAGCTTTTTTTGTGAGGTCAAGCACAGGCCTGTGGGAGCTTGCTGGGCAGCAGCAACAGCAGGAGCAGAAAGTGAGTGTGGACAGATGGCTCTGGGCCGAACCTCCTGCCTGTCAATGGCTGGCAACTCCTCCAGATTCTGTGGTGCTGCAGGGAGGGCAGGGCACTGCCAGATTCTGCCTCCAGTCTTGCTGATTGCACCTGCCAGCAACAACATATGGTCCTTGGTGCTTCCAGAGAGCCTCCAACAGGAGATGGCTGCAGGTCCCCCACTGCCACTCAGGGCTTGTCTGGTCCTGCTGGCTGGCACCAGCTGAAACAGCACACAGCAAAGTGCCTTGGAGTGCCCCAAAGAGGGCATCCCACAGTCAGCCCAAAAGGCAGTGAAGTCATCAGTGAAGAATCAAAAATACTGAGGCTTTGCTCTGTCCTACTTAGAGCCACTTCATCAAAGGCTGTTGGGAACCAGGCTGTGTTTCTCACAGAAATGTGACACCTGAGGATGGTTTACTCTCTGTGCTGCAGATGAGAATAGGAAAGCCATGGTAGGTAGAGCATGATCAGGGCAGTACCATGTTCTTGCAGAATGACATTCCCATCCTACTTTGGGACAGGTGGTCCTGCTGTGTGCCTGTCAGCTTTACACATCAAATCAGAAAATAAAACTCTCTGTCGCTTTAGGAAGCAATAGGACTATAAGATTGGTTCACAATGCATGAATCCCAGCAAAATAGCCATGCCTTGGAGCTTCAGGAGCTCCAGATCCTTACCCTGGGATATATCAGGATACTCTCATCTATGTTATAAAAACTCATTTTAAATGTGAGGAGGCTTTGTCCCGTGGCTCTAATGGAATTGATATTCAAGGGTCCATCAAAGAGAGCAGTGAGTCCTGGACTCTTGTCTGGATCATGGATGGACCCCTTGCATGGTTTGGCAGATGTCCATGGAGGCTAAACTTCTGTCCATTTGGGTGCAGGGCAAAAAAACTACTTTGTGATTCTGTACTCCTCTCACAGGAAGCATAAATCTGCAAAATTCGGGGAATTTTGATTCCAAAATTGCATTTCATGGCTGATCACAAGACAGCAATGTCCATAACACAAGCACAGGGTTACTACTGGATACTCTGTGAGGGAGTGGCAGCCTCAGAGGACAGCTCTGCTGGGGTTGGTTCATCTTGCACACAACCCAACAATAGGAAGAACTGAGAAGCCTCATAATATGTGTAAAACTTGTATCAATCAAAAGTGGGACTGTGGCTCTGAGCACATAGCTAAAAGAGCATTTGATTGAATAGCATCAAGGAGTTTAGCATGAGATGAGTCCAGAGCCCCAGGGGGATTGAGTTATGACTGTGGTGTAATTAGTACCTAAGTTATCTGGTTCAGTTTGCTCACATACCCATCTCCTGCTGTACTACCCATGTCTGTGTGGACTGCCTATCTCCATCAAAAGAAGCCACGTGGCATCCTGGGATTAATCTCCCTAAAACCCACTGGGAAGAGACTAAAATAGTCTTTGCATTTCTGGCTGGGAGGAACAGTGTTGTCAGTCTGATACCTTCAGTTCTCTAGTCCTGAATCTGCTTTATCATGGAAGTGACTCTCTGCAAAACAGTTAAAACTCCTGATCTCCTTTCCAATTTTTGCTAGTGTTAGACAGGGCACCTGTCTTTCTGTATTGAGATGTAGAACTTAGCACAATATGGTTCAGATCTCAGGTGGATAAAGATATTTCAGCATAAGATATTTCAGCATAAAGAGATGATGACAGTAATTGTCTGGATCAGAGTGATGGAGACCCTTTGTGATAGCCAATAAGATTTCCACATGCCCTCGGGTTGTCATTAGGCCAACAGCTTTGAAAGCAGCAAGGAACTTAGCAATTCTTGAAAATGAATTAAAATTTGAAAATCATTAAAAAGATTAGTAAACAGTTAATCACAAGTTTCCAATGAAAGGTGAAATGCTAATTATTTCCACCTAATTATGCTAAAATCTTCAGAGAATTCAAATATTGGCATGACCTATAGTTTACTGAGACCCAGATGACACCCACGTACCACCTAATTAGCAATGACTTCCCACAGAAGGCACCTCTTTGAAGTATTACATTTTCTACACGCTTTTCCATATTAACACTGCAAAAATAACCTTCCCTACTTGCTACAATAGGGGATGAGTCAGACACATCATTGCAGAGCACCAGAAACCTTCCCCACCAGAATAATCCTTGTAACACTTGCTAATGAGTGAAAGAGGAGGGGGCCTGTTCTCATCTCCCTGTCAATGGGAGCTAAGTGTGCGTAGGGAGGAGAGAACACAATTAAAATCATTGGGATAATTTGCATTAGATACACATTATAATGAATACACACTAAGCATCAGGGAATAATTACCTGATTTTATTAGTAACCAGGTCATGCTTTGGTCCATGGCCCTGTACCCACAAGCTATGACTTACCCTGGTTTCCAAAAGGCAGCAATGCTATCCAAGCAGAGCCCACAGCTGCTGGGGAAAGCAGGGCAGGCAATTAACCACCGGTGTCAGACCTTTGTGTGTCCCTCAGCTCAACTCTTATTTTCTTTCTGGGAACATCATAGACACAGAGGTCATGCTTTGGATTCATTACTTTATGGAGCAGCATCTTCTTTTCCTATGTGAAGCCTACAGAAAGGAAACAGGGGCTTCACTTTGTGTTCTCACTGGATTTGTCATCTCCACAAGTTGTTCAGTTTTGTCTAGGATTTAGTCACCAATGAACAATGTGAAGAAATCATTCTCATGACAGCACAGAAATACAGACTCTTATGCATGCTTGGGAAGCAGGGGGTAAACAGGTGAAACTGGAAGTCCCACTGTATAGAAACATACACAGCTTTGCTGAAGGCATTTCTTTATGTAAAGAAGATTGACATTTCTTGCAAGTTTATGTTCTTAGTTGCAGTTACCAGTAAAGAAAAATCTCTTGGTATCAGGCACTGCCTGGGGAACAAGCAAGAGAGAGAAAAAGTATGAGTGAAGTAGGCTAATACAGAAAGTTTGTGCTTTCCTCCCCAAGCTGTCTCCCCAAATCTGGTTAACAGAGGAAATAAATAAAACCACAAGGAGAAGGCACTTCACTTACACAGCTTTTGGCTTTCTAAAGTTACAGTCTGACAGAGAAAGTGCTTCATGTTTTCTCCACCTACTAATCCTGGTGGCAGTACAGGACATGACACACCAGCCAGTGCAGCTGGGATCTCTGTGCAAACATTTCCTTCTGCAGAGGACCTTGGTGAGGTGAAGTAAACACAAGCAGGAATGGGGACTTGCACTTGATTCTGAAATATTAATGTCCTATAGCCTGATATAGAGTAGATTTATCTGCCTAAAATAAGATCATCACAGATAAAACTCCACTGCAGGGGAATGGGGAGTTTGAACAAGAAAGTAGATTGTAGTTCAGTGTGGGATCTATCCTTGTTTTCTCATGTAAAGAAAAAAATACATGTAAAACTCATTCCAGGATGAAAAGAAGGAAAAAAAGGTAAGTCCCCTGGTGATTACTATTAAAGTGCCAGACATTGGAATCCAAAATACAGGTTATCTAAAAGTTTAAAAAATATGGATTATTCTTCTGGGGTATGTTGTATTTGCTTGAATTTATCTCAACCCACCAGTCCTTGCACTTTTACCATTCCAATTCTTTCCCCCATTGCATGGAGCAGAGCACTGATTGTGTTTGTGTGGGGCTCAGCTGCCCACTGAGGTTAAATCACAATATCCAGTAACATAAATCTCTGATCTGTGGAACCCTGGGCACCCCACAGCCCACCACTCATATCAGGTCACTGCAGACTGAGATCCTTCAAGTGATATTTCATAGAATTACAGAATGGCTGAAATGAAGAAGGACCTCTTGAGATCTCCTCCAACTCCTCTGCTGAAGTGGAGCAGGGTGCCCAGAACTGCGTCTGATTTGGTTCTGAGTACCTCTGGGGATGGACACTGCATAACATATTCAGACAGCCTGTCCCTGTTTCCTTTCTGACTGCCCTCACAGTGAAAAAGTTTTCTCTTGTGCACTTTCTTTCTGTACTGAAATGTGCATGAGCTCCTCTGTTATAAAGCTGGTGAGTACCTAAATTGTTTGGGGAAATCACAGGGAGAAAAGCATGTAGATCAGTAAAAAGAGGTTCCTCTGCTGCTTGGTGGCTGCCTACTTTAGTCCTAATCTTGTAAATAGTTTCTCATGTGGTAACTGGAAGTCATTTGCTCTGTTAGGTTTCTGTAGCTAGCTGTGCACTCTTTTGTAGGAAATAAGAGAACCTGCACTTTTAGGTAGCAACCTACTAAATCCATCATTAATAAAATTTTAAAAACCATAATCTCAAGGAATAAGTGATTTGATAGAAATGGAATCCTACCACCAAGGATAAAAAACAGCACATTAGGGCTGGAGCATCCTTTACCCCAAAGCAAAACAGAAGCAGAAAAATAAACCGCATTTCACCTTATATTTGTGGCACTTGATGATGGCATTTCTGGATTTTATTGAACATGGATGTACCATGTTGCTGTGAAGGAGGAAACACAATGATTATCCAGAATTATGGATTACAATGTAATATTGGTCCTAGAGATTCTGTCCATGTCCCAGAGACAGGAGACCTCTTGGATATTTTTCATCCAGTAACTATGTTTTCTTCACTGGGCTTTGTCAACAGATTGCTCTGAGCAGAGCTGGGTTCAGCAGACAAGTTCCTCCATCTGGAAATCTTAGGGTAGCACAGTCCACTTCAGCAAACCTGCTGCAGATTGGAGTCAGTGGTGAAGGTGATAAAGGATGCAATTTTAACACTTTTTTACATATTTGGCAAATGGATTATTGGATGTGTTATTAGTTTTGCTCTGTAGCTTGCACAGTTCTATTTTATTGAGTAATTTACATGACATATAGGAGTTGTATTCCAATAGATATTATTTGGAGCTATTTCTCATTTTCTTCGATTTCCTCTTTTATCTTCCATCAGCAGAAATGCTTACACCTCTTACACACAACATCCACTCGCTTATTTCAATTTACCCCTCCCTCTAAACAAAGTACTTAAAGAAAGAAACAATTGTTTTGAATAATTAGCATCATTAATCCTAGCCTGTTGATTCCTGAATTGTCACTTCAGCCCATAAAATTGCTTAGATTGCAGCTTTCATGCAATGCATCACAAAACACTTCACAAATAATAGCTCAATGAAACACGAGAGATCAACAAATCATCACCAGAGCAAAAGGACATGTCATAAAGTCTTTTTTTTGAACAATGCAAGTGCTATCAAACAATTTAAAACCAGATACAGCCTATGCTTCTGTGTACTTCTCAGCAGAAGGAAATTCTGTGCATGAGGTGCATACCAAGTAAGAGATTTTGAGCCATGCAGGCTCAAGCAAACTTTTCTGTAGCAGATTTTCCTCTGATCTAAAAGGATGCTCATAGATTTAAGGGGGAAGATTGTGCTCCCATGTAGGATTTATTTTCTAAGAAATATATGATTTATTCATATCTGAATATAAGCAGGACAGGAATTTAAATTTTAGCAGTGTACCTAACTAAAATTCTTATATGTGGCCTTTAGTTAAACCTGAGCACACATTTCCCAAGTGGGGGGAGCAATTTTCAACTTATGGATGTCCTGGTGGAGTCTTAATGCAAAATAATCTGGGAACTGCACATTCAAGGACATTCTACCTGAATGTGTAGTGACTTTAGCCTTCAAATATATCTCTGATCTGCTGAATTTCAGGGGATTATTTACAACCAATGGGAGAAAGCATGAAGCTCTTGTTCTTCTGGATCTTAAAGAGATAAGAGAGAAGGCTGAAAGTGACATAAGCCTGCTCTTTTTATCTGTTACCTTGTGTGAAGGCAGATCTGAACCACAGCCACAGATGAGTTATCTCCTTGGGTTTCTCTGCATTGTTCACAGAGGTGAAACAGCCAAGATTCAGTGAAAATTACACCCTGGCTAAGCCAAAATTTCACCAGGATCCCTGATCCATTCTATTGGATAAAACATTGATGTTGTGTATCTTTTTTATGGAAAGAACCTTACAAAGGGTTTTCAAATCTGAAAGATTTCTCTCTGGAAATAACTGGAAAATGCTTTTGATTTACAAGGCATGCTGAAAATACTTCCCAGAGGCTGAAGACTGGTATAACTGTGGACAACCTTGACAAAGAACTGCAGTAATATCTGTGAAAAAATGCATGGATAATATTTCCAAGTCCCATGGTAGACATTGGTAGCCACCACTCAGCAATCTGTATTCAGTAAGACAAAGGTAATGGGAAGGAGGGATGCTCAGAATGACCACATTTGTCTTCCCCAGTCCCTGTGATGGAGCCTGGCTTTCCTGGGGATGGCTGAACACCTGCCTGCCCATGGGAAATGGTGAATTAATTACTTATTTTGCTTTGCTTGTACATGAGGCCTTTACCTATTAAACTGTATTTACCTCAGCCCACGAGTTTTCTCACTTTTACCCTCCCAATTCTCTCCTCCATCTCACTGTGGAGGAGTGAGGGAGCAGCTGTGAGGGGCTGAGTTGCCAGCTGGGGTTAAACCAGAACATTATGACATGGAACTGGCTCCTCATCAACATTATGTAACTAAATGGAAAAGTGGCAAGAGAGGGCATGGGTTCTAAGTCAAGAACATGTGGGAGTTCTGCTGAAACAGGGTTTTTTTGGTGTTCTAAAGCAATTTCTAGCAGCACTATTGACCTGGAACTACTCTAGAGGAGCTGGAGTTGATTGTGAAACTTGGTGCAACAGATGTCAATTTAATTGAATTTTCTGTGAAACTGGTGGACATTTTTATCAACATGCTAGGACTCAATCCTCCTCTTAAATTCCAAGGAATCATAGACATAGAATATGCCAGAAATATGCCAGCACAACACATCAGTAACTCAAGATGGAGGAGAAAAAGCACCCTATAACCATGAGTGGGTTCAAGTACATTCAGCAGTGTGATATAATCTGGAGCTGGTGCTGTCCTCCAGAAGGGGTGGAAGATATGGGGGGAGCTGTGACATAACTCATATAAACAGATTTTCTACTTTTATAGTTTCCTATTATGCTTTCCATTCCCACTGGGCACACTCAATAACTTTACCTGCTTGAATTTCAGGAATAATGCCTCATTCCAAGCATAAAAGTAAGGTAACAGGAGATAAAAAGCATTTTAACAAAATCAAGGACAATGAACTCAAAATGTTGATCTGTGGTAGGGAGAAAATTCTCACTTTTCCCTCTTCATTTGTAATGGATTTGAAGAACACTGTATATCAATGGACACACTCAGTGGAAGTGTGTCCTTCCATTGAGTACCAAATCAATTGAAATATTTTATATTCTTTTCAAAATACTTTCTAAAATATATGAGATTTGTCATCAAAAAAAAAAAAAAGGTGTTGAAATAAAGAAAAAGAAACACTCTTTGTAATTGAAGTGTTTATGAAATGATTTGAAGAGGAACACACTGGAATCACGAGGCTGTGGTGCAGGCACCTAAATCCTATCCAGCACCTACTTTATCTTGTAAAGAGAAATTTGCTGGTTATGATCCTTATCTTTTACAGGGCAGGGAAAAAGAAATTAGTATTGTATAAAAAGTTATTGTTTCCCTCTATGGAGTGAGAAGGCCATTGAATCTTCTGTCTGACAGTCAGGCAGCAGCAGTCTTTCATTTTACTTGCAGCAACTGGATGCCACATCACTTCAGGGGATTGGACTCATTATGAACTTGTACACAGAACTGAGAAAATAACCTCATCTATCATGTAACAATCCCAATAATTATCTGTGCACCCAAAGCACTTCCCTTCCACCCACTTCTGCAGATGTTTCTGCATTTGTAAATACCAGCAAATTCCTATCTTTGCAGAACAACACAGGTCAGCTTAGAGCATTGGCTCATCAAGCTTAAGAGTATCTTTGTTTTAGGGGTCAAGTGTAGGTTTTAAGATGAAAGAGCCACAAATGATGCATATGACAACAGGGAAATTTCCTCCTGCCTTCTCTACCCTTTGACTTATATGTGAAAACAGGACAGGAAAATGAAAAGCAGCTGGGTTCTAGCAGGACTTCTCTAAAGCAGGCACCCTGCAAATCACTCTGCTGGCATGGCCCACTCTCCATTGCAACGGGAATGATCCATCACCTGTGACAAGCAACTGGAAATGGGTCAGAATATTGACATATCTGAGCTGGTTTGCTGGCATAGGACCCTCAAATACACCCTTCTCCTGCTGGAAGACCTCTCAACAATCATGAGTGGTATATTCCTCACCTTAACCATGGCAAAAGCTAAAATGGCTCAGAAAACCCTGAAATCTTCTCAAAGCTCTTAGACCCAGGGAAACACTCATTTCCTTGAGCAAGGGGTGTTTGAGCCAATAATCCTGGCTTTGTAGAGGCACTGCTGCTTGCCTGCAAAGTCTGTGGAGTGCCTTGCCATCTGTGAAACAAATCTGGGATGTCAGTGAAATCCTTACCCAGGCAAAGGTCTCATTGACATTGATGGCCACTTGGTCAAAGATGGTTCTTCACTGGGATATGGGAGATGTAAAATTATCTGCATTCTGCTCAAATCCACCCACATTTGGGGTGACATTTGAAAGGGAAGTAAAATGATGCAAATACTAAATAGGGGAATAAAATTAGAAAAAAGAAAATATATGTGATACTTAAAAAGCAAATGCCTATCTTTATGAGAAACCTCAGAGACTGTTTATTTGAAAATATAATTTCTTTTTTCTCTTTAACTAGCTGTTAACTAGTAAATATAAAACTATTTAGGTTTCAGAGGGTTTAGATAGTCAATTTATGCTCTTTGTGTCTGACACATACAACTGCTAGGTAAATTGGCAGCAAACAAATGTTTATTTACATTAAAACCACCTGAGAATTAAAACCTTCTGCACTATGAATTTCTCCAGAATTAACAATATTTTTAATTTCCACTTTCCTCCTCCATCTTATTCAATGTGGAGTGTGCTGAGGCCATCTAATGTTTTTAACATTGGTTTAGAACTGTTCGTATCTGCAGAATAGTGAGCCCAAAATTTCATGGACTCACATCAGACAAGGTATCCTCACAAAGAACACCCCATGGATGCTGATAAAAATCAATAAACCATATTAGAATCAATAAATTGTGAAGGACAGGGTTTAAAACCCTGTTTGTACACTGCATATGTCAAGGAGACATCTTCCAACATCTACAGCCTCTCCTGAGAGGGTTTGGCTGGGCTTATGTGGCACTTTCAGTGGGATCAGTCAGGAGTGAATATAAAGTCTGGTCTCACCAGCAGAAGAGTCAGGGGCAGTTTAAAGTAAGCAGAATGCCATTGGATGTGGTTATATTGCTATAGGTAGGATGGAAATAGATATTCACATCTATTTGGGGAAAAAAAGACTCAAAAGGGTGTTAAAAGCTACCAGTCCTGGCAATGGACATGAAATGTGTATGGGTGCTTATTTAAAATATATATATAGGAAAGAGAGAGAGATATTACAGGCAAGTACTGGTTTTGGTTTTTTTTTTAGCTCTGGCATTAATTTTTCACCCTGTGTTCCTTCTTTTCAATTTCTAGGAAGAAAAGAAACCGATATAACCATGCAAATGTCCCTGCGCTCTGCCTCCAGCTATAAGCTTAAGAATTAAAAGCTTGACAATGCTGAGTTGTAGACAACACCCCTTCAATACTTTCTGGCTCAGTGGCTCTGTGAAAACCTCTTTGAAGGTGCAGCTCTTCAAAAAAGGCTCTGCAGCAGCACAACTGAAATGTTTGCTGCTAAATATAGAAATGCACTTGCTATTAGCGAGGCTGGTTTGCTTCAGGTTCACCTTTGGAGCTGCATTTTTAGCTACAGTATGGATTTTAAGGAGAAAAAGGGAGAGGAAGGAGCAAGAAAGCAAAGAATTAGACAGTAAGAGTGCCTGTTGAGGGGGAAGAGGCTCTGACTAGTAAAGCTGGGCTGCAAGGCAACAATTTGATGTGGCCATGGAAAGGCAAACACACAATAAGACATATTAGTCAGAAGAGGGAATTAATTCACCATAGCCAGATGCAAACCCTATGATTTAAAACAGTGGTGAAACACTGTCTGAATGCACTGTGTACAGCTCTCCACACCAAATTTGAAGGAATACGTGTTCAGAGCAGGAGTGCAGGAATAATAGGAATTATTATGTGGGAAGGCAGGCAGAGGTCAGTGAAAGCTGGGGTTGGGGTCTGATAGAACCAAGTCTTAGGGCAATAATCATTGATGGAGCAGTCTTCTTTTAAACTGTTCCTACCCCTTTTCCCCACTGGAAAACAGCCCTTTTCAGATATTTGCAAGCAGGTGATAGTTCCCTGTGTTATTTTTTCTTGAGGAAGCCTTGTACTCTCAGCTGTGATTGTGTCTGGGTCTGGCAGCAGACATTTTAAGGCAGGTGAAAAAAATGAAGCTGCTTCAAGCATTCACATTTCTCACCTGCTATTTCATATCAGATCCCTTTCTTGGGCAGCAGCAGAGTTTTCAATCTGTCGAGAGGAAGGAAAAAGGATGAGATAGGTGACCTCCGAGAGAAATGAAAACCAGAATTTTTGGGCAATTTTTTCCTGTTTAATAGAGAAACCTTGACAAATCAGAGAGATAGGCAATCACCAAACACATGAAGTTCAACAAGGGCAAGTACCAGATTCTGCAGCTGGGATGGGGCAGAGTACTATTAAGGAGTGCTTTTACTAAATAGTGTACTTTGTGGCTGGGTGGTTGGTTGGGTTTTTTTTTTTTTTTTGGTCTCTTCACTTCTTTAGCTTATTTCGGTATTTGTTACGAACAAAAAGTTCCATCACAATTAGTTGCCTTGGCTACTAATGATTTTCTTTATTCATATTTATCTCCTTGTATTTAAACACAGCACCTAATCTGTCTGCTTTGTGTGGCTTAGTGTGACAAGGGCCAGAGCCACAGAGAGCTGCTGGCTGCAGCTTTGATTACACTAACGGCATCTTCAGCTTGCTCTTGGGGAGGTGGTGATTTTTTCTGGGAGCAGTATTTAGCAGAGGACTTGATGAGATCACATTGAACCTCACACTCTCTTGGCAGTGCAGCATGGGAGGAACAATTCTGGATTTGCTGTATGATCAAAGAACTTGAGAGGAGCTATGTCTGTGTGCAGGTGTCTGCCACCTGGAGCTCACAAGGTCAGGGATTCCTGCTGAGAGTTACAAACAACAGGAAAAAGGAGCTGGTCAGCAGTGCTGGCTCCCCACAGTGCCAGCCACCCACAGTGTCTCCAAGCAGATCCTGATATCTGTATAAACAGTCATTCCAAGGGAAATCAATGTTGTGAGTAGAAAAGTTGTCCGTGTTTTTTAAAAGGTTGCAGAGTTCACAAGTTAAAGCAATGCTGCCAAGTTGGAGTTCTTACTATTTGTTGTTAATAATTTCATGTTGTAATCCCCTGTTGCTAATAGTTTTCCCTTAATCACCTGTTCTTGATGGTTAGAAATCCCCCTTTGCCGAGTATTCCCCTGCTGCTTCCCGGAAGGTGGCACCCGGGACTGTGAGGAGGAGGGGACATCGGGGTTGGCATGCAATTGAGGAAACCCCTCACTAAATTTAGCAGCAAAAACCCCTAAAACAATGAGCCATCATGGAATTAAGAGATTGAAGTGATGCCTAGGTGTGAGGAACAGAATCCAGTGTCTGCTGAGACCCTTTTTATGTCTCACCCTAACCTAAAGACATCAGCTAGGAAGAGGAACTTTCTTGCAGCCATCTTCTCATGAAAAATCTTTTTTTTAGGATTTTTCTTCCTGAGAAGCTCTAAGAACAAAATGTAAACAGTGGTCATCTGCTGCTGGGGAATGCAACAAGTGCATCTGTGATTGGCCCATCTTAGATGTTTACAATTAATGACCAATCTCAGCCCAGTTAGCTTAGACTCTATGTCCGAGCCACAGACCTTTGTTTTCATTCCTTTCTATTCTTAGCTTAGCTAACCTTCTGAGATGAAACTTTTCCCTCTATTCTTTTAGTATAGTTATAATGTAATATATATATATCATAAAATAATAAATCAAGCCTTCTAAAATATAGAGTCAGATCTCCGTCTCTTCCCTCATCCTAAAAACCCCTGTGACCACTGTCACAGACCTTGAATGTCAAACCAAAAAAGGGGGAATGTCCTGGTGCTCTGGAGAGGATGGGAGCCCCAGCTCTGCCTGCAGACCAGCAGACACAGGTGTGCTTTCCCTCCTTCTCCGTGCCATTCCTGGGAGCAGCAGCGGTGTAAGCACGACCCGTCGGCAAGACGTGTGTGTGCACTGTGATTAAATCCATGTCACACCAAATGCCTGTGACCAGGCCATTGTGCTGGGGTCCTCTGGCCAGGCCAGAGGGTTTAGTGAATGATCAATGCCCTGTCCTAGAGATGTGTACCCAAGGGAACAAATATTAATGTGATTAATGTCCAGGTTAACTTGGTGTCAGTTACAGCAAGGAAGGATCACTAAGGAGTTATGGCCTGATATTTTCGGTGGAAAAGAGATTAAGGGAAGATTCTTTGTCTTCATGTGCCTGCAGTTAGTTTTCTACCTTGGTGAAGTGACTCTGTAGCCCCAGAAGGGAGACACAGATGTTGCTCCAGCTGAAGTCAGTAGGAGCCAGGGAGTCTTGGTGCCTTAGGAAATGAAACAGTTTAGTCTTAGCGAAGGGAGGTGAAAACAAACAAGGCAGCATCTTTTCTTCAAAAGAGTAAGACAAAAATTGCTCAGCTGGTGCCTGGGACCTCCTGCCAGCAGCACCTGTGTCACCAGCTCTGTGCCTTGGCTTTGTGCAGCTCCAGCTCCACTTCATTTGAAGGAAAGTGTGAAAAAGCTTTCTGTGCAGTTTTTGTCTGCTGGGTGAATTTATTACCACCAGAGTAGGCAGGAGCAGTATAAAGTAAAAATACCTCTGTGACATTTCTGCATCACTAATACAACTCATTCTTCATGCTTGGGAATAAACACAACATTTTGGTGAACAGAAGCAGAGACTGCAACACCCAGATCCTGGAGCAATTTTCAAGATGACATCGGCTGCTTCAGGTAAGGCCTGGTGTTCTATCTATCTGTCCCTTCCAGGGCAGGTTTGGGGAAATTCTGCATCCAGGTAGAAGCAAAGCCTTGGGGGTGTAGAGGTTTCAAACCTGCTCCTCCTGTTTTCCTGTCTTCACTTCTTAATCAATAGAGACAACAAGGCCCTTTCTCTGGGCAATTCAGTTCAATTCCAAGTTGGATGGGGCTTTGAGCCACCTGGTGAAGTTGGTGCTGTTCTTGCCCCCATTGGAAGCTGGAATTAGATGATATTGAGGGTTCTTTTTTAACGCAAACCATTCTATGATTCTATGATTTGGTTGCCTGTGGTTAGATAGGACAAAACCACAACCAAAGCATATGTCAGTCTTTATTCATATTTATGTATTTATTTATGTAGCACAAATATGTTTCTTCTCTGCACTGCTGTGAAATGTAAATGGACATAATTGCTTTAAAATAAATGTTTTTGTGCAGGTATAAAAGAAACTTTAGCGCCTGCAGCACTGCACTTGTGATGAGCAGCCCTTTCAATAACTAAACAATAATTTATATATGTACCCAAGGAAAGAAGGCTAGTAATAAGTTAGTGACAAGCTTTTAGGGGATTAATATATGAACATTAGGTTAAATATACTTTCATTTTAAAAACACTCAGGCTGCATCTTTCTATGGAGCATGTTATTAAAATTGAGATGATAGACTATTAACTACAGTACAGAAGTACACTCATGTCATAATTCATGCTTTATTATCCAACTACAGGTAAGTACATAAAAATTCAACGTACTGTATTGCATCTTATTTAGATTGCTGTTCCAGTGAAATATGAAGTGTCACCGATAGATTTGCTCCAGTAGTAATTCCATAGTAAAATACCAACAAGCTCAATGAAGCAAATCCTCTTGCAATTTATTTAACATGATATTTTTCATTTATATTCAAGGTGCATTTTTGCAAATATGCAACATCTTTCAAAGAGAAAGAAAAAAAAAAACTCAACCAACCCAACACTTAATCTCTCAGGAGGACTGGATTAAATAGCTACTGACCTAAAACCTCTGCATTTAAATAAGCTTCAAGAGAGTGCCCTTCATCTATTGTGTTTAAAGATAAAGACTACATGACAGCACACATAAGAACCACCACAGCAAAGGGCTGCCTGGTTCATGGCCCCAGGGAAGTTCAGAGAAAGGATATTTCAAACATAACAAGTGCCAAGGGAGTCTTTCCCTCCTCGTGTGTAGCAGTCAATAACCTGACTGACTTCATCCAGATCACTGTACTCAGCAGCTTCATCTATCCCCTGTAGACATCTGTAAACCCCACATGGACATTTTCCCAATTTTAGGTAGAGCTCTGTCCTGTGGCAATAAGTTGGTCATTTGGTTATGAGCTTTCTGAAAAAGTACCTTCACTGGTTTGCTTTAAGTCTATTGCTTCACCACTTCAAGTGGTGGTTTTAATCCTTGTACAATGAAAAACAGAAAATACATACTACCAATTAATTTTCTCCTACCTGTTCATGATTTTTTTTCTTCAGGTGTCAGGTTTCATAGAATCATAGAAACAGAATGATTTGTGTTGGAATGGACTTTCAACAACTTCTCCTTCCAACCCCCCTGCCATGGGCAGGGACACTTTCCACTATCCCAGGCTGCTCAAAGTCCCATCCAACCTTGTCCTGGAACAATTCCAGGGATGGGCCATCCAGATCTTCTCTGTGAAACCTGTTCCAGTGCCTCTGGATAAAGAATTCACTCTCTGGATAAAGAATTACTTCTTAATATCCAATCTAAATCTACCATCTTTCTGTTTAAAGCCAGTCCCTCTTATCCTTATAAAAAATCCCTCTCAATCTCTCTTGTGGCCCCTTTAGGCACTGCTAGGATACCATAAGATCTCCCCTAAACCTTTTCTTCTCCAGGATGGATAATCCCAATTTTTCTTCTGTTAAATGTGTACTCTTGTATAATTCAAGTATTCTTCTTGCTGTTCCTGGCATTCTTGGGAGTTTAAAGGAGAAGAGATGAGGGCAGACTGTGGCACTGATTGTCCATGAAATAGCTGCAGTGCACTTACAGATAAAAAATAGGTTTTCTCCAAGAAGTGCTGCACCAAATGGAAAGATGTCTATGGGCACAATTTTTCACCCATAAAGAGGTGAGATCTTTATCATATTCCTGCTTTAAATATGTCAGTAATATAGTCTAGGTAAGAATGTTACAGTTAGGTAGGGATTAAATGAGACCATGAATATGCAGAAATTATTGTCTCTAAAAACACATCAGCTGAACAAAAAATTTTACAGATCAAAAGAAATATGTACCCTCCCCACACATCCCTGTCCCCCTCCAATACCCTACAGAGGAGTCTGAGAGATCAGCATCAATGATTCATCTTGATGTAGATGAAGCAGCAAGATGCTGTTTTGGAGCTACATTGATAAGAACCTTGTAAAACATGCTCCACAAATCATCACCAGATACCATAAATAGCTTTTGGCAACCCTGGCTGTTTGAAATAGCAATTTTGCAAAATAAATCCTGAGTTCACAACTAATGAGAAGTGTTGAACTGATAAGGTAAAGTCTGTGGCTGTTCAGATCAGCCAGTTGTAAAGTCAGTTGCAGTGCTGTTTTCTGTGATCTGTGGAAATTAAGTGCCAAAATCCCAATAGAATTCCATTGCAAATAGTCATTCCATCTTCCTTGGTTGTCTGGAAAATGCCATTCTTGGACCTTTACAGCAGTAATACCTTTTTTTTGGCTGATTTCTGTGTTAAGCTGAATACAGAAATGAGCTGTGCACATTTATTTGAGAGAAAATATAAAAGGTTTTCAGTAAAGTATGCAGACAACTAGTTAATATCTGTCCTTGGAGACATACTTTTAATGTTCATTTATTTATTTAAGAAATGTTCATTTGTGTACGTACAGTAATATCATTATAACCCACTCAATACAATTAGCAGCACCATGAAAAAGGGATGGAGGGTTTTGTTTGATTCAATTGTAAGCAAATGAAGCAATAATAAACCCCCAATTAGTACTGAGGAAAATAGGCTGAAAGATTTTTTTTTCTAACATTTCACTGTAAACAAAAATGTGTGGCTGGTATTCAAGAGGAAGGAAAATACAATTTGAAGACACTTTAAAACTTCAGTGATTAATGTCATGCCAAGTGACTCATTAAAGTTCCCATAAAAATATGACCGTGGAAAAGAATTCTCTTCTGAAGAAAAATCAAATATAATTAAAAGGAGGGAAAGAGAAGAACAGGAGAGAATTGCCAGCCAAAATCAAGCTAAACTCATTTCAAGGGGTACAACCAGACCCTTGCTGAGGAGATCAGGCTGGCACTCAGGAGGAGCTCAGCAAGGTCCCAGTTTTGACACAAACAATTCATGTGACATCTGTCAAATTTCTTATTGGTGTCCAGTGTCTCAGGAATCAAGTGGAGATGACAACAATTCCCCTCTTCCACCTTTGAAGGTCTTGCTTATTTCTATTTTTTTTTGGTGGCTAATGTGTAGGAGATTCAGGACCAGGAGCTGGTAAGATAAGAAGCTTTGATTAGAAGCTTTCTTGTGCTTTGGTGGGGCAAAAAGTGGCTTGGTTGCAAGGTGTCAGAGGTGATAGGACCTCATCCTGCCAACGACAGGTTCTGATCATCAGATCTCCAAGTATCACATTCCCCCTCCTATAATATAAGTTTCATGTATATTCAATATATTCACAAGCTTGTCTTGTAGCATTACAGCCTGAACTGAGGCAGGGCTGCTGACCTGCTCTGCTGACTGTCCTTCAGGGCTCTCAGCCCTTCCTGGTGTCACTGCTGCCAGGAAGAAAGTGGCAGGACCAGGTTTTGTCAGGAGCCTGGCACTGATATCTCCTGCTCTGAACGCTCAGATTTTTGCACTAAAGCCCCCAGCAGTTGGTAGAAGGTTTGACTTTAATCATGTTGTTCAGCATACATGCTAATTCGTGTCTGACTTCAGCAGGCTGTATTCTATTTTTGAAGCAGGAAACATATCTTACTAAGGTGACAGGTGGTCTGGCACAGCAGAGACAGGTCTGTTGCTTGTGGCATAAAAAAACCTCAAACAATAAAAATTTATGTTGATTTCAGCATTTCCTCCTTGTTTTGTGAATCCTCCAGCCTTACTATCCTTGGAAAAATGGTGATCACATTTGATTTCCCACTGGTTTGTTTTTTTAGTTTTTTAGTTTGTTTGTTTCTGAAGAGAAAAACAAAATCTATTTTATAAGTGGTATGATGTACTGCAGATGTCCTGCGAGGGTTCAATATGGGAGAAGTACTTATAGAATTCAGATTGCAAATAGGGAGGGGAGAAGAGAGGGACCAAGTGCTATTTATAGCCTACATTCAATTCATGTGGGCTAAGTGTTGTGAGTAATTGTGTCAAGTGCCAGTGGACCTTGGCACTTGGACTGGAAAGCCTAAACTGGGCTATCCACAGTGCTCTTGAACAGATACATCATGACCTTTGTATGTCTAAACAAAGGAGCTTTCTCAGGCTGCCTGCTGTGGCCCCAGGACTCTCAAGCTACAGCTAACACCAGCCAAGGTCTGTTGTTGGCCACTGAGGTCAAGCACGTGGCACAAACGTGCCCTGAGACCTGAGACCTGTGCCTGCCTCCAAAAAGCTGTTTCAACATGATCCTGGCTAAGATGGTCCCTGCATCCTTCCTGTGCACTGGCTAGGAGAGCTTGTCACAGGCTGCAA
Source organism: Molothrus ater (assembly GCF_012460135.2). Lineage (NCBI taxonomy): Eukaryota > Metazoa > Chordata > Aves > Passeriformes > Icteridae > Molothrus > Molothrus ater. The sequence continues at coordinate 148,295,888 of NC_050478.2, read as the reverse complement.
GCCCACTGGGGTCGTGATGGATGCTGAACTGCCTGGGATGATCGGAGCGCTGAAGTGCTCTGTAATATGAAAAGTCATTTAGCTGTCAGAGCAGAAGAAGTGGCAGCTTAGATACTGATCTTGAGGCCAGATATGGTTGACACAAATAACTCATGCCCCTTGTAAAGTGAAATTTTCCTTCATTAAACATAGATGCATGCAGTGCAGTGTTCAGCGGTTTGCTCTTTTATATCCAGGCTCTGATTGTTTTATTTTTATCCTTTAAGAGAAATCAGATGTTAGAGAGGAAGCTATTCTTAGGCTGACTGTGCAAGTGATCAAGCCAAGCATATCCATATAAGACAGCTGCTGGCAAATGCCAGTCTCGGGTTGTGCTTTCATTGCAGAAGCAGCAGTGTCAGTGCTGGGCATGCAGACATGGCACCCTTGGGGAATAACAGAGAAGCTGTCATCGTGCTTGTGGTTCTCATCTCAGGTCCTTGGCAGTGTAGGAGTCTCTTTATACCAATAATTCATATGAGAAAATGAATTCCCTGATGTCAGTGCCTCCTCTGCACACCCCTACTGTGGAGGCTGGCTGTACCCATGCTCGCCCCAAGGTGATAAATTGTGCCTGATGATGCTTCCTCAAATTAGTCAGAAGTCTCTGCTCCACAGTGCCAGGTTGGTGAGCACAGACCCAACAAAGAAAGTGGAATCAACAACAGTCTGATGGTGCTCAGGCTCTGTTCCCACTTGTAACTGCCTACATCTCATCAAAGAAAAGTCTGTGACATCCTGGAGACCCACTGCTCTTTGCTCTGGGCAGGATCAAATCCCTTAGGAACTGCAGCCCAGAGAGGTGGGGAAATGAACTCTGACAGACAGTTTTTGGGTCTGAGATGGAAATGGAATGCTCATAGAAGGCCAGGCTCATGGTGGCAGTAGTTCCAAGATCCCTGTGCTGCTCTGGGTTGGATGTTTCCCTGTAATGAAACATGGAGGTTAATTGTTCCTGTTGCCTGTTTGGGGTGCACTCCCATCTTTTCTCGTGTGCCCATACACTCTCTAGCCCAATGAACCTTTGTTCTCATTCTGAGATCAGGCTGGATGGGCTCTGAGCACCCTGGTCTAGTGGAAGGTGTCCCTGTCCATGGCAAGGGGCTTGGAACAAGATGACCTTTAAGGTCCCTTGCAATCTAGGATTTTATCACTCTATGATTTGTGGTGTTTAAGTATTGCTGCACCGAGAAGAAATCCAAGAACAGATGTGAGAACCTGTCCCCAGGCACGGGGGATGGGCTTTGTTCAACATCTGGTGTCTGGGTGAGCCACCCTGTCCCACCCCAGGGCTGTGAGACCAAACACCTTCTGCACACCAGTGTCATGGGACAGTCTGTCACTGTGTGCATGGTGCAGCACAAGGGATGGTGTGGCTGCCCTGAGAGTCTCAACACTGAAGCAAACATTGGTCCTGGTCCTCAGAGTCTGTAAAAATTCAGTGTTGTTTGTTCTCTTGCTCCTGAAGGATCACTGATGACACCATGCCCTGTTTCTGAGCTAATCATGATGAATCAAGTCAGCCTAGGTGAAGGTAATTAAAAATATTAGTACTTCAGCAAGGCTACACAGGGTCTTATGTATTTTCTTACTAGAATTTCCATTGCTTTGGCTGTTTTTTTTTTATTAAACTCATTTTTTTATTAAACTCATCATAGCAGCAAATCACACAGGTAAATGTGGTTGTAAATTTGCTCAGAGACATGCTTAGCTTATAAAATAACGACTACTAGCTGTGAAGCTTTGTAATATTTCAAAACCATTGTTACCTTTTCAGAAATTTAAAGGATTCTAGTTTTATTGAAATCTCTTTTTTTTTTTTCAGCTGAAGATTTTCAGATTTTCACCTCCGTGGATTAAAATCTCCTGCTAGAAACATGCAGAAAGGAGAGGGAAAAAAATGACAAAATAGGTGAAACAGAATAAAGGAAAATCTGAAGTAACTTGAATTTCTTTATTGCCGAACATTATGTTTGTTACATTTAACAATGTAACACCTTTTGCTTTGAACATTTAAAAATGCTTGTGAAAAATGCCATTTGTGGTGAGCAGTCTCATTCTGTCAGCACTTCATGGCAAATGGTTGAACAGGGTTTGACTGTGCTCCAGTAACACCTGTCTGCTTTGTGCTGCTAAGGGGTGGAACACTGGAGCTCAGATGGTGCCCAGGAGGCAAGTGCTGAGCCAAGCCCAAATTATTGATGAAATTTGCTTTAAGGGTTGAGCAAGGAGGGATCCAATGGCAGCAAATGTGGGGAGCAGCAGCTCTGCAGTGCTGGAGGTTCCCCAGGTGTGAGTCCATGGGCCACAGCTGTGGTTGCACTGGTGTGTGAGCACAGAAGGACAGCAGGACAGGAAATGAGAGAGGAGCCAAATCCCATGGAGTCGTCTTAGAGAGGGGAAGGGAATAAAGCCACAAAGATGATGACCAGTCCATTCCTTCTGCTCTTCATTTACCACTGATTTTGAAAAAAAAATATATATTGAAAAAAATTTTATAATAGAAATGACCAGACTCCTCTAAGTTATGTTTTTCCTTTGGAAACAGTGGCAAAAAAAAAAAAAAAAACAAAAAAACCCAAAAAACAACTACCCAAAAAAATCCCCCAAAACCCAAGGAATTGGGTTGGGTTTTCTCATCTTTGAGGAAAAGTGTCTGAAAACAGAAATTACTCTTGCTGCAGAAAGTAACAGAATTATACTACTCCCCTTCCCAGGCTATATAGGGCAAGAGGTAGAGGACTTAAATCACAGAAAAATTTGGATGATGAAAATGTTTTGTAACAGTAAGGATAATAAGAAACTGGGAAAGATGGGAACAGTGTGAACAAATACTAAGTGGGAATAGCTTATGTGCACCCAATCCTGCTTTAAGGAGGAAATATGGATTATACCTGAGTTTAGTTTTATTTTCTATAGCCAAATCTTCCTACTTTGCGAAGCAGTTTGGTGTTTGGCTCCAAGGGTTACCTTTAAAAGTGCCAGACTCAGGGATCCTGGGCATTTTTGCAAATAGCTTCACAACTAACTCCATTAATAGGAGTTAATCATTAGAGTGTTTACTCAGCTGACAATTTACTTATTGGCTTTTGCCTCTGGAGGGTGTGATCCCATCCTTAAACACTTTATTTATGTCTAAAGATAATATATATGAATCTCTTAAACTACTACCCTGCTGATGACACTTTTGGGAAATTGCCAGTAGAGATGTATCTTTGCCCCATAACTGGATACAGAATTGTTTTAGATTAATTTAAATTAACCTCAATTTCTTCACCCTAAGGAATGCAATTTTAACCTGCTTTTTATCCAGCCAGGGGTTTACCCCCATGCATGTGAGTACTGATTATTCACATGACCAGTCCTGCTGAAGTCACTGGGTGACTTGAATGAATCTTGCTTCCAGAAACAAACCTTCAGGTTCTTTTCCCTCCATAGTCTTGCTTCAAAATGCAATCCTGTTTTTGGGTTCTCAGTCTACAGCTACAAAACAATGTGCTCTTGATTTTCAAAGGAAGCATCAGTCACCTCATTGACCTTATTCCTCCAGTGGTTCCTGGGGGTACTTATTTTGTGTTGGATAAAAGCCAGAGCTTATTAGTATTTTCAGTTCCCAGGCCTTCCTGCATGGGCGAGTTCCATCTTATCTTTCAAAAAGCCTGGGTAATATCTGCCATCTCTTGATCTGTAATGCAGGGAATTGGCAGAAATACCTTTATTTAATTGGATTGTCTGATTCCTCAGTCTGACTGTTTTGAGTTTCTCTTTTTTTTTTTTTTCTCTTTTTTTGGTATGAGCCTTGGTACCTAACTTCAACAGAGACTTTTAACCACAGTCAAAGGGGCTCCAGGGGTTTCCCACTGTTTTTTTATTTAAAGTCTTCCTGTTTTTTTTCTGCTCATTAAACTCACTTCTGCAACTTCTGCAACTACATTTCTCTGGGGTCTTTTACTGTCAGTTCTGGAAACCTCATTCACAGGTGGAAATTGTCCTTTCCCTCTATTACCATATCTACAAGGGAAAGTGCCAACATTTTATGTACTTCCTGAAACATTTTGTTTACTTCCTGGCTCTTCTGCCTTGTTAAATGAAGCCTTTTTCCATCACCTTGTAGCCTGCACTCTGCATTTGCATGGTTTCATACAGACAATAAAAGCACTCATCTCCATTTATCTGAGCCCTGCTATAAATCTCCAAATAGTGGAGAGTGCAGCCTTTTGGCAGAAGCAAAAGCACAGTGCAGTTGCTCACTGGAAAAGAACATTAACTGCTGCCCACTTGCCTGTTCAGCAGGAGCTGTTGTGAATCAGGTCTTTATCCAAAGCCACCTCTCTGCCTTGTGTCTGAAAACCTCTGAGATTCCTGTTAAGGGTCAAGCAGAAGTTAGGAATTGATTTGAGACGTTGAAAAAGAAGCTGAAAAATGTCAGGTGATGTCTTTGGGGAGGGAAGTGTTGACTGGGAGGAGGGAGGGAACGTTATTGGTTCAGAGTTTTACCTTTTGGTGAAGAGTCTTGGTCTGGTTCCTCCCCTTTCCTCTACATATCCCCACAGACCTGAACTGCTGCCAAACCACTTCTCCATTGCAAAGGTTCTCCACTCTTTCTGATCTAGATGGCAAAGGCAGCTAAAGCTGTCCTTAATGCCATATAAATCTGCATAAATGCATTTTCTTTGCCCTGCTGAAAGGCCCTTTGGCAGCCCAAAAGGCTGAGTGCTAGTCAGAGCTCTCTCCCTGCTGAGCCCTGGGAGGGACACCCTATGCACAGAGGCAGGGAGATGGGGAGAAAATAAAAAAATTGAAGGATTTCCCCAGTCAGAAATACCAGGTTCAGAAAACTCTAGAAGTGCTGCAGAGCAGGAGGGTGAAGCTGGGCCCTCACATTCAGAATAAGTTCATGCTCTATGGAGAAGCCTTTCCATGGGCACAGTGTGTCTGGGATCTGTTTCAATCTCTTCGATGCTCCCAGAGTATGAAACAAAATACCATAATTATATACAAAATAATATAATTACCCAAAATGTTTTTCCTGTTGGACACCACAGGTTCTGCTCTAGGCCACAAGAAGTATCTGATGCACCAAACCCTTTGATGCCACCCTGGAGAGCAGAGCCCTGGGAGAGGGTCATTCCCTATGGCTCTGCAAATTGTTTTATGGAGTCACTGAAAAGATTTCCTAGCAGGGAATACAAATCTTCTGACCACCCACCCTGATTTAGCAACTCTCCATAAAACCTCTTTTCTGTGTATGTTCCAGCCACCTGGGCAGGTGGAAGATTCCTGGGAAGTACCAAGTTACAGGAGCCAGGCTCTTCTGTGGGAGGGAAAGGAGGGTGCTGTGCCCTTGAGGGGCAGCTGGCACTCTGTCCTGGGTGCAAGCAGTCAGCAAAGTATGGCAGCATTGGTCTGGTTTGAAAATGTCTGCTGTGCTCTGTGTCCTACATCTCACCCAGTCACCTCTCCTTTGCCTTGCCTGGGGAAAGTGTGTCAGCCACAAAATAAACACACACACAGCTCACAGCAACCAGCTTTGCACTCATGTAACACCCTCCAGCAATCAAAAACTCACTTCCCCAGCCATAGGGGAATATTCATTTCTGTCATGTTGCAAATGATGTGTGCAGAGGTGAAATGGAAGGCTGATCATGTGTCCTCCTCCCGCCAAGGGCTGTGCAGGGAGTTACAGCTGAGCAAAGAGAAAGACCTGTTTGCTTTGCTGTGTGTGTACCCACAGCTCTTGCTCATCCCTGTTCTGGCCGCTTCTCCCTGCACTGTTGAACATGTTTGTCTCCAGTTTTTTGTTCCCCTCCCAGTTCTTCCAGCCCCAACTCTCACAGTACCTTCCATACAAAATTCAACTGTCTTGAACTTGTCTGCTGCATTCCCCTCAAAGTTTCACTTTGGTTTCCTGCATTAAATGCCCCCAACAAACCAATCAACCAACCAACCAACCAACCAACCAACCAACCAACCAACCAACCATCAGCCACAATCAACCCCAACAAAAATCAAATCCTGTTTCCCTTTAACATCTTCCTCTCCCTATCCCTGTCATTGGAACCATTCCATTCCATACAAAAGGAAAATCTCCAGTGTTCAGCATCACCAGCAAATCCAGCTGGGTGTTCACCACTCAAATGCAGATCATGAGTGCCAGTGAAGAAGGAGGGGGACTCTAAAATGCCCTGGCCTGTGTTGACATTTGTCTCTTCTTCTAGATCATACTAAATATTAATTTACTTGAACAGGCACTTCCAGACATTTTGAAAATGTTAATACAATTAATTTGTCATCCTTCATTGCTAGAGACGTTGTTATAGCTCTGGCTAATACAGATCCCTCTGAGGAAGCAATACTTTGAATGTACCAGCTCACAGGGCTGTGTTGTATTTATTAAATAGGTCAAAGGGCATGTGTCCAGAAAAAGATGGTTTTTCCAGAGAAAAACTGTATCCCAACCCCTTGGTTCCCTTATGAAGAAACATCTCCAGTGCAGGGCCAAGCAGCAAGACTGGGAAGGTCCTCTCTGTGTGGGAAGGTGAGAGTGAAATCCACAGCAAAGATTGTGGTACCCACTGGTGAAAGTGTTATTTAAGAGGAGAACCTCTGCACCATGGACCTTGCATCTACCCATGTACTTCAGGACAACAGATGTGTTAAACTCTCTGCCACATCATGTTTTCCAAAGCAGCCCTGTGTCACAGACACATTTTATGAAAAATCCTTTCCTTAGGACTTTTTCTCCTGAGAAGCTGAGAGGCCTCAGAAACAAAATGTAAACATTGATTATCTGCTGCTGTGGAATGCAACAGGTGGATCTGTGATTGGTCTCATGTGGTTGTTTCTAATTAATGGCCAATCACAGTCCAGCTGTCCAAGACTCTCTGGTCAGTCACAAGATTTTATTATCATTCCTTTCTTTCTAGCTAGCCTTCTGATGAAATCCTTTCCTCTATTCTTTTAGTATAGTTTTAATATTATATATATATATATCATAAAATAATAAATCAGCTTTCTGAAACATGGAGTCAAGATTCTCGTCTCTTCCCATGTTGGGGCTGCCTGCAAACTTCCACATTCCTGGGAGATCTCTGCACCACTGCAGCAAGTGAAAACCTCAGTTATGGACCAGGACCCCTCTGTGCCAGGTTTTGCAAAACTCAGACTGTCCCAGAGGGTTTCTAGGAGGTGGCATTGCAGGTGCTGCTGTAACACTGAGCTAGATGGTTCAGGGACTGACTTCAGCTCATGGAATCTGGCAGAGCTGACCCCTAAGGATTTGGTAGGGCCCTGGACAGGCTCTGGGCACTGTGGACATGTGATGGTTCTTTTGCAGTACCCAGTGCTATGTGGCAAACACCTCTCTCCTGTTACTTCTCCACAGACCACCATAGCATCACCAACTCCATCTCCTTTTGCTTTCAAGAGCTTAAAAGGTGACTACCAAGAATTAAATGGTTACAGTTTTAAATTTTGTGAGGTTCCCTTTAGCATCAGAGGTGGAATCTCTATGAAAGCAGCAACCATGACATTTTTCCATTAAGTTCAAGAACCATTTAAAACCCTAAGTGAACTTCCAAGAGAGAAGTCAGTGGCAAGGTACAGAGACCTTCAAAGGGCAATTAAGCTCATCCTAAACTCTGAATCCCTTCTCTTTCTGTTGAGGACAGAGGGACACCTGGGCAAACATCTTTCTAGGCTTTTAAGAAGGTTGAATTGTTTTGCAGTTCATTGCTCATACAATCTGTAAGGCTGCAAGGGTGCAAAGTAGCCATACTATGCCTACACAGTGGGGAAACCTCTTTATTTAGGCTCACAAATGGTTTTGCTTCTGATTAAACATCTCATCAAAAGTGAACTGCATTAGCTGTTCTTGAGGGACTCTGCATTAGAAAAATTCTGGTCCTAATGCAATGTCAGCTGTTTCTCCTCAGCCCACCAGTTGCTGTACTTACAGAAAAGAGATTGCAGCTCAAGCCTAATTCAATCTAATTTTAAATTAATTGGCACATGGTCCCTTCTGGTCTCCACCCAGAACTCTCCCCATATCATGTCCTAATCACTGTCTGGCTGCTGCTCCCTCATCTTCATTAGAGTGACACACCAGTGTTCCTGCAGCCACCTTTTGCTGTCTTTGGTTTCAGGCAGTGACATTTAAGCTTTAATCCCAGAGTTAGTGGTCATTACTTTAGTCTTTAATCATCATGAGAGACTAATGAGAGGAGATAATCCTTGTATAAATCACTGTGTAACAAGAAAAGCAGTTGATTTTTTAGAAGATTAAAAACTCAGAAGACATTCTTGGTCAAATCCAGAGGTCTGTTTACAATAATTTGGACTGAGACAGGAGGAACTCAATTTGATGCCCTGAATCCCCACAGCTTAACAATTAGACTTTTTAATAATACTTTGTTTTTCTATAACAGCACCTTCTACCTGAACATCTCCTATCTTTGTACAAGGTATCTGCTCTGGAGCCATTTACTGAAATGAGTTTTATGTTTTCCCATCCCTGACCTGATTGATGCTCTAATCCTGTTTAACATGGAAAAGCAGAGGTTCTTCAGCAGGAGCACTTGGTGACACCAGCACCCTGAACTTGGAGCCTCATGGTCATCAGGTTATTTATCATATTTGTGCATGCTGACCCCAAAGCAGCCTGGCTTCTGCCTACCCAGGCACCACCTTTCTCCAGGGCCTGAGGGGTACTGGAGTGAGCAGCTTGCCTGGGTTTTATTGGGTAACTCTCCCCTGTGCTCACACCTTCCTTTGTGGCTTTTGGGAGAACCCAAGGTTGTTCTTGCGATTTCTGGATGCTGGAGAGTGTGAAGAGCATTCCATGTGCAGGAATCCTCTAGATTTAATGGGTTTGAGTTGTATGTGCAAAGATTTTAGAGGGTCCCATCCACTGCTTTTAGTAAACTGAGGCACACAAGAGCATAGGTCCCTATAACTAGCCTGTGCTCAGCAGGATGTCATAAGCATCTCTGTTTTAGGCAGGAAATGGGGTTTAAAGCCATGGGCACCTCACTTCAGAAACCCATTCCCATGATTTTTGTGTCAGGAAAGGGAAAGGGAACTGTGCAAATAACAAGGAGCAATTTTAGGGCCTGTCAGTCACATTTAACCAACGCTATAACCAAAACTTTGTCTCCTTCTCTCCCTTCCTGCCAATCCCATTCCTTTCATGCAGTGACCAAGCAAAAATCCTCCCTCTGTGGGAGCTGCTCCCTTCTCTGCCAGTATCTCTTCAGGCAGTACTCCATCCCCCTTGGTACATCCCAAGCCTCACTAATGTCAGCATTGCATGAGCTTGATGGGAAAAAGACACTCCAAACTCTGAAGGCTGAGAATCTAATTACTTCAAAAGTGTCTTTATGCCATTATATTCCCATTAAAATAATAATTTATCACTCTTCACTGTACTCTTAATGATGCTTGAAAATAATGGGCTTGAATCAAGACTGTGCCCAGTGTAAATGTGGTGGAAGAGCAGGGAGGATCTTAGCAAGGCTGATTGCATTTCCATCATTTTTGGCTGATCTGGTCTTTTGACAGAGTTTCTGCATCCAGCACAAGCTCCTGCCTTGCAGGTTTATCCTGCTCAGGGGCTCATTGAGCCCCAGGATTGCATGTCCAGTGATAAATATTGATGTACCTGGGGTACTTGAGCTAAGGACACATGCAGTGAAGAGTTCATCTGTATATATAAAAATCCTCCTTTTTTCATGGATTCCCCTGCTACCCTGGTTATTGAATAGATTTAAAAGCAGCAGCAGATCCTTTGAGCAGCTGTAATGTCTGGAGTGTGGGGTTTCACACAAAGTTCATCTCCAAGTTCCCTCTGCTTCTCTGTGTGCAGTGGAAGGGTCTCTAGAAGGTGCAGAGCAGCAGCTCACAAACCCAGGAATATTTCTGCACTAATGGCACTTTTCAATGCTCTGGTTGCTTTGACTTTGAAACCTTCCTCTGGAGAATGGCTGGGAGAAACACAGCCCAGAGCAGCCTGAACCCCACAGCAGTCTTTGCCTGCTTGGCACCACTCAGGGTCTGTGCAAGGAGCCCCCAAGCACTTTTGGAGAGAATTTTGCCAAGGCATGAGAAATTACACAGATTTATTCTTCTCTGGCACTAACCCCACCTCTACCCTCAACTACACCTTTCAGAAGATTGATTAGGTTTTGCTTTACCAGTTTCACATCCAGTCCAGTCACATCAGAGTATTTTCCTCCTTCTTTCCACTCCCTGAGCCCTCATTTTTGATTCTGAGTGTGGCACTGCAATGCTAATGCTTCCCCTGATAGAAGGCTTGGAAAGAGAAGTGGATGGTGGGGGAAGATCTGCTGGCTGAGACACCAAAGCTGAGACACCAAAGCTTGGAACATGGAACACCAGAGGCCTCCTGACAGCTTCCTATGGGAGTAGAGACAGAGTTTTAGTTTATCATTGACCAGACTGAGGAAAAAAGCCATACTGCCCTAACTATCTGGTCAGACCAGTCATCCTCTTTAGCTCCATTTCTGTCGGCAAGTAGAACTAGGCAAGGGCTATTTCTGCCTTTCTGGTGAGTGGCTGAGCTTTCCTTCTGTGGGTGAGCAGGGTGGCCAGGTCCAAATTGCCTGTTGGAAGTATTCCTTGATCCTGGTAGCTCCAAACTCAGCACAGCTTTGACTGGGAAAGGGCTGTCAAAATTGTGATGGACATCATGGCAGCAGGTAAACAGGGATGGGCAGTGTTCAAGTCTTTGCCAAGGCCACGTTCAGTTTAGCCCTGCAAATCTGGGATGGTTTGTTGGTCTTCAGCGCCCTTTCTATGAGATCCAAACAGAAGATTCTTTTTTTGTTGTTGTTGCAAAGGAAATTGGTGACCTGTTAACTAAAGCCTCTGACAGATAAAGACCTTCACCTCACGCTCAGTCTGGAGAAGGGGCCTTTGCATTGTCTGTGTGTGTGTGTGTGTGTGAAAACCTCCAGATGGAAATTTGGATTCAGCTGTGTGATGGTGGATAGTCTCCAAAGCTGGGAAACTATCTGGGCAACCATGCTGCAGCTGGACACGGTGAAATTGAGTGTACAGGCAGGTAATTAAGGCTCTATACTATTTTTTTTTGTTGTTGTTGTTGTTGTTTTTTGGTTTTAGATATGTGACTCCTAGTTCACCTATTCCTGGTTTGGTTGACCTGTTTTTGCTAAAGGAAAAGTTAAACTGGGGGAAAGATGAACAAATTAAAGACTTTAACTTATCCCTGCTCAACTCAAATTCTGTTCATTACGTGGCCTGATGTGCTTTAGAAACCTTTCAGCTAAAATTTGGGTTTAGCCAAAGGCTTTCTAGCAACAGCAAGCCAGGTAAATGACACACAGGATGTTGCTGAGGCTTTGACTCAGCCAAATGGGAGTAAATTAGTCGCTCTGCTATTCATGTGTGTCTCTTCCCCCAATTTCAGTTAATTGAATGAAGGGAACAGTGTATTTTTAAAATTTATTTATTTAGTCCTTTAGCACAGTTTGTTGAACATTGCTAAAATCAGCTGTCTCCCATTTCATAACAAGCTGCAAAGGAGTATTCTGTATAAGCAGACCTACTTCTTCCCACATCCATGGCTAAAAAGCAAATGAACCTATATATCCACATCTCCAAAGGCAAGGTTTTTTTCCCATGTGAAATCTGGTATCCCAGATTTTGAAGTACAGTTTCACTGAAGCTAGAACTTTTAGGAGCATAATGAAATATTTATTCCAGGTTCAGACTTTAAAGTATAAGTTATGGTTTCTGGAGTGTCCAGGGATATTTTGTGATGGTGAGTACTCAGGGTAAATGGAGTAGGGATATCTGCTTTATGCTTTCATATCTTACAGCCTGATTCCTGCCTTCTTATGGGAAATATCTTTGAGCATTATGGGAAAATGCATATTGATGAACTTCCCAATGAATAGCCAAGCTTGTCTGCATTCTCTATTTCTTCATTAGTCACTAACCATTTCTATTAGACAGAGCATTAGTTCCCAGATCATAAATTCAGGAGAGGAGGTGGTGTCCCTCCCTGCTCTGCAGTGGGATCTAATGGCTTCTTTGCTGCAACAATAGAGAAAGCATTTAAAGTAATGTCCCTTATGGATAGTCTCCAGCACATGGAATGACTTTTTTTTTTTATAGCACTCAGTATATTTAGCAATGGAGAGAAAAATTGTGAGCTCTTCTTTCATAAAGATCATGGTTTAAATAAAGCCCAAAATCATAGCTTCCTTTTTTTTTTTTGCCTTGTTCTTGTTGTACCTTGTTACTGGAGGCTGTGGAAGGTAAAAATGATCATATGCAGTTGAGGAGTCCTCCCTGTCCTGTGCACAGCTTAGCCTCACCCAAAAAAAACCTCTGCAGCATCACCTGCCATCTGCAGATCCTGTGAGTGCTGTACAGAGCTGCTGTTGTTTCTGACTGGAGTTACACTTCTGATGTCTCTGTGAATAGCAAAGCAAATACATATGGGAACAGCAATGTATAGAATCCCTTCCCTGCCATGTTAAAGCAGTGGGAGCAGAGAAGGTAAAATATTTAGACTCCAGATGTCTTTATTTGACAAAATAAAAATTCTTGCTGTAAAATATCTATAAAATGTAATTAAAATTGCCATTATTTTTTCACTGTTGCTAACATTGCTGGCAAAATTGAGTCACTCAGTGCTGCCAAATATAGCATTCCAGGTGTAAAACACTCTCAGATGTTCATGACATTTTGCACGTAAATACTGAGTCATTGAGAATGATCTGGTACTATCCATATGCCTGATACAGAAATACTGCCATGAGTGGGAGATCAGGATACACACACAGCAGGATAATGTTTGAGAATGAAAAAAATTTGTGTTTCTGCATGGTTTCTAATAGAGTTAGACTTTTCATGAACTGATACTTCTCTTCTCAACACTTTTGCAGAGCAGAGTGACCACAACCTTCCATCTCCCTACCAACGGCTTCATCTCTGAATGGCAAGTTAGAGATTTCTTTGTCATAGTGTCTCCTTTTTCTATTTCTTTTTTTTTTTTTTCTTTTTTCCCCTTATTTTTTGATGTAGCCTGTGTGAGGGAGTTGCAAACCTGACCTGTTGATGACATCTCAATATACAGAAGATAACAGCCCAGTGCTGGTACCATTCTCATCCAGTCACCTTTTCAATCTGACTTTTGGCTGCTGCTGCGCTCTGCAGCAGTACAGGCTGTGTTTTCAGGCATCATAATTTCCTGGAAAAATGGATATGTTTCTGGAAAGCATATGGGAATGGTGCACCCTGCAATCATGCCTGCCCTGGAGAGAGGCAGTGCTTGCTGGAATATAAGCCACTGAGCTGAGATGAATAATTTCTGCCTGACAGAAATGAGTGTCCTCACCAGTTACAGGAGGAAAAAAACACCTTTTCTTGCCACAAATGTGTGAGTTTGGTGTCAGGTTTGTGCTGGACCATACACTGTGGGCAGTCAGGTGTCCTGTGCTTCAGTGAGACCCACGAGGGCCTTGGAGCAAGCTCAGGCACCTGCACTGCCTTCCTGGCACCCCTCTGTCTTCCTTTCCCCATGTGATGGTGTCCTAGGGTGACGTTATGATGCTTGTATCCCCATTGGTGTGTTCTGTTTATGCTGGATATTATGTTCTGTGCCTTCAAGACTGGCTCTGAAGAGTGAATGTTTTGTTTTGTTTTGTTTTGTTATCAGTTATCAGCCGCTCCCCCACAGCTGGCGGGACACAGATGGGGCAGTACATAGGGCAGCTTTTGCTTTGCTCTTGCTCCTGCTTTGCTCTTGCTTTTTGCTCCTGCTCATTAGTTAGTTTAGCTAGGCAGTGCAAATTTTCCCTGGACTGTTTTTCTTTCCCATTCTTGGAACCACTCGAGCCTGCTCCGGACTGGGACCTGGGAACACCGAGAGTTTGCACCTTGTGGCTGCAGCAGCTGCCCCAACACCAGAGGGACTGAGAACAGAGCGACCACCCCCAGAGAGACCTTCTGAATTTTTCAGAGTGGTGAAAGAGTGTTGTCATCTGGAATTGTTCATTCTGTGTGCTGGAGGTGCTGTGCCTGTTAAATAAACAGGTTCTTTCCACTTCTCTCCGAGGAATCCTACCCAAACTGGCTTGGGGCAGGGGCTGTGTGGGTTTGCTTTCGGGAGGGACCCCCTTTTGGAGGTTTTCTCCCAAATTTGCCCTAAACCAGGACAGATGGTTAAACCTTCCATGCTCTCTCCCACTCTCCTCATTTGCACTCTCATTCCTCTCTCATTTGCACCAGTGACAACATTTCACTTGCAGACATTGTCTTGCCCAATAAAGCAGTGGCTGTGCAGGTACATTATTCCTATTTTGAATGGAAAAATCGTGCTAACTTCCTGTTTCCCTCCCTGTCAAGGGAAATACACTGAATTGTGCTAGTGCAACATCCCTGACCTTCTTGCTATACAGTTTTCTTCCCTTTCTCTCTGCTTTCTTTTGCCACAGGGAATTTCTTCTTTTTACCATCTTTTGTGTTGCATTGTTTACTCTGCATCTCCATATCACTTCTCCTTCCACCAATTCCTTCTTTTTTTGACAGGCTTCACTGTCTATTTCTCTTCTTTTTCCTGCCCATCCATTTCCTTGATCTCTTACCATGTGTAAGACAACTTCACTAGAGGTGTTTATAGCTGCTGTCAAGAGTTCACTAAATTGTGGTAAGGATAATAGAGTCTGTATGAAAGACCATTAAACTGGAAACAAGATTTTCTTAATTTAAATGAAACACAGGAGCACCCCTATTTCCCTGTTCAGTTCTGTGTTCTCATCTGTCTAACTCAACAAAATTAAATTATTAGAGACTAGGCTTGAAATGCATTTATAAAATAAGTAGAATGAGAAGGGATGGAGAAGAATTCCCTCTAGAGAAAAATTATTTCCACTCAACAGAAAAATTAAAATCTGGTCACTACTACCAGAATTTTTCATAACATCTTAGATGCTTCTCAGCTTTTAATCTACTGCCTTCTGGGGCAGGTTGTGAAAGAAGTCCACTGTCCTTCACGTCAAAAAAATTGTTGCCTGTTTTCCCTTTACTGTTAGCTGTGCTAAAAACCATTCAGGTTCTCTGTCCCTCCATGGACACTGAGAACAGTGAATCAGAATTATCTCAATATCAACCTTTTAGGCACTTGAAAATGATTAACACAAAGCCACAGACCAAACTATTTCATTCTTTCTTCATCATCCATATTTTTCAGCACCTGAATCTCTCCTGCTGCTCCTGGCTCCCTCCAAATTGTCAAACTCATTCCCACAGAGCAGTGCTGAGCACCAGACACAGATCTCTTGCTGGAGCCTCCACCCTGTCAGGTTCAGTGAGCAATTCCCCCAGGGGCCCTAGGTAAATGATGGTGTATCAGAAGTCCCTGAGTGCCATGTACCTTGTTTGCAGCAGTGTCACAGGGTTTGGGTACAGAATTCAGGCTCTGTGGAATCTGTTTCTGTGTAGATGCTCTGGCTGCTCCACAACAGTTCCCTAAGGGGACTCACCAGGCTGGCATTAACAGCAAGTGCCTGATTTTATTCAAAAGTGAAGCTGTGAACAAAGGTGGAATTCAGCCCAGATGAAGTTCTACCTTTTTGTGCCCACAGACAGCTGTCTGCCTGTCAGCAGGGTGTCTTAATTTAGCCACTCCAGAGGTATGGCAGGGATTGAGTACCTGAGGAAAGCATCCAGCACTGCTGAAGGTGCCCAGGGAATATCACCTCACCTCTGGACACCAGTCCCTGCGGGCAGGATTTTCATTAGGTTCTGTTTTGTGTCTCTGGGTACAACTGAGCTGAACCCTGGTGTCTGCTGTAGGGTGAGCTGAATCTCTTGCCAAGAGCCCCCGACTGTGTTGACTAAGGAGCCATAGAGCCCTGTGGAGGTGTTTCTGCTACTGTGCAAGTTAGATTTCTGAGATTACACTTAATTTAGCTGATGCAGGTGCCTTCAGGACATGCCTTTACTGAAATCTGCATCTCTTTGAGATGCCCTTGATTCCCCTGCCTCGAAAAAGCAATCTGGTTTACAGACCACAGGTAAAGAGTGCTAAAAATATGCACAACCCCATGGACAATGAGAAATTGCCCCATTTGCTCTGTCACTATATTGGTTGGTTCTCCACAGGGTACCCAGAGCTCAGCTCCATTGTCCACACATGAGATAAGTGTGGTTTGAGCTGCCTCTGGATGTTTTTCTGTCCAGGAATATGTGCATGCTTTTTCCCTGTGCACAAGGAAATGTTCTCCTTCCAAGAAATGCATCTGTTTCAGAGTTATTTTTAATGCTGAGGCTGTAACATTCCCTTGGCACCACAGACTGGGTAAACAGGTACATCTCAAGGAAGCAGCACCGGTACTTTAATCACCATTACATTAACTCAGGGATGCAATAACCTGGGAAATTAGGCTACAAATGTTAAAGAACGAAAAAAAAAAAAAATCATTAAAATTTAAACTAAATGAAAAAGTTACAGCCTACCCAGAGGAAGTTGCTGAAAGTCATGTAGTTACATTTCTGCAGTGGGAGAAGCTGGAGAATTTACAGCTTTAACAATGATGGTGGAGCACATTTGTGAGAAATGTCAAAGATTTGTGCTTCCCCTTACTAAATAACATTGTCCTGTCTTTGGCTAGGTGGAAGCAATCTGTTTTTGACAAATCAATGTTGGATGTTTCTTTATCACTTTCCTTGAGGTACCTATGTATCAACTGTTTCATTATTTGGTCTATTTTCTTTCCAAGAATCAAAGTTAGGCTGACTCATCTGGATTCACCTTTCTTCCCATGACAGCACTGTTTGCTGTTTTTTTCTCTTCTGCTGCTTTTCCTCCACAAGATCTGAAAGACAATCTCTTATCATGCAGTGATTCCTTTTGGTAGTTACTGAAGCACCCTGAAGCACAGCTCATCAGTCCCCCCTGGCTTGAAGGCACTGCGCTTACTCAAATATTATTTAACCTATGGTGACCTGCTCTTCTTTCTCTGCACCATTAATTTCAATCAAGTTGATAATCTGATTGAAGATGGGGTTTTTTTTGTTTGGTTTTTTTTTTCCTTTTTCCCTTTTCTCAAGTCTGGTTGAAGGATAAAAGGCACTGTACCAAGTAAGAAAGATAAATCCATCACACAGATGAAGCAGCTCAGGTACATAGTTAGGGACTTTTACATAGCAGCAGCTGGTCATGAATTACAGGGAGAAATTCTCCCCAGCCTAGATGGCTCCATTCACCTGGAAAGTGTTACTCCTCCAAAGCTGAAAATGACATAAAAATAAAAGGAGGTCTAAGATTTTAACAGTGCTTGAAAAGCAGGGAGGAGCTTGGGTAAGTAAGGCTAATGTGAGTTCATAAAAAGCTGACAGTTTCCCTGTCTCACAGAAAGTCAGGGAGACAAAGGTGTGGTGACAGAGTGGGATTTCTACCTCTAAAGGATGAAAGGATGTGAATTTATGAATGTGAACTTAATACCCTTGCACTTAGCCTGACTGTGGTTGTCATACTTTGTTCTGAATGCTTTGTACCTTAAAGGAATAAGTAAATAGTGGTTTTGTGCTGAAAGCAGTTGCTTTTGTCACTGCAGATCTATGCAGCCATAGGCAGCGAAAAGGTAATTTTACAGGCTCCAAGTACTTGATGGACCTATTTAAGCAGACAAAATGAGAACTTGAGGAATCTGAGGAAGATTTTGGGGTGGAGAAGGATACCCAGAAAAACAATGCCATTGTTTTCTCAGGAGCATTTTGGGAAGATGGGGAAGAGTCAAGCCCTTCACCCACTTACCATGGGACTGAAATCCAGGGACAGCCCAGCTAAGAGCTTAGGCTGATAAAATTGCATATGTGTAGGGTGAGTTTTCAGGGAATGGACACTCTTTATGCAAGAAAGACAGAAACAGTGACCTTGCATCACTCTCTCTAATCAGACATTGTTATAACTGGAAATCATAGAACCACAAAAGGGTTTGGGTTGGAGGGGACCTCAAGGATCATCTAGTTCTAAAAATCCACAGTTGCCCAATTGTTTTGCTTCAATGTGGATCACTCTGTTAGACACCAGATTGAATTCCTCATCAAGATATTTGAAGGCTGATTCATTTGTTTCATAAAGACTCAAGGGTAATACTGAGGAAAGTTGTACTTGAGGCTGGGATATCTCTGTATCTTTGTTTATCCCATTATTTACACTATGGGCTTCTTGAGACAGAGACTGTCTAGGTGTAAACACAAAAGGATAGCAGTTTTGGCCCTGGAAAAGGATAGAATTATTTTTTTTAAATATTGTAAATATTTTCATAATCAATCAATACACATCAGGTTTCAGGAAGATAATTTGCCTGGTTTTGAGCCTGGTTCATATATGAATTTGCTGTCCTTGTACTATGAGTCCTCATTGCAGCAGCCTCATCTTAAATCCTACGGAGATTACAAACTCTTCAGATCAAGAGAGACTTTGATTAGACACATATAAACCAGCAAACATTCTACTGGAGCCAAGAATTTCTTCTCCTTATTTCATTATGTAAACAGCAACAATAATAATGATGAATTGACTAAGATTGTAAAACAGAAAACAACTCAGAGTAACAGGTTGAATTTAAAACTGATAACATGAATTTGATTATCAGCACTAACTCCTTACAAAGACACTGATCAGGATATGTCACAGTCTCCCAGGAAAAGCTTTAAGCCACCTGTCATTTGTGTTCTTTTTGGTCAGATTAGATAATATTCTGTGTGGAACAATCAATCCTGTATTAGTCCAATGGGAATGGATAGTGATTTTCATCTGTAATTTCAATTTCAAAGATGGATAGAGTGTATTTCTTTGTATATAAAGTGCAGAAGTTTGTGGAGGGAGTTTTATGCATCTCCTGAGACAGAAGAGATTTGGCTGGAATTAGAAAAGCAGAGGGCAAGGCCAAGAGGGAAAAATGATGGAGATGCCAAGAGCTCTTTATATTCAACTACAGCTGGATCAATTGTTGGTCTACTGTTGTCCTGATAACAGAATGGAGCTGGTAAGGGATCAGACCTTGGACACTTTGTCTAAACAATGTGAAAAACAACAAGTATTGAGGAATGAATGCAGAGGCTCAGGCTGAAGGAAGCACAGGGGATGGAAAAAAGTTGTCTGGCCAAGAATGTAAATTGGATGAGAAAAAATAAGCAAAACCCAGTTTAAGCTAGACTCAGGCAAGGGAGAAAACATGTGAGAAACACAATCACATAAAGGTAAAGCTCTAGAAACATAAAGCAGCCCTGCTGGAGGTGTTGAGACTGCCAGGAATGTTGCAATAGGGATTTCTCAGGTCTTTTGAGATGGACACAGAGAAGCTGTGCCCTGCTTACCTGGAGGTTAATCCATCCATTCTAGTGGAGTAGAAAAATATTGATGAAGAAGGTGGATGTTTGGTTTTGAGGACCAGAGTAAAATTAATAAGAATAAATGCACTTTTCACCTCCAGAACACGGAGAAGTTTGTTTGTGCCTGTTGATGAGCAGCTGTGGTTTGAGATCTGACCAAAGATCAGATATGGATGCATCTCGTAGGTGTCCAACCCTCCACAAAAGATAAGGAAAACAGCTCAAGCAGATAAGAGCCAGCACAGAAGATGTGTTTGAGACAGTACTAAGAAAGAGCACAATATCTGGATGTCAAACACAGGGCATGTTATAAATCTCCAAGGATCCCCACAGTGATTTAACTGCTGTTTGCACACTCATCAAGAATGACTTTGGAGTGGGATGTTTTTTTGTGTCAGCTCATACAATCCCAGAATCTTCTTTCTCTGTGGGAAATTTGGAGGAGGATGGGTGCCTGTGAGTGCTCTCAGTGTGAGCATTGATAAGGCACTCAGATGGAAAGGACGAGGGTTCAGCTTCAGTCCAGTGTGCTTTGGAGGCCACCAAGCAGCACTTGGACAGGTAAATAGCAGAAAACAGGAGAAAGCTGGAACAAGTGAGCATCTGCTTGTGCTTGTTATCTGGTTTAGTTAATAACAACATAGATACTCTCCTTCCTCTAATTACTTAGCTTGAGTGTGATATCTTAATATTAGTATTAAGGATAATTAACAGCAAGCAATATTTTCAAAAGCCAACACAGTAATATGGCAAACAGAAGAAGGCCAAATTTTTACATCCTTTTACTTTCTCAAAACACAGAATGGGGTGTGGTTCAGTGACCCCACTGAAGGGGAAACTGTCATCTCCAAAATGAGCCATCACCACAGCAGTTAAAGCAGCACTGTAGGAGAATGAGAGCCTGGGGACAGCAGCCCATCTCCTGAGTGCATCACAAACACTGTACCAGCCATCAGAGGGTCCTGCAGGCATTTTGACTGCAGAGCACAGCATTCTTTTAGAGTAGGGAGGAAGTTATCCAGAGCTATGCACCAAAGTGCAGTATCAGGTCAGAAGTCCCAGCACAGGAGGATCAGTGACATTTTGTCACAAGGCTCTGGGTTCAGCAGGCTCTCACTCAGTCCTTGTGCAGAGGGAACAGCAAGGTCATGCCCCAACCAAAGGATGAGTGAAGGCACACGAGGATTCATAAAGCTCTTGGCTCTCCTACATTCTGCAGGTATCCACACAAGAATGTATAAAACTAAATATGACACTGCCATCAAGCATGCAAGGAATGGGAGGATTTTTGGAAGGATTTCCATGGCCAAACTGCCCAGCAGCCTGCCCAGGGTCCTGGAGCTCTGAGCTGTGCTGTGAGTCACAGTGCAGGGATGTGGATGCAGCCCTGAGCAGCCTGCTCCAGCTGACCCTGCCTGGAGCAAGGAGGTTGGATCTGATGGTCTCTAGAGCTCCTGTGATTCTGTAATTCTGGATACACTCATCAAAAAGTTCAGGGGAAACTTCCAAATCACAAGCTTGGTTTGATTTATTATTTGCTTATTTGTTTGTGTGGTCTGATCTGTGGCACGGGAAGTCTCAATTAAGGATTTTTTTTATACCTCGACTTTCCTCTTATAAAAACAGAAGAAAACTACCAAGAACTTAATAGGCCCAAGAAACCAAATTTAATTTTTGGAGTGCAAGAAGTGTTTGGACAATGCTCCTGGGCACATGATGTGACTCTTGGGGATTGTCCTGTGCAGGTCTGGACTTGATGATCCTAGTGGGTCCCTTCCAACTCAGCTTATTCTTTGATTCTGTGATTCTGTGAATTCATATGCAGATAGTGAGCCAAAGTACATGATGTTTAACCTTTCAGTTCAGTGAGAAGTTTCTTGGTCAAAGACTTTGGGAGCTGCTCTCTGTAACACTTTCAAATTTATGAATAGAAATGAAAGAAACTGCTGAAAAGTCAGTGTCTGCTTCATGGCAGCCTGCACCCACACAAAGACTGGAGTACTGTAGTGAGACAGAAACACACAGAAGGAAGAGTTAGTTAAGAGGATTATGAGGTGAAGTGTTCTTTTATTAGGTTTGTAATACAAGAAAGGCATAATTTGCAAGGGCATGTAGTGACAGGAAAGGGGGGAATGGTTTAAACTGAAAGAAGGCAGGTTCAGATTAGAGATAAGGAAGAAATTCTTCACTGTGAGGGTGGTGAGGCACTGGAACAGGGTGCCCAGAGAAGCTGTGGATGTCCCTGAAGTGTTCAAGGCCAGATTGGGTGGGGCTTGGAGCAACTGGGATAGTGGAAGGTGTCCCTGCCCATGGCAGAGGGCTGGAACAAGAGGATCTTTGAGGTCCCTTTCCAACCCAACCCATGCCATGATTTTTTTATTCTATGATTTACTGACATATCAAAATGCAACCACAGAATTGTATTGCAATGAGAGACAGGTGCTTACACAGGAAGCTGAAATCAATACTAAAAGCAAAAGAAAGCATGGCATAGTGGGGTAAAATTCTGGCAAACCAACCTTCTGATTAATCCATTAGGTTAGAGAGGGTCTTTTGTGGTGATTAAAGGCTGCAGACACACACTTGGAAATTGGGGAGATTTTAAAATGCTCCTGCTCCTCCTGGCTCTGGAGCTAAGCAGCAAGAGAGCAGCCAAGGAGCAGCCACCTGGTGTGAATTCAGGGATGCTCTGGTGCCACAGATGAGCTGATGGGAACTGCCAGGGCTTATCAGATGGCTGGAGCCTACAAGTGGCAGCATCCCAAGAAATGTCTTCTTCTGGAGTTTCCTGTGACAGGTCTTGACATATGTAGAGCAGGAAGACTTTGCAGCCTGGTAATTCTGATTTCTGCTGATACAAGTTAAAGCAGAGGCTTTGCACTTTACTATCAAAAGTAAAGTCAGTCCAGACTGATGGCTAGTTTGTCTTGCTCAGGCTGAGTGGATTTTAACCTTGTTTTTTAACAATTGTAATTGTCTACCAGTCAGGTAATTATGGTGCATGTCTGTTTTAGATCAGCTTCAGCTGACAGTGATAAAAAAGAGTTACAGTGCAAATTGAACAGCCTGTAAGTTTGAAATAAAACATGGTGTGAAAGATTACAGGCATGGGATGATAACAGAGATCCCACACTGTAAGCACAAATATTAAAGATCAGTCAGTGGTCACTGCAGAAATGCAGCCCTATGTTGCTCAGGTAAAGGCTAGTTTTGGAGATAGTAAAAAGAGAAAAGCTGTATAATGAGCATAATTAGAAAAGAAAAGTGTTAAGAAAACTTATATAAATAAACCTCAGCAGACCCAAAACTGAGGAAGAGCAAAGTATCAGTATTAATATCCCACACCTCCCAAAGGAGAAGGTGAAGGAAGCCCCACCACAGATATTATACTGTCTGTGACAGACATCTCAGGGTACTGGCAACATGTCACAACCCACCTCCCACTCCTCCTGAGTAAGGATGAAAGGGTCAACCACAGGAGATAGACAGGGATTGAAAGAATGAGCACAAATATTAAAACAAAGAGTTTTGTTTTGGTTTAAATGATAAAATTTTTGACTGGATTAACAATGGATTCATGTTCCTGGGAGGTATGCTCCCTCCTTTCCCATAGCAAGACCTGAGTGTGACAGCTCAGAAGTCCATCATCAATCTATAAAAATACCAGTGAGCATTCTGGTTCTTTCTTTCTAGTTCTTCCTTTTCCAGTTCCCTGGGCCTCACACTGGAGATGTTTGAGTTAAGCAGTGTTCTGGAGAGAGACTGAATGGGAGATTAAATCTGATCTATGTGTTCTGGGCAATAGGGATATATTGTATGAAGTCTTAGCCAGCAAAACTTCACCTGTGCAGACACTGTTGGTATTTCTGGCCACCTTCCTGTCTAATTTATTATTTACCATAAAAGTGTGAACTTTAGCAAAGGAGAGTGCCCTCTGCTTTTCCTCTTCACACCTGATTTCAAGGTTCTCAAATTCTGTCTGCAGCAACATTTTGGCAGGAGCAAAATTTTTTAAAAAGGAGGAGAATAAGTGCCCCTTCCTTGTGCAAGGAGTTCATGAAGTCAAACCCACATAAAAAACTGACTTGAAAAGAGACTTTGTGTCTATATCATAATTGTTAACATAATTATTGTATATAGGTGCAAGAGGTCACCTAGACTTCTTTTGTGCAGACAGTAACAAATCTGTAATTTAACATGCAGTGTGTTGCAGATGCAGCTGAAATTATTTCTCATTTTCATGAGAATAGAGGACTGACTGGATTTGTCACTGATGTCTATAAAGGTGCAAATGAAGGCAGAAAACAGAAGAGGTGTGCTCTGAAGAGCCTCTGCTTACATAAGGATGTTGTTCTAAGGCAGTGAGATCTGAAGGTGCCTCTGAAAATTATTGCATGGTTTTCTCTATTGTATAAAAGCAGCCCATAAGCTGATTACCCCCATCTCCATTGTATTTCAGTTTTCAGTGCAATTTGTCTTTTGCAATTCCTCACATATACTTTAGAACAAGATTGTTTATAATGTTTCTTTTGAAAAAGTGTTGGTTTTTTTTTTTTGCTTTATAACTTGTCTTGCAAAAATTTTTTTTTCCCAATGTAATCTTTCACCCACTTGTGCCTGAGTCAATTTAGTTTTCAAAGGCAGCTGAAAAACCAGGACAGAGCACTGGCTTGAGAACCTGAAATATACCTGAGCTCTTGTTGCTCTGTGTGTGTCCACACAAGCATCAGCAAGAGAGGGAGTGTGTGGTTATCTCTTGAGGGAGTGTTTTACTGCTGATGTTCTGAAGCAGCTCAGAGGAGTCAGCAAGAATCACATAACCAAAGGATCAGGTTTGGGTTGGAAAGGATCCTAAAGTTCATCTCATTCCAGCCCTTCTGCCATGGGTTATTATATAACCTTCCACTATCCCAGGCTGCTCCTGGCCTTGGACACTTCCAGGGATGGGGCAGCCTCAGCTTCCCTGGGCAACCTGTGCCAGAGCCTCATCACCCTCACAGGAAAGAATTTCTTCATAATACCTTGGGCTGGACCCAAACCAGCACATGTTTAATCTAAAACTCTCCTGTTTTTAGGACCCAACCCAGCATATACCTAATCTAAACCTCCCCCCTTGTCCATCACTATGTGCCCATGTAAAAAGGTAAATCCTTCAGTAACCCTCTGCACTGACCCAGAGATGATGACTGCTATTTCCACAATGCTTTTAAGCCTGTGTTTAAAAAAATAAAGAGATAAATTTAATTTACACATCCATGTTAATCTACACATTCATGGTAATCTACAACAGCTGAGGTTCCCAAAAGGTTTTGGTGAAAATGTATTGGCATATCTTAATTATTTTTGTTTCACTCCCAGTCCAGAGAGTCTGTTCCAAGCTTTGATTTAGGAGGATTTTAAACATTAATACATAATGTTGAATTGCTTACTTCACCCCCTGAGCTGCTCTCATTAGAAAGAACAATTGATTAAAATAACTGCTTAGGCGTTTCCATCTTTCTTTTTGCTATTGAAAACTCCCCATCTCAGCAATTCTCTGCCAAAGTGTAAGCACATATCTCTCATCTGTTCAGTGTGAGTTAGTGAACTCTGGACAAAAACAGAAAAACACATCAGGGATGAAAAAGTACATAATTTTAAATGGAAATATAAATCAATAGCCCATTTTCACAGGGGTTGAAGAGCTTGTCTTATGGACTGTTATCTGTTGAACGGACCCTGGCAAAGTAAGTAAAAACTCCTCTAGCAAAGAACATATTTTCTTAAACAGCTAGTTTCCATAGTGCTGTGCTTAGCTCAAATCATAATGTTAACAGCAAAATGCAGCATTTGATCTGATTTTTATTTCTGTAAAACTCATATATCCCAGTTTTGTTGCTTTTTTAAAGTGACACTGGGACTGCTGAATCTTTACAGGCATTAAACATCACTGTCTGGAAGGATCTGTTAAAACATAGCTGGGGAAGTCGTTCTGGTCCTCCTGGGAGAGCAAAGCCCTGAGAGCCTTCAGGAGCAACAGCTCCTTGTTGGAGACAGGGCTGGCTCAGGATTGCATTTTCCAAGGTTATCATGTGCCATCCAGCTCAATCAGGATAAAAGAATAATAAAAAAAAAAAAAAGCAGCAAAGAAAAAAAAAGCAAAGAAAAATACTTTTGTGATAAGAAAGGAGCAGAGTCCAAAGGGTTAGAAACACACAGCCCACACCAGCCAGGGGGCTGGAAGGCTGGGCTACCCAAATGGCTGCAATTAACCTCCTGTTGAGACTGGTGTGGATCATCTCCCCTCTGCTGCCTCCACATCCTCTCCCAGGCTGCATTTTCTGTTTGGGTTGTAAAAGTTCAGTGGTGTTTAGACAGTGGTTGACTGTTCAGTGGTATTTAGACTGTGCCCAGCATGATGGGACCCAGGAGCTTTCATGAAGTCCTGGTGGCCAGCTTGACCACAGGAAGGTTGGGGGTTGCATGCACTGATCCTGCATCAGCCAACAGCTGGACATTCAGGCTCTGAAACTGTTTTTGCCCTTTGTTTTAGGGTGTGTGAACTGCCTGAAAATGGACTTTAGAATTTGGTACAGCTGTGAATTTTTCATTCCTGGATTAAAATGTCTGAGAACAAAAGTATCATTCACCCTGAATTTCCCAGACTGATGTGCAGGCAGAAGGAACATGTACTTAAGCAAGTTACTCTTCAGAGTTGTAATTTGAGGAATATTATGGAATATGATCCTGCCTGTGCTGTCCCACATTTGTTGGAGTGATGTGGTTTACTGTGGTAATTGCTAAAAGTCAAGGCTCATCTGCTGCTACTCAGAGATTCTTGCAGTTCTACTGGCCTCCATATCTATGGCAAAGTAATCTTCCCAACCAGTGGTGGATGAGGAAGGTGGATACCATAGCAGGAAGAATGATATATCCTCTATTTATTTGCAGGGAATATGATGGACCTTTCAGAATAAATAGGGAAATCATTGGATATTTATTTATCTCCTTGTTAAACACTCCCCTACAAAACCAATAAAGTCTCCTCAGATTAAGATCATGGACTCTTCAAACCAGAAGAGAGAGGGCACTGGTGTCCCCAGTGGTGTTAGTGACAACAGACATTGTCCTTGGCTGCATAACTGAATTCTCTCCAGGTACAGTCCCACTGTGATCAGCCATCCAGGCCTGGCAGGGTGCACTTTGAATAGCTGGCTTCAGTTTGAAAAAAAATGTATCCAAGCATATTTAATTTATTAGTGTATATTCAGCCTGATTAAATTCCAGAATGGTTCTGAAGTTCTCATGTTTCCTTGCTGGATGTTTGTTACTGAATTTATCTATTTCTGCTGGTGTGGATAAAAGCCCAGCTCCTGTAGCTGTTCAAGACAGAAACAAAAATAAATAGGCTCAGGAACCACTGTAAGGCTGGACCCACTAGCTGACAGCAATTGTGAATAGGTTTGCTTGCCACAATAGCATGGTTTAGAAAAACAGTGGAAACAAGACTGCTGCAAACATGACATTCATCAGTGCATCTGAGGAGAGGCTGGAAATAAGAACTGAGCATCTGTCAGTGGATACATGGAGGCCAAATGGGAAACATCTGCATCTTCTCCAAATGAGGATCAGTGGAAAAAACTATTTAAAAAATTCTGAAGATCAGGCTTTTCTTTTTAAAACACTCATAGGTGTGAGGCAGCACAGACCAAAGCATCTGGGTGCTGTCAGGAGATCCATGTAATTCTGATGACCTTGAAATGGGACTATGCTATAGGAGAGCAAAGCCTGGAGGTGGCAGGACATGGGAAGAGGACAATGCAGAAGAGCTGGGCATATGTGACACTGAAGGGCAGTTAAGCAGCACCAAATAAACACAGCCAAAAATACAGCAAAGTGTGGCTGGTTTAACTTGGAAGGACCAGCCTAAACTCAGGTGTCTCCCTTGCTGCAGCACTGCTATCAAGTAACAGCAGGGATTCACATCATGACTTCAACTGGTGCTTTGTAAGGACTGCTGGGGGTGAAGGAAGAATAATTTAGGAAAGATTTTGCAGGGTGAATCATAGAGAACAGTAAATACTATACAGAGTCTGATAAGTGGCAAAGAGCAAGGTCTTGCAGAAGGGTTTTGAAACAAGTGAAGAGATAACATGAACAGAGGCCTTGAATTAGACACTAGACTAGTGTTGGGCAATGTACCATAAGGTTTAGGCAAGTTGGATAAATCAGCAAAAAATGTGTCCTTAGATGAACTTAGGTCATTATAATGTGAAAACCACTCCTCTGGAGTTTAGTCTGTCCACCTCCAAGTGAGACCCTTACCCAATGAACACATACAATGAATTTAAAATGCACTGTGTATCTCTGTTAACTAATTTAGCCTGCATTATTGTAATCTCCCAGGTGTCATAGGCTGGGTGATCTCATGGCTTTCATTGCTCACTCACATTGCCTTGCTCCCTTTTGGCACAGAGCTGGGGGTGCTGTCAATGGAATTAGGGCTGTTAAAACTTGCTGCACTTTCAGCATGAGCTTAGAAAAGTTCTTCTACTCCAAGCACTGAATGTTCATAATGTGAGTGAGTGAGTAAGGTTTGATAAGGCTTAAAGCACCTTTCTCTCAACATTCCTCACTGTAGGCTATCAGATTTCCCAGACTTAGGCCCCCCATTATGCACTGAAATTAGGATATAACATAAATGACTGGGATTTCAGAACCCAAACATACCCAGGAACCCCATTACTGGTTCTGCAGAAAATCAGACAGTTTCTATTTAGATATTGAAACACATATGCTTCAAATGCATTATGTCAGGAATCAACACCTTAATTGCAGGGTGTGCAAGCTGTGAGGATTTTGGGATCATATTTTCCTGTAAAAAGAGAGCAAAGACTTGATAAAGGACAAGCAGGGCATGGAAGAGAAGCAAGCAGAATCAAAAAAGTGCTTGATGGGAGAAGGATAGATTGAGGAGGGGGATTCTTTAAAGATGGGTACCAAAAGTAAGAATAGTCCTCTCTTTAAAGAAATGGGTAGAATACAACACATTCAGGTGTGCTTTTTTTGGCATTGGACTCTGTTCAGTCCCTAGGTTTCTGCAGTAATGCTGACCCTAATCCCCCACTTATCTCTCTGTAAGGTTTCTAAGCCTTTCAGTCCTCCTGAGCAAACAAGGCACCTGGTCCCTTCCTTCCCTGCTCTAGCAGGTTGAGCTCTGCTGAGTAAACCCACCTCATCAGGAGGAAGAGGAGGAGGAGAGAGGAGGAGACCCTTTTGGGAATGATAAAACAACGAGCAAAGCAGGAGCTGCCGGGGCGGCTGGTGAGTGTGGAAGTGATGAGCTTCTTATTGATTGCACAGGAGTCTTGCTTGGAGAGATGGCTGGAAATTTTTACCTTTGAAAACATTCCACTAAGAAAGCTGAGAAGGCAGCAGGAGCCAGTGCTGATAAGAGGGATCAATGCAGAGCAGGGGTGGAATGAGGTTATTAATAAGTAATAGGATTCAACTTGGGAGCTAATGAAATAAAAAAGACATTTTCTAGTTGGGGCATATCACAGGCACTTGATTGCTATAGCAATGGCAACAGAGAGATTAGGAACAATGAACTGTACAGCAAAAATGGGCTGAAAATCCCTCCTCCTGGAAGCATCTAGTTAAAAGAATGGCTAAAACAGAACAGTTTTCTAGAAGAGATGTATTTCAGGATATTTAACAGGGGCTGTGAACAGGAACCTGTGATCTTTGGAGCATGTAAAAATTGAAAATTATGCTGGCAAAAAAAAATGCCAGATAAATTTGCAATCTCAATCCTTCTGGTTATTATGAACAGTGTGACAATTTCACACAGCTGGAAACTGGATGTTTAGGCTCTACAGATTTCTTCATCTGCCCAGACTGTCTCCCACTATGAAATATAATCTTTCAGCCTTTGGCATCTTTCCCTGAAGGACCAATTGGTGCAATCTTTAGAGGGCTGTAGCTGTGAAAGGAAGGTACTTCCCCTCAACTTCATTGAATCCCAACAAAGCTGAAGGAGGGTAGAGCTAGCCTGGATGTCAGGATGATTAGATATTAGGAGAAATTCTTTACTGTGAAGGTGGTGAGATGCAGGAACAGGTTGATCACAGGTTGTGGACTCCCCTTATCCCTGGCAATGTTCAAGTTTAGGCTGGATGAGGCTCTGAGCAACCTGGTCTGGTGGAAAGTGTCTTTACCCATGGCAGGGGATTGGAAGAAGATGATCTTTAAGGCCCTTTCCAAGCCATTCTATGAATCTATGAATGTCTAATCTTCCTGTTCAGGTCTCTAGGATGGGTGCAGAATTGAGGAGAGCGCTATTAAACTCTATGTATCTTAAAGATGTATTTATGACTGTTCTGTATCCTTTCTTACTACATTTCTTAGGATTTTTCTGTAAGTAAAGCATGCTTTTTGCTTTTCATAATGTATTTGTCTTGAGATGTCCAGCAACTTCTGACAGATTAGAAAATTGCTACTAAAATACACCAGCTTATCCCAACACATAGACAACTCTAAAGCCAAGCTGCTAATAATAATCACCATCAGGTTTCACTGCCAGGGAAAGGATTCAGGAAAAGTTTAGGCCTGATTTGCCTGATTTCCTTAAGGAGATCTCCAAGATCAGTGAATTGAACAAATAAATTGATGGGACACAGGTGTGAATATTGGTCTTATTTCTGCAACGTGAAAATGCAGATAAGGAAGAAAATCCTACAAAAAGGTGATTACACATAGGGACTTTGTAAACTTGGGTCCTGTTGGGTGGTTTTCCAAATGAGGAAAGCATTTCAGGTGCTTATTGGAGTAATGGGGAAAGAGCTGGCTTCAGTCATGCCTGAGGTACAATGCTGAGGGGGAATTTGTGTGAGACAGAGGGTGTAGGGCATGTTCTCTGCCTGAACTACACAAACCTTCCACAGCTCATGAGCATAAAGAAACTCTTCAGGACTGTGCTGTGAGATGAAACCTGCACATCTGAATCCTTGGGTCATCCAAAGTGGATTGGTAGTGGTGCTGCTATCACAACACAGCCAATGACAGTGGTGTTCTGGGAATGTTTTCTCACAAACTGACAGAAGTAAGACCATTAGACAAGAACAGCTTCCCCCCACTTTTCAGTCAGCATCTTTTTTTATGAGATGATGGTTTGATGTCAGCCTTAAGACCACAGAGATATTTATTTAGTCTGCTTGCAATATGGGAACTATATCAGGAGATGTTAAGTCTACTTATGCTCCTGACTCTGAGCATTTGGAGATTACGAGCTGGTATCTGCTAATTCCTTCTTTTTTTCCTTTTTTAATCTCTCATGATGGTGTGGACCAAATGTCCTGCAAGGCACCAAGAGGGCTTGATTTTTAATTATTTAAAACAAGTAAGAGATGTGGCTTAAGCTCAACATTGGTCTGGTTTAGACAAGAGGAACTAAAATCCCTGCATTTAATATACGGTTTATACACACCTCCACTACACAAGGTGTTGTTCATTGCTCTAAAATGGCTGAAGATCACCTTGAATGATGTTGAAAACCTTCCCTTGAATACCTTCACCCTTCATTCAACTGTTGCTGGGAAGGAAATGCTTAAAAACAACCCTGACCAGGGACTTATCTGAGGGTGATAAGATACACATTGTACCAACTATTTAATCAAGGCAGCAGCACTCATATGGTCTAGCTGCCAAATGAGATGTCTAGACAGGGTAGTGGGCTGGGCAGGATGGGAAATGAGTAATAATTCAGACCTGAAGTTTAAGGATGGAAATGATCAAGGTAATTAATGACAGTAGCCATGGCAAAATGCCTCCCTGTCACTATGGTGTAGAGTTTCTCAGGTGAGGAGCTCAGCCAGGGGATGCAGTGCAGGACCATGAAAGAGACAGAGAGCAGGAGGAGGACTCTCTGTTACTTGATCAGAAGACGATGTCAGGAAACCAATATTGTTTAAGTGAGGCTTCCTTTTCACAGGAATTCTGTCCCTTCCTGATTCACTCTGGGCTTCTCCATGCCTCTATTCTTTTTTACCAGAAACACAATTACCAGGAAGGACAGAGGAGCCCTTTCTCCTGAAGATGTTCCCAGGGATGGGGAGTGGAAAGCCACTCCTCCTGCCATGCCTGTTCACATGGGGCCTTGACAGCTGCCCTAGAGGAAAGTGTCCCTGCCCATGGCAGGGGATGGAAAGATCCCTTCCCCATCAAACCATTCTGTGATTTTATGATTGTGTGATCTATGTATTTGTGCTTTTGTCTCCTTTTCTAAGTTACTGATTGAATGTGCTAATAGAATCTAAAGCTATTGAGAGCTGATATTTAGTTATTATTCAAGCCTATGAGAAAGGGAAGAAAATGTATCTGGAGATGATTAGAGAGCTCCCCTTCTGCCCCCTGACCCACTAAGAATCTGGCTCTTAATAGCTTTAACTTCCTTCCCATTATGCTCTGATAGAATTTGCCTTTCAAAGCACTCTGACTAGATAAGGCAGTAGGCTGCTGAATTAGAATAAGCAATAGAGGCACACAAAAGATGTGTGGGTGTGCCAAGACACACCACCCTGATGGCTAAGGTGGTGCCCACCGTGCCTCTCATCAGAGAAAACAAATCCCAAAAGCATTCCAAGTCGTATAGGGAGAAATTACCTCCTTCTCAAGTAAATTGCAGGGATCAGGAACAGAAGTTGTGGTAAGACAAAGCAAGGAGAGCCGCAGACCTGAGACTCAAGGTCCATAAGCAAGGAACAAGATGTGGTGCTAAACAGTGCTAAGAGAAAGCATCTGAGTCTTTGAGAGACACTGCTGGTTTGGGTGAATTTTGAAGCTGAAAATAAAACTGTTGGTATAGACAGAGATATTCTTAACAGACCAAAGATGTTCATCCTAAGGAAACTAATGAGTGCACAGTTCTACTGATGAGGAAAACCCTGTGTTTTTTCAGAAAATCAGAAGGAAGCAAGACTCAACTAACACTTGAATTTGAGGCCTCGCATGGAATTTTGAACAGGAACTGGCTTCATATTCACTTTTCTACACATTTAAGAATGGGCTGTTTGCACATATGTAGTGAGTGAGCTTTACTGGATCATCAGCTGAGGAACATATGGAATGCCCAAGAGGAATATTTGTGGGAGGTAACTGTTTTCCTTAGCCACACATAAAATGGGGTGAAGACTACATACAACTTGTTGAATTGTCCTGCTGGATTTGAAACAATCCCTGTCTTGATTCTGCCCCTGTTGAAATCAAGGGCAGTACCATCACTGATTACAAAAGAGAGCAGAATCAAGGCCTGCTGGGATCTGGAAGGATTTCCCAGGGTGCAGCTCTGTGTTACAGCACAGACACCTGACTTTGGATAATACTGAAGATATCCTTGCTGATTTACTTCTAAAACCCACCAAAGTGAACAGAAAGATTTCTGCTGAGAGATTAATTTCTGAGCACAAGGGCAGAACAACCCCAAATTTTTAGGAGGGTCTTCAAACCTATAGATAATATAATTACCTGGATTGGTGTTCTGGACCATACTGGAAAAGCTCTAACTTTACATTGTACTCTCCAGGAGAGCTGAAATTGTCTCTGTGACCAGCTCACATAGCAGAGAAGGTCCTTGTGCCTTTGAGGGACAGCAGCTTACCCGGAGAAGCACACAGCTGCCTTAGTCCTGGCATTGTGCTGGAAAGCTGATATTTTTCCAGGATTTGTTTGTCTTCTGCAGTGAGATGTGTTTGACTTCCATGAAAAAAGCTGTTTTCCTTTACATCCTGACTCCTGAGTGCAAAGCAATGGTAATAAGAAGGAGAAAAAGAAATAAAATAGTGGGAGATGAGTACAGTCACCAAAATTCCTATGGAGCTGGCTAGTTGAATTCAGAAATTCCACAATTAAATTAATAGAGCTTCCTTCCACATGACACTTGGACTAATGGGGGCATCTGCAAGTAAAGGTGTCCTGTTCATGGCAAGGTCATTGGAACATCACCAACAGATAAAAATTCAGATGCTCCCAGGCTTGGTGGATAACCTGCTCCTTATTCCAATAACATGGTTCCTTGTGAGTCAGGAGACAGAGGGGGAAGCCAGTGCTGGAGTTGAAAGCAGCTTTTGTCTTAAAGTTGATTGTCTTTTGGCCAAGTGTTAAAGAGTGAAGCAAAGGGTCTGTTTGTGTTTCCAAATTAAGTAAAGTCAGCTGCTAAGTGTTGAATTAAAAAAGCAACTCTTGGCTGATGAACTAGAAAAGGCTTAAAAGCACAAGTCACAAGTGCCAAGATCTCACACCTCATGATTCAGAAGAAATGAAAACTGCTGCTCTATGCCTTTCAATGGTACATTAAGTGTCTCCAGGACAGCACCAGTGATCCATGTGGGCAGGCTCAGCAAATTCTGCATGGGATATTCTAAGATTTTTGGTCCTAAAACAGGACCAGTTGCAATTCTTGCAACAACAACTCTTTGACACATCAAAGAGAGGACAGAAGAAATGCAGTGAAGGATCCATTGAGTCTTCAGTGACCTTCAGTAATAAGCTCGGTAGCATAATTCAGCTTAGATCCCTGGGCTCCTAAGGATGAGGAACAATTGCTTGGTGAATTTTGATTAGATTAGACATTTATTGGATTTTACAAACCCACCACTATCCAAGCCAAATATCTCTGCAGAGGTATTTGTACCCACAAAGCTGCATGGGTAAACAAAAAAACCAAACAACATAACACAACTCTCTCCTTTTCTTCAGGCTGGGATCAGAAAGTGATGCAAGGTCCTGAAATATGATCCAAGAGGCTCTCAAAAGCTCCTGCATTTCCCCAAAATACTCTCTGAATGTTGTGCCTGGAACAAGACCAGAGAGGCAGTAATCCCCCATGAACTCTGTACACCACAGGGATAAAATTTTGAAAAGGTTTTTAGCTGCTCATTGCACTCTGCTTAGCCCATAACAGGAGCATCTGGATGGAGCCCTGAGTGTAATGCAGGCTAAGTTTAGGCTGTATTAGGCTAAGTTTAATTATTACATCACTACCCCCACCAGGGAACCTACCTGGTTTTATTATGGAGTCTAAGCTGCAGGTGACACAAAATTGTCCAGCTGTCTGTAGATACCTTAAGGAGCAAACACAATAAGAATTTAATTCTCAGTAGCTCACAGATAAACTATCTCCAGTTTTCTTCAGCTGAGACAAATTGATTGGGGAAGGTCCTACAACATAACTTGTCTGCCAAAGCTCCCTGTGTGCTTGAACAACTCCAGAACAATTCATCAATACAGAGACATAAAAAAGATTAATCTTTGTGTTTGGATTATCTTCTCCAAAGTGGGGAAACAGCCTGAAATTGCTGTTCTGGTTGATTCCATTTGAATCTTTAGAGAGGTGTTTTACCCCACAGATCCAAAATGGAATCTCTTTTGTGGCTAATGTAAAGTGAAATAATGCTAAGGCAGTCAGACCCCAAGTCAGCCTGGTTTTGAGAGGTTTAAGTGATGCATAGCAGGTAATCTCATCCTTTAAATCAAAGGAAATACCTTCATTTACTCTAAACCATAGTGTCTGGGGAGGTTGGGATCTCCCTGCT
This sequence comes from Molothrus ater, assembly GCF_012460135.2. Taxonomy (NCBI): domain Eukaryota; kingdom Metazoa; phylum Chordata; class Aves; order Passeriformes; family Icteridae; genus Molothrus; species Molothrus ater. The sequence goes on along the minus strand of NC_050478.2, from coordinate 148,260,891 downwards.
CAGGAGTTTTGAAGGGATGTTCTCTTACCAGAGAGGTTTTTTAATTGGTTGTGGATAATTTTTTTGTGGTTTTGTTCAGTGAACAGTGGTTCAGATTTTGGCAGTGTCACCACATAATCGTGCTTTTTTTTTGGATTGAGTAGACTTGAATGGGCTTTGCTCCTATGGTAACAAACTTCTAGTTGCAATTGTTCTCAGCTTTTTGAAGGTGCCATTAACCATTGTTCCCAGTGGCCTGCTTCTCTCTGTGGCTTTGGCTTTCCAAGACTGGATCTCAAAAGTGTCAAGGTTACAGTGGGCAGAGGGAAAGAGAACGAGTGACAGGGAAAATGAGATCAAGCCTTTTTCCATCTTTGCCCTAATCCTGGCCTGGACTGAAGCACCCCCAGCAGTGAGAGGCTGCTGTGCATCCTGCCAGCCTCAATGGCTCCTTGTGAAGGACAGTGTCAGCAGAGCCTTTCTGCCCCACCCTGGCTCCTCTCTGTGGCACCGTGCCCCGAGTTCTGTGGTGAGCAGAGCTCTCCCCGTGCCAGCTGCTGCTGGGATCTCACAGACTTTATCTCTGTGCCTACATCAGCCAGCCAGGTGGAGTTACAGCTAAGATTTTGGCAGTATCTGCAACTCTGAGGCTGTGTTTAAGGTCACATTTCTGTAGCTGTGCTTGCCTTCATTTAATCTTGTTTGCTCTGACGTCAATGCAAATGCAGCAGCAAGCCCAGGCTGTTCGATGCTCTCTCTATTATTATGGTTTTTTCTCTCTTCAATCACTGCTGGCTTCTTAAGATTGAGTTAAAATTACTGTGGGGAGGGGTGGGTTGTTTTAACAGTGCAGCAGCTATTGTGTTGGCATATTCTACCCAAATACAGAGTATCTGCACTTAATAATTCTGTTCAATTGATTCTTGTTGTAACAGCCAAAAGGCTGAGTTCACTGTGAGCTGCGTGTGCCTGTATCCTGGTGTGATTCAGCCCTGAATGCTTATGTATTAGTTCTGCCTATTTGATACATAAACAATTTATTACCTTCATATGAATTAAATTCTCATGACATAGATTAATGGATTCTGCCTACCATCTGGAACGTCCTACAGCAGTCTCCAAATGGTGCAGGGATCCACATGTCATTGAAATGTGGCCCTTCCCAGATCAGAGCACAGGAACTGAACAACACTGCAGCACTTTAGGACCACTGGGCAGAGTGGAATACACCAAACCCTGTCCTGCTGAAGCCAAAGGTAAATTTAGGTTGAAAGAATTTATAGCAATTTCCTCGAGCAGTGCAGCAGATTTAACAGACTCCCAATTCCTACAAAATATCTAAAGGACATCCCTTGATTGTGAGGCTCAGAGATATTCAGTGACTTGTCTCTGCTGTGGACTAAGTCCATACAAAAAGTAGAACAGTTCCTACATTCCCTGCCCACCCACTGCAATCCCTCTAAAGCAGCCTCTGTTTGAAGAGAGAAAGGCAGAAGAGATGGATAATAGGCTTGAGGATAAAAAAAGTGACATCAAAATCCTTCAACATCCATGTCATTAGTGGATCAGAGGATGGGCTGTCGTTGATTCTTCTGGTCTTAAATGCTACAGCATTCAACAAGGAAACTGAGTTTTCAGGGAATTGGAAAGCAGTGGCCTTTCAGGTCATATTTAATCATTTTTTCATGAAGAATCTCTATTTGTAAGATCCCTGCTGTCAAAGCATCAGTGGATTAGCAGGACTAGCAGGTAATTCTGCTTTAACATCAACACTGGTATAACACTATATGCTACCCACAGTTTAATAGGAACTTGTGAAAAATGTATTTAAGGAGTGAGAGTCTGAAGTGAGTAATAGCCATAGAATGTGGATAAGGAAATTATCACAAAGGGTTTAATGGCCTGTCCCAGCCATTAAAGAGCTGGAGTCTCCTTTGCAGGCTCCAGAGCACTGCTGGCTCCCTGGTCTGAGCTTCTCTCCTTTACTTTTAGCCACTGGAGCCACACAGTCACAGAAGTGGGACAGGATCTCTGGAAGATGCACCACCCCTCAGTCTGAGGGGCTGTCTGAGGTGGCTGTTTTCAGAGACTGTGAGCTGGTCACTACCCAGCACTGTGGAGGGGCGCCCACCTCAGAATGGATCCTAACAGCTGGAGAGGGCAGAGCTGGCTCCTGTCCATTGTTCACAGCCTTCAAATTGCTCCCAAATGCCCCCCCCAAATCCCTTCCTACTATAGGGAATCCACAGTGCTGATGAAACCAAACCTGAAACAACCCATTGGGAGCAAGTCCTAGCAAAAACATGAGACAATCCTGGGCTGGAAACACCTCAAGTCCTTCTGTTAGAGATGTGGAGATAAAAAACGTGTTGCAGCAAGGGGTAAGAAAGTGAGAGAGGAGCTTTTAGCCTTGTAACTGGACATTCTAGAAGATTTTGGCAGTGAAGCCAATTGTATTAAATTGTCCTTTACAAAGGGTGCATCCAAAGCTGCCCTTACCAGCAGACCATGCAGTCAGGTCACTTTTTCACTTCTGGCCTAATTGGCCAAAGAAAAATAAAAAAGGGAACAATTCTGGCAGGAGAAATGAACCCCCAGTTCTGTGGAGAGATGGGATATGTGGGCTTGAGGGTCTCTGAAGAAGTGAATTTTCTAGTCCATGTATTTTAAGAAAAATAATGGCACTGCTGACACCTCCTTTTCAGAAGACAGGGATGCTCATTCTTCTGTTCTGAATGAAATATTGCCTGGCAGAGCTGAGAAAAGGTGCTTGTCTCCCTGGGTATTTCTGAGTGTAATGGATGAGTGGCACCCAGAGAACAGGCAGATTGAGTGATGGCTGAGCTGCTCTCCCTGACTCCAAGGTGCTGGCCTCTGTTATCAGTGGGACAGGGCAGGGCACCACATTAATTCCTAGACATGAGCTCCCACCATGGTAGATAGCTCCATCACTCTGGATTTTACAGTGCCAAGCCCTAAATTAAGAAAAAACCAGCAAGGGAAGAGCTCAATCTCTTTGTCTGCAGGTTCTGCTTGTGCTGTGATCTTTGTGGGCATCTAACATAAGCAGGAGCTGGTAGTTAGCAGGAAATACTGCATTTTTCATCTCTGCCTCTCTTGCCCCACAGCAGTGAGAAAGTTTAGCCTTGTGCTGTGATGTCAGACACACACCCCTGGTCAGCAGTGGTCCAGCTGCAAGTACAGGCCCTTACTTCTCACAGTCTTGTTGAGAGGGCAGGGATTCAGAGGTGCTCAGAACTTGGGAAATCAATGTCCTTATCCCAACAAGTGGCACTAAGACTTTTGAGGCTGAAGCTGGAATTTTGAGTTACAGTCTAGATCCTTAAATAAGTTGGCTGAATTTAGGGAGTCAAATCCAGTGCTATTGTTGAAAAACAGGTCATTTATTTATATCATAAATGTGGATTTAGAAGTCTAATATTAGTTACTTATTTTCTATAAATTTTTGTCATGATCTAAATAAGGAACAATGTCCCTGTTTAGAGGTGGAATTTGGAAAACTTCGTTACTTACATTACTTACTTGTCATTAGGACTGGAGTTCTGCACCTCCCTTTCTTTCCTGCAATATTGCAAATCCCAATAAGAAGCTTCCCAAGACTGAGGTTGCTCAGGCATATGGGAAATCTGGAGACTCCATGGTTTGGAAATTGAGTGTGCCTGCAAGGGATAATCTGCTGTGGTTTCCTAGAACTCAAACTGGTCTCCTCATGAATTCAGGGAGGAGCTATTAAAGTAATAATAATATTAGGAATAAGAGTGTGCCACATTGCATAAAATTGGGTAATTACTCTTAAGATCAGCCAAATTTTATGAACTATGAATTATGAATTTTGAAATGTTTTCACAACATGTTTCACAATGTTTTCACCTTCACTCCCCTGGAAAATGAAACCCAAAATGTAAGAACAACTCCTCTACAAGCAAAATTTGTACTTGACATAATTTTCAAGTAATCATAAATATTTTTTCAGGCTTTGATTATTCAACAGGTACCACCTTTTATAGAGCACTTGTTTTCTGAAAATTACTGGAATTGAACCTGTTTTGGAAACTAATGCAATTTCATTTCCCCTGTTGCTGAGTAGCTTACACTCTCTAGTGCCCTATGGTTCAGAGGAGGGAGTCAGTACACATTTACAGATGAAAAACACAGTCACAGAGGGAAAAAACATCTTCCCTTCCATATCATGAGCAGCTTGTGGTGGAAAAGGGATTTGAAACCAGTTCCCTGATAATGAGCTGGTTTTCAGAGCACTCAAATGTCTTTTCTTTGCTCTGTTTTGGAACTCTTGCTGCCACTGCTGTTTTAAGATACCAGTGGTGCAAAGGGAGTTGTGGCAGAATGAGACTCTATCTCTGGATCCTGTACTGAGGAAACACAGCAAGAATTTATTTGTATGAAGTCCCTGTAGTCAGTCCACCTTGGTACCTGTTTGTTTTGGGATCCAAGACAGCCAGGTGTGATGTTAGCACTGTGCTCAGTACTGATGATTATGAGCATGGTTATGTTTTATCTTTCTCAGCCCAATGGACCCTCTGACCTCCTCAGACTCACTGGCTCACAGACAATATAACATTCTTAATTTTTTCAAGCACAGCAAATGATGATTTAAGTCCCTGACATTGCAGGTGTGATAATGATGCCATCTGACAAAGTGCAAGGCTGCATATTTAAGGCTTTTCTGGGAATTATTCAGGTGCTGGCTCTGTTTTCCTCATTGTTCATTCATGATGACCCAAGCTATTTACTGTACATACACAATCTGCAGTGGAAGCAAAGCCATTCATCCCTAGATGTTTATACTAAATTGTTTCTCTCCCCTCATGAATGACAGCATGTGTAATGGATCTCCACATGCCAGAGGGGTTTTCAGTGGCAGAGCTTCAGGCATCACATGGAGAATTAAAGCACACTGAAGGCTTGGTGTTTATTTTGGAACTGAACTAAAATAAAATCCACTCTGGGAGAAGCTTTCAGCCAGATAAGCTGGAGGATTTGATCTGTGAACTTCTTTTCTTAGGTATTTCTGTCCTCCCCTTTGAACTGCAGCAATCAGTTGATATATGTGATGATGGGAAGGAAAAGCATCAGAGTTGTGTAACATCTGCTTATCACTACAGATTATCCTATAGCAATGAGATTAAAGCTTTTTGTTATGTAGGAAGAGTTTGGGATTTAGAGTGGTGGTTCTGTGTGTGTGTCTGTGCACGTGCTTGCTTTCTTTTTTTTAATCTCTTATGAAATGCACTACAAATTTGGTTTCATTGAGCAAGGAGAGGAAACCTCGTGAGGGTGACTAAGAAAACGGGGATTTTTAAAGGAAGCAAAGATCATAAAACATAGATTCATAGAATGGTTTGGGTTGCAAGTGACCTTCAAGATAAGATTATTCCAACCCCCCTGCCATGAGTAAGGACAATTTTGCTAGACCAGATTTCTCAAAGCTCCATCCAACCTGACCTTGAACACTTTCAGATTTTTAAAGGATTCCCTTCAATCATGATGTGTCTATAAACATGCATACTACCAACCAAATATCACCTCCTGGCAGGTATATCCATGACAGGTCTGAACAATGGTGAAGTATTTTGGAGCCATATGGGGAAGTGACGTGCATAAAATAGTGGTTTGGATCTGAAGCCCTGCAGAGCTTTGTGACAGCACAACAACCTGCTTCTTTTCCCTGCTGACAGATTGACTTCCTGGCTGAAGTCCAGCTGGTTGTCAGGTTATCTAAACTCATGCCATGTGCTTGGCTCCCTTTGGTTCCCCGTTTTAGCCAGGCGCCTGCCAATAGGACACCTCAGGGTGCCTGAGGCTGCTTTGTGTCTGTCTGATTTCATCAGATGTAGAACATCACAGGTGAGGACCAACACTGGAAAGGAACCTCAGCTGAATCTCTTCTCTTCATCCAGTCATTAAGCTGATGTACAAGATTTCTGTAAGACTCTTCCAAATCTCACTTTTAGCCTATGATAAACAAATATTTATTGTCCTGCAATGAGCAGCTCCTGAAATAAAAAAGAGTTACAAGTAGTAGAAGCACCTGTCTCTAGAGACCTAAGTCTGGGTACTAAGATGGCTTTAGAGGGACATCATATTCCTGTTTAAAGGGGACACCAAGTTTCCTGGATCTGAAACCACTCCATGCCAATTTGCCACTGGGCATATTGTAAATTTAGTTAAATAGAGGTAATGTACTGTGACACTTCTATTTCTGCTATCCCATTACTGCGCAGTTTATATCAGAAGGATCAGCAAGATGAGACCAGGAAGGAAAGTGTTTAAATTACATGAAGGTTGTGGTTTCTAAATAAAGGATGGTGGTCCCTTTGATAATATCACTATCATAATATTTTGATCCAGAGGACCTGAAGCAGTCATTCTTTACATGGGTCTCTCATTGACTGCAAAGGGAATTTTGGACACAGAGCAATTACCTACACAAGATTGGGCCAATTATTTAATTAAATTTTAAGTGGGAGTATATACATAGCAGATTAATATTTCTGGAAGGTACTGAGTAATGTGTGCATGGGAACAGAGGATGCGGCTTATCTTGCACATTAGCCTTGGATGGGGTTTAAGTGCATTAACATTAGGATTCCAATCAGATTTAGGTAGTGTCTAAGATTTCTCCAAGCCTTCTTAACATGTCTGAATTGTCCTCAGAAGAGTGCAGCAGAGAATGAACCAATCACTTGGTCACTATTGTCTGAAACCAGCATGAGAACAAAAAATGGTCCTGGGTAGAAAGATACATTGTCTAGGCAGGTTGTTCTATAGGCTTGGCTAGGTGGCCGGGTTTTGGACAAGTACTAGAATTTTAAAGGCAAGTAAAAGTCTTTTACTAAAGTTTTTTACTTTTTAACTAAGGTCTTTTCCAAAATGATAATGCATTGATACTACATTATTTGCTTTTCTTCCTTTCCACTCCCATAACTCCATTTGCATTAGAGCTTTCATTCTCATGCCCCATTGCTTTATATGCCTACATTTCAGTACAAGGGCTTATTTATGTTTATTTTATTTCACTTCACATTTACAGAGCCATGGGCAGCCTTAAGTATTAATATTATTAATACTTTATATTATTATAAACAGAATATATTATATTATTATATTATATTAATATAAACAGAAAGTGTGGGAACTCAGCACATCCCTCTGGATGTCCAGAGTTGCCGAGAACCCCGTCGGGGGGCTCAGAGACCCTGGCATGCTGCCCAGAACACCTGGTGGCTTGATTTTGATCCTTCCAGCGAATTGCCAGCTTGGCATGGGGATGTGAAAGCCACACAGGTTTGAATGGTGTAATAACAAGGTGTTCACGGGTGAAAATGTAGATTTTAGTATTTTTGGTATAGGGGTTATGGGGACAAGATGGAGGAATCAGGGCGTGCCTAGTCCTTCTTTCTTTTTCTTGTTCTCCATTTTCTGCAGTGATGTTGGCACTTTGCGATTGGTTTAGAGTAGAAATGCACTGTCTAACATAGGTGATAGGTATTGGGAATTAAAAGTAAATATGATATACATAGTTTGTAGTATAAAAAGACGACACTGCCTCGGGGGCAGTCGGAGTGCTTGTGGCTGCCTTGCTGAGCGGACCTCAGCTGGGCAGAAAGAAAATTTTGTAGATAAGAAATAATAAACAACCTGAAGACAGAAAAAGTGAAGAGTCCAGACTCATTCTTCAGAGTGCAGGCTGCCGCAGAACCATCCCATGCATCTCGGGGCAGAGAACAGACAGCCGACCCGAGAAGAAAGAAACTGAAAGGGCAGGATGAGTATCATTTTTATTTACAATGATACTAAGCTTGGGCACTTAAAAAAAAAAAAAATCCCACCAATAACAGTGAACAGGAATTAGCAAAACAGACTTAATTAGATGAGATGAAAGGAGCTCATGTTCTTTATTTGCCAGAGGAAAACCAGGTTAATACTATAATTTAATAACATATCTTTGTGATAATAAGGGCTAGAAATCTGAGATACTGAGATATAGCCAAGAATATTGTTTTTGTCTCTCCCATAAAGCCTACAGTGTGTGCAAAGACCAGAGTGGGAATGAAAAACTTACCTTAGGGAAGAGGACTTCCTTGTTTGGACAGAAGCAAGAGCAGACCCCATCTCCTGATGCTGCCCATGAGCCAGTCACTGCCCATGCAGAACTAGAAAGTTGAACAGCAAAGAGATGTTTGTGTACCATGAGATTCTTATATTATTGACAATCATGATCACTGGTTATTGATTCTTATATTATTTCCCAGCCATACCATAAAATTTCTCTGAACAAGGGCAAGTAAATAACTCCTGGTTTGCTACATCTGCCATTTAGCAGTGTCTTTAGTTAATACCCCAGACACACTGGTTTTGAAATTTAACAATATCCACAGTATTCTGAACGACATCTTGTTTAATTTCAGGGTATTTTCCATTGACACGAGTAAAGTAATTATCAGTTTGTTGGTCTCTTCTTTATGGAAAAGTATCTTGTGAAAGTAGACAGAATTTTGGTGGAAATTAAAGAACTTTCTCTACCCTTTAAAGTACATGCATATACATGTAGTACATGTATATACATATATAAATAGTTTATCTATATACCATATACATAAAGTACATGGTATATGCAAAAGTCCAGATCACAGAATGTCAGAAGAAAAGAGACAGACCCATGTCTGAACCTCAGCTAGCAGTGTCCCCAGACTAACACTTATCCTTTGGTATTTTCCATGCTTTGTAGAGGACCTAAATTTCCTTTAAATTAGTGAGTGCAGTGTACAGTCTGGGCCTGCTCGCTGCTTAGAAAGGAGTCAATATCTGGGACAGAGTAGCAAGAGGGATGGAAATGTTTGACAGACATGGAGGAGACAAGCCCTGATTCCTCCCTCAGCTGCCAGGTTAACTTATTCTCTAGATATGGAGACTAAATTTGCCCTTTATTTTGGATTACCCTGGGGCAAGGCAGTTTAAGGAGCACAGTGATGAGGATTTAAGGTTAACAGGAGTACACTTCAAGAGACACCAAATTTCACACTCTTTTCAAACTTCTAAACATTGCATAAAAACCTAACTGGGGATTAACACAATGTAGGAGAGTGATCTCCACATCTATTTGTTTTCTTTCAGAGTGCCCCAATGGCTGAAGAAAAGCCCAAGAATAACTGCACTGTCAGTGAAGTCACAATTGTGAACCTGCAGCCTGAGAAAAATCCAGTTCTCCTCCTGGCAGGAGGGAAGCCAGGAAGTGATCATAGGAACCTTGGTTTCCAGCCTCCACCTCCAAGGATTTCAGAGAAGCTATGCCAGGGAGAGAAAAAATTGTGTCCAGAAAAGGTGAAAAAGGAGGGAGCTTTGTCTCCCAGCCTGCATCGTGCAAATGAGTTGTGTAGCACAGAGAACGTGACCCTGAAGAGACCAGTGAAGTTGGCCCCTCTGGAGATCCCTGTGGAAGTAAAAGAAGCCCAGCTCCAAAAGATTATGAGCCTCCAGAGAGAAGCCCAAATGGCTGCCCAGAAGCTGATGGTGATCAACTCCATGCAGAATGAACTCCATGTGAAACGGGTCAAGAATCTGGCTCAGGGGGAGCTGGGAAACCTCCAGAAGATAAAGCTGAATGACAAGGCTGCTCTGGAGAACAAAGATGATCCCCTACCCCCTAAAAGCAGCAAACCCCTTGGAGAAATCCAAATTATTCTGCCTTCAGAGACGCCCCCTAAGTTGACTAAGCAGGCAGATGCTGAGGAGACTCCCAAGACACTGTGTAAACCATTAATTCCCACTCTGCAGGTGTCTGACATGCATGGAGAGCCCCACAGCCCTGAGAGCATCCCTGAGCCCTGCCAAAACGCTTCTCGGCGCCGATTCAGATTGAGACACACAAAAGAGCAGCAGGAAGACACCGGGAAAGCCAAACCCTTAAAGGCCATAGATCCAAGTGTGGGAGAAGGCACAAAGAAAACTGCAGGTCAGAGGACACAGAAAACCCTCAGCGACGCCAGCAAGCTCATTGAAAATGTGTCCAAAAAGCAGAAGGAACGAGGAGCAAAGCAAAGGGAAATGGATGAAGCCTCTCTTGTGAGGAGGCAGTCGATTCGAAGGATGGCCTTGGGAGACATCATCCAGGTGGATGATGACTGAATGTCACAGCACAGATACCCAGGAAGATGTTTTAGACTGAGTGCTTAGATAGAAGTCCTCAGAAGGGGGCATGGAGCCATTAGTAATCCACCAAATAAAAATAAGGTGATACTGGTGAACAACTCTGTCATTTCTGAGATGCCTGAACAAATGGCTCAGTGAAAATCACCTTCTACTCTGCTCAACACTATAAGGGCCTCAGATATCCTGAGCCCAGCACAGAGTATAACTTTTCAAGACACATGGACCATGCAGAAAAAATCTGGATGTGGACTCGGTGGAGGGATCAAGAGGAAAGCAGAAACCTAGAAAATACTGTGTCTGGGGCTTTTTGCTCCTTAGAATACTCCCCTTGCATTCACAGCTGTGGTGAGTTTGTTTCAGAAAGAGAAGATTGATGTTCTTCATATGTACTGTTGGCATAACAAAAAATAATTAGTGTAAGTTTAGCAAGAGACATTCAAGTCAGAAAAGGAGAAAAACTTCTAAGGACAACAAACACTGAAGAATATTGTTTACCAAGATGGGAATCTCTGTCACTGAAATTTTTAATAATGCATTAGGCAAACACCTGCCAAGGATGTTTTCAGATGAATTAATCCTTCATTCACACACAAGGACTGGATGATCTGTAATGTCCTTCAATCTAATTTTTCTTATATTATATGGTCTATCTTTTCAGTTGTCCACTTGCAGGGCTACTAACTAAGCCATGTAGTGCATAAAAGGTACAATAAATGCACTTTGCACTGATTCTTCTTCCTTGTCCTACAGCTCATGCCAAGATATTCATTGAATTCTTCAGAAGGCAGCATCTGATGCTGCTGTCCTTTGGTTTCTTCAGACTTCTGTTTGTTGTTTCACAGTTTCTTGGTAAATAAAGGAACACCTCACCACTATATTTTTTGCATTGTCTTTTTTACCTTTTCACCTTTGGTCACTTTTTAAGATCATAGTCATCTTTTAAAGATTGAATTTTGGGTTTATATGAAATATGGACTAAACCAAGTACATGCAGTCTCAATGTAGTCCCCCTTAGAATTTTTTAGGGAGAAAAACCTATTTCATGGGATTTCAGACGGGTATTATGACAATTTGGTGGAGATTCTAGCATGGTGTAAATATTATTAATAAGATTAGGATGCAATAAAAATTGTTTTATATATTATTTTTACAGCAAGAATTAGGATGTTCAATGATCATCCATATCTTTGATTGCTCGATTTGTTTTTGCTAAAGGTGGTCAAATGATCTTAGAACCTGGGACTTAAAAAAACCCAATGGTGAGACTTGCCATAAAACTTCAAGAGTTGGTAAAAATACATGGATGTCTAAAAACAGAAGGTGGGAAGAACCAGCAGAACTCAGCCTTAAAACATGCTGGTGTTGGTGAGAGATAAGAAGAATGAAGATCTTTTGGTGTAGAAAAGAAGTGAGCTTTTATTTGCCTCTAATTCTTTCTGCTATGTACATGATGAAGACAGCCAAAGACAGAGCAGATGAGGGCTTGAAAAATATTTAAGTATTCTTCTGCATCTCAACAATATCAGAAAACATGAAACTTTTGTGGATTGTTTGTTTCCTGATTGTTCTCTTAGTAAGAGAAAACCCAAGCCCAAATTCTTTTGGAATTTGTTCTTGAGTGTTTCTTGCTGAAGAGAACTCAGACATTGCCAGGATTGAAACTCTGCCCTGGCTTGTCACAGCAGCAGTAGCTGTATTTATACAAATCAGTCACCCTGTGACTTGCCACCACCTTTATCTGCCAATTTTCTATGCTGAGAATACCTGGGGAATGAGGGCTCATGACTATGCAGGCCAGATAATTCAAGGTGAATAAGGATTTTTGTAGTAGTTGAACACATAACTTGGACTTAAAATGAGATGTTAAGCCAGGAAAAAAATAAAAATGTGAGAGATATGTCCTCCTTGTGATGTTTGGGTAGTGAGGAGAAATAATAATTTAACTAATAAGCTCAACTGAATCCCTGACTCACTGCAGCCACTGAATTGTGAATATGAAACTGCAAATACCATGTGTTTTGTTGGCATCTAACAAGCTCCCAGCCAGAAAGTGCTCCAGAGACCATTAATGGGATATCCAAAGAAAATGCTACTGAGATTTGCAGTTTTCAGTAGAAGAGGGATGGCAGGAGAGCACAGCTGAGTTAGGCTTGGCCTGGCTCACCCTAGAAGCTGCTGCCTTTTGTTAAGCTGTGATGGAAGAAGGTTCCTTAAATGGGTGTTTGAGGCCACCTGGTTGAGTTTCCTGCCGTGGAAATACAGTGACAGCTCAACCAGGGTGAACAACTCCTCCAATTGTCTGTGAGAAGGTGTCAGGATGACTTTCTATTCCTCTACTCTTTTACTGAGCTCTTTTAATGCAAGTAAATGCTTTAAAACAATTTTTTAAGGAACAAATGATTAGGTGATATTTAAAAAATGTGAACTAATGAGACTGAAAAGAATTTACAGGTCCCAACTTTCTCCTATGGCTGCAATGACAAACTGTTGTTGGATGCACAGGTAGAAGACTTCTGATTGGGACAAGGGATTGAATACTTTTCCATCTCCAGCACAGGATGATCATTGAGGAGGTGGTGTCTCCAGGATTCAGTATCCAGCTTTACATGGAATTTCATGTTCTGTGTCCTCTGCTTCAAAGAGCATCTTCACTTACTAGAAAAGTGTCAGAGGACTAATCTGAATTCTGGGGAACTTACCTTCCATGAGACAGGCAAGAAGTTTGAGATGTAGTTAGTAAAAGGTTCTTTAGGAAGAAGGAGGAAAAAAAGATATAAATAATTTAGCAGAAGCTGAATCTTGAGAAATTCATGTAGGAATTGGGTTCAGCATTTTAACTCCTGCTGCTGTTCAATATAAATGCATTCTGCCCCGGCTCTTTGCACTGCTTAGACCTCCCCACCAGCCTCTTATGCTGGCACTGCTTCTCAAACAGCAGCACAGTGATCTGGAACAGTAAATTTAACACTGAAAATTCCGCCAAAAGATGAGTATTCAACCAGGATCTGCATCAGGCTTGATTTAGTGAGTTGTTTCAGGGGTGTTTGATTCAGCATGAAGGAGACAAGGACAGGGAAGCACACGCTTATTCTGGTCACTGACTTGGCTTCTGTCATGCTGGAGTGTATCTAAATTATACTCTAAAGGCAGCAAACCACTGTATCCAAGTGCCATGGGTCACAGTGACACAACACAAATACTTAAAATACCTGGGCTCCACCCTCAGACTTCTGAGACTGAAGAATTATGGTGGCTTTGCTTTAGAAATGCCTGTCCAGTGTTGGCTGCTCCACGCTCTGTCCTGGATCTCTTCATTCTTCTGCTTGACTGTGGTCTTAAATCCAGTGTGAATTGTGGTGAAAAAGTCATGTTTTCCATAACATCAAACTGGATCAGTGTGGGAGCACCAGGGGAACTCTGGTACCTATACAAACTTGAGAGCAGGATGCTCCCAAAGTACTGCCCTTCTCTGGTAAAATAGGTGGGATTCAATGTTACCTAATGCTTGCTAGTGTGCAAAGTGAGAAATGAAACAGCAGTGCTGTGCACACATAAAATAACATTCTGATGGCAAAAGCAGTTTCAGAAGAATCCCACTGAAACGGCAAGATTAGGGCAAAAGAAGCCATTTATTTTAAACTTAACTCTGGCCATGCCATCGTGGAAGGGGAACTAGGCTTTGCTCCCAGTTAAATGCTGTACATGGAATATCAGTCATTTGACTCAATTCAGTTGCTTCAGACTGACATCAGAAAATGACTCAGGAACTTCAAACCAGTGTTTGAACAGTGGATGATGCAATCAGTGGAGCTGAGATTTCATTGATCCATAAAGATGTTCTCAAACATTGAGTATAAAGGAAAAAAAAATGTAGCAACTTAGTAATGAGGGGAACCATTCTTATGCAAATAAATTTAATAAAGAAATAAATGTGCTTTAGGGATTCATATCCATGTCTTTGTTCAGTAGGTTTTTCCGAAAGAAAACCTTTTTGATTGCATATTCCTTTGCTTTTGCTTCCAATATTTTTGCAACTCAGGAACCCAGTGGGTGATTTCATTTTTGTAATGCAAAACCAGTTTCTATCACTTTCCCCTAGGCTGTGAAAAAGCAGGACACAAAGATGGTCTCCACTCCAGAGACTTTTTAGCCTCAATGTAAAATAAAGAGGTAATGGGCAGACACAACAAACACAGACAAGTGGCATAGTGAGATCCCTTCCAAATCAGTCATGGGCAAAAGTTACAGACCAATGTCACAATCACCGAATTTAGGAATAGCACATATTTCATAAGCAGCACCTTCCACCCCTACAGAGTCTTAGAGGTTCATAGAACAGCATGATAACACTTGCTGGGATGAGGAAAAAAAGGTAAATTCTTGAATAATTCTTTGACTTCTAGAGGCAGACATGGTCCCTCACTGGAAGTGTGAAGAGGACAGCCCAGAGATAACCGGATCCCAGTCAGGACTTTACCAGGTGGGCGCACTATGAAATAGCCAAATGTCTTGGATGTGTAGAAATGCCCCTGAAGACACTGCCTGGGTATTTGCTTGCAGTTCTTTCTCCTTTCAGTCACAACAGGATAATTCAGTCCTGGGTGAAAAGAAAACAAGATTCAGGAAAGCTTTTAGAGGTGAAGACCTGAAACAGCACACTTTTTTTGAAAAAAAAAAAAAACAAACACCAAAACTTTATTATTACTGATCATTAGATTTTCTTTGTCATTGCCTTTACATTTTCAGGGATTGCCATACAGATTTTGTGGAGAATTACAGGAAATGACAACACAGTCATGACAGATGAGAGGAAGAGAAAAGGGAGGAACCAGAAACACAAACGCAAGAAGAGCTCCAGAGACAGTTTTCATTCAGACTGATATTAGTGCTTGCTGTGAACTTTCCCCTGTCTCTTCAAATTGTAAAAACTAGAAGTTTTAAAAATCCCAAAGTCTCCATCTTTCAGTTTATGCCAGTCTGGAGGAGCCTGAGTCAGGCCCACTAATAATGAATGAAAGACTGCACCAGATTCTGTCCATGCCCTTCTCTGGGGTGAATCAGAGGGAGCAGGATCCCACTCTGGAGTCTGTGATCCTGCTGGTACTGCCTGGCTTTGAGTTTGAGTTTGAGCAGCCAAAGGGCTCTTTCCAGAAGAGCTCAGCAAAGGGAAAAACCTGCTATAGTAAATTGAGATTTCTAGTTATCAGGCTGGGGCTGGAAGACAACAAACAGGGCTCTGATTGCTCCTGTTAACCGGGGCACACTAAACCCTTGGAAAACAGCCTTACAACTTCAGGAACGAGCTGGCACTGAGTTTGCCTTTGAGATCCATGTGCTAATGCTCTCAGGATGTTTGTGCCAACAGGTTGCCTTAATTTTCAGTGTGTAGAGACACGATTTTAAACATAATGGCTTCCTCTGAATATTCACCGAGGCCCTGGGGGTGACATGCTTTCAGGCAATTGCAGCAGGAACGTCAATAAAAGGAGCAGTGCTCAAAAATCATTAGCAGGGAATACTTCTAACTATGCTCCTTGAATACATTGTCTTCCACCCAGGCAGCTTGCTGACACTTCCATCTCTTGAAATTTATTGTAACAGTGGAAGTTGGAATTAGCTCAGTTAAAATAAAGGATGTTTGGAGCCCCCAGCTAAACCCAGAAGCAAACCCGAATGAGCTGTAAAAGGTGCAAAACACACAGTGCCTTTTTACTCCTTATATCTCTTTTCCTGCTAATTCTTGGTGAAAAGAGGGACAGGAGCTAGGAAAGGCCCTCTATGTGTTCCTGGACCAGTAAGGAACAGAAAACAGCATGCAAGCATCAGACATGTTTTCACAGCAAAAAAAGATCCAAGAAGTCCAATAAAGTTGAGATGAGCAAAGAGTACAAGAGGCCTTGGTGTGACCAAGATTTTTGTGTGGCTTTGTAGTTGATGGGAATCAATCAGCAGACTTGAGTGAATTTCTGAGGTAGCCTCTTACACACGTCTCCAGCTCCTGATGGACACCTGGACAGGGATTCACTCTGAAAGTACTGCACCTTATGCTAGAGATGAGTCAAGTGCATGGGACAGTCACCTCAGCTCAGAATGGAGGCATTAAAAACACCTGAAGAGCAAACCCCAGAATGTCCTAGGTGAAATTCACTGGGGTTGTGTGAGCTACATCCTCTCCACAATGCCAGCTTCAGGAGACTTGGCTGACTTATCTGGCTTGTGGCTGCTTTATCCAGGCTCCATATTTTAAGATGTAGGTGCAGACTTAACATGAGAATATGGGGGACAAATTACTGAAAAGTAGTTGCTGATGATTAATTACTTAGTGGAGAAGGAAGTGTGGTGTTCCTGCTGTTAATCTGCTGCAAAATTAAAGTTTGGGAGGAGCTTTTCGCCTTATATTTGTATTTCCACTTTGTCCATTGAGGTAAGGAAAGTAAAATCCTTTATCAATTACTGTCAAGGGCAACATAGATTTGAAAGAGAAAAAAAACCCAAAACATTAAAATAGATTCTGACAGTGAAAGAAAGACACAAATATTCAAACAACACCTTCTTTGCACCCAAGGGACTTTCCCAGTCCCCCCTCTCCCCTTCACTCCCAACTCCCCTGCCCCATGGGGCACAGGGGTGGGGACGGGGCTGCAGTCAGTCCCTCTCAGCCCCTCTGGGACACTCCTCCCTCCTCCGGGCTGGGCCCTTTCCTGGGACAGCTGATCCCCTTGGGGCTCTCCATGGGGCAGCTCTTGGGCTCACTGGTGAAATAAATATGGGCAGGAGAGCCTTCTCCTTTTTAATGCCTTTATTAAAAATCAGCTCAGGTGGTAAAAACCAACGGGTCCGCACTCATGCCAGCCGCTGTTTCCAGGAGTAGCACAGAAGAAAAAAAGAAGGAAAAGTGCAGCTTTGTCCAGGCAGAGCTGGGGCCTCCAACCTCAGGAAAGCATCAGGACATTCCCCCTTTTTTGGTTTAGACATTCGAGGTCCTCTGTCTAGCCAACATCTTTGAGGTTAGGGTGAGGGGTAAAAAGGGTCTTAGCAGATACTGGATTCTGTTCCTCATGTCTGAACATCATTTTGATCCATCAATTTCGTGTTGACTCATTGTTTTAGGGATTTTGTCTAGGTTTGGTGAGGGGTTTCTCCTGTTGCATGCTGGCTCTGAGGTCATTTGCATGCTAACTCCGAGGTCTCCTCCTCTTCACCATCCGGGTGCCATCCTCCAGGAAGCAGCAGGGTGTCACTCACAAAAGGGGGATTCCCCAACCATCCAGGACAGGTAGTTAACCAAAACTAGTTAACCAAAACAACTGGTGATTACAACAACAGACAGTTAGAACTCCACCCTGGCAGCAACTGGCCCAACCTGTGAACTCTGCAACCTTTTAAAAAATGGGCAGCTTTTCTACTCATAGCAACTGGTACATCCAGTACACTCCAGAGCATCATGTTCCAGGATGCCCACATGGATGGTAAGGGATCATGCTGTGGATTTACTGCCTTCCCAGATGCCACTTTTTAGCTGTGAGTGTCTTTTTCCATCTTTGAAAAGTCCTAGTGGCCACAGCAATTGTACTGGATGCACAGAGAGAAGTCCTGACACTCTTCCCTATACTCAAATTCCAGAGAAAATCCATGGTGTAGTCAGAGAATCACAGGATCACAAAACCATTTAGGTAGGAAAAGACCTTGAAGATAATCCAACAAAACATCAACCCAGACCTGCCAAGTCCACCACTGCACCTTGTGTGGAAGAGTGTGGAGGATTTTTTTGTTTTTCCTCTTGATAGTGAGCATGCATTTTCATGCCTCTAATTCAATTAATGCTTTTCCATCATCATGTTTCCTCTGCTCATGTTTTTTTTCATTTTAGAGACCTGTCAGTGGTAGGTAATGAAAATGTAAGCAAGCCAGTGTTGTGTGGGTGGGAAACAAACTTTGGTGTTAAGTTAAAAATCACAGTTTGAGGTCTGGGTGCACTTCCAGAGGTAATTCACTTGGCAAATCAACCAGTTTGTCCTATCATCAAGCTGTCATTTCTAAGCAGTGCTGCAGCAGGTTACTGCCAGAGGCTATTAAGCAAGTCATTATTATTTCAGCCCCATTAGCTAGGGGATACACCTCTCTGCCCAGGGAAAGATGTTAATCAGCTTTGCCATGTGCTAATGCTCTCAGGATGTTTGAATCTATATACAATATAATATACT
Organism: Molothrus ater; assembly: GCF_012460135.2. Taxonomy (NCBI): domain Eukaryota; kingdom Metazoa; phylum Chordata; class Aves; order Passeriformes; family Icteridae; genus Molothrus; species Molothrus ater. The sequence continues at coordinate 148,242,517 of NC_050478.2, read as the reverse complement.
TGAAGCAGTATATTCAGCCTTTTGCTTCCAAGATATGACTTCCTGCACCGTTACTAAAAAATCAACTCAGAGTGAGGGCAAAGGGCAAAGTGTTCAGGGGTGAGATGACATGATCCCTTCTCCATCTGGCTGTGGTGGCAAGTAGCAAAGACAGGCATGGGACCAGGAGCTACAGATTCCATCAGGACAAGGATATAACACAGTCCTATTTTCCAGGCTAAACGTGGGAACAGTTTATTCCACCTGCCTCCCTCCTCCTCCAGTCACTTTTGCAAACTGAGTAGATGCAGTGAAGTTGTTTGGGTGATTTTTATTTTGATAATTTCCCTGCTGGTCTTAGTTAGAGACACAGACACACAGACATGACAGGCTCCACACATGCCCAGACACACAAATCAATGCAAAAAGAGAATTTTTTTTTTCAGTCAACATCCCCACAAACACACCCAGCACTCACAGAAACATGAAGAAAGACGACTCAATCCTCTCCTCCCCTCTAGCTGACCAGAACTGAAGGCTCCTATTGAAACACACATTGTCACTGTGGATCTCACCAGCATCTGGTCTGTGACCTCCCTCCTGCTCAATAAGCAGCCTCTGAACCTCAGTGTTCTCCAGGTGCTGGCACCCAGATCTCTCATCCCAGTCACCTGGAAGCTCACTGGGACTGAGACTTGAATTTGGAATAGAGAGGATGGCTGGAAATAGGATTTCCTGATGATGTAGGACAGATTGTAGTGATCTAGCACTATCCACTCACCAGTAACATGGTAACACATATCCAGCTCCTTTCTCCTTTATTTCCTGGCTTTTTTCTCCCCAGTTCAACTTAGTACCTCCCTTTCCCCACTTTCAATTCTTCCCCTAATCATCCTATAAGTAAGTTTGCACATTTACAGAATCTTCTTAAAGGTCTTACATCCTAAATTTTACAAAATCTTAAAATGCTCTTCCCATGTTAAATCCTGCATCCCATTATGCAAACAAGCTGTTTAGGTGTCTGGGCTTTCTGTGGGCAGAATGTCCATGGCTGGCTCCTCTTGGTGGGCTCCATTCCAGGATGATTGGGTCCTTCTCCTTCGAAGATCTGTTCATCCCTCTGGTATCATTGTTCAGGTTTTCAGCATGCAGATAGATGCTCTATCTGTGCTGAACATTTTGTGCTCCATTTCCTCATCATAGATGTTTTCACCTCCATCAGCATTTAGCATCTCCCTAATTGTCTATTTTTAAGGTATTTCTTCATAGCTTCTCATTTTTTAACCAAGCTGCTTATTTTTCATGAAATCTGAAGAAAAAAAATGGGGTTTTTAGTTTTTCAAAATCAGCAAGTGGCTGTGTCCTGCAGCCCTAGAAAAGGTTATTGCAGCAGCACTCCAGCAGATGGCTGGCTTCTGTCAGGAATAAAACTTTCTCAAGGAAAGCACGTCATGCAGCAGCACATTTTCAGGAAAGAGCAGAGATTTATTTCCTTCAGCTATTGATTAATACAGCAGCTCTCTTTCCACTCTGGATTCGTTAATGAAAACAACCCTGTGGAGCTCAAGGAAGACAAATATGACAAAGCAAAGCAAATTGCTGACATGAAAAGATTCACAATCCCCTAAAGAAAAGCCACTAAAACTCCATTCCTGGTTCAGCTCTCCTTTTTAAGGACTGGTACTGCTAATCACAGAACCATGGGATCTGCTGAGTAGAAAGGGATCTGCAGGATCATCGAGTCCAACTCCTGGCCCTGCACGGCACCATTCCCACCATGAGTCTGAGAGCACTGTCCAAACACTCCTGGAGCTCTGTCAGGCTCTGGGCTGTGACCCCTTCTCTGGGGAGCCTGTTCCAGTGCCCAACCATGCTCTGGGGGAAGAGCTTTTTCCAAATATCCAACCTAAACCTTCCCTGACACCACTTCAGGCCATTCCCTCGGGTCCTGTCACTGTCACCAGAGAGCAGAGATCAGTGTCTGCTCCTCCTCTTCCCTCCATGAGGAAGTTGTAACTACAATGGGGTCTCCCCTCAGTCTCCTCTTTTGGAGGCTGAACAGACCAAGTTCATGTTCTTCACAATTTTATTCTGGATGAATTCTTTCTAGGTCATGCTAAAATATAAGTGCTGTTCTCCTTCCCTAGAACCAAAGGGAAAAGGCTGAGTGTAGCTCAACAAACAGATTTGATTTGTCTCAGCAGGCGAAGGAAAGATTAAATAAGAATGGTCAAGTGAGATGATCTTATAGTTCTTGAGCATTTAATACATGAGTTGAGTTAAGTTGAAGTGAGTGTGCTCAACAGTAAAGAAAGCAAACCTTCAAAAACTGGAAGCTGTTGGACTCAGGTTGCTTCAAACACAAATGTGCCCTGAAATCTTTCAGTCTCACTGCATGGAAAAGTAGATAGCTACCAATTCTTCCCAACTATTGAAGTGAACTGGAGAAAAAGGGCCCTGAGTTCAAGTATCCAAAAGGATGTACCTGGAAGCCCATCCAGAACCAGCTCACTGGTGCCATCACTGCTGTCTCTGCAATAACTAAGCTGACAAACAATTTGATGTTTGCCACTGCAGTCAATAAAGGGATGAAGCTATAACCAGGGAGCCACAGCTGTGGGGTGGATCACAGAAAACAGGGTTGAATGGACTTTCAGAGACTCCCACCTACTCCATGTTTCTGCTCCATACAAATCTGCTCTAGCAGTGCTTTTTCAAATTCTAACCCGTACCCCTCCTCAACCTATACTTTCAAGAATAAATATTTCATTACTATTTCTTTCTGGTTTTACTCTGACAGTTTATCTCCCTAAAGACAGCTGAAACCCACTGCTTGTTGACCTAACCCAGATGGGTATGCAGGAAAATCTACTGCCATTCTCCTTTCAGCAACTCCTACATATTTCAGGACTTCTGCCATGTCCACCCTCAATTTCCTCTTTGCTAGGCTAAACAATCCATTCCTTTCAATCTGTTTTCTTAGGTTATGTCTTCCTGACTTCTGAGCATTCATCCAGCTCTCTGAATAATGCCCAGCTCAGCCACTTTATTCTTGTAATTCAGAGCCCAAAGCAGGACACAGCCCTGAGCGTTGTAAAAAGCTGAAGTTTAGGAGTTGTGGATAAACAACTTTGAGTTTGCAAATGAAAGCAGCTGTTCTGCCACGTGCCTGTTGTCAGTGCAACCCAGACTTGTCTTTTTTTTTTTTTTTTTTTTTTAGTGTAATGCTCTCTCCAGGTGAAGAGGTGAAGGGATTAAACATATCTGCCTGTATTCCAAGTAACTCTCGAGGAATTTTTATTTGGAATGTGAACAAACCCATGAAAGCAGATTGAAAAATGTACTCTAAAAAGTATTTTGAAGGCTCTCTTTCACATCCTATCTGCACCTCAGGAAAAAACAAACCCATAGGTCCTCCAGGGGGGTATTTTCTGTCTGATGGTTGTCATCTTTGATAAAGATGGTCCCATTAACCTCATAGGCAATCACTGTGGGATGCTGTGGGAATGGAAAAGTGTTTTAATCCTACGAGAGAGAGAGATTGGCTAATGCTTTTAAATCTGATAGATTATGTCCTCTTTTAAAAGCCTGGTATAATTCTCACTCATGGAGCTTGATCAGGTTCTCAGACTGATAAATTTTGGGATCCAGAAGTCTGTGACATCCCATTAAAACAATTTATTCACCTTCTTTAAGAAGTAATGGATGAGCAGAAACAGGGGAAGTGACATAATGGTGCTTTCTGACTTATATTGGTTTTTGGTAAGGCCTGATGTGACATTTTCAGATATACACAATGAGCAAAAGATGACAGGTGGATGACAGATTGGAAAATCACTCCCAAAAGTATTAGTCAGTTTGAGTGGAGATGCTGAATCCACAGTTACTGATATGTCTTCATTAAAGACTTCAATGATGGAAGAGAGTGAATTTTAGTAAATGTGTAGCTAACACCAGGGGGGAAAAAAAGTTGAGAATAAGTTATTTCTATTTTTTTATGTCTATTTATGAATGGATGACTATGTGCACCTACTAAAATAGACTTAAATAGACTAATTAGAGAAGTGTGAAAAAAGCAGCAAGGCTGGCAAAAGCTTTTGAGGATATGAAATAAGAATACTGAGGAACAACTCAATAATGCTCTTTAGGACAAACATTTTAATGGGGCATGTTGTGATAGGTTTATGAGTAATAGTTTAAAGCTAAATATTAAGAAAATATTAATTTCTGAGGGCAGTCATCATTATCCAGATTTTGCTTGGTGTGTGGGGAAGGTGAGACCTCTTACAGTCATCACAAGCTGTAACACCTAAATGGGATTTTCAATTTGGGAGAAGAGCTCCCAGCATTGACAGAAGAAGGAGAAGGTCTCAGGCCCCCTTTGATGCCATCAGTTAGATCCTACAGAGGAGCCATTCTTTGAAGCTGTACTGAACAATTCACCAAAATTACTGAATCAGTTTTTGGCTCCGTTGTCATATTTCCTTTCATCACTAGTGAAAACAATTATAAAAAACCCATGAAGAATGTGATGGGGCTTTTCACCAGACCCACAAAACTGTTATATCATTAAAAGGAACACAACAAGCTGGAAAGACCAGGCAGAGATTAATGCCCTGTCTGATGAAACAAGAGCAATTCTTTAACTGCTCTGACATTTGGGAGGGCAAAGATGTGGAAAAGGTCAAATGTGCCTTCCCATTTCTTACCTGCACTTGCTGATCATGATTGATTGTTGTGTCTGGTGCTTTCCACATTTGTTGCTACTAGAAAAGAGTCTGGCCTTGCCCAGGTAGTCCCCAGGTGCAGTCCCTTCCTTCAGGCATGCCATGACTGGGTATACTGGGAAAACCTGAAGGTCAGACAGTTATTCTGTGCATGAGCTAGCTTAGAGAACTGGGTACAAATTTCATGAAGAATCTAGAAAGAAGATCAAATTGCATAACAAAGTTTTGCCCCAACATAAAATTTATCAAAAATCCTCAAAATTAAAATTTTCACATTAAAAATACTGAGTGAGAAAGGGAAATTTCCACAGGAAATTCTTGTAGTGAGGCTTTTCACCTTATGTTGATGCTGCTGGGTTTCTTTCCTTATTTTATTATTTCTATATCTTTGTTTCATAGGACAATTGAATGAATCTCCTCATACACCTATCTGTGATTCAAAACACTGGTGTCTAATCCAGAAAATCACTGCTGTCTTCTTTTTCCTATAGTCTGGCTATTAATCCTCCTCCATAATTTCTTGGGCTTTTCTTACTGTACCTTTTCTTTTGTAGTGACCGTCAGTGGGGATGTGCATGTCCCTAACAAAACTGCCTTCCTTTTCCATGCTCTTCTGGGTCCATGTTATATCTGATTTACTGCAGGTAACTCCCAGATGTAGATTTCCAGCAACAGGCAGCAGAATTCTACAGCAGAAAAGGAAAAATCTCATTCTGGAAAATACTAATGGGCAGGAAGGTCAATTATTCCATTGCAATTAAAGCCTGTGAAATTTCATTTGGAACACTGGGTGTTGTTTTGGGCCAAGATTCTGAAGTCTCTCATGTTTGCTCTTAGACTTCTCATTACAGCTTCATCACTTCCTGCAAGAAAAAGCAGCAATGGATAATGACCCAAGGGCTTTACCAATGTAGGAAATATTCTCACCACATCTCATCTCACTACACCTTTCACCTGGGCTCCAGTGAGGCATCAGACTTTGCTCCTCATCAGTCTGATGAGGAGCTGCTGAGGGAAGTGGAGCTGTTTAGCCTGGGAAAGGAGGCCCAGGGGGAACCTCATTACCTTTACAATACCTGAAAGGAGGATGTAGACAGGTGGGGGTCAGTCTCTTCTCCCAAGTAATAAGCAAGAGTTTGAGAGGAAATGGCCTCATGTTGTGCCAGGGGAGGTTTAGATTGGATATTAGGAGAAATCTCTTCCCAGCAAGTGTTCTTAAGCTTTGGAACAAGCTGCTCAGGGAAGGTGTTGAGTCACCATCCATGGAGGTACTTAAAAGACTTGTGGATGTGTCACTTAGGGACGGGGTTTAGTGGTGGAGTTGGCAGTGCTGGGTCAATGCTCCTGAGGGTCTTTGCAATTCTGTGATTCAGTGGTACCTCCCTGAGGGAGTGCAGCTTATCACACCAGCCAAAGGAGCAAGATCTCATCATTTACCTGCTGAACTTGTATTTTACTTTGAACAGCACCTCTGCTTTTTCATCTGCACTTCAGGGAAAAGTTCTATATTGGGAAGATGCAAAGGTTTCCCAGAAAAACAAATGACATCAGGAACCTTACAAGCACATTGTCTTTTTAATATATTCCACTTTCCTGGAAAATTATGCCAGTTTTTCAGGTTCCCCCTCCAATGCAAGTGGCAGCCTTCTACCTTACTTTGAGCTTCCTACAATGCTCAGTGCAGAGCTTCACATGGTCAGAAGTCACCTATGGAGTCTCACTGGGTTGGGTACAAGCAGATCTTGTCCTAGAAAACAAAGTGAATAACAGCAAGGCAAAATTATCTAACACTAGTGATGCCTTAAGTTTTAGCTTTCATATTTTCCAGATTCTGTACTGCATTAGTGTATAACTCTGAACTTCATATAAAGTGCTAGCAAGTTCTCCTCACAGCTTAGTCAGACAAAACAATCCTTTTCCAGGCCCAGAACCAAGGACATCATTGCAGCTTCAGGCCCAAAAAAATATAAACAACAGAGAATTGAGGAGAGCAAACTGGGAGGATAGGACTTCATTAATCTGAAGCTGTAATTAGACAATTAACCCCAATGTGTAAATGGACCAAAACTTATAAAAGTGGGAAAACTTGTGACCCTGAGTCCATCTTGGGTGGAACCATGGACAGGCTCTTGCACTGCCCAAGGTGTGTCCTTTAAAGGCCTTTTTAATAAATCCCTGCTTTATTCCTTTAACACTGCCTGGCCTCTGTTCTAGGCAGCCTCTTTAGGCATCAGTAGTAAATAATTAATGTTAGAAGAGAGATCAACCAACTGTACATAGAGACAGAAAGCCTTAGGACACTAAAGGAGGAAACAAAACTGCAGATGAAATTCCTTACCAATAAGTATAAGATGCATACACAGAATGATAAATTTTGACCCAGTTGTTAGAAGATGTTGGGATTACAGTAGGAAAGTCCATGAAATCCTCAGTAGCAAAGACAGGAGCATGTTGCAATTATGAGGAAAGAACTGAGACCAAAGCAGTAAGAACTAAGTCACCAGATGTTTAGATCGTGGCAGGAGCAAATCCTAACTCCTGCCTTTGTTGCTTCCCAAACAATTCCCAACCTTAAGATGAATAAACTGAAATTTGCAAAGGCACAGAGAAGACTGGCAGGGATAATCAGAATTTTGAGGAACTTTTCACATGAAGGTCAAGAAAATAGTGTGCTATTGTCCTGCAGGAAACAGAGATTGAAGAGGATTGTGATAAAGGCTTAATTAATTCATGGATGATATGGAGAGTCAGAACAAGGAAGGATTGCATTCTAGCCTAATAAGGGTATTAAGGGTCATCAACTAAAATGAATAAGTGCCAAATATGTAGAAGAAGTTGTTTTTTTGCACAATGTGTCAAAGCTTTGAAACTTGCTGCAGGATCAGCTTGTCTCAATTCAAAAAGGAATTGTGAATTTCATGGGGAAGAAATCTACTGAAGGTTGTTAAGTACCATCCTCTCATCTAGGAATGAACAAAAATAAAAATTACTGGAGCAAGGGAGATTATTCTGGAAAGTTTTACTGTAGGTTCATTCTGTTTTTCTTTAGGAGTGTTCTATTAGCTATTAATGAAGTCAGGACTAGGGACTACGTGCAACACTGGTCTAACTCTGTAGAGCTCTTCTTATATTCTTCCAATTTCTGAATCACATAGAGTATCCCACAGTCTCCAAAACCAACCAGTAAAATCATTCTTCTGGCTTGCCACTCTGCCAAGGCACCCTACCATCCTGCCCTAAGGTGTTCACTCTGTGAAATTCAACCTTCTTTAAGTGCTCCTTCAGAACTCTGTTCTTTCTCCTCCAAAATTTTCCATCTGTTCATATTTTACATTGTTCTGAAGACCAAACTGTTGATCACTCAGCTGTGTACATTGATATGGACAGAAAAATCTTCAGAATTGCTCTTCTCCCTGCTTTCACCTCAACTCATCCCTCCTTTCTGATAGGACAAACCTTGACTGTTTTTCTGCCTCTTTTCTTTCAAAATGTCTTTTTTTTTTTTTCTCAATACTTTTCTCAGATTATGTCATCAAATGTGTTAGTATTTCTTTAAAGGAACCAAAAAAAATACATCAATATTTTCAATTGAAAAATGTATTTCATAGTCATAGGGTTTTTTGACCATGTTGCTCAATCTGTAAGTTCATAGCAGCTGGGTGCAAATGTTACCATCAACACTGACACTGACTTTTCTCTGTATTTTGAAGTCCAATGGACAGGAAAAAAATAGGCTCTGCTTAGTAAATATACTGTGCATGAGTTATGGATATCCATGTAATAAATTCATATATTATTTCCCTTTCACCGCGTCACCAGCTTGATGTCCTTTAACCTTTCTTCCCAGACTAATTGGAATATTTCAAACCTAGAAAAAATACCAGTCAGTTGCCATTTAAAATAAGTTTTCCTGTTTACGAATTTCTTCTTCATCTCTCAAATTTAATCCTTAAAATTTTCCTTCTATTTTTATCTTGGCTTGAGGCCATGAATAAGCCATATTCAGCCTGGGTCATTATTTTTGTCTTCTGTATATAAAAAATCTACAGAACTTTATTTTCTGGAAGTCATAGGAGAAGAAATTTGACTTTATCTTTGGATAAAATGTGATTTTTTTTTCCTCTCAACAGGATGTAAAATATAACTTACAGACCCAGGAGCTATCAACATGCAAAATTATTCCCAGTGGAAAGTTATTTCTGCATTGAAAATATCATTTTGCATTGAAAGTATATGGAGAAAAATGTTTCAGAAATATTTCTGGGCTTTTAAAATGGCTTCACAGAGAATGATAGAGAAGGGTGGTGTAAGAATGGGAAACTGGTGGAGAGGATAAACAGCACCAGCCTCCAACCATTTAACAAAATATCAGCTGAAACATTTTATGGAGTGCAAAAATTAAATGGATGATTATCACTTGTTGTGGTGTGATGTAATAGCCTGGTATCTAATTCCAATAATCACTTGCATGGGCTGCCCAGTTTCTTTGTATTTTGAGTTATCCCCTCATCTAAACTGTTCCCAGTGAAAGGTTTTACATCCCCAGCACTCACTCTTATGTGTCTCCTTTGTGTCTGACATGCACAGGCTCCCATATCTGATTTACTGCTGTCCTGCTGTGGGTGAGCTCCGTTGCAAGATCTCCAGTGTGGCTCTGGAATTAGGCAGGGATGCCCAGAACACGAAGACATTTCACTGGTGTGGAGCTGTTGCAGGACATATCAGAGTCCCAGCTGGAGAAAGAAACATTTCAGACCAACTGCTTGAAAAGGGTCTTCCAGCACAAACAAGGGTCACAGTGCTGACTGAGCCATCAGAATAAATTTCTGCTCTTGTAGGTACTGTAGCAAGGTCATGAGTGATGTCAAGAATTGTGGTCATGGAATCCTAGAATGGCTTGGATGGTGAGGGACCTCAATGATCATCCAATCCAGCATTCTGCCATGGACAGGGACATCTCCCACCAGACAGGCTGCTCAGAACCCCATCCAGTCTGACCTTCAAGGCCAGGACACAGGGTCATCAAACTGCTTAACTGTCTCCTTAAAAATATAATTTTTAATATGTTTATTGGCACATTAACTGTAGAATAATAAACATATTTTTCTTCTTCCTCTTCTGGTTCTCTTTTCCCAGGCAAAACTGTCAGAACCAGAGGAAATGGCATCAAGTTGTACCGGGGGATATTTAGATGGAATATTTGGAAAACTTACCAAGGGTAAGGGTGACAAGCATTGGAATACACTGGCCAGGGAAGTGCTGGAGTCACATCCCTGGAGACACTTAAGGCCATGTAGATGTGGCACTTGAGGACGTGGTTTAGTGGTGAACTCGGCAGTGCTGGGTTAATGGTTGGACTTCATCTTAAAGAGCTTTTCCAACTTATGATTCCATTATTCTATGATTCTTTAATTCTTGTACCTGTTCTGCTTGTCTCTAATTAAAGAATAACTCTTTGATTTCAATGCAATATTAGGTCTAAAGAAATAGACAATATATGTAAAAGTAAAATTACCTAGAGAGACAGTGTATAGTCTGTATCTTTTCACTTAGTCTGCATTACATTCTCAAGAAGAGGGAGAAAAAAGTAATTCTGCTCATGTTTAAAGGTGAAATGCAGACAACAAAGGATTGGTGATGTTCAGCACTGAGTTCTGTCCTGAGCAAATGTTGATGATGATGGGATCTTATGAAATACTACAGTTTTTATGTGGTTTACATATTAACTTATAAAATCAAAGATTAATATTTTATTAAATGTGATTTTTATTAAAAAATATTTTTTTAAATTATAAAATGTGAAAAAATAATCAGAAGTTGGTGACTGAGAGATGGATAAACATAAACACTGTGCTTTAGAGAGATGGAGAGTTATGAGACTACCCTTAGATAAGTCAAGAAACAAGAAATACTTATAAGGATTATTTGTGTGAGTTATCATTGTTCTTACAACCATTTTATATTAAATGGGGTTTGGGTATAGCTGGGCACAAACTATATGTGGCTCAAGAATCAGTTGGTTTTTCTGAAGAGTAGGAAGGAAATACTGAAAGCTTTTCTCATGATCATGGTAGATTTTTCCATTTTTGTTGCCATTTCTCTTCACTCTTGAAGATGTTATTTCAAAACTTACTGTAGGATTAGAAGAAATTTTATTTGTTTTTAAATTAACTTTATGAGTCTTTTCTTCACTATGAGGATTCCATAATTCATGACTTTGTAATTTGCAACATTGGATGAAAAGTTGTATGCCATGTTCATCCAATGTCAGGATTTAGAAATTACAAATCCTATAATTCACTAACAACAAGAAAGTAAGATAAGAACAAGACCAAAACAGAATACTGTCATGATACATGAGTCCTATAAAACCTACAGAAACTAAAGTGTGGCATGCAGCACAATAACATAAAATATATTCTTCTGCAGAATTTAGTCTTTTCCTTTCATTGCTCTCAATGGGTTTTGGCATAGAAAATTCTACGCTGCAGGGAAGAGAACATTTCTTTGCTAGGTAGACTTTTTCTTGAGAGAGACCATTTGGATCTGCTTCATGCCTTGAAATGTAAGCCTTTAGGGACTACAACACACAATGTGCACAAGAGAATGTATATAAAGATAAAAAAGGCATAAGAGTATTCCCCAGTGATGCAAATCCTTGTTTCTTAAGAATTTATGAGTTGCCAGCACACAGCTACTGATCTGAGCCTTGACAGCATCAGAATTTTCAGGGAATTTGTCTAAGAAACCTGTCAGAGCCCTGAGACACCATTAACTGGACAGAAGGGAATGCCAGTTATATCTGTGATCGAACTGGGTGTTACAGGAAGCAAAGGCACTGTGATTTGCAGACTGCATAATTCCTGGCAGTGAACTACTGCAGGATATGTTGCCACAAAACGTTTGTAAGTAACATTTATCTGGTAAATTTACCAAAGAATAAAGGACTGTGAGCAGTTCAAGTCACACACCATGACTTTGTGAGGAAATCCCTGTGCAACAATCACAGACTGAGACCCCCTTCTCAGGAAGCATTGTGGAATGATTACTGTTTTCCTATACACCTGCTGAGGCATCTGTTCCTGGGGATGAGATATCAGGCTACACAGACCTTCTTCTCCATGCAGTACATCCAGCTTTTATATTCCTAACCCCAGGCTGAAAATGGAAATCAAAGGCTCACAATCAGAACAGAAAGAACTGAAAAATGTGGGGAAATGGAGTTATGTATCTGTGCATCAATATTTGTCGTAATCCTCTGAGCTGCTGATTTCAGTTTCCAGCAGAAATCCTAATGAGACAGCAGCTTGAATTGCCACTACATGTTTATGCTTCTTCCAGATCATTGGAGACAAAGTATCTGCAAAGAGAAATGATTCTGTTAATCACCTTGGTACATTCTAAAGAGAAGTAACAACTGAGCTTGCTGTAAGAATGTTGAGAGATGATTATTATGCGCAGTAAATGAAATACTAACCACTGCAAGATCTAAATACAAACCAGGCCACTGCTACAGACTGAGGGAGGATATTAGGCTTTCTTCATTGTACACAACACCCATCTGCCATACACCACTTGATTTAATCTCTTACAACAGATGAAGCTAATGTGACAGTGAGAAGATGCTTGTTTGAGAAAAAATATTATTGGGAAGGTGAAGCTTCAGGGAGAAAACCATCAGCACCGCATAGGCTTAACATTTGTACATCAGGTAAAGATAATATTTGATAAAATACTGGGTTGGATAGTGAAGCAGCCTGAAGAAGAAGCGATGCAGAAAGCCAGTATAAAAAACAGCACTCTGTTACGGGAAAAGTTTTGCTTTGCTGCTTCACTTTGGAGCTGAGCAACCCCCTGCCCTCCTTTATCTTTCTATAGAAACATTAGGGTTGAAAAATACCTCTAAAACTGAGTGAAACCATTAACTCAGCATTGCCAGATGCACCAAACCATGTCCATATGCACCACACCTACAGGTTTTGTGAGCACTTCCAGGAATGGTGATTCCACCACGTCCTCAGGCAGCCTGTTCCAGTGCCTGCCCACCCTTCTGATGCCATTTGTGAGGGCTGGAATGGGGTCAGTTGGAGACAGAGGATTCCTTCTCACATTTATAGATGCATATGCAGCATTAAATACTTCATTTGTTTTTCATAGACCAATGATTTTAGCTGATTCTGATGGCAGAGATGTGAATAAACCATGCAACCACTCCAAAATCTGGGCACAGGTCAGCAAGGCTGTGAGTCCTCAACAAACCTCTTACCTTCCTGCACTCATGGATGTTTTCTTTCATGCCTCTGAACAGATTGTCTAATCACCTGTGCCTAAAATGCAAACCTGTCAAGAAATTTTAAACATCCACACAATGAACACAAACCTCAAGTCTCAGTTCAGTAAATACAGCAAAGTGCTTTGGTGGCTCAGGCTCTAACTTGTATTGAGGTAGAGATCCCTGAAGGAAACCTGAAAGGGAAAAGCAAAGGTGATGTTCTTTTGATATCCACATAGAAGTTGAATAATGTGTTCTGTCCAAGGAGTGGAGGAACAGAGAGATTAACAGGTCTCTTAAAAAATGCAAAGGAAGGTCATGAGTTGGTCTTAACATACAAAAGATAATAAAATTACACTTTGTCTCATCAGCAGTAGCAGGGATGAGACTGGGCTGAGTGAACATGTCACTGGCAAGAGGGGTTAGAGAAGACACTGGAGAGCTGCCTTTCCAACCACCTGACTGGGTAGAAATCTGCTCCATTTAAGCACATTTCAACTTAAAATATATGTATAATGTTGAATGCATGTTCCAAGCAAATTCTGAAGTTTAGCAAGCTGAATTCAGTCAATGATTTCTCTTTGCAAAGCAGAAAACTTTGTGGGCAGGTATCTGCAGTGCTCCTGCAGCTTGAGGGTGAGCTGTAAGACAAGAGAAACGACTTTCTGTAATTGTTGCTATCACGTAGTAGACAGACAGAAAAACCCCATCAAACCTGCCACCTGTCACCAAAGCTGTGTGGGTTTTCATGGATCTGAGCAGCCACAAACCTGCTGACATCAAAGGCCTCAGGCCTGCTCTGGGAAATTACAGCAGAGACAGGAACATCTTCATAACCTGGTCTAGATCCTGACCCACTGATCTGCTCTAGGTGCAACTGTGCTTATGATAGAATCAGAATGGTTTGGGTTGGAAGGCACCTTAAAGATATTCAGTTCTAGCCCCCCTGCCATGGGCAGGGACACCTTCCACTATCCCAGGTGGCTCCAAGCCCTGTCCAACCTGGTCTTGAGCACTTCCAGGATGGGGCACCCAGCACTTTTCTGAGCAACCTGAGAAAAGATGCTTACAGCCATGCTAAAAAAAAAATGCACAGGCATTTTTTTTATGCTTTGTATGTCCTTTGGGCATGATGAAATGCTTTGTATGTCCTTTGGGCATGCTTTGATAGCTTTGGTTTGGGGCAGACATCAGTCCCGTCTGGGGGACACCCGCCCCGATGGGAGCTGTGAAGGCTGTGCCGGGGCAGGAGCTGCAGGCAGCGGCACAGAGGGGACGGGGCCGTGTCGGGAGGAGGGGTGAAGGAAGAGCGGCTCCAGCTCACAAGTCAGAGCCGAAATTCAAGCAAAAAATAACCCAGCCGAGGGCTTCTTATTTAGACAGTGAGCTCAGGGAGGAGGTAAAAGCAGAAACCACCTGTTTGCTAAAACAGAAAGGGCGTTTGCTCCCGACACAGCGGGGACTCGTCTCCCCCGATTCTCTGCCCTTCGGGGAGCACATTTCTGTACCCCTCGGGCCGGGACTCCCAGTGCTCTTCCCTCGAACCTGTCCCTCGTCGCTCACAGCTCCCAGCCCCGTGTCCCCCAGCCCACACCCCCGGGCCGGTCAGTCCCAGCCCCATCCCCGGCTCCCCCCGCCCCCGGCCCGCAGCGGGGCCCGCAGCCCTGCCCGCCCCCGCTTCCCCTCCCCTCGCTCCTTAAACCCGCGCTCGCCCTGCCCGGCCCCTCTCCGGCATCGCCGCCGGCCCGGCCCGGCCCGGCTCCGCGCCCGCTGCTGCCGCCAGCCCCCGCTGCCTCTCTTCCCTTTCTCATCCCTTTCTCATCCCTTTCTCATCCCTTTCTCTTCTCTTTCTCTTCTCTTCCTCACGCACAGAGGATGCAGCGTTTTGCCCGTCCCCATCACTGACATGTCCCTGTGAGTGCGTGTGTGCGCAGGGGGGCCCGGGGGAGTGTGTCTGTGCGTGTCCGTGTGTCTGTCCGTGCGCTGCTGCCCTGCCCGCCCATCCCCGCCAGGCTGACAGCTCCGCAGGGCGCGCCCGGGTCAGGAGCCGGGCTCCAGGTGCCACTTGGGGTGGTGCGGTGTCTGTGCAGGTAAGAGGACATCGCTGGGTTTGCAAACCTGGCTCCCGGGGCACTGCAAATGAACTCAAACTCTGCTATGTCGTTTTATTTTCATTTTTTCCCTCCTCAGCAGGGAGGAGTACCAAATTCAGAGGGCTACTTTTTTTTCTTTTTTTTTTTTTTTTTTTTTTTTTTTTTTTTAACCACGCAAACATGCAGGGGCAGAGTCTGTCTTTTACAAAGGAAATATAGCAGGAACTGTGTTCCATTATTCTTATGCTGGATTTATTTATTTCTCATTTAGTTAACAAAGTTTTCAGACCAGAGTGTGCTAGGTGAGTTGGTCACCCGAATCAGGTCTGGTGAGCCCTCAAATTGGGACTAGCAGATGCAGAAAACTTCACTGCAGGTGATAAAGCAGTGGCTGAGGGATGTGTAATGCCTTCATTGAGGAAAGCCATTGACAGGAGCTTGACAGATGTCAAGATTACACTGTAATCACTGTTTTCATGGTTGGTTCTCCTAACATAAATACCTTGGGAGTTTGATGACCTTACACCTTTTTGTGTTCTGTCTTTGTGTTGGTGCAGTTTCTCAGTATGTGGGAATACATTGCTGTGCTAACAAGGTGTTTTCTCCACATTTATTAGAAATGTGCTGTGGCTCACCTTCTAGCTGTACCCTCTAAGTCTTCCTCTAAAGTGCCTAATTCATCAGTTCCTTCTCTTTGAGTTTTTACATAGCTGGAGTTCTTAAAAGAGTGTAGTGACTGCTGACACTTCACAGCATTAGCATGCACATGGTGCTGCGCCTGTTTGCATGTATTTTGATTAAAACCTTAAAATAACACAGCCCATCTGTGCAGTGTGGACACTTGTGGGATCATTCTTGGCAAGATGCACCTGCAAAATGTATCTGTGTTACTCAATGTGCTCAATTAGCAACCAAAATTACTTTAGGTGCATGCCTGAATTTCCCTTTTCTCTTTGATGAATGACTGTTTAGACATCTGTTTTGGAGGAGTTTGTATAGATACTAATTGATAAAATAATAGGGAGAAGTGTTGACAAATAGGTCAGGCAGAAAATTGCAAGGTTTATGCCACTTCAAAAGCTATATGACTTCTTATTTTTTTTTCTTAAATAATAGGCATTTAGTAGTTTTAACTAAGCTTTCAATCCTACCAACTATCATATGTATTTTCCATTAAGATGTTGCTATTCTGAATATACAAATACTAATGTTTGGACAGCTGGGGCAGGGTTCTGAGTAACTTCCAGTTAGCCATATCAAATACATGAAGTTAGATTTTATGTCAATGAAGTGTTTATGGAATATTATTGCAACAGAAACTCCTGAGTATGTGTTGTAGATTCACTGTGCATCCTCAGTGAGTGCATTGTGCTCTATTGCTTCTCGCAAGAGGCAGTGTTGGATGTTTTGGCCTCCTTGGTGAAATGGAGAAGAGTCCAATTCTGAGCTTAGGAATGGGCAGCCCACCAGATGATGAATGCCATCTGGTTTTGTGGAGAATTACTCCAAGTAGCTTGCAGACAGGCAGTTCTCAGCACACTGTGGAGCAAAGGGAGGAAACCAAGTCTTTTGACTTTTAAACCAGCAGATGACAGTGCCTCTCTCTCCTGGGATCAGTTTGGGGCCAAATCTTGTTTGTTTCAACAGAAAATAATATTCTCTCTGTTTTGAGTGATTGTCTCTTGAATGTGAGTGAGACCTGTGCCATGAATGAGCCTTTGGGTTGGAACAGCACATCTGATGGAGGACTCATTGCAGGGGAAGCATCTCTCTGACTCATGTTACCCTGACTCATGGTACTACAGTGGAAGGAAACCTCCCCAGTGGGGATCCAACGGAGGAAGAATGAGGTGGAAGGATTAGTTAATTTTTTTGGTCTGTGAGAAGGCTTTTATGAGCTCAGAGACCCAGACAATGAGTGGCTGAGCATGTCTATAGCACTTGTACATACACATAAGTATTTTCTTACCTCTTCTTGCTTTTCATACAGTTTTAAGGCAAACATCTTTGCTACATGCCAGAGCTAGCTTTTGATTCTGGAGATTATGATACTGAAAATAGTAGGACTAAAAGAACCCTTTTGTTTCCAGCATGTGATAACTTTCTTGCTCAAATATATTCCTGAGATTTGTTCCATAATTATCTTGGCTTCAAAGGACATTTCAATTTGTCATACTGTCTGTAATGCTTTTTCTAATACTTGGTTTGATTAATCGCTGCTGGGTGATAACAATTCCTCCTGTTTAAAGACCATTTTTGAATTCTTCCCATTTCTCACAATGAGGAGCAAAACCTTTAAGGAAAAACTTACATTATATTAACATTTTGTCTGTACCGCCACACCTGGATGATACAGGTGGTACTGGGCTATTTCAGCTCTTCAGGCAATGCCAAATTCCCCAGTCATTCTTACATGAACTTTATTATGTATTGTCTCCTATGACACTGAAATATCTCCTTCCAGGCTTCCCAACCCTCTTTTCCATTGCAATGAAATTCAGTGGTGCATTTTTGTCTTTAAAACTGCCTCTTTAGAGAAGGCTGATTCCTGCAGGTCTTTCCATGGCTGAGTGAGTCTCAAAACAGGAATGTTGGGTGGTGACTGGGTGCTGGTCACTTTGTATTAGGCACTACCCACTGTTAAAAAGATGTTTTGGACTTGAGAACTCAAATTTGGGGAGTGAGGAAAGGGGGAGAGATCATCTACAGAAATCACTGAACTGTAACTGAGGAACTGGGAATGGTTTTTTTTTAATTCTTGTAGCATATGTAGGTACAGCAGGAAAATGGGCATATTGGAAATTGGTCCTTTTGGGACACAAATGCATTCTAGCAATTTTCTTCATCATATGCTTCATTTGATTTGGTGTTTTCCTAGAAGCTTCTTCCAGTTGCTGCTGGAAGTTTAGTGATCCCCTTCAGTGGAAATCACATCAGGCTTCTGAAGCTGGCAGGAGCAAAGGTTGGCTGAGGTGGCTGTCCCAGCTCTGTGAGTGGAGCCAAGCAGAGAAATGTCTTCTGCAGAGAGAAACTTCTGCAAGGATCTCCTGTTGTGCTTTTGGGAGACTTGCAGGACTTAAATCTTGAAATTATCTTTTCAAGGTACACTTAGACTTGCATTCTCCCTTGCAAGCAAGTATGAAATCTCTTATGTCAATAATCATAACATTTATTTTACAGTTCTTGATTTCAAATTTTGTTTAAAATATACTGCTAGGTTTTGGGGTTTTTTCAGTGGAGAGGAGATCTTAGTCCTAATGTTCTTGACTAATAAATGTCATCAGGGGTCAGTAAATTACAGGTGAAGTCAAGGATTTTTACTTTAAACTTGCAGACCACTGATGTGTGGTCAGGAAGCATAGACTGAGGATGTTACACTGACAGCCTCTGGCAAGTCACTGATTCTGTGAGCAGTCAGTTCTTCCAGCTGTGAATAAGAGACAATATTAAAAGGAGATTTTATATTAATTGTAACCTTAAGTTCCTAAAAATAACCCAGACAAATCAGAAGGTTTATATAAGTTCAAAGCATCCTGATTTATTTTTAATTGAATATTATGTTCTCAAAGAATTGGCGTGATTTCTAGAATTTGAGTGGTGAAGAGAAACTAGCTGGAGTTGATTTTCTGAAAAGTATAGAATCAGAGAATAATAGAACTGTTTAGTTTGGAAAGGACCCCTGTCACGGTTGGACACTGGCACAATGCCAGTGCTTCCATGAAGATACCTTCTCTCTGGTTTCTGCTGTGAGATGTGATTAGGAATAAGCAAAGCAGGCTCTTACTTAGGGAAAAAGAACCAGAACTTTATTAACTACTCTACAACTACAGATAAAAAGGAACACACACATACAGGGAAAATGAAAACTTCACAAGTGCATTTCTTCTTCTTCCCACTAAATTTCTAACACAATACATTTGGTTCTTCAAATCACTAACTCTCGGTCTAGCACTACTTTTTAGACAATCAATCTTCAGTTCATCAAGAGGAGAGGAGTCTTTCTTGTGCCATGGGCTTCCTCTGGAAACACAGTCGAAGCTTCGTGTGTTTCTGTGTCACTCGTGGCACTGCCTGGAGAACATCTGCCATCGTGACTTCTTTTTTTTCATGTCCAGTGCTCTCACCACTGAACACGGACCAGAGCTGCTTCTAGGGTTGTCTTTTAAGGATGCTCTGTCCCGATCTAAAAAAAGGCACAGTCTCTCTTTTGGGACACCTGTCCCCACAATCTCTCTTTTGGGACACCTGTCCCCCCCACATTTTTTCACAAGCGGCCGGCTGAACCCCCCCCTCTTCTCCGTCCCAGCCGTGCTGCCGGCACAGGCCCATGTTTATCAAGCTTCAAGGTTACAGTCCCAGGCAGCGGCTCTTTCTCTCTCTCTCTCTCTGTGTCTCTCAGGGGAGGCTGCCTCATGGCTCCCGGTGTCTCTCTCTCTCTCTCTCTCTCTTCCACCCTTCCACCCCCGGGCTCAGGCCTACCTCTCCCGGCCACATGGCTTTCCCCTCCCCCTGCCCAGCCAGCAGCTGGGCCAGGGGAGAGACCCGAACTCTTTCCCGCCGGAAACCCAAGAGAACCCTCCCAAGAGAGAGCTCTGCTTTTAACCCCGTGTTCTCAGAAGCGTGTCCATGTCCCAATGGCCAAGTTAAATGCCAATATTAAAGTCTGAATATCCATTGGCCAAAAACACAACATCCCAAAAAACACATTTCTTGTCAAACCACCACAACCCCTAAGACCATCAAGTCCAGCCATTAACCCATCACTGTCATGTCTACCACTAAACCCTGTCCCCAGTACCACATGCATTTTAAATGCTTGCAGGGATGGTGACTCCACAGCTTCTCTGGGCAGCCTCTTCCAATGCTTGACAACTCTTTCAGTGAAGAAATCCTTCATAATCTCCAATCTAAACCTCCCCTGGTGCAATTGAGGCAATTTCTTCCTTCCTGTCCCTGTTACCTGAGAGAAGAAACCAGCCTCCTCAGAAGTCTTGGATTAAGAGATAATAATGGAGCACCAAGACCCCTGCAGCTCTTGTTTTCTGTCTCAGGACTGTTCCTTTATGTGATCTCCTTTGCCCTTGTTGGTGCAGATTGCCATGGGGGTCCTGATCAGCAATTGCAAACCCTGGGCTGGCAATCACAGCAGAGGAACTGGGGTAGGGGAGCATGCCCTGATTTCTTCTCCCTGCTTTACTCCTGATGTCCAGCTCCACCAACTAGGCTGAAAAAATTTATCATGTGAATGTGAGCCACGAAACAGGAGGGATAGCTCTGCTTGTGGGACAAGTTGCTTAGTGGGACAAGTTGCTTATTCCTTTCTAGTCTGAATACAAGGGTGGGAGTGGGCTGATAATATTTTTTTTCAGTATCAGTAAAAGGTCAATTGCATAGCTCCTACTTCACCTAGGAAAGAAAAAGCATGCACACACTATTATTGCCCTGAGAAAACTGTCAGTAGGTGGGTACATCACCTACCAGGGACTTATGTTATAGCTTAGAGATTTAATCTGGAGTGAGAAAAAAAAGAAACCACTCCTCTCTCTAAGAACCATTGTTGATATGCAACAGGTATGTGGTTTGGTGGACAATTAACTTCACAAATCAAGTGATGCAATTAGTGAAATATCTTTTGATTCCTTGTGCTGCTAGCTGCAACCTAAACAAAAAATGGTTGTTTAGGAGATCAAAGTGGGCTGAGTTGCTATTCTTTATTGCATTGAGGTTTTCATGGCAAATACCTGCTATCTTTGTGTACATTAACAAGGTTGTTAGATTTACAAGGCTTCTTTCTGTAAGGCAGAATGAATTCTCTCTCAAAACTTCCCATTTCTTTCCCGGTAGGGAGGAAATTCAGCAGGAAAGACTGGGCAGGTACCTGTGAGCTCTGGCACTCACTTGCAACCTCTTGCTCTACAGAAAAAAGCAAACAGCCTTTCCTGGGAGCCCACTGAGGAGTCACAAATCCCTCTCCAGGGTGTGTGGGGCTGGCCAAAAAGTGCCAAACCTGGACCTGATCTGATCACATGCCACAAAGCTTCTCCAAGCTGTGTTAGCCTTGATTATTCATTAGGAATGAATGAAACTGAGTTATGGGTCATGTTTTGCAAGTGCTGTCAGTCCTGATTATGCAGTGGTGTAGATTTCCTGTGCTCAGGGAGTGCTGTTATCACAGAGCTCATCTACTATGCAGTAGATGTAAGTTATCCTTCTCCAGCTCATCAGAATCTTATTTACTTTGCATTGATTCAGTTCCTTAGAAATTAATCTTTGATTCTTTGCAGAACAGAAGCATCCCTTGAGTTTGGTTTAAGCAACTTGATTTGATTATTGTTATGTCCTGAATATTGATTCTTAAGTGACTTTAATAAGAGATGTCAAAACTGCCTTATTTCACTTTCCATTTGAGGGCAAGTTTAAACCATTGACAGATTAAAATATTTTTGGACTGATGGTCTTTGTTCTTACCCTAGCCAACACTTGTTTGTGGTTTGACTATTTATTGCCCAAGTGCAATTTTTTCAGTGCTTAACCATGTTGAAGTATTTGCCAATTGTCAGCACCCAGGTATTTCCTTCCAGAGCAACCTGGTTAACATTGATTACCACATGATATTTGCATATTGATTGCAGAGATTTTCTTTGAGCTGTAAAGTTTCGAGGTACTGGGGGATTTCTGTTGGCTCCATGCTAAGTGTAAAACTAATTACCTCTTGTATGACAGAACTTCACTGATTCCAATTTCACCAGCAGATAAAGGCTACAAATAATCTGTGTGGATTGTCTTGATTGCCAACGCAGTTCTTAGTAATGAAACAACAGCTGGTACCTGTTTTACAGCACCTCTTGTGCTGGGTATTCCTGAAAACCTTTATCCATTTCAGTGGCAGGACTGGTTTTCTTCACATTAACTTAAATACCTTATTGAATCTTCAAGGAAAGGAGCACATGGTTTTCAGTCCTTTGTAATGCTTGATAAAAAATGTTTTTCAGTGCTTATATTTGCAAAATATACCAGAAAATCTGCAGCAAACCCCACTGACTAGGTCTAGACAGGGTGGTCAGGCACAGTGGTATTAAATTCTGACTGGGAAATTAATTCAGCACTGGCCAAGAGGCAGCAAGGCACAGCCCTTCTGTAGCCCTTCTGGAATTCCTCTGCTCCTGTGTGAGATCAGATCTGCCTCATTTCCCTGATCTGCTGCAGAGGATGCTCACTCTGAACATGGGAGCTGGTGGTGTGGCTCTGCAATGGACAGTGACGGCATGTTCCTGCAGCAAGAAGAAGAAAAAACCCATTCCTTTTGTAAAGGACAATGCTGTAACATAGATAATAAATCTGTTCTGGGAGGCTGGGGCAGGAGTGAGCTGCTCATTCCTAACAGATGGGTTGACAATCCTTGTTCAAGTCTGATGTTTCATAAACCACCTTGAGTTGTTCCAAGGCCATTTCCCTTGTCCTGCTTTGCTGTTTAGTTATGGTACCATGTCTAGAGTGTTTCTGAGAATGGTTTTTATGCTTTCTGGAGGCTTTTCTTAATTATATGGATAAGTACTTTTATGATTGATTCCTGAAATTAAAATGGTTTACAACCAGGCTTATATTATCTTCTTTGCCATCCCCTGGGTTTTTTTACTGAGTAATTTTCTGATCAGTTTGTACCCAAGCTATTTGTATATATTTCACTACTTTTTTTCTTCTTTCAAATTTGCTGTTCTGCCTTTATTTATTTTTATTGCTGCCTTTGATTTTTTTTTCTCCTTTTCAGTAGATATTTCTACTGCCATATTTTCTTCACTTAGCATCCTTTTCACTTCCCTTAGCAGCTGTTCCCAGACTATGGGCCATGACCCCAGGCAGGCTGTGGCAGTTATGAGTGGGCTACAAAATTAAGTTGCTAATTTTGGATGTGGTGACACAGGGAAGTCAAAGAGTTGTTGGTTTCCTTTGGCAGTTTTCTGAGCTAAGACTGATAACATGTAGGAAAACAGATAAAGCATCAAGTACCCTTATACCAGATGCCACTGGGATGATAAACAACTAAACCTATTTACTCTTGCTTCAATTTCTCCTCATTTCCATGTCAGTGGTTCTGTTCCCTGTGTCTCTCCCAGACAGATTTTTTGAAGGCAATAACCTGCTAAGGCAGGTCCTGCCCAGCCAAGGAAGCCACAGAGGGTGCACTGAGTTTTGGGGAGTTGTGGGAAGTCTGTCCCTCTGGAAAGAGTTGCTGGCAGTTTTGTAGATCTTCAGGATTCAGAAGGAAAAAAAAAAACAACCAAAGGCAACAACAACAAAACAAACAAACAAACAAAAAACCCCCACAAACTCCAAACAAAGCAGATCAAGAAAAATCCCTCCAAGAATAAGCAGGAATAATTCTGGTTTAACCAGTGTCTGTTTTCCCCTTAACTTGATTCCTTTGTATTTCTCTTCATTAATGAGCTGCAGATGCATCATGTCATGGGCTCAATTCCCTTAAATAATTGCAATGGCCCATGACGTGGATGCATATGACATGGGACAAAAGGCTGTGCTGCTGTTTTGTGTGGCATTTAACCCACCTGCCTCAAGCAGAGATGCTGTGTGTGTGGAGATGGGCTTTTCCTGCCCAAGATGTCATGCTGGGTCATCTCACCTTGTTTTAGGTGTCTTTTGTTGATTCTCACTTTCAGCCAGACATCCCTTGCTGCCTTAAAAATGGTGGAAAAAATACGAAGTTTTTCCGGGGCAATTCATCTGATCTGTTTGAAATAAATTACTCCCTAGAAGTGTCTGTTTGTCTTTATGGATTATAGAGGGCTGGCAGGTGGTTTACTCAGATTTAGACAACTACACTGTAAATCTCTGTATTGGTCAGATGAAGCCCCATAATTTCAGTCAGGCACAGCAGAGCCTTGGCAGGACTGGTTCCCCACAGCACTGGGAGTGCCCATGGCTGCTGACCCAATATCAGTCAATAAATTGAAAAGTTTTGCATTGATTAAAAAAGCAGTTTGGGTGAGCAGGAGGGTATGGAATAGCTGCAGAGGGGTGATGTGACTATTTTATCCCAGGTATCAGGTTTTTAGGATCTTTCAGGATATATGTGATGTGACAGTGATGTCACATAGCTCAGTGTCAGGCATGTGTAAAGGTGACAGAGGCAGCATGAGGCTGTTGGACTGCACATTATTTTTAAAAACCTCTTTCTCTCATGCAGGACCCATGGAAGAGAAGGGATTACCCTGGTTTTGGGGAATACCAGCCTTTGGGTTGATTTAGTGCAACTTTAGGACAATTCTGACACAAAGCCAGTGTTTCTCCTGCATTGAAACCCATATAACTGCTGGAACATGGCAGGCAACAATTTCCTGTGAAACAGACACTTGTGTAAATGATCATTTCACTTATTCCTGTTACAAATAGGACAAGGTTTATTAATTCTCAGTTGTCATTAAGAAGCTCCACAGACCATGGATTTTTTCTTTTGTCAGTCCAATGCTGCCTGCAACAACTTGGCCTTTATCTACTCGAGTGTCTCAATTAAAAATTGGCCTTTATCTATGGAGTCTTTCAATTAAATAGCAGTGTTATGAACACTCTTGATTCATGCCTAGGTGGGAGGATCTGTGCCATTGTGCAAACAGCTTTTCTGCCTCATTACTAGCTCTTCTTGTTTGGCTAACTTGTTTGCCCTGTTCAGATCACATGATAAATGCAAATCCCTTCTCTGTTCTGTGACATGATGCTGAATTGGATGGCTGCAAAGCTCAAAGGAGAGTTTTTCTCCTTCAATACCATCAGGAAGAAGGGGAGATTTGAGGAGGCTGTTAGCCCCTGGGACCCTTAATGCTGTATGCCCATGGGATTAGTGAAATCCTGTTTATTACAAGGTAAATCTTTCCACACGAGGATCAAGTCTGGCAATCAGGGCACCCTTTGCTCCTGTCCCAGCTGAGATGATGTGGGACAGGAAGGCCAGACTTTTCATGCAAGGCTTGGACAGCTGAACTGAGCTTAATTCTAACTCTGTCACCGTAATTTTATACAAAATAAATCATATAAATCACAGAATGGTTTGGGTTGGAGGGAACCTCAAAGATCATCTTGTTCCCACCTCCTGCCATGGCCAGGGACACATTCCATTTATCCAGATTGCTCCAAACCCCATCCAGCCTGTCCTTGTACACTTCCAGGAATGGGCCATCCACAGCTTCTTCATCAGAAATCCACCCAAGTCCCCATTCCTATCTAAAAAAATACCATTTTAAAGGTGACAGGTGAAGAGTCTGGTTATAACCCTATTTGTCTCACCACCTGCCTTCATTTTTTATTCATTGCCTAAATCTCTTTTTTTCATGAAAATCTCCACCTTGATAGCTTCTCACATCGCTTGGGAGATGAGACAATGGCAAGAGCAGCACCCAGGGTCCTGAGCAGTGGACAAGTGGCTGAGAGGGTCTTGTAGGTTTTACACCAGGTCCCTGCTGTTCTGCAGGGTTTTAAAGAGGGTCAGTGATCAGCATTTCATGTTTCTGGGATTGCTGCTGCTTCAAGTCTGTTGCCTGCAGTCAAGAGCAGAATCTTCTTCCCAAGAATTTGAATGGTTATTGGGTTAATTTTCTTCTAAACCACCTAATTCACATCTAAGCAGAATTTTCACACCTGCTAGGACTTGTGAAATATTTTCTTTTACAGGAGATGGTACTTTTTATCTTATGATTTATCAAAAAAGACAAGCTTGTGGCCTTCTTGGAGAAGTCAAACTTATATCACAAAACACTCTGAATTTCATCCGCTGGAACACAAAATCACAGAAAGTGAAAAGAATGGGAGTCAAAAGCTAAAAATTGCAGAAGGAGCTTGGAAAGGGTTAGATATCAGGGGCAAATTTTCAAATGCTTGTGCCATTATTTTCTAGGAGATAGAAGAAATATGATATCCATTTCTTATTAAATGAAAAAAAAATTAGTCTGATACCTGGAGGAGAGTAAAAACCCACATCTTCCATCAGTGGTCACAGAATACCTGAGCTGGAAGGGACCCACAAGGATCAGCAAGTCCAGCTCTTCAGTGAATGGCCCGTACAGGAATGGAACCCACAACCTTGGTGCTGTCAGCAGCAGGCTCTGGCCAGCTGAGCTCATCTCAGAATAGTGCAATAAAGGAAATAAATTCTGAAATAAGATAATTTTTAAATTACAATGAAATAAATTCTGAAATAAAATAATTCATAAATTATAATGGAATTAATTCTGAAAACCCTGGAGAATGCAGGCACTGATCCCGCTGCCCACTACTTTATATTCAACTCTATATTTAAGGCTCAAAAATTCTCTTGCTAAGGTCCTTCATTTTATCACCTGAATTTGGGGAAAGGCCTCTGACCTTATTCACACTGATGCTTTCTTAGACAGTAGAAATCAATTCTTTTGAATTTGTTTTAAACAATCTACAAGCAGAATGGGAACTAGTGGAAAAAAAAAATTAATCTTTCCCATGGGCTTAATGCTTTCTGGGAACAAATCCATGAAGCCTAAGAAGAATTCTGTCACTAGCAATTATTTTCTGTGATTTAAGGTTTCATCAGTGTCTTTGAAGTTTTACAGACTTAAGTGGAAAAGGACTCCCAATTTATTGATGTTCTTATTGTGTTGTCTGTATTTAGGGACAGATTCTGTCTTTCCAATAAAAAATTATGGAGTACTTTAATCTGCTAAGAGGTGTGCTGAGAGGCCAGTGGGATTGCCTGAACATTGATCCTTTTGTGAGCTGTGCTACTAAATCAGCAGAGCCAGTAAAGACTAAATCACATATCTCAGGTGTGATATTAAAGAAAAATATTGTCTGTGTTGGCTTCCACTCATGTGGTGCATTCAGATGAAATACCTGAACTATTAAAAATGCATAATTTTTAAAATTCATAACTTTTAAAATGCATATCTTTTGCATGCTTTCAATATTGTCAAAACCTGTAAATTTAAAATTATGACTTAATTTTTTTAAAAAAATTGTATATGACAATATTGTGGGGGAAAAAAATGCCCTCAGACTGCTCTCTGTGGCAAACCAGGTGAGCTGGAACATTTCTGGCCATATCCTTGCTAGGCAATTTCATCAGGAAATACTTGAAATCACAGACTAGAACTCACTCACTGACCTGTGAGTGCCAGGCAGCATCTGAATTAAATGAGTATCTTCAAACACCAGTGAACCCCAGCCCACGAGTGCTGACCCTGGCACCAGGACAGGCTCTGGAGGCTCTGCCAGCCCAGGAAAGGGTGTTAAGCTGTGCCCATGTGTTCCCCCAGGGCAGGCAGGAGCTGAGGGCAGCAATCATGGGAGGGGTAGCCCTTCCTTACCATCCCTCTCTTCTGCATTTGTGGTGGCTCTGAGGCTACTTTGGTCCCTGGGAGGGGTAGAGAAGTTCCCAAGTTCTGCCCACATCCTGCCCGTCCCTGCCTGTTTACTTGCAGGGCTGGAGCCTGCAGGAGAAGCATTCCCAAAGGCAATCCTCTGCTGCAGGACAGAGATCAGGAATAAGGTAGGTCTGAAAGTGCCTCAGAGACATATAGAGGAAAAAAAAAGTCATTTTCCCTCCTCTCATTCTTTTCCTAAAATCAGAAACAGGATGATATAATCCATTCCTAGATTAAATCTCTGAATTTCCCCTGGAAATGTTCCCTTTGCTGTGAGATTCACACTATGCAGAGGCGATGCTCCTATTTATAACTTGTGGCTGAAGAGAAGTCTCTCATTAAGTAGAACAATGCTAGAGTAACTGTTGAATGGATTTCAGTGCTTTGGTAACATTTATTTTAAGAGCTTGTCCTCTGCTGAAAGGTGGGTCAGCCTCAGCACCAGGGTCTGTGTGGCTTTATTCCTACTTTGCACTTGTGTATGTCCCTTAGGGTTTGGGTTTGCTTTTATTTATATTTTTTTTTTTAGTTGTTGGTTTTGTTATCATTTTTTCTTTCTGATTTACACTAATAGAGTTGCAGCTGCATATCAGGATGGAGCCAGGCTCTGAGATATGAGAGCTTTGCCACGACAAAAAAATAATTGGTTCCTGCAATTTGGAATCTGATGAAACTGAAGCATGTTAAGGTTGAGTACTTAGCCTGCTCTTGCATGATCTTTCCAATAACTCATGTTCCTTTGAAGTCACTTCATTGTCCTGACTTTCCTGGGTTTGAATTGTTGCCAGTGAAACTCAGTCCTCCTGGTGTAATTCATAGGCAGGAATCATAAAGCTGACACTCTTGCACATTGGTATGTGGGGAAAAAATCCTTTTGCCCCTAGGTTGTTATTAGGAACAAGATGACAACTTGTGAATATTTTCCAGGTATCATAATGTTTTAATATATTGGA
The DNA here is from genome assembly GCF_012460135.2 of Molothrus ater. Lineage (NCBI taxonomy): Eukaryota > Metazoa > Chordata > Aves > Passeriformes > Icteridae > Molothrus > Molothrus ater. Next base: position 148,214,092 of record NC_050478.2, on the reverse strand, counting down.
AAGTTGAATAACATCGGTGATAACATCACAGCAATGTGTGACATAGTGTTTCTGTTGCCCTGAATTGCAAATCTATTCTGGCCTATGGTGAACATCAAAAGTTTTAATGCTGAAAATTTTATTATAGATTTTAATATTATTTGTGTCTTTTAATAGTTTGAACCTTACAAGGACTTTACTCATGAAATACACAAAACCAGGGAAAACTGTGGTCTTATGCTTATCCAGTGGCATTCCTGTGGATATAACTGAATACTTTAGAAAAGTAATAGACTGGTTTTTACAAATAGCATCCCAAAGCAAATCTTATGGAAAAAATCTAATGGTCTATGAAGGATTTATTTGTGCACATTGTTTTGTTTTCCATGATGAACTTTTCATAAATAGTATAGTTACAGGCAAAGTAGACAAGCTGCTTCATGTGAATAAATGAATCAATACATCAAACTAACACAGTGGTGTGGAACACCAAGAAGCAACCTATTGTCAGTGAGAAGACTTGGGGGTGTGAGGCAGGATATGCTTTTCAATTTGCTGCAATAAACATTTTTCCAAAGACTTCAGATGTGGAAGTTCAATATAAAGACTGAAGACCTGCATTATGCTCTCAATCTTTTGTTTCATACACCTCAGAGGGAAATAAAATTCTGCCTTCTCAAAGGGGAGGCCGAATGTGAGGAGATAGAGCTGCTCTCTCTCAGACTTGAGAGTCAAAACTATGGTTCATGTGGATGGGAGCACCAAAGAGAAAAGTTAAACCCACACCAGTCTTCTGCTCAGAGGGTTGGTTGTAATACAGGGACCCAGCAGTGCTCTCATCTGTCTCACACAGACATTTCAAAGGTGGGGAAATCCCTTTCAACAGATAAATGTCAAACCTGTCTGTTGAACTGTATGGGGCCAGTCCTACACAGAAGGCTGTGCTGTGGAAAGACATCATTTATGTGAGATGCATTAAGTACAGTGGCTCTCCAAAGCTTTCATACCCCATGTAATGTTGAAGTTTTGTAGCTTTACTGTAGCTTTACAGCACTTGCTGGTGAGTAAATGCAGCAAGACCAGAATTTCCATGCAGCAAACCATAGAATACCAGAGTGGTTTGGGTTGGAAGAGACCTTCAAGGTCCTCTGTTTGCAATCCCCTACCCTAGGCAGGGACACCTTCCACTAGATCAGATTGTCAAAGCCCCATCCAAGCTGGAACACTTCCAGGGATGGGACAGCCACAGCTCCTCTGGGCAGCCTGAGCCAGGGCCTCACCACCCTCCCAGGGAACAATTTCTTCCTAATGTCTGATCTAAATCTACCCTCCTTCAGCTTAAAGCCATACCCCCTTGTCCTCTCATTGCATGCCTCTGTAAAAATTTATCTATCCAGGCCTAGCAAATTAGAGGTCTTATAGATTATTTTCTTTCCCATCCCTGTTGTAGTATTTTGGGGTATATAGCAGTTATTGCTCACAGTGTAATTCTCTGGGATGTCTGATTTGCCTGAGAGATGTAAGTATTTGTGCTGGCATGGAACTTCACTGGAAATGAAAGCCACAGTTCAGCAGTTTAGATTTAAGCCTGCTGAATTTTTGAAAGAAAATTCCTTCCCTGAATTTGGGAGTAACCCCAGCAACCCACATGCCGTGCATGCCAAGTGGAAGAGGGGGTGTGGAAGCTGAATGGGGAGCAGGAGTGCATCAAAAAGCCTGGAAGTTGGATACAAGATAGCAGCTGAAAAATGCACTTTCTTACCTAGCTTTAAAAAGTGTTTCCCAGTAAAAGTGCAGTGAATGCAGTTGCTATGGCTACCAGCAAGGTTTTGTGCAGAATTTCTTGATGTACTTGCTGTGTAGTTGTACAAAAGTTTTTCTCAGTTTGAAGATAATAATATAATATAATAATATAATCTTGTATTTAGTTTTTCTCCATTTAACCAGGCACTGTTAAGGACCAGCTGTGTTTTCAGTTTCTGTTCAAAGCAGAAGAAGGCAAGGAGCTTGAAAATTTTTATTTTATTTTTCTCTTTATTGTGCAAGCGAAACATTGTTGATGAAGCTCAGTTAATCTGTCATTTAGTTTCTTACTTATTTCTCTGTTTGGGATTATTTTTAGGCCAAGAAACAGCTAATAGCATTATGGCCTTTCACATTTACCTTAGTACAGAAAAAATTAAAATTATTTCATGATTAACCATCAGTCAAGCAACTTGTTCTGGGCCCCAGAAGTCAGGGAAGGGTGTCAGATTAAAACATGACACTGCAAACAGAAGAGGAATGCATTCATTTTAGAGATCAAGTGCATCAAGTGATGGTAGTTGAGCACACAAGCAGCTTTCTAGTCCTAGTGAGGGAATGTTCTGTCTCAAATCAAAACCAATAGTTCTATAGATCAGGAAAAGTACTGCAACTTTGAACAAGGTAGAGATGATATACTGGGATTGTTAGGAGTCATTTTGGATTTATGTTGGCTGGGAGGTGAGACTGCACATTATTGTCTCTTTCATCTGTACTAATCTATAAATAAATGTTGGTCTCTGAATACATTGACATGAATATGACAAACTTTCACACATCAAGTTAGATCTCATATGTATCTGTGGAAAACAAGTTATAACACCTGTTTTATCTCTTAAAGAACAGGCTGTCAGTCTTGCTAACAAAGACAAAACAGCAAAACAAGCACAATCTCATCTTTTTTATTTCTTTTGTTGTTTATTTGGCAACAGATAGATTAAAACAGTTACTCTTCAGACAGCAATTGTGTTGAAAATATTTGCTTATCTGAATATGATGTCAATTCATGTGCATGTCTGCCCATGGCAATGTATTAGTACTTTGGTATTTTCCTTGGCATCAAAAGGAAAAGAAAGCAAAGTGCTTTCTTGCTCCTGAGTGGAGCAGGAAGTTTAATGCCAAAACAGATGTAGAAAAGCCAAAGTGCTCAGGGTCTTTTTGAACACTTTATTTTCTGGTGAGGGCTCCTCAGCCTCCCTGCAGTCAATGAGAGCAGAGCATCACTGCTGGCATTTGGGTCAGTTGAGCCTCAGGGCTAGTTGTATCCAGTCCCATTCATGGACAGAGAAAACTCAGAGTGAAGTTTAACAATTTTAGGCAATCCAGAAGTGCCCTGTAGTTTTGGTTCCCATATCTGTTATAATTCACTTGAAACAAGACTAAACTCTGCACAGAATCTTCTTAAGCTCTCCCTGTGGAAACCACTACTAAAGTTCAAAAAGACATTGCTTTTCCTAGCTCCATTTTGGTTCTTCTTCCCAAAACTGCTTTTCTTGGATAATTTTCTTGGACAATCATTCAGGAAGGGGGGTTTCTGTTTAGAAGTCAAGTTGTGCATCTTCTGTTCCCCATTAGGCAAAGTCTATTCCTCCTCTGCATCTGAACTTGATAAAGTTTCCTATCATTACCTTTGCCATCTTTAGCTGTTGATGCTTTTGGCTGAATTTCTTATGTCACCTTGACCAGACAGACATTTGCTGAAATATTGGTATCTGTTGGAACACCAATATCTAAAGCTTTGCTCTTTGTCTAAGCTTCTTTCATTGTGTCTGGGGAAAATAATCACTTCTTGTGAGTACTTAATTTATTTTACTTTTCCTCATGAGAAAGAGATAAAATCAATCTGGGTATGGATTTTTTCTTTTTTTTTTTTTTTTTCTCTCCATGAACTTGAAAGGAGCTTAGTATAAAACCACATAAAATGTTAGTTAGATACCTACAGCCCAAACTTAATTGAGATAAATCCCAGCCAGAGCTCTGCTATGTCCTAAGAAAAAGAGTATAGTGTGAGACCATTTGAAACTAAGCTTTATGGTACAGGAATGCACAAAATTAATTTGTTTTAAGTTCTAGCACTGCTGGCTAAGTAGGTATCTCTTTTCCATTTCTACAACTTTTCCATGTCCTTTCTCCTCCACCAAATTTTAGAATTTTTGTTTTGTTATTATTTTCCTGAAAACACTCTATGTCCTTATCCATTTCAAAATATCTTCTCCCCAATTATCAAATAAAATCTTTGATACCTATATTATCTATGCAATAGCTCTCTCTTCTTTTAAGATAAAAATTCAAGATATGGCATATGAAGAGGTAGGGAAAAAGGAAATTAAGTAATTTTTTGGAATTTCAGGAATTTTTGAGACAGTATGAGGCACTTTCTTCTACAGTTAATTGTGAAAATTTTAGATATGAAGAAATTATAATGTTAGGAATTATAATGTTTCATTCATGTGATCTGAAAATTCCTTTTTTTTCTGTTGTCATCCTTTACCTTTTTGCTTTCTTTTCTCCCACTGCTGTTTTTGAAACTTGTGAGAAGAATGTCAAGAAAGGAAGCAGAGTGGAGAGGATGGGACAGGGTGAGATCTGAAATGGCCCAAAACCCTTCCAGCCAGCATCAGAGTTATTGATGTGATGCTGTCACACCCCTGGCCATAAGCACAAACAGGCAGACTCAGCTGTGCTTCAGGGATAGCTGCAAATCTCTTATCAGCTCCTAAGTGATAAGCTCCCTCTTGCCTCTGTCAGCTGCCTGACATAAGAGCTGTGTGTGGGCTGTAGAGCACAAGTTTTTGTATCTTATCCTTTCAGTGTGAGTGACAGTGGTGAAGAGAGCCCTTCCTTTAAGAAACTAGGGATGACTTACATGTTTTCTCCAGCTACATCTTTTCCTGTTAAATTTACTGTTGTCAGACCCTTATTTGCTGTACTTCTCTTCAGTGTCTTCAGATCATCTTCTGTTTTCACAGAATCATAAAATGGTTTGGGTTGGAGGGGACCTTCAAGCTCACCTAGCCCTGACCTCCTTACCATGGGCAGGGACACCTTCCACTATCCCAGGTTGCTCCAAGCCCCTCCAGCCTGGCCTTGAACACTCCCAGAGATAGGATATCCACAGCTTCTCTGCATAACCTGTACCAGTGCCTCACCACTTTCAAAGTAAAGAATTTCTCCCTCATATCCAATCTAAACCTGCCCTCTCTCAGCTTAAAGCCATTATCCCTTGTTCTGTCACTACATTATCCTTGACAAAAGCCCCCCTTCAGCTCTTTAGGTGCTATAATATCTTCCTAGAGCCTTCTCTTTTCCAGGCTGAACAATTCCAATTATCTCAGCCTTTTCTCACAGGAGAGGTTCTCCATCCCTCTAATCCTCTTTGTGGCCTCCTATGGACTCGCTCTTACAGGTCAATGTCCTTCCAGTCTTGCTGTAAGTGGGGTCTCATGAGAGTGGAGCAGAGGAGCAGAATCACCTTCCTTGGCCTGCTGGCCACTCTGCTTTGATACAGACCAGGATATGGTTGAATAGGGCTGCAAGTGCACATTGCCGTCTAATGTCCATCTTTTTATCCACCAACACCCTCAATTCCCTTTTGGCAGGACTGCTCCCAATCCATTCATCTTATTTATCCATTCATCCATCCCATCTTATTTAGTTTTCCATCTTACTCACAGCCCTGGACGCAGAAATGATAATAAAAGGGACAAGGCAGAATTTTCCTGCAGGTCTCCTTCTGCTGGGATCACGGTGAAATCATGGAAGAATTCACAGTCAGTGATTTACTGAGTGTCATATTCAGAAATTGAGAGGGGTAAAGCCTGGTTTTTATCTCAGTCTTGGACTTAGGATCTCTGACACTTGATAAATTCTGCTTCTGCTTGACTGCCCTGTTTTCCCCATACCTGCCTGTCCCATGCTGATGGTGGCCACAGTGGTGGGTAGAGATGGCTGAGACATCAAAGATCCAACTTGTCTTCACTCAAAACTGTCCTGCACTGAGGCCATGCTTCTTATTTCTCTCATTTTATAGCAATCTGTATTGATGGTGAAGACATTCACAATGCAGAACTTTGTGGTCAGAGGAGATGATTCTTCCTGCCTCCTCTTAGCCCTGCTCCTTTCATAAGAGGGAGAAACTCTTCAGGTCAGAGCCAAAAAGAGATTGTTACAAAGGAGTCAGTTACTGCCAAGATTTTCAGTCTTAAATTCTCCACTCAACCTCCCCACTCTGCAGACACCTAAGCTGGTAAGGTGTCTAACCTTAGGGTTCTGCTGTTAGGGCTTCCAAGATTTGCCCCTGCCTTAAATGATTTGAATTATACAATTATGAAAAATTAAGTGGCAATCCTACATCAGTTCCAGTACCACCTTTTTTTGGGGTCAGTTCACAAAATGCTTCATTGCAATGTCAGCTGTGAATTGCTTTCTACCCTGGGGCCCTGCTGCAACAAGGAGGTAAAGACTGGCCTGTTTCTAGAATACCTGGAGAGAAGGGGTTTCTTGCAAGCTGCTATATCTGTTCAATTGTCCATTTTCACTCCAGTGTTTTAAAATAGAAAGGGCTGTACTTGTCCTCAGTGAAGGAGAGCATGGAGATTCTCAGCTTGGGTGAGTTTCAGGCAGTGGATACAAAATCTGAGAGTGCTGGATGGAGAGGGAAAGGTTCAGGGCTGAAGATGCAAACCTGCTATCTGTATCTCCACAAGTAATGACAGATACCTCTTATTTTCATGGCCTTTATTTACAGATCCTTCACTTTTGCTGGTGTGTTGGTGTTCACAGTAGAGTTCTGGGTTTCATTACAATGGTCAAGACCATGCAAATTAGACCATGGAAAGACTCTGCAGTACTAAATCTCTTAATCAAATGCACTTGTTGTTTCTGAACAAACTTTCATTACATTAGATGTTCATCATCTTTTTGGAACACATGGAAGCGGAACTCAGCCACGTGGTCAAGAAGAAGGCATTCACATTCCTGTATTTGGGAAATTTTCTGTAATTTGGATAGTTCAGCAGGAATGTTGGGAAGTGGTAGGTGAGCGTGTGGTACACATCCAATTAGCATGGCCCTGTTAATAACCCTGAGAGTGACAGACAATGGGCATGAGCTCATTTCTGGAGTTTGTAGGGATTCTGGTTATCCAGGCCATTATCATAAGGCAGAGAGCAAGGAATGCAGAGCAATTCTTCCTTGCCCCAGTTAAGAGTTCTGGGAAATGCGTTCACCAGGCTCCTCTTTGTTAGAAAGTATGTTGTCTATTTTCCAAATAGATTTAGGCTGTTACCCCATCCTGATTCCTTGCTCCAGCTCTGCTTGCTAACTATATAAAGCCATTACATATGGGTCTTTTTACTGACATAATCCTCGACTGCACTATAAAAGAAAATATTAAATTTCATTCCAAGAGCTGTAAGAACTTCCATGAGGATATAAAAAGCAGGAAATTGGCCCTGTAAGAGTGGAGTACTCTCATATTGAATAGCCTTCAGGGGCTCAGTGTTAAAGGCTTCTTCCTAGTAGCTAATGTAGGTTGGAACAGTTTGGCCTCTGCTTGAGAGGAAATGGGATTTGTAGGACTTTGCCAGTACAGGTTTACAGGGCTTAGGCCAAAGGACTGGTGTTCTGTGACCCTGTACAAAATCAACATGCTCCATACATACTGTACTAAGAAGAGTTTGAACATGCAGTACTGAGGAAAAATCTCAGGATTTTCCACTCCATCACAAACTGGTCCTACCATAACTTTTCTGGACATCATTTTGGTCTTTGTCTTGCTTGTATCACTCCTCTTTAATCTGGACACCCTACAGACAGATGTGGAGGTTAATTTAAATGTATGAAGCTCTGGAAATTATGTTATTTACTACCCCAAACAGCCAGTGTGCTTTGTATTACCTTCAGGATTTTCCCTTTCCAGGAGGTCTGTGTGCTGAAAACCCTGCTTCAGCAACAACATGAGAGACATTTCAGCATTGTGCTAGGTTTAAAAGAAGACAAAAAAGTATGGGCAAAGTTTTCTAACTTAGCCTTGTGCAATACAATCATTATTAGGGTGGTTGAGCTGTGCACCTGCTACTTGGTAATGTAGTTTGGAGTGTGTTCTTCCAAGAGCATTCCTAAATTTTTATGTATCTAATAATATTGTGTTAATATCCGGAAGATTCAAGTAAATTTGCATCCCAAAAGATGAGCCACTGCAGAGGCAGAAAATCGACCGACATGTTTTGTAATTGACTTGCAATCTATGTGACTTGAATTATATACTTGAGAATCTTTTGGGGCTAGAAGAGGATAGTAAAAATGAGATTATGACAAGTCAATCAACTTCTGAGTATCCTTTTCTGTTGCTAGCTCCCTGGTCCATGCTAAAGAGGCTACAGCTTTGCAGAGGAAAGTAAGTAACAATTAAGGGGAAAAATTTATTTGAAAAAAATTCAAATAAAATGCAGCCCTGAGAAGCTACTTTGCTTTATTTTCTTTAAAGCATCTTGAAGTATTGGTCCAATGCTTCAGTTTCAAGTTCAAGACATTCTTCCTGCCTTTGCCAATGAGTAAATAAACATGGTGAGAGAAACTGTCAGTACAAGTGCTACAGGTGCTGGTGCCTGGCTCTTGGGCAAACTCTGTTTTCAGGCACTGTTTTCCCAGATCAGATGTGCAAAGCTTCCCCTTATCGGCCTCTTCTTATCAGCTCTTCTAATCCCTTCAGTCTCTGAGACACTTCCCATGGGTCTTTTCCTTGATAACTATTTCAGTAAGGCTTACCAGGATGCTTGAGCATCTGTGTTTTTTACAGAACCAGCCTTTTAGATTTAGAATTTCTATTTAAATTCAAACTCCTTGTTAGCTGAAGTGAGAAGGGGTCACCCTTTATGGACTTGGCTGGTCCATAAACACATTAATTCATAGGGTGCAGTGGAGATTTTCCTGACAGTCTGGTCAATGATGCCAAAGCCAAAGAGAGAGTCTGTCACAGATTTTGATTGTAGATTACCTTGGGTGTTTCTTGGACAATCAGTAGACAGATTTCTAAGCTTGATAGGCAAGAGTACAACTTAAATCCGGAGTTACTTCCTCTGGGCAAAACTCTGAAAAGTTATACTTGGGATATTGCCTCAAGGTTTCAGCCTGCAGGCACTGCGTGGCTGCAGCAGGCAAAAATACCCTGCAAAGTCCTCTTCTAGCAGTGAGGATGTTTTAGAATAGCAGGGATTTGGCAGACAACCAGTAAGGGCTTGTTTTAAAGCGTCTGTGGTAAATGCATTTATGAGGGGTCAACTTGTGGAATGCCTGATCCAAGCATAGGTTAAGGAGTCAAGAGTAGCTGTATTCTAATTCTGACCTTGCCTCAGGGTTCCTTGTGTGTGTGCACGTGCAGCACCACAAAGGTTAAAGGAACATTTCGCAGGCTGCAAATTAGGAAATGCCAATGTTGAGTTAATCCTTGGAGTGTGCTTCATGGCCCTCTAGGACTCTTGGCTATGCTCCCTTTTAGGATTTTTTCCACTCAACTCCTGTTTTGTTGTGTCTCCTGGACAGGTACCTATCACTTAGGGAACAGCCATGTATTATTTTTCCCCTCCTAAATTATCAGTATGTACTTTATTTCTCGCACAATCAAACACTTCCAATTGCAGCAATATTAATCATTCATGGGCCTGGGCAGTTCCAGCACCAAGTGCTTCAGGGCAGTAATAGAGTTCAGCAAAGGCAAACAAATCGATGGGATGGAATGGTCTGCTGATCCTTCCCACTGCCCTATTTCATCTCCCATGAAGCTGAAAAACTGCCTTGGCTCACATTCATGTTAACCATCACTCTGGATCTGATCAGTTTTTTAGGGATTGGGATGGAAGTTGCTCTTAAAATGAGATGTAGCCCAGAGAAGCTGTGGCTGCCCCATCCCTGGAGGTGTTCAAGGCCAGGCTGGATGGATCCCTGAGCATCCTGGTCTAGTGGAAGGTGTCTCTGGACATGGCAGGGATTGGAATGAGATAATCCTGAAGTTCCCTTCCAACCCAAACAATTCTGTGATTCTATCATTGCAAATGAAGAGAAGAAATGTCCCACCACCTGCAGCCTCACCAGCACTTAGAGCAGATGTTGAAGAGTTTTTTGCTAGCAGGGTGCATGAATGGCTTCATCCAGCATACTGTGGGTCTGCTGACACTCTCCTCCTTGATTTCAGCAGACTTGGGCTCAGCTGTAGTTGACCAAAGTACCTTAGGAATAGCTCTGGTGTTAGCAGAGAATTTTCTGCTCTATTATTCACATGGGTTTTTAAACAATGTCCACTGAAATCAATGTTCCTCTTTTCATTAACTGCAGTTGGCTTTGGATCAGGCCTGGGAAGATGCAGATCTTCCAGAAATGCCATCGGATAATTTCTTTAAAAATCATTGAACAAAGATATACGACCCATGGGATGATCAGCAGGGAAGAAAGTCCCATCTCTCTTTTATACAGTTGGCTTCCTGCTCATATCAGCAATAATTTAGATAATTAAATTGCTTAGTTCAGTAGTTGGAAGAAGCACAATCAACAAGCTGACTCTACTAAGATGTCAGATGTATTAGTGTGCTGGGTTTTATATTTGTTTTTCTTTTTTGTGTCTGTGTGAAAAGCTGTATAATTGGACACTGTCTTTTTCACCCCCAGCTAACCTCTTCTTCAGAGGAGCATACCAAAGACATTTAAAATCACATTATGAATGCCAGCATAGTTACAACATTTATATGGCATATGGTGATGTTCAGTGGCAGCAGACGAATGGATGAAATCAAGCACAATAATAGAATCAGCCCCCCTTGAATTTAACAGTAAGACAAACAATTCAATGGTGTAATTTAGTAATATGCAAGCAAGAGCTCGAATATTTTAATGAGGAGTCTAAAGTACATAACTGGGCATACTTTTAACATTTAACTTTGATTCAGTGGTCTTTGTTCTGTCCCTGTAGGGTCTTTGAACTTTTGCTCACATGAGGTAGAAAAAGTTTTATTAAATCACACTCCTGAAATGCTCATCTTACTGTGACTCCAGCTTTATTTTGTTTTGTTTTATGAATATTTGTGGCTGAATCACTGCTCTGAAGAATGAAGGAGATCAGAGAAAGTGTTCTGTGTTTTTCCATCTCTAACTCACGTGAGTTTTGCTGTTTGTGGCAAAACATCTCTCAAACCAGGACAGAAGAGCAGTATCTGGAGAGGCTGAGATAGGGTATATCCAGAGCCATTGCAAATTGCTTCTCCTAGAAGTGCCACGAAGTTTTCTTCTCTGCCACATTCCCTGTGTCTGCCCCACTCTGTGTCTTTTCTTTTATTTTTTTTGAGATGCCACTCCTAAACAAACAATTTTGCTTCTCATTTCGCACAAAAACATTTTTCATCCTTGTCTCCTGAATTGCAGTGTTGAGATGAGAAATCCAAGTTCCCCTTTGGCTCTTTTTTTTTTTTTTTAATTGATGTTTTTTGCCCTGCATTCCACAAAGAGTATTTACTTATTGTTCAAAACTAGAGAGACCTTACCATGGATTCCAACTGACCTAAAACTCTACACTAACCCCCCCAAAAAGCCATCCTGAAGCTGAAAGTTATATGGAACTCGTACCTATCTTTTGCCTATTGTTTGTTCAGCTGTGAGATGGTATGAATAGCTTTATGCTGTGCTTGTATTTCGAGTGTAGAGAGCTCACTCTAACATTCACCAACTTCCCAGCCAGGATGCCATTCCCACATCATGTTTGCATGTAGCCAGAAGTATTCACTCCATTTTTTCCCATTAAACTATTAAAAAGACAGACACAGAGTCCACAGTTCAGTAATAAACTTGTACGTGATAGGATTTGTCAGTTGTTTTTGCAATATCCCTTAATGCATCACAAGGGAATCCCAGTGATGTTTGTGAAATAAAAAGAAAATGGGAGATATTTTTAAATGATGTACGTTGACTTAGGCCTCTTTGAGCAAAATTATTCCCACATGATAGGCTGAACTAAAAATAAAAGTAATTAAAAAAAAATCCATGTTGGCCATTTGGAAATAGGGTTAAACATAGAGAAATTCTCAGTCTTGGATCACTCTGAAAACTAAACTGTCTCAATTTTGGCTCCTTTTTGACCTTTTCTCCTGGAAAGGGAAATAAATAGTGATCAGCTGCTGCAATTTCAAACTGGGCACACTCTCAAAGTGACTGACTGAGGTGGGAAAGAAACAAGTGTGGAAAACCCATAGCTAAAAATATTTTATTTCCAACCTTTCTTATAACACCTCTGAAGACTTCATTGCCATGACATGGGTCCTGTTTATGTGAAAGGGGCAATTTTCTGTCACTGGTATATTTGTACATAAAGTAGTTGCAAGTTAAGAGACTTGGTTCAATTCTTTGTGCTATAAAAGTGGATAAAATTATATATTTTGGCCTGAATGCAAGAATAATATTGAACCATAAATGTGTATTAAAGCCACCACAAGTTATGATTATAGATTTTAAGCAGATGTTCTGATTTGATTTGTGGCTTTTTCTTCCCCACTATTTTTAGCCTAAATGGCTGCTCTGAGACACCTTGCAGCACTCAAAATGCAGAAATGAGTCCTTGGAGTGTTTTGGCAAGGAGGGGAGATGAATGAGCCCTTAGAGACAGAGCCCTCAGGCCTGGCCATGGAGGAAGTTCTTCTGCTGGGGTGGAATCCCACACGCACCCAGTGAGCCCCATCCACCGAGCTGCATCTGCTGCTCACAGAGCCCGGGTTGTTCTGCTGACTGACACCAGCTGGTGCTCTGCTCCTTTTATCCTGGCCTGTTGTGGGTTAGCAGCTGGCCAAGACTGTTTTTAAGAATGTATTTATAAAACTTCACAGCCGTGCAAGCCCAGATACGGAGCAAGGACATTTTGAGCTCGGCGCTGGAAGTGCAGGATGTCTCTTGGCAGATCTGGTTTCCCAGCTCTTGCTGCTGCCACAAACCTGCTGTCCCATCGCTTGTACCCAAAAACAATGTTTCCTAAAAAAATCCAGGGGAGCAGAAACCTTGGGCTGAAGGCTCCCACAGATATTTTAAGTCATGCCTGTCCTGATCCCTCTGCAGGCGGCTGCCTGATTGGTATTTCAATAACGTTCTTATTTAGAAGGAAATTCTAACTCCTGTAGGGCACAGTGATATTTTCATGCCTTTTTTACCCTGCAGCCTTTTCCAGCTGGCTCAAACCTGAACACCTCACTGTCTGGTAGGGACATCGTCTGGCTGAGGTGCAAACTACAGCACCTGATTGTGTCCTTTGTATTTAGGGTTGGTACATGAATAAATGTGATTTTTTTTTTAATCTTTCTTGTATTTATATTCCACCGCTAGCAGATACTTCCAAATTTTATTTACAGTGAATGGTTTATTATATGTATTGCTTTTCTCCTTGTCTGCATAGGATACAGACTTCTGAAAATAACCTGGTTTTTTATCTTTTGGAAAGAGCCTGTATTTTTTGTGGGGATAAAGATTTATAGCAACATCTTGACAACTTCATAAAGTTTTTTCCCCTTTTTAATTTCCTAAACCAGCGCAACATGCTGAGATACATGGTAGAGATAGGCCCAACATCTGACTGATCAAAACGGGTTTTGAACAAATGCTGACGCCACCATTCTTCCTGTCTGTGATTCCCACAGAACCTTATTGCTTTGAAAAGAAATACCCTAGAAGGCATAATTGACTCTGCAGCAATGAACTACATCAGACAGTGTCCCCTTCATGACTTCTACCCAGCTATCAACAGTGAGAAGCAGACGTGCATGTTAAAAGACTGAGAAGGCACAACTTCCCCAAGAAAATGGACAAAGAAATCATTAGAATCCTTAAAGAGGAAAAGAAAGAATGAGGAGATGGGGAAAAGTTTTTGAAAATAATGCCTCAGGCAGTGAGAGCTGCAGAGTGGAAGCTGGTTGCTACCTTCTGGGTCTGCAAACAGTAGATCAAACTGCAATGACTTTATGATATAATAAAAAATAATAAAACAAGACCAATAACAGATTTTTTTTTAAAGTGTTGATCTAGTGTTAGAAAGCACAACTTAACTTTTAACAGCTCAGCCACTTTGCCTGGCTTCTTACAATACTTTCTGACTTCAGTGACTTCACTCAAAGTCAACCCAAACCAAAGCCCTTATATTGAAGATAACCCTGAGCTTTTGTACATCTTTAAGCTAAAAAGGGAAAGATGTTTTGAAACTGCTGAGTTTACTCCTGCAGAGAAGGACTAATGGCAACAAATACATGCATGAAAACAGTGGTGTATTTTTAGCATTTGTCAGTTTTGGGGCTCCAGAACTGAAAGCAGTGATGGGTGAAGTGGCAACGGGTTGTGTGTGTGATTTGTAGTGGTTTGTATCTGGGCTCTGTGTTGTGTATCTCCTAATGATGAATGCGTGGGAGGGCCAGGTCAGGAATGGTTTCCACTCCAGTGCGCTGATTGTGTAGTTGGCAGTGGGCTCAATTAAAGTATAATAATCTGGTAATCTCTCTCCTGTTTCCATTCAGCTGCTTCACAGTGAATAGAGCCAGTGAACGAGTATGGCTTTTGAAAAGTAGGTGAACTCCTGCCTCTTTGTCTGAGCAGTTTATGTCTATTCAAGTAAAATGACAGGCAGAGGAGGCGACTCTCCAGAACGTTGCTCTCATGCCTTGCATCATTACTGCCCTTGGCGCTGCTGTGAGATAACACTTGCTCTTTATTTCCCTTTCTAGGCTGCGGGTTGGATTTCCAGCAAGCTTCGCACCCTGGAGAAAAAAGGAGCTGATGTGAGAGAGGAGATATGGATACGTCCATGGTGGGAAGGTGCCGTGTGCCCCAGCTCCTGGTTCTTGTCACGTTGGCGCTCAGCGGGGAGAGAGCCGCGACACAGAGAGCAGGTACGCGCTCCGCTCGCTGCCTCACGCCCCCGAGCTGGTGGGCTCTCCCATGGTGGGAACCATCAGTTCTAGGAGGAAATCTATAAACAACCCAAGATATTTACTGCTGGAAATACGTAAAACAGGTCTTAGGGATGGAGAAAGCTCAGGGGTTAAGGCTGTGATTTACCTGGGGTCTTTGGTTCTGCTGCAGGCATAGAAAGTTTAGCTCAGCTGCCCACAGCAAGAGGAGCAGCTCACCACAGCTTGCTCTGGATGTGCTCCATCTATCCCACATGGCATGGAGGTGATCACTTCTTCCATTGCCTCCTGTGAGTGTCAGATGAGACCTGGTGAATCATCTGCCTGGCTGGGACTTTCCTGTGAGCTAAACAGGGCCAGGGCACGGTTCGTATCCTCCTCTGATTCCAGACACTTGAGGGATACGATGATGTGGTGCTTAGGGACATGGATGGACTTAACAATGCCAGGCTAATGGTTGAACTTCATGATCTTAAAGGTCTTTTCCAACCTAAATGACTCTAGGATTCTATGTTTCTCTCCTGTCTGGTTATTAGCATGGTCTCTGGCACAGCTTTTGGCCTGGGCTCATGAACACTCTCTCCTAAATGCTACTGAGTGCATTAGAGGATGGTGTAGCTCAGGGACTATTCTTACAGGGATCCTTGATAAAGACACGTTGGTTTTTGTGTAGCAGCAAGATGTATCTGACATCAGTGATGCCATACCTCAAATTAAAAATGGTTGTAGACCCACACAATTTTTTTATAAGAGTCCAAAGGCATTTTGAGATGAAGATTTTCTGTCTCTTTTTCTAGGAAAGCTGCTATTCTGTGGGCTTGGATAATTTAGAAGAAAGGAAAGGCTTTTTTAGACCTTTTTCAGTTTAAGGAATAGCTGCTTTACTGCTTTCTTATGTGATCTCTCTATAGTTTTTTTGGGTGAAGTTTACCAGAAATAAATACCTAGTAACCAAACAAAGTGAAATCTCACTTTTTTTTCTGCTTCTGGACCTGTCACAGGCAGAATATAGTGAAGCCATTTATATGTTCATTCTGTGCTTACTTTAAATAATTTTGGGCTTATGGCTTGTTTGTGAACTATTTTTAAAGGAAATATTGCAAAACAGTTGGTTCAGTGTCTGAGTAGATGAGCACAACTCTTTGAATCATGCTCCCAGAGAGCATTTCTGCAATTACAAAACTGAAATTTTGCATTCTATGAGCTATCTCCCGTATTCCCTTAACACGAATGGAATTGTTTCTGCCAGTAAAAAGTACTGTTATGGCAATCTTGGAAAACAGTCAATTTTGTCTAGCAGTGGACATTAAAGTGCTGAAAATGTAGATTAATATTTACTAAAAGCATTTCTGCAGCACTTCATCTCACTGCCACCAGGTTTGTAAGCAAAGAATCACCAATGCAAAAAAAAATGATCCTGAAATACCATGTTTTGCCTCCCTGCAATACTGCCTTGAATAGGCATCACTTTTTAAACCTTAACTCCCCCTTGTTTTAAGGCTCATTGCCCTTGAACACAGACAGGATTCATTCTGTCTGTTCTGTTTGTTTTGAAATTGCTCTTGTCTCACCTGCTGAGAGTCATTAAAATAAGTAACAGGAAGGTCTTGTGGGTATTGATCTCTACTTAGTCTCACCTAATTAACATTCTTTCAGCCACAATAGATTAATATAATAATGAATTTAGGAAGGAGGCAAGGTGGGAAGTGTAAGCTTCTTTCTTACCTTTTACTGTTAATTTTTTTACCTTTTATATTCTCCAAAAATCAAGCAGAACCACAATTGAGAGCCCAGCTGATATTCACAGCTGTAACTTGCATGCCATAACATAAAATGGTATAAACCATCATCTGCAGTCTCAGATTGCCTTTGAGAGAGTTTTCCCAGACAGACTTTTCTTGCTCTGGAGTTAGAGACAAGCACTCCCTCACTCACAAAGTGCCATCACAGAACACAGTCCCACATGCAGGTTTTGGCTGGGACACAGTTAATTTTCCCCACAGTAACTGCTCAGGGACTGTGCTTTGGATTTGTGCTGGAAACAGTGTTGATGACACAGGGATGTTTTTGTTACTGCTGAGCAGAGCTCACACTGAGCCAAAGCCTTTTTCATTCCTTCCCCCACCAGCCAGGAGGCTGGAGAGCACAAGAAATTGGGAGGGGACAAAGTTGGGACAGCTGCCCCCAACTGACCAAAGGGATATCCCAAACCATATCATGCTCAGAAATAAAACTCTGGGGGGACACTTGGCTGGAGACTCCTGCTTGGAGACTGTGACTCAGTCAGTGGTGAGCAACTGTTTTCATTCGCATCACTCCTCTTTCTTGGGTTTTATTTATATATCTTTGTTATTTTGCTTTTCATTACAACTTAATTTTTATTTTATTTTATTTATTTCATTTCAACTTTCTTCTCTCAACCCATGAGTTTTCCATCTTTCACCTTTCCAATTCTCTTCCCCCCAGTCCTGCTGAGGGCAGTGAGTGAGGGGCTGTGTGGTGCTCAGTTGCCAGCTGGGGTTAAACCACAACAACAAGTTGATCCCCTGTGGATGGGCTGGTCCCAATGTGATCCCAGTCCCATGTGCAGAGGTTGTTCCTACATGTCCTGCAGCAGCTGGGATGTGCTGGGATGTGCTCTGCTACAGAAGTCAACACAGCAGCAGGTGATGCTCCTTTCTCACCACCTGCCACACTCCAGGTGTACATCCAATCACTCTCATGGTCATCATGTAATGCCTTGAGCACTGACCTACTCTTTTATAACACTTTTACTCTTTTCTGAAGGCAAATCCTCTCTGTGCAGCTGAGCTATTCACTCCTTCCTTTCCAGAGCCGTGGGCTGTTGTGGAAATCTTCCATTCCAGGCAGGGTGACAACCTTGGGATGAGCAAAAAGATCCAGAGCTAATTTGTGTCAAAATCTGAGTGTGGGAGAAGAATCTGTGACCTTCCTGTAGGTTCAAATGCTAGAATTCAGTAGGAAATGTGTAACTTTACCACTGGTCAAACATGCAGTTGCACTTTTTGAGACAAGGTGAGACAAGAACTTCTGGAGAAGCAATGGTTGGCAGCTGTGACCAAACTGACTTTGTGGAGCAGCTTTCAGTCTTAAAACTCTGTGGTCTATAAAACTGGTTTAAATAAATAGAAGCATCTCTATACACATTTTGTCCAGTTGGGGCATTATATTGATAACTCTTGGGCATCAGTGGCACTTTTATGGACCTGCTGTTTCCCAACTTGCATGTATCCAGAAACAGCTAAGAAACATCTCCTGAGAGATCTGCTTTTTTTTTGGCAAGTGTCTGACAAATATGCAACCAGTCTGGATTGATACAGGGCAAGCAAGTTGCAATTAAAATAGCTTTTTGGTTTGGATTATACAGGCCTCACATTGCAAATATCATGGCTGGAGGCAAAGGGATGGTTGTGGGGCTAAGTGAACTTTTCCCTTACAAGGCAGGCTGCCCTTTGTTATTGAGGGACACATTCTAAAATTCAGTAAGTCATCCTTTAGTCAATAGACAGTGGCAGAAATCCTCAAATTTGAAATAATCTTGTTACAGACCTGCTACATCAACATATCATGCTGGGCAAAAGTACTGCTTCTAGCTAAGCATAAATGAATCATAACATTAATGCAAGAGGGGAAATGAAAGTTTCATTACTCAGGGTCAGGATTGGCATAGGCAAGGTCAGGACAGGGCTTTTGATCTGTCCAGGTCATTTCAGAGCACTGCCTGAGCAAAAGCACTGCAATGAAGTCAGAGAAAAATATCTTCATGCAGGGGTGTAGCTGAAGGATTGAGCAGAAGGAGTTAGAAGCAGAGGAATGGAAAGGGTTTGCATTTCAAAGCCAAGTCTGTGCTGCTCTGTAGATTTCCTGAAACTGCTGAGGTGAATCACAAGGAAGAAGGGCTGGGAATCTGCTCTTCCTCTGCTAGATAGGGAGAGGGTTTGCTGCCTCCTCCAAACTGCTCACTAGGGAGCTGTGTCGAGGGAAGTTTGGTATGTCTGGTCCTCTGCATTCATCTCCCCTTAACAATGGTTTCTGCCTCTCCTGCAGGTTGCAAGAGTGTTCACTACGACCTTGTCTTCCTCTTGGACGCCTCCTCCAGCGTTGGGAAAGAAGATTTTGAGAAAGTTCGTCAGTGGGTGTCCAATTTGGTGGAAACCTTTGAGATTGGCCCAGACAAGACCCGAGTGGGGGTGGTGCGGTACAGCGATCGGCCGACCACGGAGTTCGACCTGGGCAAGTACAAAACCCGCGAGGAGATCAAAGAGGCTGCACGACAGATTCAGTATTATGGGGGTAACACCAACACTGGAGATGCTCTCAGGTACATCACCACCTACAGTTTTTCCAAAGAAGCTGGTGGGAGACTTAGTGATCGAACTGTTAAAAAAGTGGCCATCCTTTTGACTGATGGAAGGAGCCAGGATTTTGTCTTGGATCCAGCCACTGCAGCCCATCAGGCTGGGATTAGGATTTTTGCTGTGGGTGTTGGAGAAGCCTTAAAAGAGGAACTTGATGAGATTGCTTCAGAGCCCAAGTCTGCTCACGTGTTTCATGTCTCTGATTACAACGCCATCGATAAAATTCGGGGGAAGCTGAGGAGGCGTCTCTGTGAGAGTAAGTAGAGCTTTCCTTTCTGCAGAATTAGAATAGGTTCAGTTCATGGATATGAGTATTAGATATGCTAATTTCATGTAGATATGAAAAGGTATGATTGTTTTCTTTCATGCTTATACTTCTTTATTTTCATGTGTTCTACCCAGTTCCACTCAGTAAGAGATCACTGTTCAAGGCCAGGTTGGCTGTAGCTTTGAGCAGCCTGATCTAGTGGAGTACTGCTTATGGCAGGGATTTGGAATTAGGTGATCTTTAAGGGCCCTTCCAACCCAAAGTATTCTCTGATGTTGTGATTCTATGGTTTTACTAGAGGAGATGTGATGGGTTTTTCTGGCAAGACAGTACTAACTATAGGTCAGCTTCCAGAGTAAATCATGAATTAACTTTTTGCTCTGATATAGTTCAAATACTTTATAATAATTTGGACTACTGAATATGAATAGCGGCATCTTATTTATATCCAGATTTTGGTTTACTTTGCATAGGACCTTTTTCCCCTCTATTTTCTAGCACTGTACTTTGGAGAGAATGCTCTGGGCGCTGCTGGGGATGATCCTTAAGGAAGCAAGGGGATGTTTATGCTTTTCTGCCTCTCAGCATCTCAACTCTACTGACAAATGGTGTTCTCTAGTGCTCTGGCTGCCAACAGCATAAGCATTGGTGATGTTTTGAATGACTTTTAATGGAGAAAAGTGTGGGGTATTTGTACTGCATAAATGACCTTTATTTTCCAGCTCCTTGGTGAAGAGGATGGGAATGGCATTGTGGCTGCTATCTCCCAGCAATTAAATAGGAGCAGCAATCACACAGCCTGATCTTCCACCACTGATAATTCCCTCTCTTGTTCTTAGTGACTCCATGAAAGCTGCCTGGTTTTGGTGCTTTTTGCAGTGTTTGTTCTGATTACTGTGAACAGGCCTTGTAGCTGATGTTGTGAAGATCTGTTATTGCTTTCTGGAACCTCCCTTTGTAAGAAAAAAAGCTCTGGGTTTATGTAGAATTCTTAAAGAGTGACAAGTGCAAGCAGGCAGAGTCTAGTTGACATTACCCAGCAATATCAAGATGGTTCTGCTTTTTTAGCCTAAACATAAATGGGTAATGGAGGATGTAATCCCAATACAAATGGAAGTCATGGGGAATAATAACTGTAAGCTATGCAGACTGAAGGAGCTTGTTTTTTTTCTGTGAAAATCTTATGTAATCATACACACATCTGGGCTCTAGTAGAAAATGGTAAACCCTTCCAACTGGCACACTTGACCAACTCAAACAACCTCCTGTTGCAGCCGCTGAACACCAAAAATGTGATTTTCTTTTGCAATTCTGTTACTTTCCTTTTCCAAAGCAAGTGTTTACTCTGCTTCGTACCTGGGACATCATTTGTTGCCTGCTCAAA
The DNA here is from genome assembly GCF_012460135.2 of Molothrus ater. Classification (NCBI taxonomy): domain Eukaryota; kingdom Metazoa; phylum Chordata; class Aves; order Passeriformes; family Icteridae; genus Molothrus; species Molothrus ater. The sequence continues at coordinate 148,193,356 of NC_050478.2, read as the reverse complement.
GAAATCTTTTACCTGCCTGTCAGAGAAAAACCATCTATCTATGGCTTTCTGAGACCATCCTGTGTCCACACAGGCCAGCATAACCCTTCTCCTTGGATTGCAAAGGACCATCCTTCATCCTGGATGACAGTCACTCCCCAAGGTGTTTGCTTCCACCTGCACTGGTGAGCTCAGTGAGAAATGGGGGCTGTGCTCAGTTCAGCACATCTCTGCTGCTCCTTCCTCCTGGGGGGAGGACTCCTCACACTCTTCCTCAGCTGCTCCCTCCATGTGTCCACAGGTCCTGCCAGGAGTTTTCTCCAGCATGGGCTGGGTCACCGCCTCCTTCAGGCATCGCCCTGCTCCTGTGTGGGCTCCTGCAGGGGCTGCAGGGGGATCTCTGCTCCCCATGGCCCCCCCTGGGCTGCAGGGGCACAGCTGCCTCTCCATGGGCTGTGATGGGGCTGCAGGGGAATCTGCTCTGGCACCTGGGGCCCCCCCTGAGCCTCCTTCTGTACTGGGGCTACTCCTCTCTCATGGTCCCACTTCTCACTTCTCACCTCTGACTGCAATTTCTCCTGCATTGTAACTTTTGCCCTTAAATACACAATCCCAGAGTCTTCCCTGATTTTTTTCCTCCTGCATTTAAAACAGAAAAGGTGCTCTTTAGCAGAATCGGTGTTATTATACTTATTTAGTTTATTGCTTTGCATGCAGAAAGCTTTTAAGAGGCATGATGTTTAGATCAGGTCTAAAAAACCATGAAAATCTTGCTGAAACAGAGGATGAGGTAATGAGAGCACCTCCAGCAGAAATATTCTATTAGAGATCAGTTACTTTTTTTGTTACCTGCATGTGTGAGGTAGAAATGTTTTGGGGGATGAGAGAATGGAGATGGAGAACAGGACCAAGTGATTTCTTGTGCATGTACCACTTTTAAATTCCATGCTAATGCAGTAGGGACAGGAAAGCAGTTCACTGTGATGGCTGGGCCTTCTACATGCTTAGAAGATCAAACTTTTAATAGCTGTTGCAGTTAACTTTGAGTGGTTTTAATGACAGCTCTGCATAAGACATGAACATAAAAACCACGGGGTGGGTGGAAAATGTGAGCAGGGCTCATGCCAAGCTGCTGTTTATTTTGTGCACATCCTGAGACAAAAGCATATATTGCCACAGCCAGGCTCTGGTTTTAATAGACATAATCCTGTGTAAGCTCCAGGGAGACACACGAATCAAAGGGTGGAAATGGGAGGAAGATTTTTTTGTACTGACCACTGATGAGTCCTCCAGCCCTGGTACTGCTACTGAAATGTGAAGGGTTGTGAAGTGTTGCAAATGCTGGATTTCATGCCAGCAGCTGTTCAGATTTGCTTGTCTCAGGTCTCCCTGGACATCTGGCCTAGACTCTGTCTTTCCACCTTGCTATATTTGACTGAATTTATTGCTAAGAAGATGTCATTGAGGGCATTAATAGCATTTAGCTCTCATGTGATCTTGTGGCAGTAAGCATAGCATAATCAAAAAAAAAAACCAAGAAACCCCATGTCTGCTTAGTAGGACATTGTGGCAGGGGGAGATATTTTTGCCACACATCTCCATTACATTCTGGACTATAGTTGGCTGGCAAGAATGGGTGATGCTTTCACAGGAAAGCAGGAGAGATACATTCTGCTAAAAATTCCAGAGATGCTGCATGTTTCCTAAATACAGTTCCTGCTTATATGTTATAGGGGTAACAACAGGCAGCTATGGAATATTTAAAAATATACTAGACCAAAGGACTGTCATCACATGAATCTCAGATACTTTCAAACAGAAGGAGATGAGGCTGAATCCTTCTAATAATGAGTTGGTACCAATGGTTTGTCATTGATTTCTGTTGATTTAGTGAGGTCTGTGATAAGATATCAAAAGCAGTCGCATGTCCAGATGATTCAAAACATTTATATTTCTATTTTTACACGTCTTTGTTGACTTTGGGTAGTGTATGAAGTGCATAAAATATAAGACATATGCTACCCCTATTCTGTTACTGATGATGAAGGGCTTCCAGCCTTCAAAGCAACACCTTGAACATCCATCAAAAGGATAGTCTGAAAGCTTCAGAAATGTCCTTTTTTGAGGTTGTCTTTGCCCAGGTTCATGATATATTCACAGAAGAACAGCAAGCTGTTTCTTTTTGGCCTTTAGTGCTAAAAATACCTCATGCACAGAGACCATGACAAAGGGTAGGCATCTGAATTGCCATATTTTGATTGACACTTCCTAACAGACTTATCAGTACAGTCAAATCTCACAAAAGTACTGAAATATTGGAACATATCAATACCTAAGGATATATTCCACATTTTGCTGCTTAAGAAGATGTCCAGATTAAGTGCAGATACTAAGAATTTGACCATCACTTGAAAATCTAGTGGCTTTGGAAGTCTGCTAAAAGCTCAGCAGACAACTGCTGCTTTTTAAAAAGCTGCATCTGGGCAGTGACCCAGATGATGTCACCTCTGATGTGTCCTGCTGCTTCTTGATGCTGCACTCCCACAGCTGTCCTGGTGCCTTTCTCAAGCTCTGTAACATCTCCATCTTCCAGCAATCACTCATGGTACAGACCACGGGATCACTCAACCTTTCATCACCACGTTTGCTGGCTAATTGCAGCTTTCTGTGAAGGCATGAAAGGTCTGTGACAGAATTTCCAACTGATTTCTCCTTTACTTGAAACTAAAGGGAAAAAAGAGACTTTTCCTGGATGTCAGGAGACAAAATGTTTGTTTAGTGGTGATCTTCTGCCATTTAGTTGAGGGACTGTGTGGTATCTTTTGGCTCCTGGAAGCACAGCAGAGATATTCAGATATTCTTTTTCTCTTACAGAACCTTTTATCTTCAAATGAAATGTCTGAAACTCTCAGATCTAATTTTCCACTCGGTCCAGTCATCACCAGCTCAGAGAGAAATGGTTCCAGAGCTGGTGTCTGGCAGGCAGCTTTGAACTCTGTGGATGATCTGTGGCTGCTGGTTGCCCCTCACTTTCTCCACAGATCATGCAGTGATTGTTTTCCCAGATCCTAACTACAGCTCTGTTCTGGCACTGTGTAATCTCCACATAATTTAAATGTTGCATGTCCAAAGAAGGGCATCAAAGCTGGTGAAGGGTCTTTATCATGAGTCCTTTGAGTGGGGGCTGAAGGAGCTGGAAGTTTAGCCTGGAGGAAAGCAGCTGAGTTGGAATCTTATTGTTCTCTACAACTCCCTGAAAGGATGATATATTCACAGAAGAACAGCAAGCTGTTTCTTTTTTAGAGTTTCTAGCTTTAAAATTTTAACTTCTTTTAAAGTTTCTAGCTTTAAAATTTTTCAGATCCTGTACTGCATTAGTGTAGTAAGCTCTCTTCACATTTTGGTCAGACAAAACAATCCCTCCTGGCCTGACAGCCAAGGACAGCCTCAGCCTCAGACCCCAAAAAGCATAAACAAAAGTGAATTGGGAGGAAGCAAACTGGGGGAATAAGACTTCATTACCTGAAGCTGTAACTGGACAATTAACCCCTGATATGCTTATAGATCAAACTTATATCAGTCTGAAAACCTTGTGACCATTGTCCATCTTGGGTGGAGTCTCTGTGAGGCTTTTGCACTGCCCAAGGTGTATCCACTGAGGGCCTTTGATAAATATCTACTTCATTTTCTAACTCTGTCTAGCCTCTGTTCTAGGTAGCCATTCCAAGGCATCACAGCCAGTGGGGATTTGTCTCTTCTTCCTGGTAACAAGCAAGAGGACAAGAGGAAACGGCCTCAAATTTCACCAGGGGAGGTTTAGATTGGATGTTAAGAAAAATTCCTTCACTGAAAGGATTGTCAAGCAGTGGAAGAGGCTCTCCAGGGAAGTGGTGGAGTCACCATCTCTGGAGGTATTTAAAAGATGTGTAGGTGCAACACCTGGGGACATGGTTTAGTGATGGACCTGGCAGTGCTGGGTTAATGGTTGGACTCTCAAGGGTTCTTTAGGGTTTTTCTTAAATGTTCTTAAGGGTTTTTTCCAGCCTAAACAGTTACATGATTCAAAATAAATTCTTATTTTGCTTGGTAGTCTGAAATGAATAGGTTTATTCTGAGATTTACAACAGTGCTGTTTTATGACCAGCCCCACTTCTAGAAAAGAAAATTTTATTCTTCCTAACTTCCTTCTCCCATCTGCCAACACATGCATTTATGTGGCCTCACCATGAACTACAGCAGGAAGCCAATGAATATTTTTGTTTCCTTTCCGATTAGTTTTTACTCAGATTTATTTCACCATGCTGTCCCAGGGGAGGAACTGGCACAAGGTGAGAGCAGCTAATAGGAGCAGAAGGCCTGGATTGTGTCCTTTGGTGCAGTGCTATCTCATATCAGCTTGATGAACTTTAGTTAAGGACTTCAGAAAATTGAGAAAAATCCTTCATGTGCTCCCAATGCAGACCTGAGCTGCTGTGCTCTGGTTTATGCTGTGCATAAAGTGGATTTCTGGGTGGGTTTTTCCCATTCAAACTCCACTTCTAGGCTTCAGCACAACTTGCTTGCCTTGAGAAAACATCTTGCCTAAGAGAAATATCCCACTGCAGATGGATCTCTTCAGGATCCTGTCCCATTTTCCTTAGCCAGGCTTTCCAGTACACACAATTGTTGCTGTTTTACTGCTGCCTCAGCTCCTGTTGGTTCAGGGAGGGATGGCAGAGCTCTCCTCCTCACACAGGCTGTGTCTGGCTGGGAGCATCTTGCTGGGGGCTGTTGGTAGGAGGGATGAGCAAGCTGCCACCGCCTTCACTTAGACACAGCCTGTCTGTCAGTGCCTCCAGGCAGCACTTTGATATTTCTGTGCACTTGGGTAGCTTTTCTCCTCCAGAATGGATGTTAGCTCTGTTAGAGTTTCAGAGAGTGATTTATTGATTTATTTGCACTCCCTTGTACGTTGGAAAAAGCAATGTCTTAGACATGGCCTTCAGGTGATGAGGGCATTTCAGCATCTGTGGCCTGATTTCTTCTTTTTGCTGAGGGAGAAAAGATATGAATCCAAAAGTCATCCAAAATTCAGAGTTTTAGAAATAAGTCTGTGACAGAAAATGGTTTTACTTCTTTTCTTTGATGCAGTTTGTGAGAAAAGGAGTCTGTTCCATACCTGAAACTTCATACAGACCACTTGGAATATTAATATGGGACTCTGAAGAAAGGAATATAATAAAATGAGATCAATTAAACCTTTTGCACTTGCCTTTCTTATCTCTATCTTCTTTCTCTAGCAGTTACAGACAAATAGTAGCATTATAAACCACAGGCAATCACTTTATGTAAAACAGTGAATCTCTGGACTGCCAACAACATCTTGTCTGAAATCACAAAATCTGTTGGATGATAACATCTCCCCTAAATTGTAATAGGTTTTCTTGCATTTCAGACAAGAAAGATCTCTGAACACTGTTTGATGTACAGTAAAAATAATTGTAAAGACAAAGACTCAGATTAAAGTAAGTCCCAGATTTGGAAAGAAATATTGAGACAATCAGGAAAAGCATGGGTCTCACAGCCCTGTGAAAAGGTAGTGTGCTGCTTGGAGGAAAAAAAAGGGTGGGAGAGGGAGAATGTGGTGACTATGGAAGCCATTTCTAAATAATGTAGAAGTGAAGGAGAAATACAGAAATAGGAACAGGCAAAAGGCTGGAACATATTCTTATGTGCTGGAAGTATCTTGTTTTTCGACCCTGTCTGCAGCCCACATTGGTTTTGCAGGAGCTGTGGGTGCTCAGCACTTTCAATATTCAGCTGTGGAGCCCAATACTTCTCCAGCTGCAGTCAGGAGGAGGCTTCCTGTCTGCTCCAGGGCAGCCCAAATGATGGGGTAAAAGACACAGCTTATCCTTGGGGCAGCACTGTCTCTCCTGGTGGGACTGTGAGGAATTCTCAGCAGAAAGAACCTCTGAAGATGCCAGATGCTCAGCAGGAAACAAGGGCAAGGCACTTATAAACCTCTGAGGCTTTAGGTTTAGTTACAGGCTTTTCTGTCCAAGAAAAACAAAGCAAGGAGGAGAAAACCCTTGGCATGTGGCCTTCACAAGTCTTAAATCCTTTAAATTTCAGCAGATTTGTACAGTCAGGCCTTTCTTCCTCCTTTGTTTACAACCCTTAAACTGACCTCACACTGAAAGGACACCAGTAATTTAAAGTCTTAGTGTTCTAAGCCTGCTTTGGGGTTAATTTGAATGCTTTATGTGACTATTCACGTCAAAATCTAATGGTAACTCCCAGCACAACAGATAAATGGAATAGACCATTGCCTGCTGGGGTTAGGTGCACCTGCAAATTAAAGATTTCCTCTGCTCTCCCTCGATTTGGGGATGCAGTTCTTTTTAGGATAGGGAAAGTCTGGGGTGGTGACATGGAGATTTATTCCCAGTTCTCCTGATGGACCTGGTAGAATTTATGGAAAATTATAGAAAAGGTTGAATCTGTATCACAGCATGCAATGTAATGAAGTCATAGGATTTTATATTTCTAAATCCCAGTGGGTTTCCTGAAATCCCCAGCTTCTTATAAAATGAATATTTCTGTAAACCCATTATAGCATTGGTGAGCTTGGGCTCTCAGGGCTGGTGAGTTTTTTCTTTTGCTCCTGGCTCCATAAATTCCAGCCTCAAAGTCTTGTGAGGAGTAAGTGCAATGGGAGCTGCAGATCCTGTGATTCAGCCTAATGAGATAGTTTGGAGGTACCATGGCAGGTCCTGGGTTTCATAGAAGGATGAAATGTTTGCTGGTAATGGGCTGCCTGTGTCACCTGGGAAAAGGTTTGGCACAAAAACTCAGCTTTCTCTTCAAATAGATTAACCAGAAAATTTGTGACTTTTCAAGGTGTTGAATCAAGTGCATCACCTCATAATTGAAATTATTTTGGAAACAATTTCACAGGCAGAACAGAACTATGAGACAAATTATAACACAAAACCATGTTCAGAGCTAGATAAACTGTCACATTAACACCTGGAACAAAATGGGCAGGACCACCTATTTTTAAGATCTGGGATGAAACCATTGCTTCCAGTTTTGTGTTCAGCTGAGCTGAGTTTAGAAGCCTGTATTATTTATTTCTGTGATCAAAGCAAAGCTGGGCATTTAAGGTTTAATGGCTTATTCTGAAGCTGAGGTAGGTAATAAAATCACAGAATGGCCTGGGTCGGAAGGGATCATCTCATTCCCATCCCCTTGTCATGGACAAGGACACCTCCCACTAGACCAGGTTGCTCAGGACTCCATCCAGCCTGGCCTTGAACACCTCCAGGGACCAGACATTGGTTGAACAGATCTGTGATACCTGTAAACCTTGAAACCTTGCAACAGAGAGATTCATGTTATTACTAGAGCTCAAACCCACATGACAGAATGATTTCCTTTCCTATCCTTTGGCAATATGAAGTGGTGCATCTTTTCTGTGGAAGTTTGTAAATGCTGCTGAATTTCATTTTTTTTTTCTTTTTTCTGTAAATAAACCAAGCCAACAAACAGAATTGAATTCTAATGTGCCAGTCTGTTGAGAATATTTCTTGCTCAGTGGTAGAGCTGCAGTGTGGTTTAACCGGTGGGCTATTTTTGTTAGTAAATTGTAGGGTTAGTGATTCAATCCCATCAAGTTCCCTACAAGTTATAGCCAAATACCAAATTCCTTTTCAAATCAGTTAGCTTGTTTATGATGCAAAACAAAAGCAGTGGGAGTGCTCTGACACCTTGGAGAACTGCTTTTTTTGATAAAGTGCTAATTAAGTTCTTTAAAATGCAATTAAGAAATTGTTGCAAGCTCTGCTGTATTCATGTACTTTAAAAGGCTGAAGAATAGTTCTAAGTTCTGCATAAAATGCTTTTTGGCATGCTGTATACTTTGGGAACTGTGAGTACTGCTGCTAACCCTAGCCAGAAGTAAGGAAGGTACCTTTCAAGTGAGGTAGCTCAATTGGATAAGGTGATTTTTTGTCACTTGCTGCCCTTGTCTGTTGAACAGCAGGGTCATGGGACATCAGATTCCTAAACTCCATTAATTTCCTTGTGGATTAGTCAGTTTGGCTATAACTTCATCTGTACTCTAGGAAACAAAGGGATTTATATATAAAACGCACATATATATGCATATATGTTTGCCTATGTGCATAGGGCATATGTTTGTTTCTATATGTATAAACTCTGAAAAATAAACCTGTGTCCTTTCAGCCTGAAGCACCAGTATTTTCTTACAGTGAGGTAGATAAAGCTATAACATGTTAAAGCTCTAGAGAAGATGAAATACAGGACATTTTTACTGCAGACCATACACAATCAACCCAATCCACCACCTCTGGGGGGGACTTCATTCAGCTACACTGCCATAGGAATCACTGTGCTTTGTTCCTCCAGGGTTTTACAGCAAGATGGATAGGATGTATTAGTATGGATAGCATATTATCTATATATTAGTTCTACATCTACTGTAAAAATCTCTCTGATTTGGCACTGGAGATGTAACACCTCTGTCAGAGGCTGCAACACTAACAAGACACAGGTGGGATGGTGCAGCAGAATTTTAGTCACTAGTGCTAAAGCTTTCTGGCAAATTACTCTAATAGGTTGGATCAAAGGGTGTTCCTGAGCTGAAGATTGAGGTTGGATCACAACTGAAAGCCATAAATAGAATTAAACATTTTTGTATCTTTATATTCAGGTATCTTCGGTAGGATTCATATCATCATACTGCAGTAGCCTGAAAATTATTTGTCCATGCTCTTTTGATAGTCAGTGGAAAGGAGTGGACATCTCAAGAGAATGTTTCATCCTCTTTGAGGATGACTGTTGAGACACGTGACATGATTCAACCTCTGAGTGCCTCTTTCTTTTCACTCACTTTTGAGAGAGCTCATGTAACTTTCTCATTGGATTCTTCACTTTGACAGCCAACAGCAAAAGAGTTGAACCTTTCCCTGCCACGTTCTGGGAATACAATAACGTTTGTTTCCTTGTGACTGTAAAGGAAATTCAGACTGCTGGAATTTATATTACTGATGGATATTCAGGCCAGTGTTGCAAGCTGAGGTGGATGTGCTGCAATTCTCACCCAGCTCCCTGATGCTGCAGGGTTTGTGCAGTTGAAGGAGACAATGTCAGTTTAGAGAGCTGTTACCAAGTATTAGCATATGTTTAGGGTCAAACATAATTTATTTAATCCCTAAGGTTCTACTCCTGTGAGAAGAATGGTTCCCTCTCCCTCATCTTTGGCTTCTGCCTAAATCTTGTGATAAATTGGTCCTTGAAGTTAACTGTGCTGTGATATTGCCTGCTGCAGTCTGTTGACTCATTTATAGCAAGATAATACTTTAAAAAACAAATAATGACTGCAATACAATTAAGAGTAACAGAGACAGCTTTTTAAATTGCTATTATTGAAAGATACCTTTGTTGCTAATAGCTTTGTTGTTGTTGTTGTTAATTGAAGCGTGAATCCACGCGTGCTTAATGATCTTTCCAGTTCTCACTGTAACAAAGTCAGACCCTAAACCAGACTGTGCTTTACTGGAACAAAAATGGGAAGGATGCCAGCTCAGACCAGCTTGAATGTAAACCAAACCCATGTTGCTGGTGCATCCTGGTTGTCTTCCCATAGAGACAAGCTGAAAATTCACTTGGAGGACCTGGTGAACAAACCCAGTGGAAGAACTGCTGTGATAAATTCATCCTGCTATGAATGGCATTTAAAAGCTGACTTTGAGCCAGTGGAGTTCTGAGTATGGGTTAAGGTAATTAAACAATCTTTCTTATCTGATTATTATCTGATAGAAACAAACAGAAAAGAGATTGAATCTAGATTGGATAGTAGGAAGAAATACTTTGAGGGTGGTGAGGCACTGGAACAAGTTCCAATGAACCAGGACTTTGGTGTAGCAGAAGGTGTCCCTCCCCATGAGAGGTTTGGAGCTGAATGATCATTTAGGTCTCTTCCAAACCAAACCATTCTATGATTCTATGATTTATTCAAATTTCCATTGAATTCACTCTGAGTGTCTTTTGCAGAAGTGCCCATGTAAATGGCACCAAAAACTCTACCAAGCTGTAGAGTGCTGGTTTTGGCTGGGATGGAATTAATTTTTTTCACAGTGGCTGGTATGGAGATATGTTTTATATTTCTACTGAACACAGCATTGAAAATGTAGAGATGTTTTTGTTATTGTCAAGCAGGGCTTGTCTGATGGAATACAGCATGCCTTGTCTCAAATATTTTGATTTGTATATAAACATAAAACATATAAGGATCATGTTAGAGAAGGGATGTGCTCAGGACTAACAATCCCTCAGGGACCAAAATGATCCAGAGCAGTCTTTGAGTCACAGATTCCTGAAACCCAGTCTCAGTGCTCTCTGGTGCAGCACACTGATTAGGCACTTTGGAAAGGTCACTTTGGTGTCTGGACTAGGAAACTGGATGTCCTTTTTTTTTCAGTTCCTGACACCATATTTCCCTAAATATTTTGGCAGTGTCCAGCCCCAGGAGTTTTGCAAGAGGGCAGATGTTGACCATAATGTTCCTTCCCTAGTCAAGCTTATTGACAATGTTCAACCACCACTCCCACTGCAGAGAAATAATCCCTCTTCTACACCTCTGGATCTATTGGAGCTCATGGCTCTAGTGAAAAGGGCAAGAGAGTATTAAAATAGAAGGAAATCATCATTATCCTTGCTTGTGATGAATAGGATATGAGTCTTATTTGAACTGTGAGTGTATAATACTCACAAAATAAAACGTACTGGAAAATTTACTGTGTTAGTTTATTCAGGGATGTATCTGCTAACTATTCCTCCAAGCTATCAGAGCTCTGTGCTGGAATAGTGAATCATGCACGTTGATTTTTGACAAAGTTGTTTAAGGACAAGTGTAACATTTACAGAGCTGCAAATCTTTCAAAATTCAACATCATTTACACTGACTGTTGTGATTTCTGTTAGCAAGCATAGAAGCAGATGCCTGTCTAATTTACCTGCCTGATAAACTGTTCTTGTAGTGACCTTAATAACGTCCTGAAGAATTAATTTCCTAGGCTAATATTATATTTATAATTTATTTATCACCAGCTGAGTATTTACGTGCTCACAGCTTTACAAGCTGTAAGACACTGTGGCTTCACACAGTGTAAGATGGTACACAGGAATCTCTTTAATGTATGACTGGCTCAGAATCAAGGATTTTTATCATCTATAATTAGGAGTTTATCCCAGTGGGTGGGATGCTTTTTTTCATCGTAAATCCTTTTGCATACTATTATTTAGTTAAAAATACTGTCCTGTGTGCCTGCTGACAGCACAAGAAAACAGAATAGGAACTGTAAATAAATGGAATTAGTGGATGGGTTGCTACACCCTCCCACCACATTCACCTCTGCAAACTATTTTTGAGTTGATTATAAGTAATTTGGCTTTGGAGGTCGATATTTTTATTTGTTCTAGGGGGCCTGTAATACAGAAAGTCTCTCAGCTTTTTACTTTGATTTCTGTGGGCGCATGCCTTGACCATAAAATGTTAGGTGCTACTGAAATGTTGAAAAATATCTCTCACTCTCACAGGGTCAAGAAAATTCTTCTTTGTTCAGATCCTAGAAAAGGCTGTTTCTTTTTTTTTTTTTTATGTTCCTTAGTTTGTCTTATAACTAAAGCATTGATTTGATTTCTATTTTGAGCATAGAGTAGTTTCCCTCCTCCATATTTATGCTAAGTAATATATCACTGCTAATTATTTTCCACAAACTACTAGTGTGCCAGATAATAAATGTTTAATTAACCAAACACCTGAGAAAGTATTAGACTGACTTGTCACTACTTTGTACAGCTATTTGCATACATTCTGAGTTATTTTTAGTGAATCCAAAGGTTTTCTTAAGCTTACACAGCAGGGCACTAAAAGACCTCAGAAATAAACCTTGGCTGAACGGATTTACACGTGGTGCAAATCCCTTCCTTGTGGGGCACTCTGAAGATTTTCCATGAGAGGTTTGATGCACTCAAGTATAATGGAGATGCACATTGAGTCACAGAGATCCAACTCTTAGTCCTAAAAAACCTCTTGTCCTTCCAGCAGGGAAGGTATGTGAAACAACTCTTAGCAGATGGTTCCTCACTGCTGGCTGTATGCAGAGGTTTTACCTGTGGGGAGAGGGTTGGGGTTGTCCCTCCACCTTTTTCCTGTGCTCAGCACAGCCCAGCTCTCAGGACGGACCTGGCCTGGCCCTGCAAGGCTCTGGATGATGTTTCTGCTCATGTGTGTTCACTGCTCCCTGACAGGCACCTCCAGCGTGGGGCCAGGCTGAGGCTGTAATTGTGCGAGGCTGACCCTTTCATCTTCTGTTCTTTCCTTTTTTCTGCTCAATAATTGTCTCCCCTTCACCACAAAATGCACAGGAGAGGAACAGCTTTTCAGGAAAAGTGTTTTCTACCCGTAACTCTGTGGTGGAGTGAGAGGGACAAATGCCAAGGGGAGGAAGTAAATTGATGTCAGTAAGTTCATAGCCACAGAGGTTGTTTTGTCTGTGTTTTCTCCTCCCCCACCACCCTTCATTATGGAATAAGCTCCCAAGTAACCTGCTATCACCAGAACACAGGGGACTGAAGGCACCAAGGGCCCTCTCTGCTTCATCTGCTTTGTCCCAGGGGTTTGTGACTTTTCTCCTGCAGCTGGATGTGGGTTCAAACTGAGCAGAGTTGATCAAGTCTAAGTGGAAGGGGCTGGCTGCTCAACTTATTGTGGATTTCTGGTGAAGAATGGTCACTGATGAGGGACTCCACAACTCCCATGGACTCAAGCGTCACACAATCTATCCTTTGAATAAGCCTCTTTTGGAGTACAGGCATCTTTTACTTTCTTCTCTTCTGGACTCAGTTATTTTTATAGCATCCACTTTTTTTTTTTTTATGGATGTGTATGCACACACATCCATATATATAATTGGAAGTGAATGAAGTGATTTTCTCTCAGTTAACGGAAATAAAATCTAGGGAATGGAAACCACAGGGGTGGATAAACATGCTATTCATACTGGGTGGATCTGTGCTCCCATGGGGAGAGGTAAATGTCCTAATTTCAGAATAGTACAGACTGAGTTTTCATTAAATCAGTACATGTTTAATTATATAGTTTTGAATGGGAAAGTGGAGAGTAAGGACATAGATCTGCAATGAATCTATACTTATATAGTAATTTATGTAGTTTTGTTGGGTTTTTGGTGGTTTGGGCTGGTTTTTTTTTTTTTTTTATTTTGACATGTTGATGATTTTCCTAGGGTTGGTGGGACCCATGAAAAAGCAGCTGAAGCCAGTATAGAGAAAATATTGCCTGTGTGTTTTCCTGCTCTTGGGCTGAGCTTTTCATTTCACTTTCATCTGGAATTCCAGGCTGGATGCTAAGTTTGATTCTCCCTACACTTCTGGGTTTGTAGGTGAGGAGGAGCTCTGCTAGGGTGATAGCATGAAGAATTGTTTAATGTTGACTTTCACCAAGGAAAACAGCATAGTGCTTACTGCCCTGTGAGTCTGCCAAGCAGCATTTAACCTCCCCTGCTGGATTCATTCATTCTGTTATGGCAGCTCTTTTTAATGAAGGTGGGAAATAAAGTGATGGATTCCAGCTGTGGGAGGTGGATCCTCTCTGGGTTAAAATGGGCCAGCTCAGGTGTGGTTCTAGTAAGGTACACCATGGCAATATTAACTCAATATCAATTAAATTTAGAATTTTATTCTAGAAATATAGAATGATTGGGAGGGACATTAAAGATCATCTATTTCCAACTTCCTGCCATGGACAATGATACCTTTCACTGGATCAGGTTCTTGGAGCTCCATCCAGCCCAGCCTTGAACTCTGAGAGGGATGGGGCATCCAAAACCTCTCTGGTCAGCTCGTCTCAGGGCTTCACCACCTTTATTAAAAAAAAAAAAATATTTCTTACATCAAACCTAAACCTACTGTCTTTTGTTTGAAGCCATTCCCCCTTGTTCTGTCCCTCCAGGTTCTTGTAAAAAGTCTTTCTCCATCTCTCAGGTGTTGAAAGGCTGCAGTCAGGTCACCCCAAAGCCTTCTCTTTACCTTCTGAAGAATCCAAATTCTCTCCACCTTTCTGCATAGGAGAGATGTTTCATCCCTCTAATCAACTTGGTGGCTTCCTCTGGACTTGCTCCCACAGGTTGATGTCCTATCTACATATATAAAGAGGTTAATGCAAATAATGAATTGGATGTACATGTGCAGCTTTATTTTTGTCTGGGCAGATGTGTGATGGAAGCTTGGGCTTGCTCAGTATTTGTGCAAGATGTCAAGAGAACCGTGACACTGAATCTTATCTTTAAATTACTCTTTTATTTGGGCTTGTACACAACCCTGCACTAAGAAAATTTATGTCATATTAAATTCTGACATTGGTAATGATCAAAACTCCCAAACCAACTGTGGAAGAATATATGATGAGATTCGACCATCAGTACTCATATTGCCTTTGGAAAGTATGGAAACATGGAAATAGAGGGCACATCATGAGTGTTAAAATTTGTTGCACTGATTGTCTGAATCCCATCAGCAAGACAAAAGTGGCAACTAGAAGCTGCTTCTTAAGGGACATGTAAGATTCATTTTTTCTAACTGAGCATAGTTAATGCTTGAAAAAAGATCACCTATGGGGCTGGAATAGTGTGCTCTGGCTTCTTTAAAATGCAGGCTGATGCCTTTTTAAGAGATGAAATCTTGTTCATCTCAGCCTCAAACTGCTAGCTTTAACAGCATTTTCTTCTGAGAAAGGAAAGATTATTTTCCAAAAGAGCAGATATTGCTGTGGAATATGAGATGTCTGATGTTGTGTGCAAGAGGCCTTGACGCTGGTTGTAGTTTTCTGTAGATGTAAAATTTGTGAGTCTGGCAGACAGATGGAAAACAAGATTTGTTGAGAGATCACCAATATATTTTCCTTGTGCTTTCTCCTAGCAGAAAATCCACCAGAACCTCTCTATTAGACTTAGCTTTCAGACCTTGGAGGAAGGATATTTTAATCTCTAAGTGTCTACATATATAGGAATGTTTGCAGCATCTTGGTCCTGGCATGGGTGGAAGATGGGAAGAAAAATCAAATGGCAAATGTGGCCTTTGATTAGAAGGCAAACTGTGCTCTAATGGAGGTGATTAGAGACAAACTGTAGACTTTGTCTGGCCATAAGGCAATAGAGTGATTTTCTTGTGTGGTGGCCTGGAAGGCTGCCAAGCTGTTTCTCAGTAACTAATCCTGAGTCAGTTATGGGCACAGAAAACAACACCACATATCCAACACTTTCCAGGGAAAGGGGTCAGACACTGATGGTGGTGATCACTGCAGGGAACAAGTTTTCAATTTCTCAGCAGGAGCACCAGGTCTGTGTCACTCTCCCCAGCCCATCTGCTTCCCAGAGAGGCAGTGGGGAGCAATTCAAGAGAAGCTGCCCTTGGATCATTATGGAGACAGTCAGTTCTTTGAGAAGCTAATGATGTGATGGCTTGTGAATGGCTGGGAAGAAACAGATCCAAGATGGATCAAGTCTAACTATTAAAAGGGCTCAGGGTTTCCTTGTCTTACTTCTTATATCATGTGAAAATTCTCTCTTTCTGTAACACTGTATAAAAGTATGTCCTTCCCAAAGAAATGCACCTGTGTGGGCCTCTGTAAGATGGAGTCACTGTCACCTGGAAATCATTCTGGCCACAACAGCCACCACTATGAGCTTAAGGCAGCTTAAGGCAACATCTGTGAAGCTGAAACTACCAGTGTTACAAGTGACCACTGGTACATTCTTGTCTCCTTTGTTATCATGGAATCACAAAATTATCAAAGTGAAAAAAGACCTCCTGAGATCATTGAGTTCAACTCTTAACCTATCACTGCCACAGCCACCACCAAGCCTTGTCCCTCAGTGCCACATCTACACATTTTTTGTGTGCTTCCAGGGATGATGATTCCACCATTTCCCTCGGCAGCCTGTTCCAATGCTTGACCACCCCTTCAGTGAAGAAATTGTTCTAAATATCCAATCTCTGGTGCAACTTGAGCCCATTTCCTCTTGTCCTCTTTGCTTGTTACTTGGGAGAAGAGGCCCACCCCCACCTGGCCACAGCGTCCTTTCAGGGATTTGTAGAAAGTGAAAAGATCTTCCTGAGCCTCCTTTTCTCCAGGCTGAACACCCCCAGCTCCCTCAGCTGTTTTTTGTCAGACTCGTGCTCCAGACCCTTTCCCAGCTTCACTGCACTTCTCTGGACATGCTCCAGCAACTCTGTAATCAAAACTTGAGCAACTCAGCCAAATATCTGCTGGTTCTGGATATCTCCATGTGAGCTCTGGGATGGAAGGAACCCCTTTGAACACTCCATCTACCTCTGTGGATGCTTGTGCTGAGCAGCAGTGATGGAGAGCCTGATGCTTCACGTGCACACACAGTGCAGCCAGGAGAAATGCCACCCAGAGGGATGTCCTGTGTCAGCACAGGCCCTTGCAAGCCACACCACTGCCAGTAAAAGTCCTGGGCCCTGGCACTGTCCCACCACAGCCCATGGGACACTTGGTGGGATGGGTTCACTCTGTGCTAATGAGCTCTTTCTGAACAATGACCTGACATGGTTCAGGGAATAGCAGAGTCCCAGGCCAGGAGCCTTTCCCTAATGGGCAGTGGGAATGTGGCATCCCAATTTTGGGTGGATGGGAGTAGGGAGAATAGTTTGGCTCTGCCTTCCTGCCCTCCTGGCCAAAGAATGAGTTTGGTTTGTATAGAGATATGGAAGTGCTGAGCATTGTGAAGCAGACAGGATGTTTGAATGGGGAAGCATTGGTCCATACTACACTATTTTGGGGTGGGTGGGAGTTTCCTCAGCTAGTCATAAATGCTGTTGCCAGTTTTTGTGTAGTGGCACAGCTATCAGGTTTGTAAGTAGTTCTTAGGCAAATCACATTCTTCATACTGGTTTTTCTCCTCAGTGAATTTGGGATTTGGTACAGTGACCTGTGAAATCTCATCTGAGATGTTGCTGGGATGACGAGCTCAGTGCAATAAAGGTCTGACCTCATAGCCAAAGCCAAGAATGTAATCACAGAGTCAGAGAATCACTGAATTGTTTGGGTTGGAAGGGAAATTATAAGATCATCTAGTTCTAACCCCCTGCCAGGGCTAGAGACACCTTTGACTTGATCAAGTTGCTCGAAGCCCCATCCCACACAGCCTTGAACACTTCCAGGGATGGGGCAGCCACAGGTTTTCTGGGCAGTCTGTACTAAAGCCTCATCACCTTTATTATAAAGGATTTCTTCCTAATCTTTATATCTAATCTAAATCTACTCTTTTTAGTTTGAAGCCTTTTCCCATTGGCCTTGTCATTACCTGCCCCTGTAGAGAGTTCCTCTCCAGATTTCTTCTATTAGGTGAAGGTTTTTCTCTGCTTACCAAGCCAAGGCTGTCCTTGAGCCCCCCACATGGGGAACTTGAGGCAGCTGCCTTTCCTGTTTTCTGCTTTTACTTCTGTGTGATTTATCCAGATTTATCTCTGTTCACCTGAATGGCTTCACATCCTCATACTGAGTTTTGGGGGCTCGCAGCTGTAACAGGACACATTTGTTTGATAGCAGGTCTTGGTCATTAGGGATAGAGCTGACTTTGAGGTGTCCTGTGCTGTGCTTTTAGCTTTGTTTCTTTGTGATCAACAACAGCAGCAAATGGGTGTACACAAAACAAAACACCCAGCTACATTCCTCACTCATTTACATTGATCTAAAACCAGATTAATTTCACTTTAATGAATGAGCAACTAAGCAAGAGAGTTGGCCTATCACCGTACTTTGTACTAATTAGTATTTTTCTTACCAGTGCCTGCAGAAAAGCCAATCTGTTTTGTATTCTGAGCTGAAAAACACCCTTCATGGTAATTTTCATCGCCAGCATGTATGTCATTCCTCTGGGCTTCCACAGCCTCTTAGAAAAACCTGTTGCAGGGCAAAATATTTTCACCAAGCTTCTGGTGCTCAGCAAGCGTGGGGCACAGAGGGCTGGACATGCTCTCTGCCACGGGGACTTTCCTGGAATTCATGCTGGCCCCCTATTTGCTCATGGCTGGGTTTTGTGGTAGCTGCTTTCCATGCAGAACAGCTCAGCTTTTGTGGCATCCCAGGCAGAGCAGCGTGAGTGGCAGCTGGGCTCTGTGGTCAGGGGAGCTCTGCCTTTGTTGGAGGGGTGGGTCCTTGCTCCCAGTTATTCAGAGCCTCAATTAAAGCAGGCAAACCGTGGTTATTAGTTGTGCTCACTGGGGCAGAGCACAATGAGGTCGGCTCAGTGTGCAGGGGACCCCCCTGGATGGCTCCGGCAGCCCAGGCCTCCCAAAGACCCCGGGGGAAACGGGGAGGGGAAAAGGACAAAGCTTGGGGTGCTGGTGCCAGGCAGGGACACTGGGGCTGGTGGTGTCCAAGGCAGCCCTGCTCCCTGGAGGGGATGGGGGCGATGCGTGGGAATGGCACCGGTGCCAGCAGATCTTGGCAGTGGGGCCTTTGTTCACCGTCAGGATTTGCTGAGCTGATGGATCCCATTTCCACTGCCCTGGAGAGGAAGGTGGCAAGGGGCCAACTGGTCCACAGTGGGGCTTGTGCAGCGTTTTTTAGAGTTATTAAAAGGTTCTTTTAAAAAATGGATTAACTTACTCAGCTCTGTTTTTCCATCTTCTGCTTTCCCCTCTCATGTGTGTTCTGCATAATTTTTATAATGAACTTGCAGTCTTGCCACTTCAGGCTTTTGGACACTCTAGCTAATGGTAATTATACAGAATATTTATAATCTTATCAGAAAGTGCTAATGAAAAGCTTTAATGTGTCTAGCCATTTTCTTGCAGCAGACTTCACTGTTCCTTCCTTCACACAGAAAGTCCCAGCCCAGCATCTGCCCTGACACAGTTCTGCAAACACAAACTCTTTCTCCCATGATCCTCACCTAGAAACAATTTCTTCTTCAGGTCAGCACCTATAATATCCACTCCCACAGTCAGTACCTCAGCGAGCCAGGTCAGGTAAACTTGCACAAGCCTTCACCACGTTCACTTGAGGCTCAAGTTTCTTTTTAAGAGGGGAGGAATCCCACCTGCAAAAGCAGCTGGGAGCTTCCTTAGGATCCCAGTTCCTATGATAACATTAGCTCCTCTACCAGTTCTCACTCTGCATGGATAACATATAACTGCAAGTCACACCTTGCTGAATAGGCAACTTCCTCAGGAAGTAAAGCTGAAATGTCATTTTTCCATCTTTCTTGAGGGACAGAATCTGTGATCCAGGTGAAATAACAGCTCTGATTGCTCAGCAGTTGCACAGATGTCTAACTCCTCTGTGGCATGCACCCAGACCTTCTCCATTGCCTCTGGATCTTATGGGCACCTGGAAATGACCCTGCAGGGTTGATTTTCTCCAGTTGTCCCTGATAAAAAACCAAAGCTGGTTGTCCTGTCCTTTACTGGGTGTTTGTGAGCCCTCCTGGCTGGTCTCTCTTTGTGTGCAGAGACACATGGATGTCCCAGCCAAGCTCTGGCCCTGCTTTTATTTTGCTTTGTGCCCAACACACTCACTTATAAAGTCTGGGAAATAACTGATAAAGAGCTCCAAGAATTACTTTTTGAGGCCTCAGCTATAGAGGTTATAATCTGCATTTTTGCCAATGCAGAAAGGGGGAGGATTACCTGAGAAAAAAGGTTGGATATTAGGAAAACATCATCCACTGACTGTTTAAGAATTGGAACAGACTTCCCAGGGAAGGGGTGGAGTCACCATCCCTGGAAATTTAAAAAAGATGAGTGGCCTCTGTGATATGGTTTAATGGAGGTGGTGGTTAAAATGCTGGAGTCAATGATCTTGGAGTTCTTTAATAATATTAATGATTCTGTGATTCAGTTCTTCTATAGGACAGGGTTAAAAAAAACATTAAAGAAGTAGAGTCTGGCTGGTTCTCAGTGCCTGTGTATCTCTTTGGTGCAATGAGAGCATCTCCACTTTAGCACTGAACAAAGGTGAAACCCCACAGTAGCTGTGCTTGTGGATTCCCACAGCAAGTGATGCAGACTGAGGATGCAGAACTGAGTGTGAAATTCCACTTCCCATCTGTGCAGCTCCACCTGATGCAGCAATTCCCAGTATATCCTCTGAAAAACATCACTTAGAGGGGAAAAAAAGTCCAAGAGGAAAGAAATGAATTGGTCTCTGGCCTAAATTTGAAAGGCAGGTTTCAGAGATCTGTGGAAAAATTTAGGGATGTGTAAATAAAAAAAAAATTAAAAAACCCAAGCCTGTTGGATGTGCTTTAAAATGTTTAGTGACCTTGCAAAAACACCTTGTGAAGATCAGTTTTACTACAGAAAGCTTGCTGAACTGCTGCTGAGGCATCTGATACAATACAGCAAATCTCCTTTTCTGAGGCCACAAGATTTTTTCTGAAACCCCTTTCCTTCTCAGGCTGGAGAGGAGCATGCACAATGAGCACCATGCTGAATGTTGTCCTTCAGGACTCATCAGGAGCTCTTGAGCTAATACATTGTACTTCTGCCTGCAACATTTCATTTCATTTCAGATTGAAATGTCAATTCCAAATCTCTCATTCCTAGCTGACAGCAGGTAAAATTATCCCCCTCCCACACCATGTACCCCTAGGTGCATGGGCCAGCAGACACTGTGTTTCTTAGGAAAAGAAACCTCTCAGAACTGATTTGGGATCTCTTAATTAAATGCCTGTCATAGGGAAAACACTAATTCATCAAGATCAAAACTTCTGGGCAAAACCAATTTAGATGAGTTTTTGATCATGGGAGAAGGATTGGGAAAAAAAATCCCTGAAGCTATTAAAATGCTTTATTTTAAACTTGGGTTGTTTTTTTTTTGTTTTTTTTTTTTTTTTTTGAAGTGGAGAACTTCTGGTTTTGGTTCAAAATATCAATTACTTAATATGTTTTAAAAAATCAATGCAAACCATGTTCCCCTTTGGAGAGTCAGTGTGCTCAGCTCCCTGGAGAGGGACAATGGGGACAGGTACCACTGGGCTGACTTTGCAGGTCCTCTGGAAACACATATTCTCTCACACTGGGATGTACCTTTTGTGGCTGTGCAGCTGAAAGTTTTACAGCATTAACTCATCCTGCCATGCCTGTGGTGAGGCTTGGGCTGTGCTGCTGGCAGACTGGCACAACATCAGCACAATTTGATTCCAGGTACGTGAATAACAACAGCACAGGTGTATTACACAGTGTGGCAGCCCTGTATTAATGCAGAGGGCTTGATAAATGGGTTTTTTCCTGGCACAGATAAGATTTTAGTGGGGATTGAAGATATTAGTACTCAGAGGTGGCAGGGCCATAGATGCTGATTGTTACCCATGTGCTTTCTCCCTCTCGACTCCTTTCTTTTTTGTGCTTGGGTTGGTTCTTTCCCTTTTCCATTCTTGCACAACTGTCTTGTCTAAAATATCCTCTTAGACTTCCTTAAAAATGAGTGGTTGATATTTTTGAGCAGGGAAAACTCTGTTGGGGGAAAGAAAGGGGAAATCAGCCTTTGAACTATGCGCACCTGGCTTGAGTAACACAGCCCAGGTTGTTCCTGCTTTTATTTATTGCTCACAAATCCTTATTTTCCAGGCTCCACTCATCACATCCTTTGTTTAGCAGAGTGTGGAAGGGGCAGATGCCCTCAAAACCACTTCTGGTTAAGTTGCTTTTCTTTTGGCTGCTCTTAGGCCTCTGAGGAGAGATTGATGAAGTGCCCATGGGAAGGAAGCACCCAGATCTTATGCAAACCTCCTTAGAAAGTTTGGGCCTGGTGGAATGTTTGGAACTGGCAGGTGAATCAAGCTGTTTGGATAAAATCAACACAGAACTGAAGTTATCTTTCAAAATTTAAGTCAGAAGTGAACCCAGTGCTTTCAACCTGGCTATTTTCAGGTGTGTCTTAAAGCTGAAAAGCCCAGATAGGCTCCTAAAGGTCTCTGAATCTGTTAAGACCTTTGCAGATACCAATGGTCTGTTTAAACCCTTTGGAATTAAAGAAGTGAACACTGGGCCTGCTCCTGCCATCCTTCACTCATTTTGAGTAATTTCTTTTTCCTGCTGGACTCTGTAGCATCCTGGAAGGCAGGAAGGGAGCTCTGAGACCCAGAAGCTTGAGGTGGCATCTGAGCTTGGACAAGTCCTTTTTCCCACATGATCAATCATCCTCAGCCTGTTTCCATTGGTGACCCCAAGTTTTAACCCCATGAAGATTATCAGATGGATGTCTTCCTCTTAAAGGATCTCATCTGAAGATCTGTACCACCACAGAGGTGTCCCACTGCTTTCTCTGGCTGATCTTGGCATGCCTGCCACTACCTTATGCCTCTGTGTGGCCAGTTTCATGCCCTGGCCCAGGAAAGGCCAAATTCAGCAAGATGTGGACAGCAACCAGAAAAAATTCTGAGTTTGCTGAGGTGCATCCATATAATCCTTCAGGCCAGATTTTAACCTGGTTTCTTCTAAGAGGAAACTAAAGTCACTTACTTTTCTTGAACCCTCTCCA
Organism: Molothrus ater; assembly: GCF_012460135.2. NCBI lineage: Eukaryota > Metazoa > Chordata > Aves > Passeriformes > Icteridae > Molothrus > Molothrus ater. The sequence goes on along the minus strand of NC_050478.2, from coordinate 148,170,780 downwards.
TTTTGCAAAGGCGATGCTACAATTCTTTACAAAACAAAATCAAACTCTTAGCCAGAGTCATGTCTTCTATTTATACAGAAATTTCTTTGCTTTCCTCTTATGATATATTTATACTGCAGCTGGTCAGAGTCCCAAAGCCACAGTTAGAGTAGTCCCCAGAAATACCCACATGGAAGAAGATACTGTTCAATTTGCAGTTGTGTAATTACACCAGAAGAGTAATGGCAGTCAGAGCCCTCTTAAACTCATCCTTGAGCTATATTTCTCTCTTGGAAGTTATTTGAGAACAGCTAGTGTATATTTATTGATCAGCTGAAAAGCCATGAGCTTTGAAACAAGTTGCTTCTAATTAATTCACTTTTGGAACTCCTGTGAGGGAACAGAATGCCTTACCTGGATTTCTCATTATTATTCTGGACAAGTAATTGCTTTTACAGAAATTTAACAAATAAAATAACATTTGTGGTCTGCCCAGGATTTGCTTTTTTTTTTTTAAATCAATTATAAACTGTGACTTGGCATCTCAGCTTTCTGGCAGTGCTCAGATGAGGAGAGTCCACGCTCTTGTCTCCGTGTTGTGGCACATGGGAGGATAATGGACAGACTGTCTTGTCCCTCCAGCCAGCAGTGGGAACTGATGGCTTCAGCAGATCTGTAGCTGCACTGCTCCATTGGGCTCATCTGGGGAATGTGCCTTTGGTGAATGCCCAATGCAAGTGAGATTGATGGGGTTTTATAGCAGAAATTCTGTATTGTTCCTATTCAGTGAGAACCAACCTACCGGAGCTTCACACTGAGTTTATTTTTAATCATCCCAGTCGTTTCAATTACAGGACTAACACAGAATTGCTATTTAAAAACCAAATAAAAACCCCCACCTCTAATATGTTGATAGCATTTTACAATGTTTGAGTCCATCCTGAAATCAGTCATTGCTGTAAGAGATTTTGCATTTTTTGCTATTGCTGCTACCAGCTCCCTGCTGTGAAATTTGCTGCTGGCAGAATTTTGCTTCCATATTGCTCAGCACAGGAGAAAAACATGAGAGACCTGCTTGAGTTTGTGAAAGGCTTCTCCTGTTTCTACAACCAGTATTTGCATGTGTGGTACTGATCTTTTTAAGTTTTTAAAGGAGTGTAAAGCACAGATGTTTTACCTTGGGTTTTCTTACACACCACAGAAATCTTATTGTTCATTACACAGGTGGGTATTGGAATTGATCCATGTCAAATGGTGCAAAATCCAAGAATATAAAAACTTTTATTTTCTAAACCTTAATGAGTGAGAAGGGGAGCGAGAATGATGGATTTTTTTATGCTTGGCTGTGAGATGGTAGGCAGGTGAGACAATCTACCTGGAGTGCTTTCTGGTCCATCCACAGACTGCTCATTCCCACCTGCACCCCTAGAGAGGCCCTTTGTGCTGATCTCTTCTTTCTGCACTCTTGGGATCATCACTTTGGCAGGTGGGGTGGCTTTGTCTCATCCAGGTGAGCAGTACCTCTGATCTTTGGTCTTCATCTGGGACACAAGGCCAAGCGGGAAACCCTTTTAGCCTTGCAGCACCCTGTTCTCTCCAGCCTCTGAGGTACAGGCAGCAAACACCTAAAATTGTGCCAAAGAGCCCAGCAGCTGCATCAGGAGTGACACGTTCCATCTGTGCCAACAGAGCAGCCACTGGGGCAGGGCTTGCTGCTGTGGCTGCTGGCTCCTGGAGGGTGTGCTCCACTTCAGCTCCACCAAAATTTAACTGTCATCCTGTTAAATATTTGGTGGGTCATTAGCATGAAGACATGCTCATGGCAATTCATCTGCCAAGGCCACTCAGGAGAAGCCCTGTGGCTCACTCCAATCAAGGACACTCAGCATGGTGAAGCTTCACCTCTTTCCCAGATTGAGAGAAGGAGGTGGACTCGTGTCCCAGAGCAGCAATCAGCTCCTGGCCTGGATGGAGAGCAGCTGCTAATTGCTTTCCTCAAAACCTTGTGCTGTTTGCTGACAAGCTCCTTGGCACACAGTCTCTGTGTTTGTTTAGGGGCAGACACAAGCAAATTAGCTTGGAAGTGCCAAGGCCTGATGCTATTTTCATAGCTCCCAGAGTGCCACTTATTCCCTGTGGGAGCATGTGCAAATTAATTCTGTATGCTGCTCACTTAAATGGTGCTAATTGCAGCAGTCCTCTTGACAATATACTTCTGCTGCCAGTCATACCAGGAGTTTCTAGCATTTGTGTGTGTGCATTGGAGAGGGAGAGGTTCTCTGAGCATCCTGCGGTGCAGGTATCCTTTGGAAAGATGAGTCCTCACCAAGATTCAGGAACTTCTCTAGAAGATTTTAAAGAGGATCTGAAGCTGACTTTATGGTTGAATTATGGGGTCAGCCTAGAGATGGGGCTGATGGGCTGTAAAGGATTCCCTGTGCTGGTGGAGGTGTGCAGTTGTCACTTCTTGTGTGCTGGTGGGGTGGGAGCACCTCCAGTAGCATTTTCTCTTTTGGAATCAAGATCCAGAGCATAGGAGAGAGAGAAAGGAAAAAAAAAAAGGCAATTGATAGTAACAAAAGGAGGAGAGAGAGATGCTTGGATCCAGGGTGAGAAGATGGTATAAATGCACAGTGCAGCCTGCCACATTGTGGGGAAAACAGTATTTTTCACATCTCTCTGATATGAAGCTCCAGTGTAAGTGAGACAGGACAGGAAGAAAACTTTAGGAGAGGAATTTAACCTTTTTTTTTTTAATTTACTTTTTCACCTTCAAAAGGACTTCAAATACTTTGCAAATGCCAGAACTCCTTGCATTGCTTCCCTATTTAAACAGGATCCAGTATTGCTTTGCTGTGCATGCAGCCCCCTCCCCACTTTCCCATTTGCACTGAATGCATTTCAGGATTGGTGGCCTGTGACTATAAAATCAATTCAGCATCATTGCTTTTGATCTGTATCAGAGAACTCTTAGCAAAGGATTACATTTATGGGCTATATTTGAACTAGTAACAGTAAATGTGGCCAGAAGCATTCCAGGGCAGTGGAATGCAATCCTCTGCCCTGGGGTCTGGCACTTTTCTCCCCAGGCAAGCTGACACTCCACTGGAACATTTCTGGGCTCCAGATGGGTATTTCCAACGTGCCAGGGAGTGTTCCTGGTCAGCAGCCCTCTTGTTTTGGAGGCTAAGACCATTTGCTAGCAGAGATATGGGCTTGAACATGCCTTGGCCTCAGTGCCCAGGAATGCACCCAACCATGCTTGTTTTAATTGGATGGATGTAACTCTGGTGCCTTTGACAGATGTCTAATTTGGGAACTGTGTGTTCCTAGATTTCCCCTAGAAACAATGGGAAGAAAGTGGCTTTTTCAGGGCTACATCAGGGCACCTAAATTGTGTTTCTGCTCTGAATTGCTCTTTGAAAAAGCTCTGCTTCTCCATTCTATAGAAAGAGCTTATCAAAGAAGACTGTCCTCTTGCCTAGGACCTTAAATGAGTGTTGCATGGGAGCTCTCTGGGGCATAATACCCTGCAGTGATTTTGCTACCTCTGTATGGAACACACCATCTGCTGAGCAGTGCCAGCACTGAATGGATGGTCACACAGAAATTCACTTTTTCTGGCTACTGTGCTGGAAACGGGGAAGGAGCCCTGTGGACACAGTTCCCCAGAGTCCCACTGAAGTCACTTGAGACTTTCTCAGCAGACAGGGGAGCCTGGGGAGCAGTTCAGCTGGGCATTGGTGCATTTTCAGAACAATGTTTTAGTGGAAAACTGTGACAGATTTATGTGGAGTAGGGTGGGCTGTGGCTGTGTTTTCTCCACCTGAAAGCTGTGCTGTGGGGAGGGTTTACTATTCCCTTTTCACTTCACCATCAGCATTCATGAGCTCTTCAAGAGAGCTGGAGAGGGATTTTTGGGAGGGGTTTGTAGTGATAGAAAAAAAGGTAATGGTTTTAAATTGGAAGAGGGCAGGTTTATATTAGATATCATGAAGAAATTCTTCACTGTGAGGGTGGGGAGGTACTGGAACATGTTAGCTAGAAAAGCTCTGGATGCTGGATCCCTGGAAATGTTCAAGGCCAGGTTGGATGGGGCCCTATGAAACTTGGTCTAGTGAAAGGTGTCCTTGCCCATGGCAGAGGGGTTGGAGACAGAGGATTTAAAGTCCCTTCCAGCCCAAAGCATTCCAGGATGCTCTATCACTGTAGTGACAGAGAGCCTTTGTGTGAGAGCAAATATGGAAACCTCATCCAGCATCAATGTAGGCATTGAAGGAAAAAAGACAGAATCAACCTTGGCTTCAGCAGCCCCAAACAAGTGATTTTCCTGGCACTGATGGACTTCAAACCCCATGGTGTGAAGATTCAGTGTGACTTCAGAAAGGAAAGAGAGTTGCACAAGGCATTAAACTGCAAGGTGTAATCATATAATTGCTGTGATGCTCTGTTGTACCTACACCTTGCTGCAAATTATAATGTTAGTACAGACACTATTGCAGTATCATTGCACTGTCAGGGCTGCCTGGCTCTGTAGCTGAAAAAAATGCCACGTTTTTCCTTATAAATTTGTTTCTATGGTGGGTAGCACTTTATGGATTGCGTTATTTGCAGGGAAAGAATATCTGACAACAAACATTTGCCAAAAAATATTCAGTAGTATGGGCAGAGAGTGGAGGCACTCTTTCAAAAGACGCATTTTTAAAAGAGTGAGGGGAAAAAAACCCTTAAATTTGGAAGCTATAAAATGGTCTATGTGTGATGTTCTGTAAAAGAAAAGAAAAGAACAAATAGAGGTAGTACTATATATAGGAGTCATCAACTGACTGCAGGGAATTAAATGTGCTGGAGGAGCTGCTGCACAGAGAACTGCCTGAGTAATTAAAGAACAGAGCTAATGGGCTCTGGGAAAGCTCCTCTGAGAAGCTACTTTCATGAAATATTCTTGACTTTAGGAAAAAATTTTCTCACCAGGCCCCTTTCCCTTCAAGTGCAATCTTCAATGGGAAAATTATTTCAACGTAGAAAAAAACTGCAATACTATCTACATAAGAATATGAAACCCACCCACTCAACACAAATTCCTCTTTCTTACCAGGCTGTCTGCCTGTAAAGTTTTTCTGCCTGTAAAGTTTTCTGCCTGTAAAGTTTTGGGAGACAACTTTTAGGGAAGCCTGCATTTGCCCTGCATTGCCTTATTCATGGGCAGGATTACAAGGGGCTAAACTTCAGCGTCAGGGGATGAGACAATTCAAATATTTGGATTGGGAGTATCACACCTTTTGAGAGAAACTAGAGAATTTCTCTTGTGGGAATGGAATAATGATGGAGATTCAGTGTCTGAATCTCTGCCGATGCACTGAGTGCTGCCGAGATTCTGGAATCCTGAAATTCTCAGTCTGGAAAGGAAAAAAAAAAAAACAAAACATGATAATAAATAATGTTTGCTTTAACCTTCTTGTGTTTCCATTCTCACCTCTCTACTTTATTCTTGTGGAACTTGACAGCTACACATGTTCAGCATTCATTATACACCAGTCCCCAGAGGAGCCCTTGGCAGCTGAGGGCTTGCTTATCCTTGAAAGAATTAAAATGAAAAGTAAGAAACTGTTTCAGCAGAGTCCTATGGACACAGGATGGAAAGCTGGCAATGGGGATTTGTGTTCCTTCCTTCCTTCCTTCCTTCCTTCCTTCCTTCCTTCCTTCCTTCCTTCCTTCCTTCCTTCCTTCCTTCCTTCCTTCCTTCCTTCCTTCCTTCCTTCCTTCCTTCCTTCCTTCCTTCCTTCCTTCCTTCCTTCCTTCCTTCCTTCCTTCCGCCACTTCCTTCCTTCCTTCCTTCCTTCCTTCCGCCACTTCCTTCCGCCACTTCCTTCCGCCACTTCCTTCCGCCACTTCCTTCCTTCCGCCACTTCCTTCCTTCCGCCACTTCCTTCCTTCCCTTTTCTTTTCCCCTTTGTTTTCTATCCAATTTCCTTGAATTTCTTTTGAAATGGCTTGGAGGCAAAGAAACTCAAACAATCAGATCACTTTTCCAAACTTGCAGCCTGACTGTTACATTTTAATTGCACTAGGTTATTTAATGTTATTTTAGTGCTAGTGAATGTTCCTGAGCCAACACATTCTTCTGACATGTCTCTTTGCAGAACATGTGCTCTGTAGGACATATTGTCTCTTGCTTTTAAAATATTTGAGAGCTTTGGGATTTTTTTTTCATAGGGAAGGTTCTAAGGCTTAAGTCCCTCCTCATCAAACACATCTCATATTTGTTTACAGAAAAGGGGGGATCTGCAGTTAAATTACTCAGAAATGCTTCCTTCAACAAGAAGCCCTTACAAACCAAGGACATGGGGGGTTCCTGGGCTGCCAGTGCCCATGGGCAGCTCCTGCCCAGCCTCTCACCCACCTGCACCCCCAGGTCCCCCTGGGCAGGGCTGCTCTCAGTCCCTCCCCTCCCCAGCCTGGATGGATACCAGGGATTGCCCCAGCCCAAGTGCAGCACTGTGGCATTCACGTTCTCTGAAAAAATCCCTTTGCCCAGGATTTGTCTCCTGGGAAGCTGAGAAGCCTCAGAGAAAAAGGAAAACAATTCTTATCTCATTTGCTTCTCCTCTGTTTTGCTTATGTGGAATGTGTTTGGAGATTGTTTACCCACAGGTGATTGTTTCATTGGATGCTGGTGTGAGGAGTTTTCACTCTTTGGCCAATCAGGGCCAGGCTGTGTTGGGACTCTGGAGAGAGTCACAAGTTTTCATTATTAGCTTTTTAGCATTGAGGAAGTATCCTTTCTGTATTGTTTAGTATAGTTTTGTTTAGCATTCTTTAACATAATATAGTATCATAAAGTAATAAATTAGCCTTCTGAGAACATGGAGTCAGATTGATCATTTCTGCCTGCCACAAGGGTCCCTGCAAATACAACACAGCACCAGCACCTGGTCTTGTTAAACCTGATGAGATTTCCATGAGCCACTTCTGGAGCTTGTCCAGGTCCCTCTGGATGGTCCCATCCTTCAGGTGTGTCCACAGCACCACTCAGTTTGGTGTCATCTGCAAATTTACATACACTGAACTTCCTAGTTGCTCCAATTATGGGCCTTTGAAATGTTGATAATGTAAGGCTATTAGAAATTGAAAAATGGTCCATATGTATAGGTATAGAGCAATTTTCCTGATCTCACTCACAAAAAAGGAATGTTTGATATTGAAGCCAGTGAATAAAGTATTACAGGGAAGGAATAATTATGTATCCCTATTCAAGAATTATAATTTTATGAGAAAGAGGTCATTACTAACAAAACTAATTTTCTTCTGCAGAGTTACAGTTTGGTTGATATGGTAACTACCTTGATAAAATACATTTGTTCTTTAATAAAGTACATTTTTTCTTAGGCATGGTTACTATGTATTGAATTGCATTTGCATTAAAAAGTAGCACTCTACAATGGATTAAAAGCTGACTGATCTCATGTAGCAGGTGTCAGTGGAAAGTCATCATTCCTGGTGCAACTGTAAATGAATATTTAGCACTTCTGGTCCTATTAAAAATTTCCATGAACCCCCTGGATATAAATGCAAAATCGTTGCTGATAAAAGTTTTGGATAAAGCAAATGATTTACAGAATATTATATAAGGCAGCAGACAAGAAAGAAGTTTTAAACAATACATATTTAAAGGCAACTGCAAGCAGAGGATGCAACAAGGAGCAGAGACTGTAAGCTCAGATCAGTCAGCTATACTTTCTCTTCTGTAAATCTGTAAAGATTTACAAATTAGCAGAGCCTTAGCTGCAGTGCAGATTTTTTACTGTCTCTGCCGTTTTCAGTGGGTGCTCATTACTACAAATCCTCTGGGCATCACAAGTGTTTGCTCAGAGTTTTGCCTGGCAGTAGCAGAAAAAATGGGCTTAAATGCTCTCTGACACTAAAATGTTCACCTGTGTCTGGGGTTTCATTGAAAGGCTCCAACAGAAGGAGGGCAGCTTTGTCTTGCCTTCCCAACAATGCAGCCCTGGGTGTGGCAAGGAGACCTGGTGGCTCCTTGGGACTGATGGATGTGCTGTCAGTCCAGCACTCTGCTCCTTTGGACATACAGAGCTGTGTTGATAACTGGGATGGGAAAGTACCAACCTAGTTTGAGCCTCTGTGAATTACTCTGTGGCTGGAAAGTGAGCATTGCAATAAACCTCTTTCCCTTGCCAGTTGTTTGTGCTCATTCCTTAGATACAGGCAGGAGGGGAGGAGTCAAAAGGAGCACAGGACGTTTGTAAAATACAGGCAAAAGTGAGGCTACAGTTCTTTAAGAGGTAATAAAAGATTGTCCCTATCACTATCTGCCCATGTGAAAGGTCCCTTCCACACTTTTTGAAAGCCCCTTTTAATTAGTGGAAGGTCCTATCCTTCCTAAAATCGTCCTGGAACTTTCCCTTCTCCAGGCTGAAAAACCTAAGCTCTCTCCACCTGTTTTCACAGGAGAGGTGCTCCAGGCCTCACATCATCTCTATGAGCCTGTAATAAGTCCAGTGTTATACATAAAATGACATAAATTAATTATTGTTATTGTTGTTGTTACTATTGTTGCTGTTTTGTTCTTGTTATAATTATAACATTGAACATGTACAGACCTGATATCTCCACCAGTTCTTCTCATTAAAATGATCCCTTGAGCTACCTGCCCCCATTGTTTACAGGTGTGCAATAACCTATTGATCTGGGAAAAGAAAGCATAAATAAAAGTTATTTCAAAGATTTGGCAGAAAAGGAGTGGATACATAGACAGTTCTCTGTGTAGAAGCATTTATCTGCAATTGTGTTGACACTATTTGGGAGCATGAGAAATGGCTGACAAAGGCTGGGTATTTTCCTGACTTTTTAAAACCTGTGTGTAGGGGTGAATACTCTGCAAAGTTTTAGTCATTTAACTCCAATTTCTGCTTGAAAAAATAAGGGAGGTTTTCCAGAGTAGGAGCTGTTCTTTCTGAAAAGTTTGGGCAGCACCCCAATGTCAGCTGGCCTTTCAGAACTTCCCTTCCAGCCAAGCTGGGAGTGGAAGCACATTCTGTATTTTCTTAAGATTTTTAGTGATTTTCATACAGATTTACAGACAGAAAGACACAAACCCAGAGTGTTGTCCCAGCTGATGGAAAGGTTCAGTTCATCTATTCTGTCTTCCTATCTGGTCAGGCAGAAAAAAGTGGCTGAAAACCAGACATAGTGTGCTGGGTTTCTTGTCCATCATGAAATTAGGCTACAAGGGTATTTAGGATGTGCAGATGAGATGGGATTATTGCTGAGGTGCCACGTGCAAGTTCTGAAAAAAATCCAGAAGATCAGATCAGCCTTTGTTAGTTCTGCAGCTTCCACAATGATGTGTTTCCTTGGGATAATTTTGTCCTGGTTCTTTTGCTTTTCAGATGTCCTGTGTCCAAATGTCCACGTGGAAGGAGACCGATTCAAACACACCAATGGGGGCACTGATGAGATCCCAGGTAAACAGAAACACGTTCTGCTGTCCCTCTGGGAACTGAAATAGCACAACTGTACATTTCTTGTGTGATGCTCTGATTCATTACACCTTTCCTAGATGGAATTTTCTCATTCCAACACGTGTTCAGTGGTGAAAAGTATATTAGAAACTGTGAGGCTCCAAATGAGTTATCTGTTGACAGCCAACACCAAATTTGTCACAAACTTTCTTTTGATATGGCATCAAATTAAAAAGCCAGTGGAGCTCAGTGGAGTGCAATAAGTCTGGGAGATCACTTTTTTCTCACCACTGCACATTTAGTGAGTTTTAATGTCCATTTATTTGATCTGTGATTGTTGTGGAAATTCAAGCACAGTGGTAGTTACCAGTGGAGAAAGGTTTATGTGTGCATTTATATAAATAAAAGATTTTCTGAAGCACTGGTGAGAGATCAAGGGGAAGTGGAGTCTGGTGATAGCTCTGCTTTTCTGTGAGCTCTGATATATATTTTCAGCCAGCTGAAGGACTTAATGTTAGATATTTGTATGGGCTGTGCCTCTTTTCTAGCCTCCCAAGACTGCTTGAGCTGCTGGCAGAGAAAAGATGCCCATCAAGGTTGCATTGGGAATAATTGTGACTGACCTAAGGACATAAGTCACTGCAGTGGGAGGCTGAAGGTTCTTCTGCAGCTTGATTATGGGTAGAAATGCTCAGTGTTTGAAAGCTTTGCTACTCATTCAGAATTTTTTCATTGGGGGATTTTCACTGCCTGCACAAAATACCAGCTCCAACTGTGCTGTCTGTGGGCAGCTTATTTTGGCTGCATTCTGATTACATCTGAGCCGGTGATAATGTTGGGTGGTAACATCTTTTGTGACCATTAGACCCAAGGAGATTATCCCCAAACACCTATATTGAAATGCTGTCTGTTGCTGGGTCTTGCATTAACCTGAAAGTCCTTTTGTCTCTGGGCTGGTGAACGTTGGAGCAACTCAGTCTGAATGAACCCATCTGCAGTGGAAGCTGCTGCTCAGAATGAGTAGGAGGATTGTGCCCCTTCTCAGATGATCACCTTCTATGTGATTCTTTCCAGAAGAATGGAGCTACAAGTGGATTCCTATTTCCAGTTCATATTCATCTGAATTTTGATTCAAGTGCTACCTAGTGGACTCTATGCTTTACTTGACTTCTAAAGCATATCTTTTCTTGAGCAATGTACAGGACAGGAATCCCAGTTCAGATCTGGCACCAAAGTTTTGGGTAGAGTGAGGTGTACATGCATATATGCAGTAATCTTTACATATGTGTGTATATATATATATATATATATGTATATATATATATGTATATATAGACTCTTAGGCTCTTCTGTAATATTTTGGAGGTATTTTTTCCTATAATCTTCAAGTTCATCTTCTCTCCTAGGAAAGAAGTCAATATTCAGAATGTTGAGATGTTCTTTTATGTTCAGAACATAAAAGAATCACATTCTGATCACTTTGGTCTTAGATCTCTATGTTACTTCAGGTTGGAAGGATCCTATGGAAATCATCTAGTTCAAACTCCACTCAAAATAGGATCTCTTTAAAATTTGGCCCATTTTAAAATCATATCAGAGGTCTCAGGACCTTGTATAATTGAGTTTTCAGTTTCCATAAAGATGCACACTTCACAGATCCTCTGGGCACTCTTCCAGTTTGGTCAGTATCACAGTGATTGTTTTTTCCCCACCATATCAGGGAATTCCATAAGCAGAAATTAATTTTTTGCAACATCTGGTCAGGCTGATCATTCAGGGCTGTCATTTATTTTACCTAAGGGATATCTGTTTACTGTAAATGTTTACCATTGCATTCAGTGTCTTAACAACAGATTAGTTACAGCATTTAATTAAAAGTGATGACAACTTCAGTCCCTCACCACCAGTACAGAGGACTGTAGAAGGCTCCTGACTGCTCCAACATGGTGGGAAAATTATCTATTTCTCATCTTGTTACTGATGATCAGGAAAATGTGTGCCTCTTCCTTGGAAAAAAATGGAACAGATAGTCTGGGTCTGCTAAGGATTGTTTGCTGCTGGAGATGGATCATATAAATCAAAGTGCTGTTCCACTCCTTATGTGCTCCTTACTTACTCCATAGCATTTTTCTGAAGACTCTGGGCTCCTGGGTCTGATTCCAACAGAAAGACATTACCTTCTTCCAGCTAAACTGGAAAATTTCAGTTGGCCCACTGTGCTGTGCTCCCACTCCAAAAGGATGTGTTGTTCTGAAAGGCTTTTTTGTTCTACCCCAAAGGGGACTGTCCCTCAGCTTTGAGGCACAGCCTGAGTTCTGCTCCCTCACACTTGGGAGGGAGGCTCAGCTCTGGGATGCCTGTGGGTGACAGCACTCAGGGGGAGGCTGTTCCTCTGCTGCTGGAATTCAGGACATCCCTCTGGCTGTCCTGGACTGCCAGGACCCCTGCCAGGGTGCTCAGAGACCCTGGCACAGAGCCCAAGACACCTGTGACTTCGATTATGACCCATGGAAAAAGTTACCAACCCTATATGAGGATCTGCAAGCCACGAAAGTCTAAGTAGAATAATAATCAGTTTGTCATGGGGTGGAAAAATAGATTTTTTGGGGTTTTTAGAATGAGGGTTCAAGGGGCAAGATGGAGGAATCTGGGCATGTCCAGCCTTTCTCCTTCTTCTTCCTGGCCTCCATCTTCTGCTGTGATGTTGGCACTTTTAGATTGGTTTAGGGTAGAAGCTCACTGTCTACCATAGGTGATAGGTATTGGGAAGTTATGGTAAATAATGTACGAGTAGTTTTTGGTATAAAAGGTAACACCACCCCAAAGGCAGCCAGAGTGCCTCTGTCTGACCTGCTGAGCAGACCCCGGCAGGCCAGAGAAAGAATTTTATAGATAAGGAACAATAAACAACCTTGAGAACGAGAACTGAAGAGCTCTGACTCCTTCTTCGACCGCTGGGCTGGGAAAAGAGACTTTCTAACATAACTTGGGGTCACTCTGAGCAGTGAGAGTCCCGAGACTCTGCCACCCAGCTCCTCATGTGTACAAGGATTTCAAGTTAACACCTGTGCCTTGAGCTCTTCTAGGAAGCAGAACTGATCCTTGCCCAACAGGCTCCTAACACTGAATTTCAGAGTTATATCTTGCACAAATTTGTTTATAGATGGACACAAAGTTCAGTCTCATGGAGTAAAAGTTGCAGTAAATCTCATTTTGGGGATAGGGAAAACATATTTAAAATCTTCTTAGATTCTTTTCCTCTCTCAGAGAGGGACAAGACCTCAGAACTGAGTGACAAAATCTTTCTGATAATTTATAAATTTTTTTTTCTCATATTTTTATTGGGTGAACTGCAGCAGCAGAAGGCACAGACAATTGTTTCACACAAGGCATCACCAATTCCAGCCCATTCTTGCCTACCCTACACCTGCATACAAGTTATATCATGACCTGCTACATTTAGTTCTGTGTTTGCGTTTAAGTGGATGAATTGAGTCACTCTGTATCAGCAGAAGTAAAAATAGAAGCTAAAACATAAAATGAGCTGTAAAAGGAAGAACTCTGTGAGATAAAGGGAAACAATGGTGTGGCTGAGGTGGAAGATTCATGGCATTTTGTTAAGTCAGAGGCTGAGAATAGGAGTGAGGTAGTGAAAGTGGCTCCATGCAGAATCAAATAACTGCATCAAAAAACCCCATTGTGATCTGGAGGAGAGCCAAAGCTCTAGACTAGTATTTTCATATAAAAGACAGATGATTCCTTTTCTTTAGGCAAACTGGACTAAGTAAATCTCATCTATCTGCTTTTGTTGAGTACTGCATTGAAAGGCACTGCTAAAGTGGAAAAGGGTAGAGATAAATAAATGTAAAATGAGCCAAAAACTGCCTGGCAGGGAGACAATCATGAACTTTCTAGGAAAGTGAATAATGAGTCAGTGTGTGCAGTGATGAAGTCCTTCAGGGTCCAGTTTTAGGTCTAATCTCCCCTAGGAGTTTCCACTCTATGGATCAGGATCAATGGCTCCAAAACCCAAGGATTTTTTTCCAACTTAAAAAGGTCAATTTAAAAGGCCTGTTTTGGTAGGTATGGATCAATATCAGGACTATAAACTCCTCCTGTGTGAACTGATGGGGTCTTAGCAGCTGTTTGTACATCACAGTCCTGTAGAGCTGGGGAAAATGCAAAGGTTGTTACTGGACAAGGTAGAGAAGGGAAGAATTCCTGAGACTGGACAGGGCTTTTGGTTACTGCTCATCTAGAAAAGTTTGCTCAGACGTCCTCCCTTAGTTCAGGAAAGATGGATTCAGCCTTGAGGAGCTCTTAGTGTGTTCAGGAGCCAGAGAGAGGCAATTAAAATCCTGGGTTTGGTTAATCTTGCAGTGCGCAGGAGGAAAGGGGAGATAATGTTGCTCTCTGTTAATAAATCAGGAGAACAGCAGGAGGGAGAGGAGGGAGCCACTCAGGCTGAAGGACAAAGGCAGCAATAGGAAATGACTATCAGCTGTTTAAGACATACATCCAAGACATCAGAAGAAGGCTGAAGCTGTCAGAGATATGAAGCACTGGGACAAGAGGTGAAGTAGCACTGATGGAGACAAGCAATCAGTGATGGATAGTCCTGAGTCCTTCAGAGCAGAGGTTTGTACTCTCTGACCCTCTGGTCTCAAAGCATTTAAATAAGAAATCTCCAGCTGTAGCATTCAGGAAGGGCTGCTACAGTGAAATGGGGTTGCATGAGCAAGAATATATAGGCAGCTTTACTCTGCTACTGAGAGAATTTTGTCAGTGAAGTGAAGTAGCATCTGTTTAGCAGTACATAACATGTGAATTCAGAATATAACACTGAATATGTTGCTGAATGCATTAGAAATCAGCAGGGAATTTTGAAAGAAAGGAAGGAATTTACTTAGAATATCATTTTATCATCCAGGAAGTCTGATATTTTAAACTAATGCTTAATAATCGTTTAAACAAAGTCCTTACAACATTCTTGTGGGCACTATATTTTGAATAGGTTTTTTAAAGAGAAATAAAGACAAAAGAGGGTTTAACTCATCTGCCCTAAAATACTCAGTAACACCCCCCTCCACACCTTTATTGTATTCAATACCTCTTATTATGCTGAATTGTCATTTTCATTCCATCAGCATTAAAGAAAGGATTTTGACCAAGCAGGAAAACACAATGATAATATTTTGCATCCTGCAGATGTGACCTTTGCGTATTTTTAGGAGCCATAATATTGCATCAAAGCTACACATGAATGTTATTTAAAATGAATTATACTTCTTGAAGTTTTAAGACTTCACAGTTGAATTATTTGTATTTTAGACTAGACCTGCTGGATATGGGATTTGGTTGCAGAAATCTGGATGATCTCTAGAATTAAGAGTGAGCTGAGCTCTAGTCCTGAACATTACCAGAGGAGATAATACTCCTCAACAGACACTGGCTGTTGCTTTCAGGGGACTCTGCCATGGAAGTAAAGAAAGGCCTGAAGTGATTTTCTCAGAGTGCTAAGAAAAATAAACCCTTGGGGAGGACAATTCCAACCACCACATGGCATCAAACATCCCACACTGGACGGTGTTAATGGGGCAAGGGAGGAACATGAAAGCCCTGAGTTTAGCTCCTAGGTAGCCACAGGGGCTGTGTGTGTGAACAGCAGCAGAAACTGCATTATGTGTTGTACCACAGACTGACCTCAGCCTCCAACTCTTCCCTGTCTCCAAAACCTACATGTGAAAATGACCAAAATTCCAAAACATTTATGACCTGTGTGTTTTTCTGTGACTCTCTAAAGGGTGTTTGGGCATTTTACAAGGAAGGCACTGGTTGTAAAACTGATCCCCTACAATTACAGACTGCAGTGGCTGTGCTTAGCTGTCAGTGTGTCTCCAGCTCCTGTGGTTTGCAGCACAGGGCTCACATTCCAGAGATGCCAGTGACTCTCTAGCTAATTACAATATCCCTGGGACTATTTATATTTGCCCACTAAAGCACGTGGTAGTATGAGAAAACTGGAGTGTCCAGGCTGCTGGACCTGCAGGACGAGCGCATTTGACCGATGTCCTCCTGGGGAAAAAAGTGTATTTGTGGTGCCTGTGTGACAGGCATTGCGCCCTCCCTTTGCACTTGGCAGTCTCCTTGGGAAGCCCCCAAGGTGCCAGTGAATAGTCCATGAATAGCTGAAGAGATTTGTGAGGGATCACCGCCTTGGGACAGAGGATGCAGAGACACAGCGGTCACCAGCAGAGACTGCCCGTGTGCAGTGCTGGTGGAGCAGGCTGCTGGTGCAGGCCCCACCACTCTCCTCTCCATCCCTGGGGTTATGCACACACAGGCAGGACTGGAAGCAGCTGGGACATTTGTGAGAGATGGGGCAGAAGGATGAAACTTTAGTCACTCTGCTCTCGTGTTTTACTGTGACCCATCACTAGGCAGTGCTAATAGGACAGGGCTCAGGGCTTCTTATTTTTTCCTCTCCCCACATTTTCTCTAGAAGTCCCCCAGAAAATGTGAAACTGGACTGAGCTGAATTTGAAACTGAGTTCCTGACATGCAGACATCTGGCAATAGTGAGTGTAAGTCCTGAGAGGCAAACAGGGAAAGGAACAGCTGACCTGTAATCACAGGAGTTACGTGAGTCTCCTGTGAGCTGGAGAAAATGGCTGGACTTATGCTGTGAGGTGGATTTTGTCCTCTGGGCTGGTAGATGAGGAGTGCAGGTGACCTTACTGAGATCCTGTTGGCTCATTTTTTAGGAGTCTCTGTACAAGTCTTATGAAGAGCAGCTGAGGGAACTGGGGGTGTTTGGCCTGGAGAGATGGAGGCTCAGGAGGGACCTTATTGCTCTCTGCAGCTCCCTGAGAGGAGGGTGTAGTGAGCTGGGGGGCTCAATCTCTCACTCCAGGTAATAAGAGACCAGAGGAAATGGCCTCAAGTTGTGCCAGGGGAAGTTTTGTTTGGATAGTAGGGAAAATATCTTCACTGATAGGATGATCAAGCATTGGATCAGGCTGACCAGGGAACTGGTGGAGTCATCATCCCTGGAAGGATTCTAAAGACATTTAGATGTTGGGGCACTTGGGGACATGGCTTGGTGATGAACCTGGCAGTCTTAGGTCAATGGTTGGGCTTGATCTTAGGGATCTTTTCAACTTTAATAATGCTGTGATTCTACCATTCTACTGTGAAATAGTTAATCTTAACACTATAGCCTAGATCACTGCACTTAAAAGGTCTCTGAAGTTTTTCAGAGGTTGACAAATGGTTCACTTGTGTTCAAAGGCATTTTAATATCCAGTAAGTCTAAAAAACAGGTCAAGCAGGCCAATAATTACCATTAAATCATTTGTGGTTTCTAAGCATGGCCACTGCAGGCCTGTGGGCTGGCTGTAAACTGTGCATGCCCAGTGTCCAGACGCACCAGTTATCCAACATGGGAACCTTGGTTTTTCTGGGATTTGTGGTCAGCCAAAGAATTTCCCTTCTACAGGAAACTGAAGAATTGGTGAGTGAAAATGCACAGTCACCCCAACAGGGAGTAGGGAGTCACCAAATTGTGCATTGGATTAGGAGCCTGGAAATACTGGAGCATCCTCTAAAGTATGCACAACTAGGGTGACACCAACAGAGCTGGGGTGATTTCTTTGAATTAGAAAAAAAGCATGTTTTAAATTGATATTTTTTTTCTTAATATGGTCAGAGATGTCAGCTGTTACACAAGGCCATGGGTCTCAATGGATTCCTGACACAGTGAATAACCTGACAGTATCAGGTCTGTCCTGGAGCAGGTAGCCTGGCTGAGCTTCTCAAAAATGTCAGAAAACATGGAGATGGAAAGCTGAATTTACTTTAAAATGTGCTTCTGCGGGAAGTAAACTGGCAACAGCAGAGCAGTCCCTGTGAAAGCCTTCCTCTAGTCTGAGTCCCAGCAGTAACAAATTCTGACATCTGCATTCACAAAGAAGGTTTAGCAAGAGTTAATAATGCACATGAAAGTGATTCTTTGATTGGTAGGATTTGCTTTCTCCTAGAAGTTAAACAATCTAGGTAGTTTTCTTATTCCAGTGCATTTGAGATTGATGAAAAGGAAATAAATTCAATTTTGACTGTTCGTAGCCCAAGAAGCAACTAATCCTTTGGCTATAAAAAGACTAATAGCTTGTCTAACTGTGATATACTTTTAGATATTTTTCAGTCCAAATATTTTATATTAGTTCTCCTTCAGAAACCATCCCATGGATTTTTGATCAGTGCAAGCCTTCTGTTTATTGTGGACACATGAGGGGAAGAAGGAATATCTAGAAGGAATATATTTATTATATAGAAGATATATATTATTCTATTTATTATATTATATAATATTTATCTATTTATTATATAGAAGATAATATATTATTATATAGAAGAAAAAGAAGGAATATATAGAATCTGAACAAAAAACTTCTAATTCTTGGTGTTAAATTAGTCTGTCTGATGAGAATTCTCTCTGATGACAGCAGTGGACAGGTTTTGAGGTAGGTCTAATCTGTTTTGTACTGGTCACCAGGCATTAGCAACCATGACAGTCTCCTAAAGAGTAGTCCCTACCTGCTTTCGTGTTACTCCTTGTTCATCACACCTAAAATGAATAGAAATATTTTTTTTTCATGAACAGCTTATTGGTTGAGTTTTCCTACAGCCCAGGCAGCATTACAGGGAGAATCCAGCAGGTCTTAGTAAGATGCTTTTCCTTAAATGTATTTTCTTACCTTAAAAGTAATACTAAAATTAAAAAGTAATTGCTTGTACTGAGGTCCTGCCTTCCCCACTGCTATCCCAAGGGATGACTTTCCAGATGTGCAATTTTATGGTTTTCTGGAGGAACACAGAGCACCTTGACACCTGAGGAACTCAAAAGAGGCTTTCAAAATTGAGGAACTAATTAAAACCAGAACCTAATACAAATAGTCTCAGGTAATTCAGCTGGTACAAGCCTATCTGGCACACAAAGGACATCAAAGGAGTAATGAACTCCTGTTTAATCTTGTAAATCACTGGAGCAGGAAGGAGCTGAAAGAGGGCCTGTGGCACCAAGCCGAGTGTCCATTATTGAGAAAATGGAGATGACTTCAACACAACAAAAGCCTTCAGTAATGAGCCAAAGAGTTCAGTGTCAAAACCAGCTTTCAGTGTTGTTCAATATGCCACTTGCAACTGTTTGAAAACTGAAGAGGCAGAAGGGTAAGAGAGAAGCAGGGGACAGATGCAGATAAACAGAACAGTGCACCACATAAAGTGTTGTGTTATTAACATGGGATCAGGTGTTGAAAGGTGCTGCCTCAGAGGCAGCTGCTGTATACATTATACATGAATTTATTTCCTGTTTTTACAGCAGGCTGGGGGTTAGATTACAACAGCCTTTACACAAGGTGGGGTGGCTAGGACTGTGTATCTACTTACTTGCTTCTTTTTTTTTAATTCGCTCTCCTATCTTTGGCATAATTTTCTTACTGGTTTATATTTGTTTTATCTTTCCTGAAGTGTTATCTTTTTTTCCTTGTGTAAAGATACCAAGTGTTGTATTTTTCCCCTCTGTTTTGGCTGAAACTTTAGACTGATGTTTTTGAAAGAGTGACCCCATATTTCAGTTCAGTGACTGCCTGTTCACCTGCCTCACTGCCTCTGGAAGATTGTTCCTTTTTGAAGTATAACTCCATTGTACACCTCAAATAAGGTTTCTGCTTCTCATAACCCCAAATGTGATTGCTGCTCGAGCTGAGATCAAACTCCTTTTTGTGGTCTGCATGGGACTCTTGTGGCTTGTTCCTTTCCTGGGGCCAAGGAAAAGTAGAAATTGTGTCTTCCAGTGCTGGGAAGGAGAGTAAGCAAACCAGGATCAGTAATCCAACAGCCTGGGTGGTGGCATCATGTACCAGGGGTAAATCTGATATATAAATTTTATAAAACTGAGACCATCTGAAATGTGTTTTAAGCCTTATTGAGTATGACCTAGAAGGTACTAGGCTTGCTGGAAGATATCTCTTTCATGCTGGGGTAAGACCTGTTCCATCTGCTTCAGCAAAACCTCATCATTAGCTTAAGCTCTTAGCTGCTCTCCCTGCTGGAATATGGGGATCTGGTGAGAAGAAAGTTGGGTCAGCAAGAAGTGCTGCTTGAATCCCAGCTGGAACATCAGTGGAGAAAAAGGTTAATAGCAAGAACCTCTTTAAAGCACTCTTGAGACCCTTAATCTATAGACTCTGGAAAGTTTATAGTTCCAAAATTCCCTTGCAAGCTTCTTGTAAAATTTAGCTAACTAATTTTTTTAATGACCTGTTCAACCCATTTCGTCATCAATGCAGTGCTTCATGCAGGGCTTGTGGGCAGCCAATAAATCTCTGATCTGGTCCTCCAGAGGTGCAGTCCTTAATGTTTTGGGGGTAAGTCAGGGAACCCCTGCTGACTGATGATGATGAATCAAACTTCTGGGAGAGCTGAATGTGGTATGAATCACCAGTGCTTAAATTAACTGCTTCTTTTTCCATCTTTTCTGGAGAGGTGTAATACAGTGAAATAAACAGGGCAAGAAGACAGAACTCTTATCCTTTGTAAGCCTTTGGAAATAATTTCTTCTGACAGCCAGAGACAGTTGGAAAAAAAAATTTTACAAACATTTGCAATGGCACAGGTCTGAGCAGTGTGAGCTGCAAGACTCATGCACCTGCTCTGGTGCAATGCCTTTGATACTGTGCTGCATGACAGGCTTGTCTCTAAATTGGAGAGACATGGATTGGGCAGGTGGAATTGGATGGGCTGGCATTCAAAGTGGCATGGTCAATGGCTTGATGTCCAAGTGGAAACCAGTGGTGAGTGGTGTTCCTTGGAGTTGGTGTTGGGGCTGACACCATTTGCCATTTTTTCAGGGACATGGACAATGGGATTGAGTCACCCTCAGCTTTGTTTGCTGAGCACACCAAGCTGTGAGTGCAGCCACACACTGGAAGGAAGGGATGGCATCCAGAGGGACCAGGAGATGCTGGAGAGGTGGGGCTGAACCTCATGAAGTTCAGCAAAGCCAAATACAAGTGAATCAGAGCAATCTCAAGACCAAATCCAGGCAGAGAATGTATTGATTGCAGCCCTTGAGGAGAAGTACTTGGGGGTGCTGGTGGATGAGAAGCTCGACATGTTTCAGCCATGAGCACTTGCAGCCCAAAAAGCCTGAAGTGTCCTGGGCTGCATCCAAAGCCCTGTGGGCAGCAGGGTGAGGGAGGGGGTTCTGCTCCTTGATTCTGTCCTCGTGAGACCCCATCTGGAGTGCTGCATCCAGCTCTGGGGTACCCAACATAAGAAGGACATGCAACTGTTGGAGAGAGTCCAGAGGAGGCCACAAAGATGCTCAGAGGGCTGGAAGAACTCTTCTGTGAAGACAGGCTGAGAGATCTGGGGATGCTCAGCCAGGAGAAGGGCCAGGGACAGGGAGACATTCTTGCAACCTTTAATACTTAAAGGGGGCTGAGAGGAAAGCTGGGGAGAGACATTTTAAAAATGCATGTGGTGATCAGACAGGTGTAAATGGCTTCAAACAGGAAGAAAGTAGGCTTAGATTAGATGTGGTCAAAGATCCTTTGAGATGGACACTTCAGTGAGATCTTAAAATGTGGTACTCAGTCAGCTCTTGACAGGGTTTCTTTTCCTGTGGAGGAAGAAATGTCAGGAACAGCAAAAATGCTGTAGCAGATAATGGCTACTATAACAATAACAGCAACACATTCTGAATAAAGTAAATAATCTCTCCTTTGGGATTTGTACTCTTCTACTCCAGCTCTGAGCTGAACCACATCTTGGCTGTCCAGAAATAGCTGCTTTCAGCATAGAGCACTGTGGAAGACAAGGATGCCAAATGTTTAGATACAAGAGGAAAAAAAAACCTCCTCTACACTCTGCCTTGACATAACTGATTGCTAGACCCATCTCATTAAACCTTATTTTATGGCATGAAAGCATATTTTCCCTCCTTTTTTACAGTATATATTAGCACAGAAATTAATTAAGATAACAGAAACGAGGGCTCCTTACAGTGGCAATAACCTTGCAGACCACACTGGACGAGTTGAACACTGAGAGCATACAGGCTCTTCCCCGTGGGCACAGGAAATCTGTGAAAATTAACTTTCAAGAGTGAAAAGATGTCTGACAAGTTCATGTATGTGCTGAAAGCCTCCCAGGTGTTACTGTTTTTCATAGGAATTCACACGCTGAATAAAGCTCAGTGCCATTGACCATCCTCCAGTAAAAGCAGCATGAGCTACTTTATCACAGGCTGTACAGATTGCTGTTTTCTGAAGTGTCAGTGAAGCAGCAGGTGATGACAACTCCCCTGATCGTGGCCATTGGTGACACTTCATCAATGCATTGACAAGGTTGACAATTCAGCTGGGAGTTTGAGCAAGAGCAGAGGATGGAGCATTTCCTGTAAAAGCTGCTTTGTTTGATATTAGTGCTCATAGCTGGCAATCCACCGTAGTAAATACATTCCAGACACCACACTCGAGGCTGTGATGTCCAGTGCCTTTCCTGCTCCCTTTCTCACTTTCCACATTCCTCTCCAGGCTCTTGTCTCCCCAAAAACTTTCACAATTAGAAGTAGCCCAGTTGTTCCCCCTGTGAGTGTTATCTTGGGATCCTTGGGGACACAAAGCAAGAGACTTTTTTTCAGAAAGCTGCTTTGGGCAAAACAAGAAGTCAATGACTCTGTCCTGCTCTGAGAAGCCTTTCCAAAGGTGCTCACTTCTGTGTTTTCTGGCTAATAAAACTTATATTTTTTGCTCTCTTCTTCTGTTTTTTGTGGGGTTTTTGCCACGAAGACAGGAGACTCAAGAAAATCTCAACCTGCACAACAGCTTTTACCATGCTGCCCATATCAGATCCTTCATGGAGCCAAGCAGAAATACAGCCCATACTCAGGGCAACCAACCATAGCCCCTTCAAATAAAAATCTTGAAAAAACATTGTAGGATCACAGACTCAGTACAGAGCTGTTGGATCACCCTTTGGCCATGCTTTGAGGTGTTGGGTACACTGTGGACATTTGTCCTGTTAAAGAGAACCTGGCTGCATGTTGCAGTTAGATGATGTATGAATTGTCCAGTGCCAAGTTTTGCCATCTTCTCCCTGAAACAGAAAGATCTGGGTGTGTTTTCTGATTCTGGAAAACAGGCTGCTTCCTGTAAGGGGTTATAACTCTCAGGCAGTGAGACATTCAGCTGATTTGATCAGCAGAGCAGTGCATAAGAAATTACTTTTCAGGCCAAGTATGCTGTTACAAATCTGAGTTTCTCTTTCAGCTCACTGTTTTAATTTTAAGATGGACTAGGGTCTGCTGGCTTTCAGGAGATGTAATCATGTTAGAGGGTTTCAGTGGCCACATATTGTTTTAGAAGCTCTAATGAATTAAGAGGCTTAAGATCAAAGAGCATTTATTAAATGCCATGTTTATGGCATTACTGATTAAGCAGTTTATGAGCCATTTGGGAAACCACACCTGCTCTACTATACAAAAAGCCACCTTTTAAATCAAAGCAGCTGAGAACAGGAAAACCCTACCCTTTCACCCTGTGCTTGGGCATGTGCAAGAGGTAACAGCATCTTTGCACTTGCTAATTTAGGCAGGTCTGTTCTTTCCCATCCACTTGCAGAGCGAACTGGGAAGTTACATGTGGCATTTCATTTTCCATATGCTACTGACAATGTGGTGCCTCCTTGGTGGTGGGAAAACCAAAGAACAGACAATTTCTGCTGTAACTCCAGCACAGAAATGCTGTGTGACACATTTAACTCTTTGGGGAAAAATCTCACTGAGCAACTTTTACTGCACTGTTAGTGAGCAAACACTGCCAGGTGAAATGTTCTGGTCAGGTGTTGCAGAAATGATCACAGCATTGCTTACTTTTTACATTTATATTGTAATTCAAGGCTAAAAAAGTCAAAAATAAAACTTCCATACTGTCTCCCTCACAATCCCAATTCCTTTCCTAAAGTCCAGGGAACATAATCCATGCAAAGGGCTTCCAGGCACACAAAGTAAACAAAATGGCAGTAATAATGGTAGTAATATTAGTACTAACAGTAGTAATACTGCTAGTAGCTGTAATAGTGATGATAATAATATATTTGCTTGTCCTTCAGCTGAAACAATCTTAGAGGTTCTCTTAATTCATAAATTCATTTGGAGGTTTGCCAAGGTATGTGTGTTTCTTTGTATGTTCCACTTGGGTAATCTGCTTTGAGTACTTTCTCAGCTCAAATAATAATATTTTAGGTTTGCTTCTTTCTTTGTTCTTCAGAAGAGATTTTGAAAATCATAGCTGGTTAATCAAGCTGAATTTAAAAATCTGCAACCTTTATGCAATTCTGATGGCAAATAAAGCCATGTGAATATAAGTTATGTGGGATTTGTTAGTTTCTGTCCTCTTTACCTCTGCTTTACTCCCTGTACAAAGAGGATATCATTCCCTGTAGGCAGAATGCATGTGAGACAACTTCAGTAAAAAATCCTGTCTGAGCTCCCTTTTGCTGAAAAATGGAGGCACTTCAGGTGGGGATTCAGCCTGTCTTCAAGATGAGTTGTCTTAATTACTTTTAAATTTCTCTGCTGACTCACAAGGAAACTAAGGAAACCTCCATCCATCATATGTCTCCTTTTCAGACAGCTAAAATTAGTTGAGATACATCTCATTCTTGGCAGAGTTCTTAATTTTTTAGTGTATGGCCTGATGACAAATTTTCTGTAATTCTATTGAAATCTTTCAGCAACCAAAGTGTCCCTTACCTTTAAGGGCTTTGGTTGTAAATAGAGTATCCAAGAGTGGAGGTTATCTCACCAACTGGCCAATATTTAAATTCGGCACAGAATAAATTAATAGTGTGATTAAAGTTAAAAACCCTTTGCTTTTGAGTGTGGCCTCTGACACACCTAAGGACTTAACTTTTCCCTGGATCTACATTTAATTTTTCAAAGAGCCATCCTTGTTCATCAATTAATTAAAAATAGAGAAATCAATTTTTAATTTGCCAATCCATAGTCTGAATAAAAGAAAAGAACACTATTATGATTTACTTTCGTGATTTTTCCAATCCTAAATGTAAATGGAATTATGTTGTAAGAGCATGACTTATTTTCATTACACCAAATTCTGTTTGCAAAGTAGTTTTGATAGCCGGGTTTATGTTTCATGGTATTATTTGGGCTTTTAAAAGTGGATTTTGATAGGAAATTCAGGAAAAATAGAGGAAGAGATTGAGTGAATCTGATGCTTGTTTCCACTGGAAAAGCATACCAGTGTGCACAGCTTCAGAGCTGCTCATGATGTGAATGTTCATTTGAGTTGCCAGAGAGATCAAGAGCAGCTTTGGGTCTGAGCTAATGATGGGAAAACTTGGCAGGAGCTTCTTGTCACTGTATCTTGCACTTGTGCATTTTTAGCAAGGGAGCTTTACAAGACCTGTGAAATGAGCAGGATTTCACAGCTTGGGGCCTCTGGTGAGTGGACATTAGGATGTCACCTGGGCAGCATTTCAGCCTTCTCCATCCACAGCTCCTCTCCTGTGAATGGTCAACAATTTCCTTGCCCAGTCAGAGTGGTCTCTCCCTGCCAGCAGCTCTCAATTATTTCCCTCAGCTCCTGTGGCAGTGTGGATGAGGGATATGTACTGAGTGGGGGAATGAGTGTATGGACAAGTCATGGTGTGGTTTGTGACAGCCAGGAGGGAGCTCTCATGTTCTGGTGGGGCCTGTTTTCCCTGATTTACAGCTGCAATCCTGGCTGATTGCAGTCTATCAGAGGGGTGTATCACTGGAGTTGCTGCAGAGGTGATTATGAGGTGCAGACATGAGGCCCTGGAGCACTTTAACTGCTTTATTTGCCCTCCCAAGTGCCCAGTAATAGCTGAAAATAGAGTGGACAAAAAGGAAAAGCTGTTGACAGCAAGGAAAGTTACTGTAATACTAAAGGGCACAACTTGGCACCAGACAGCCATTTCTATCTTTGCAAACAATTAAGATTATATGTCCTCAGAAGAAGCAATTTCTTCAGAAAAACAAACAGAAAATGATGGAAGCTTTATATTTTATTTGCTTTTTGCTACTTTGATTTGCCTAGGTACTGGCCCAGACAGGTTTTTGCACCTATTTATTCATATAAATGTGAATAATAAGAATAGTAAGATAATATCATTAGGAAGAAAAATATCATTAGGTTGGTGCCTTTTCCTGTTGAAGCTGTTTTCAAGCTCTGCAGTGCTTTTCAGCCAGAAAGGTTGAGGAGGACAACTAAGAAACCCAAGAATCTTCAGGCCCAATTTCATCACATAAAAATGTTTATCTATCCTAGAAAAGTTTCAAGAGCTCGCTAACTGAACAAAGTTGAAAGAACTGCCATAGTTTAAAGGCAATTTATCCAAATAAGCTACACTTATGTCACCAGGTTTGTGTGCTGGAATTACAAAACCAGGAGTTAATGTGTGCAATTGTGCATGTGTGAGGGGGAGATAATGTTGGAATAGCCTGAATAAAATTAAAACATATATTCTCTGCTCAGTTGCTCATAACCTGCCTTTTACAGCGCCTTTGCCTCTAACTCCATAGTGTGTTTGGTTCTGGCAGTGGCTGATAGTTTGGATTTGCACCCTGTGGAGCCAGTTTGGAGCTAAAGCAGGATGTTTGCATCCACACAGTTCTGCATCTCCAGAACTGGATGCATTTGTGGCACCATTGTACCCCCACTGTCCCTCTCAGGGTTTAGCACCTGGGAGTTCATGTCAAAAAATCGTGTTTCTTGTGCCTGGGACCATGTTGATGCTGGAGCTGCATAAACTCACTTTTGGGTTAAGCTTTAAGCTTAAGATTAAGCTAAATCTTTAGCTTAAGATCGAGCTAAAAATACCTTGTTAGAACAAAATCATAAGCTTTAGGCAACTGTCTTCCACCAAGATTAATAGCTCATGATAATGATAATTTGATTGGACTAAGTTGTACTAAAATTATATGAAAAACATTTGTGGTTAAGTTTCTTGGACAAGGAGTTTTCAGTTAAGGCTCGGACCATTGGAGCAGATACACAGTTGAGGTCCATGAAAAAGATGAGAGGGCTGGAACACCTCTGCTGTGAAAAAAACTGGAGAAAGTTGGGATGTTCAGCCTGAAGAAGTGAAGGCTCCAGGGGAACTTTCTCATGGCCTTTCAATATATGAAAAGGTCCTGCAAGAAAGAAAGAGACCTTTTATCAAGGTCCATAGTGATGGGACAAGGGGCAACATTTTAAAACTTAAAGAGGGTAGATTTAGATTGGAGATAAAGAATTAAATTTTTACAATGAGGGTGGGGAGACACTAGGCCAAGTTGCCCAGAGAAGCTATGGATGCCCCATTCCTGGAAGTGTTCAAGACCAGGCTGGATGGAGCTTTCAGAAACCTGATCTAGGGCAAGGTGTCCCTGCCTGTTGGTGATCTCTGACCTGGCCAGCAGTGGAGCAGCCAGGGATGGGTCAGAACAACACCCCTGGGGATCCACGGGGTGTGCAGGGAAACGCTCCGGTCTCAGGAGCACCACAGTGGTGTGGGCGCGTGGTGCAGCAACAGAGGAGAGACAGGTGCCACTGAAGTGCCAAAACTGAAGATATTTATTAAATAAATAAATCAAAGGGGCACAAACGAGGGTGCAAAACAAAACATAAGATTTCAGAATTTTCTGAAACATTCTGCTTCAGAAGACCCCGAAGTGGGGTTGACAGATATATAGAGTCTCACAGAATGTTCTGGAAGCCTTCTGGCCAGTCACAGGCTATTGATCTGCATGGCCACTCCCAGTCAGTCCCAGAATCCTTTGTTCTTCATGATGTTATCCATTGTGACGTCTCCCAAGAGTTGGTGTTGGTACTGGGACATCGAACACTGACTGTCTGCAGTGTGGTCAGCTCTCGGCCCATCCTCTCCAGGACAAGCTCCCACACCTGCCCATAGCAGAGGGGTTGGAACAAGATGATCTTTCAAGGTCCCTTCCCACCCAAAACATTCTGTGTTTTCTCTTATTCTATGAATAAATGTTTCAGTCTGCACCTCTGCATTTTTCTGCATGGGAGTTAATGAATTATGCAGCATCTTCAGGATGTTGTGGCAATGCAAAAATTAGCTACTTATTTCTGGAAAACTCTGTTCAAGCTTGCGACAGATTGAATTTAAGCTTGGTTTTGAGTTTTTGGGTTGAGAGGATTAGATCATATCAGAATTTTGTTTGGCTTTTCCCAACAAGAACAAGGCTCATTTCTGAAGTGCTGTTTGTAGGCTAAGAGATCCATGTAAGTACAACTGGAGGCATGTCCCACTACCTGATTAATGTCTTTAATTTCTATTTCTGTAACACATAGGATTGATTAATGTCTTTTATTTCTATTTCTCTAACACATAGGATTTGACCTGATGGATTCATTCAGTGTGAAGCAGATTTTTGGAATGAAAGAAGATGGGATTCAGAGTGCTTATGTACGGCTTGGAAGCTTTCCTGTTGTTCAGAAAACTGAGTGAGTACTCTGGGTTTTTACTTTATTTCCATCTGAACCTCTGCCTTACATTATTTGGTTTCTCTAGGTTAACTTAGTAGTAGTTATCTGGTACCTACAGATACATTTCTGCTTGGAGCAGCTGTTTCAGTTCAGCTGGCACAGAATATGCACAGCGTGGTCAGGAGTCGCAGCCGTCACTGCAGGCTCCATCCTGGCAGAACATGAGTTGTGTTTGGTGTAGCTCAGTGATTCTGAGGAGCAGTATCAAGATATTCACCAAAGAACTTAGGGCGACCTAAATAGCTTCTGAAGGGAATATTGAATATTTCACTCCCATTGAGATAGAAATGTGCTAAACACAAGAGACCACTTGCTGCTAGATGCTGTGACCAGTTAGCAAATACGGATTCTGGCCTTGTAGAAGAATGAGTAGTTTTTAATCCTGTGTCAATACAGAGTCAGTCCTCGGAGTGCTTTTAGGACCTAAGGCTGCCAGTTGTGTCACAATTTATCCCAAATGGTTGGTTCTTTGGGTTGTCACTTGAGCCCTGCTAGCATTAGCCTTGAAAAGAGTGAGTGCGTAATTTCACTGTGTAACTATGAGCCATGGATTGAATTGTCATCATTAACATTTTTGCAGTAAATTTCTCAGTGCTGGTTTGAACTTCAGCTTAAAAAATCAATAATACTTCTTTTCTTTCTTATGGATGAGGGCTGGTATTTTTTATTTTGTTTTTAGCTCTTTTTCTCAGCTTTTTGAGATTGTCCTATGAATTACATTTACTTGATTTCACAATTTTTTTTTTCATCCTGGAACCAAAAGGATGTGCTCTTTTTCCTCCCCTTCTTTCTCCATGTTAATACAAATTAAAAAAAAATATTTACTGAGAGGAAAACTGTTTTCTCTAGAGTCCATAAATGGTATCAAGTCTAAGGGTAAACAGAGTCATGATCAGTGATCTGATTCAACACAGCCAGCTAAAAACATCTTAGGTTTGGTGTATTTATATAACTGGTCTGAGTGTGGATGGAAATAAACCATAAACCTATTCCACCTGGATGGTAAGAAACCTATTTCATTTGTCTGACTGTGATCTCTGGGTTCTGGGTGATACTATGAAAAATTGAGCAATTCTTGGAGTATAAACAGGAACTGTCAAGTATGGCTGATAATCTTCATATCACACAGCTCAGTCTCCACTGCTGTTGTGTCCAGCCTTATTTTCCATAACTCAGTTGGTAGATGCAGTCTCGTCCCGTGGCCACTGGAGCTGACGGGGCTGGCTAGCCGCTCCCGGAGTGACCGGTGGAGACTACAAATCCCACCACTCCCAGGTCCTCTGCGAGAACCCCTGGGTAGTGGCTCCATCTGCGGCGTGGTGACGCAGGCGAGAGCAGGACAGTGAAGGAAGGAAGGAGTGGACACGTGTGTGGACGCCAAGGCACTTCATTGACCCAGGCAGGGCCAGTAACGGTGTCAGGGAAAAACCATTAGGGAGGCACTGATAAAGGGGAAGGGTGTAACGGAAGGAGACACGAGGGACCAATGAACGAAGCTCAGGGGAGGAGCGAGGGACACAACTGAACCAATGGGAATGGCCCAGGGGAGGGAAAAGGCTCAGGGGACAAATCATATCTTAGGTAAGGGATTATTGACGTAGAAATTTCTAGAAATGAAAGGGGGTTGGTTACATTGATTGACAGGTAACTGGTGGAAGGAATGAACCATTATGAGGGAGAACATGGGGGGAACTGAGGGTCAAACCAAATTCTTAACTTATAAAAAATAACCAACTTTACAATAAACCCATATAAAACACACAATGCTACAGGTAGAAATGGAGTGAATGACAGTTTGAAGATCTGTGAAGCAAGTGTGATGGTGAGAAATCCAAGAACTGCAGTGTAGAGGGGTAAAATTAAGAAGCAGCCAACAACTGAAGGGATCATTCTCTGTGGGAACCTCTGGGAAATCAAAGCTTGGTAAAGGGTCATGGTAGGCTGAAAGGCAGTGGCTACTTGGCATCAAAAACCAGCAGGGAAGAAGGGCATGCTTTTAAGGATGAATCTAATTAACCACTGCAGAAAGCACAGATTACAGAGAGTTGTCCATTTGAATTCCTTTTTCAAAGTGAGGGTTGAAGAACTTTTTTGGTGTTTGCTGTTTCTGTTGTTGTTTTCTCAGAAAGACTGAGGGAGTGAAGCCAGACCAACCAGCTATGATGGCTTTCCATCTGCTCAGATTGCACCCATTTGTTTTTGCTTTTGCCCTTAAAATAAGCAGAATATTTTATCACCCAGGAAAATTAGAAGTAAAACATCCCTAATTTGTAGATAGAAGTGAATAAAATTCCTTTTGAATTATTCTGAAACATGGAACTTGAGGAGGATTTTCATATTTTCAGCCTTATGTATTGTAACTTTCACACTCCTGTGGTTTGGGAATGAACCAAAATGGGTATAACACCATGGAAGGTGTTTGCATATTTGGTTCATTTCAGCATTTGTATGCCAGGACTCTGAGATGCTGCATATGGGGTCATTGCTCACAGAAAATGAAATCTTGTAAAGCTGCTCAAAACCGATAACTGGAATAATAAACCAAACAAAAACATCTGTCGTGGCTCACAGATAACCTCCAGCAATGTTTAGCAACTGATAGCAACATCTCATAATTAGATACAAAATCATTGACTGAGTAATATATGTAATTCACTTTATTATCTGCTTAAAGGATTTGTATTCTTTTATACAAGCAATAGGACTTTTACAAAGTGCCAGATTAGCTGTCTGGGAAATGTGCCTACTCATCTTCTGATCTGTAACCTACAACTATGAACTTACTTCCTCTTTGTGGTGAGGCATCGTCTGTGAGCAAACAAACCCAGCAGACAGAGCTTGGCCTCAGTCAAGAACCTGACCACTGAGGGCCTCACAGGGCTCTGAAGCTGTCTGAAGACTGGCCCCAGAATCTGGCTGGTGTTTTTTCCCACTCCTCATGTAACTGAGGCTGTCCTACTGCTTGTTCATGGCTTCTCAGTGGATGTTCTGGCCAAAACTGTGCTGCAGACTTCTGCTTTTGGATGCTCAGACTTGTTTCTCATTACTGGTGTCTTGCCTAATGCCAAGATTTTGGCTCACCCTTTTGATCTGCATCTCCTAGCTGTGACTCCAGGGCTTTCCTGCTGGCCATGTCCATCCTCAGGTTTCTCTTGCCTGGTCTGGTTCTGCCTGACTTGACCACCACCTCACACAATTACCTGATGCTTGGCCAAGCTTCTGGTTATGATCTATTTGCTCTTTATATTGGCACAGTGTTGTACCAATATATGCAGAGTCTTGTGTTGTTTAGGGCATGATACCTTGGTGTGTTTTTCTGTGTCTCCTGATGTCAGCTTTGACTTCAGTCAGCTACCTTAGGTTTCTCCATGAGCTCCTGCCCTGGTCTCACCATTTGTCCTCTTTCAAGAGAAGAAATTGTACAAAAAGCCACCAAAAACTCCCATACTGAACATGGAACCTGTTGAAAAGCTTCATTTTTTCTTACTTTTCCCAAACGAATATTGCATATTAAAAAGAGCAGAGACAAAAAACCTTGTTCAGCTTAGAGAAGGGAAGACTCAGTGAGGGAGGATCCCCATGTGTATAAATATCTGATGGGGAGGAAGGAAAGGAGACACAGCCAGAATCTTCTTAGTCATATTCATTGACAGGACAAGAAAGAATGGGAACAATTTCAATCAATGAAATCTAAACACAAGAAAAACCTTCTTTAGATGAGATGATCTCAAGAGGTCCCTCACTGTCTCCTGTTTCTAACAGGGTAAAGAGATAAAGCATGGTGGAGGTGGAATGACTGAAGGCTTTTTTGGTCTTGTAGTGAGTAAAGGACTGTAGGGAGAGCTAAGAAAAAGAAAATACTGCAGCATGCAGAGGAGAACAAGTTGTTCACATGGCTTCTTATGGGAAAAAGTTGTTTTGGGAAAATGAAACGATAGCAAGTGAGATTTAGGACAGATTCCTTTTTTTTTACAGCATGTAGGACAGAGAAAAACAGGAAGAAATTACCTAGAGAGGATGTATCTATTCCATCACTGAGATTTCTAAGTAGAAGTCAAAAAGATGTCTGCCAAGGATGTATGAGACACATCCTTCTATAGCCTTCTCCTTTTCCTTTTCCTTTTCCTTTTCCTTTTCCTTTTCCTTTTCCTTTTCCTTTTCCTTTTCCTTTTCCTTTTCCTTTTCCTTTTCCTTTTCCTTTTCCTTTTCCTTTTCCTTTTCCTTCTCTTTTTTCTTGGTATTTTTTTTTCTCTTCCTTTCATACTAATAGCCTCTGGTGATGTGAAGCATGTTTAAATGAACTGGCTTTCTCCAACTTGGTTTTGCTGATCTTATGGGTTACATTTCATGTTAACAGGCTTAGCTGTTGTAAAATTGGTCAAATTGCTCAAGTACATTAACTACACTCTTCCTCACCAAATGCAAAAACCTTATTAAATGTTGTTGCATTGACTGTCTGAAATGAGAACTGATAATATAATTTTTCCATAGTATTATTCTAGATGTAGGATCTCATTCTTATTGTCACAGATGAAAGCTCTTATTGCAAATTAAAGCATGTGAGAAGGTTGCTGTATATTGAAAAAACCAGCAATGGTTAAAAAAACTTTCTGCCTTCTTACTGATTTTTTTTTTCTTGTAAAGTTGTGATTTGCCTGACCTTGTAGTTGAGTTAATTGACTCTTGGACTAACCTGCAGCACTGGGGGATTCTTTTGTCTTGGAGTTGTATATGGGCCTTTTTTGCAATCTATCCTGTTGTCAGAATTGTAGACCAAGGAGCTGGCAGAATGCTCCCTGTAGGTACCAGGCATCCAGCAAAGTTCCACAATATCGATCATCAGCTCAATTCAGCCTTGTGTGAAAGAAGAACATAAAACATTTCTGGGGACAGCAGAATGCTCCTGCTCTTGGATCCCCAAGTAAAGCTGAACTTCTAGATGCAGATCATTTTCAAGTGAGGAAATAAGTTAAAACTTGATAAACAAAGTTTTTTGTTATTTATGTAGCAATGCAGCTCTGTAAAAGATACAGGAACCAATGACTTCAGAAACAGCTTTTATCACATTTTCAAAGCAATGAGAGTGTCTTAAGATTTGCTTTTGGCATGAAACCTTTCTCTGTTGGGAACTTGCAGCTGGTTCCTCGGCAGCTTTAAAAATCAGTTGAGGATGGCAGGTAATGGGTCATTATGGCTTTCTGTCAGTTTAAATCTACCTGATGGGCTGTTTGTCAGCCTTGTGTGATGAGGTATGGCCAGACTCACTGGGATGTTTAGGTACCTAACTCCCAGTTATTTCTCTGGGTATTAAACATCTGAAAACCCTTTTTGAAATTAAGCATGCATAATGATATTCCTGTTCCCAGCTCAGAGCTGTCCAGAACCATAAAATTAAGTCTGGAAAAGCCCTATAAGATCACTGAGTCCAACTGTTATGCTACACTTCCATGTTCAGCACTAAACCATGTCCCCAAATACCACATCCACACTTTTCTATGAACGTTTCCAGGGGTGGCAAATCCACCACTTCCCTGAGTAGACGGTTCCAGTGCTTGACCAGCTTTACAGTAAGGAATTTTTTCCTAATATCTAGTTTAAGGCAACCCTCCTTCCAGATCCTACTTCTGTTCACTTCAAGGTGCTCCTTCTGGCCCTTCTTGTAGACTTGCTAACTTCCAGGCAACTGGGACCTCCCTGGTTAAAAAACCAGTACCAAGAAGTGAGACAGCCTTGTCTGCTTTCCTAAAGGAAGGACTTCTTAAGGGAGCTAGTGGGAGCCTGGTTCAGTTTTCTTTTGTGTTGGAAGAATTCAGAGTCTCTTGTCTCCCAAGAGGGAAAACCAACTTATACTGGTGCATATCCTGCAGGGGCACTTTATACAGCAAAAGTCACATTAGTGGATGAAACCAGAGTGTTCTGAATTTATAACTTGGCTGAAAAGATGGGAGATTCAAAGCACAGAATAAAATATGATCGAGTGTTTTGGCATTAGGAAAGACTGGATCTCAACATTTGCTGCAACTGCAAAACAGTATTCTGGAAATTTAGAGGACTTTTTGCTTTTAATACAATTAAAGGCTTCTAGTTTTATGTGCCTTGGACTGTGCCAGTTTTTGCATAGTGATGGATTATGTTAACTATTCATTAGGACCACGTTTCATAGTTTGCTCTTCATTAATTGCTGCCATTATGTTTTGTTTTGTATTGAGTGCTTACGCCTGACTGCTCAGATGTCCTGATATTTGTAAAGGTTTATTTGAGAATGATCATAGGAGCAGGCTGGCTTGGGCATGAAGAACAATGTTAACTGTGACTCTTCAGGTGGGAAAAGAGATGGCTTAGAGGCATTACAAGCAAAGTTAGAAAAATCATGGATGGCATAAAAGATAGAAAAAGAATAGGTTCATTGTCTTTTCCCTGATAAGAACTGAGTTAGGTCCTAAACAAAGAGAAGGAGGCTCATTATGCAATGGGCAGCAGTGGGTGATTCCTTGTCAAAAGGATGTTGTGAATAAATTTACCTGAGTTCAAGGGAAGGATGCAGAAGTCTATATCAGATAAATCCATAAAAAGCTATTGATATAGAAATTGCATTTGTCTCTGAATTATACACCTGGATTCCAAAGATCAGAGGTATGAGAGAGATGTTTTCTTGTGTTCAGTCTTGTTCTTAGGCATTCAGTAACGGTTAGTAATAAAAAAATGGTGATACTGGATTAGTTATCCCTTCTGCATTCCCATGTTATGACAGGTTTTATGATGGGGTAGAGAAAAACAGTGTTGGATTTTTGCTTACTTGATGTGTTTGCTTACGTGCAGGGGTTGTGGTGTCACACTGAGTAAATCTCTGCCTGATATGTTTGCAATGTTTGATTTGAGAAACTTCTGTTATCTGGGGCTGCCAGCTAAGGAACAAAGACATGAGCTGTAGTGCCTGTTTTGGGCAGACATTATAATATTTGTTGCTATAATTTGGTACATTTAGGGGTTTTGGGTGTTCCTGGCCATTCTCAGAAGTCACAGGTCTCCAGTGCATCTGGAACAGAACAGAGTTATTTACAGGTTTCATGAACAGAAGCATGAAGTGAAAAACAACCTTTTTAACATGATGGATAGTCAACTGCAGATTTCCATTATATTTTAGCCAATTTGAGAGCTTCACTATTGGAATGATGAAAGGGCTCCATAAAGACAGAACCTGGAGGGCACAAGCTCATGTTCATCTCTCTTCAGGCTTCCAAATAAAGCAGATTTTTAAGGAACTATAATGATACTTATAGAAAGCATTGCTGGGACATGGAGAGAGTTTTAGAAGTTCTGCTCTTCACTGCTAAGCCTGATACATTGCTCTCTTTCCCCTCCTCATGCCAGGGATGTATTTCCACAAGGCCTGCCTGATGAATATGCCTTTGTAACTACCTTCAAATTCCGGAAGGCTTCCAGGAAGGAAGACTGGTATATCTGGCAGATTATTGACAAGTATGGCATACCACAGGTAAGAGGCTCTTTTACAGCCAGCAGGAACAGTCTTTTTTGTTTTTTTTTTTTTGCCATGAGCTAGTTTTCTTGCCTTAACCTCCCACTCCTTTTTCTTGTGAACTGGTAAAAATCCTGTTACTTTTTCAGTGGATTTTGCTGCAAATATTTTACCTTTCATTCAAACCCCAAATAAATGTTTGTATATGCCTTGGTTGTTATTAGGATGCAGATAAATGTGTTAGTTGGAAAGGGGGACAAAAAATACCATCCTTGCTCTTGAAACTACTGTTGAGTTTTCAGTTGTTTTGTTCAGATAGTTCTGCTTAGGGAAAATATTTTGCCCTTTTGGAAAAAGGTTGTCACAGGGATGTACTACGGAGCAGTGAGTTATGTCAGGTTTTGCACAGCCTTCTAGGTGACTTGTAAATGCATTATGGGCTTCTGCTCTGGGTGTGAGTGTGACAGCTGTTATAGTTCCAAAACCCCGAGTCCTGGCTGCTGCACAATTTGATCTAATAACTTTCTGTCAAGTACTCTCAGGTCCTCAGAAAAAAATATTATAATCATGTATTAAAGGACTGTCTGTCCCTACACAACAAGTTTTTAGCAGCTTGGTAGAGTTTAGGTTTTTGAGGGTGCTTGAGGAGGGAGTGATTTGGATGGGCTGTACATTTTTCTGCTCTGCACTAAATATAGTGGTGATGGCATTACCCAGGACTCTAAAGTGGGCTGTCAGCATGACTCACATAGTTCTGGAATTCAGTATTGCTGCCTTGGGACGGGTGTTTAAAAGGATTTTGGGAACTATCAGTGAAGAATAGGTGCAGTTTGAAGAAGTAGATAACTGGGTTTGAGACAGTGGTAAAATGTGTATATGAATGTTATTATCAGCTGAAGCTTCATGAAATAAAATGTGATTTACTGTGCCACATACATTCCTAGGTGCTGCAGAGTGAGAATTATCACTTGGCATTTCTTGCAGGAAGTTAAAAACTTTAACTGCTTAGGTGTGAAGAGAGAAAAACACTCAATATTTCCAGTAATAATTTCAAAAGTGCCTTAAATTATGGTGCCAGAAGTGCCTTAGAGCCCCATGAGCCTCGTTTCATGTGGAGTTGGTCGTGGTTTGGCCGCTTCCTTGCAGCCCTGCACAACTCACAGATGCAGACACTCCTGGGCCAACATTGATCCAAACTGGCATTCCCAGCCAGCACAGAGCTC
The DNA here is from genome assembly GCF_012460135.2 of Molothrus ater. Classification (NCBI taxonomy): domain Eukaryota; kingdom Metazoa; phylum Chordata; class Aves; order Passeriformes; family Icteridae; genus Molothrus; species Molothrus ater. The sequence continues at coordinate 148,134,014 of NC_050478.2, read as the reverse complement.
AGCTGCATGGAGAAGTTGGGTCAGATGTGGAGTCAGCCTACCCTGGGCTGCTCACATCACTCACAGCTCAGTGCCAAGGTGACCCTGCAGTTCGTGGGCACACGATTCCTGGCTCTGCCCGCTCCACTCCCTGCTGCCTGCTGGTAACTGCCTGACTTTGGTAAAAGAAGACACCAATTTGTAAATTAAGTCCAAGTTGCATGACTTCAAAAACCTATTTTTGCCTGCTCTGTAGCTTGCAGTACAGAGCATGGGCTGTATCTTCTGTTCAAAGCACCTGAAATAAAAGTGTGAGCAGTGCCATAGCTCAGCAGACTAGTTTCATATGAGATATTTTTCCATATCCCATGGGACAACTGGGGACATGTAATGGGAGTAAAGAGCCTGCTTGGAAGCAGTGGAGGAGAACATGGGGTAGAGGGATCCAAACCAGGTTCAGCTTTGGGAGATGCCTTTGGGGAGATGCCCATGATCTGCACCACCACCCAGCCATGGCAGCAAGGTGGCCTGGGCTGAAACCATGCCAGGGGTTGTACTCACAGGAGGAGGCTTTAGCTGGTGTCTGAAATAGGAGACTCTTCAAGCCAGGTCTCATAAGCTCTTGGAGATCTATTTCACAGCCAAGATAGCTCAGCTACCTTAGAAGGCATAAAATCAGCAGGATGGCTTTTGTGGCAGTGCTGGAAACAAAAAGATTTTAATAAAAGGCAAAATAACAAACTCTTTACAGAGAAAAACTGATTTAGGTGCAAGAGGCCCTCCTAACCCTGGTAAAACACCTCACAAAAGCAATTTGTTTCTTTGTTCTCTTCTTTTTCTAGTAAATTGCCCAGGTGGGACTTTTTGGCTCTTGTCCAATTAGCTATCCTTAAATTTGAGGTGAAGTCCCCTGGGTCTTATGAGATACCTTTTCACTTAATCGGGGAGAGAAACTTCTAAGCTTATTTCCTTTTTAAGGGGACAAAAGATAGTTTTGTCACTTCGTCAACATTCCTTTAGTCATGGGTCTGCCCCGAAGACTGTGGAGCCCCATCTTATTTACCAGCACAAGTGTAGGCTCCCTTTCCATATCCCCCACAAAATTCCATCCTCTGCTCTTCGCTGTCTCACCGCAGCTGTGCCACCCCTGGCTTGGGGCTGTGGGAGCTGATGGAAAGCAGTCAGGAGGAAGGAGGAGGCTTTGCTGCTCAGCAGACCCCCTCTGTTTGCTTGCAGGTGTCGATCAGGCTGGACGGGGAGAACAAGGCTCTGGAGTACAACGCCGTGGGGCTCACCAGGGACGCCGTCAGGGTGGTGTTCCGGAACGCGCGCGTCAGCGACCTCTTCGACCGCGGCTGGCACAAAATCGCCCTCAGCATCCAGGCCAAGGCTGTCTCCCTGTACATAGACTGCAAGCTGGTGCAGGTGCTGCCCATTGAGGACAGGGAGAACATTGACATTCAAGGAAAGACTGTGATTGGCAAACGCTTGTATGACAGCGTCCCCATTGATGTAAGTACTGCGTGTTATAAATGATCAAATCGGTAGCCAAATTTATGAAAAATTTAACAAAGATTTATTAGATCAATAACAAAAATAGAAAGTTTGAAAACAAGGAAAAATTACCACAGCCAAGACAGCGTCAGTCCTGGGAACAGCGCTGGGTGACCTAGGATTCCAGCTGACAGAGAGACAGCGTTTCCCCAGAGGTACACCCCGAGTGCTTCCAGTGGCCAGCTTATATACAGTTTATTCTGCCTGGGGCAGGGATGACCACATATTTCTTTGTGTTCCTTCTCATGTATATATTGAATCCATACAGATGTAGAAACAGACAAAGGCGAGCTCAGAGATGCAGACAAATGTCTGAGTGTCCAGGCAGAAGATGCATTCACATGTACTGGTTTCTGAGTACCATGATGAAGTAATGTCCAGGTGTATGTCTTGTGAGCTCCTCGAGACATTCCATTCTGGGGAAGTCCAGATGCTATCTCCTGAATGTCGGAGCCAGAGGAAATTCCCCATAACAGCCAGGGACCATTCCATTCATACGGCAACAGACCTGATACTATCTTACCACTGTCCGGGAACTGGTTAAAATAAGAATAGAACTCTGTTCCCAGCCAGAGTGGTCAGAAACATACCTTTGGATCTTTCCAATATTTTATACACATATATATCTACTTCTATAGCATGAATTATCTCTACCATATACTACATGCACACGCTGGTTAGAGCTGGGTGAACGTTCAGCTTTGGGTTTGCAGCCTGTGAATGAGGGGGGTTATGTTGTAATTGACCCTTTTCCTGAGGCAGCATTGTTGAAATGTTACCAGTGTTACATAGCTAAGACAGATTGGCACCTTATGATGCACAGGAATTACTGTATTCTTATGTGATACTATATCTCCAAAATAAGGATTAAAAATGAGAAATTTATTTCATATTTTTGTCTAGTCACAGAATGTGCTACAGTTAGAAGCAAAGACAAAATTGAACACAAATATCATCAAACTGGGTACTGACCTACACAGAAAAGTCTTCATGTGATCTTGGCATTATGAATGTTTCCACAGGTGATAAAAAGAGATGGAGGAAAAAAGAAAACTTGTTAACTGAAAAGACTTGTGATATATTCTCCATTCCTCAGATATTAAATGACCCTTAGTACAAATGAACCGAAGTAAAGACACACAGGCTGATTGTCCAGCAGCAGTGTTACCCTGGTATAATTTATGTGTGATAGTTTGGTATTTCAGACTTGTATAATCTTTCTTGGCTGTGCAAAATGGATGGAATGTGCATATCAAATGTGCTCATAGCATTTCTCACACAGGAATAAATGGTCAGAAGATGCAAGGCACAACAGGAGGAAAATAGACTTTGTGTCTAGATGAAATTCTAGGAAGGATAGACATGGCCAGGATATGTCTTCTCAGACAGAAGTTTGGCCAGAACATTGGGATTTGCATGAAAACCTGGACCAGAATTTGAATAGGCATTTTCAGGGTCCTATTATCTCAGCTCCTGTAGCATGCTGAGGTATTGGTCTATTATTGATAGGGAGAGATAGAAATTGACTACAGGATCCATAGAACCGCTCTGAAGTTTGCACCATCTGGTTTTTGTTTGTGTTTGCCTGCCCTGTTTGTGTCCAAGCAAAAGGACACAGGGTCTTTAATAATTCACTGTGTCTGAGAGTGCTGCCTCCCTTTGTCTCCCAGTTTGATCTCCAGAGGATGGTGATTTACTGCGACTCCCGGCACGCTGAGCTGGAGACCTGCTGCGACATTCCCTCTGGACCAGTAAGCTCCTTTTTGTCATTTATTCATTCTCACATGAACACTCTTCACTGAAATCTATTACATAAACCAGGGAATATGTGGCAGTGTGGGATTATAATTTTTGTTTAATAAGGGTGATTGAAACCTCACTGTGTAATTGGCAGTGTAGCAGCTCCAGAGGAGGGCAACTGCAGAAGGATGAGTATGAGGAATTTGAAGTTTCCAAGTTCTCTTTTCCTGTCAAACTGTCAGGGGAAACAAAGCCCCAAAGTGATGATAGAACAACAGAAATGCAGCATGAAATATTCAACATGTTTCCCACCGGTTTTATTTGGAAACAGATAAAACCAGTGCCAGTTGCAGTTTATTTTCCTGTGCCCAACTCTCACTAGAAACTTCCACCCTCCTATCACTCCTCTCCCCTCAGTCTTGGTTAAAGAGGTTCATTGTTCATTTTGCCTCATTTTCCCCTATTGCTTGGATGAATGGCTTTTGTGGGATTTCATTCCTCAAGAGGACACATTTGGCTGTGTGTTACACAGTGGTGCCTGTGGGATTTGTCTAAAGTGGGTGGAAGGGGAAACTTTGCAGCATTAAAGGCTTTGTCCTAACCTTGGGTGTCTGGGTGCAGTGCCAGGTCACGGTCCTGACAGAAGCACCTCCCCTGGAAGTGAGACCCACTGTTGGCAGTGAGCAAGTTGGACATCTCAAGATTTTCAACTGCTCTTGTCCTCCTGGACAAAAGGTGAGTCCTGAGAGGAGTGTGTTTCATTTGGGACGTCTATAGAGGTAAAGGAAGTTTCCCCTGGTGCTTTCTCTTTACCTAATTCAGTGATTCTGGTCATGCTGGTAGTCCTGGTAACAACACTGAAATAAAGTGATTATTCTTATCCAGCTCAGTTATGTGTATCCTTCTTCAAATGAAATAGATTATGAAGGTAAATGTAGCCACACTGAAAAAAATCTCATGGCTTTTAAAAGCAATGTTCTTGCTTTCTCTGGCTCTGACCGGGACCTCTGAGGAACCAACTTCATTGTCATTGCTCCTGAGGGCATGTCAGCTTTATTATCTTCTCTGCTTAAACCTGAAAATATTTTTGTAGTCCTCCTGTCCTCCTAGGATCAAGCCCCATGCTTGAATATAAAATGAGAAGATAAGTTTGATTAATGGTGTCTTTTTTATCTTAGGGGGAGAGGGGTCCACTTGGCTTTGAAGGTCCCAAAGGTCAAAAGGTCAGTAATTTGTGCTAGTTCATTTGGTTAATAAAAACAGCAACAGTGAAACAATTTCAGAGTAAATTGAGGATTTGAAGATTGTGAGAAATGAGAGTCAATTTAGTATATGATTAAGTTCAGACAGTTTTGGATGAGCCTGGGACTGCAGAAGTTATTTGTGATCTTTTATCTTTAATTTACGCTTGCATTTAGGCTTCTCTTTTGCTGCTTTACGTGATTCTTAGAGTAAATGTGTTGCAAAATCCTTTCTTGCATCTTCTAAACTGTCATTTTTCAAGTTACTGTTATTAACTAGGTCAGGCACAGCTTCCATGGCAGGTCACCTGGAAACAGAGGTGCTGCTGCCCTGCTGTGCCTTTCTCAGCAGTAATACACATGCATGTTGAGGTAGCAGCCTTCCAGTCACACTTCAGAAAGTTTCTTGAGACTAGGGGTAAAGGATCAGTCTCAATCTTTTATCCTTAGCAAGACTGCCTGAGTCATGATGTTAAATATAGGCCACTTCCCTCAGTACTCTTCTTCCCGGATAAAAGGGTAGGAGAGTGGTTGTGATGTCTGCTTCAAGTTTCACTGTGCAGCCTTTGTATTACCCTGCCTGTTCTGCAGGCCTCTCTGATATACACGTGTGTGCATTCAGCATAAACACATTTTCCTTCTGTGCCTAGTTACAGAGAGAGCCATGAGACAATAGACTTAGAGGGAGCACTTGTACAGGAAGAAATCAGAGAGTCAGAACATGGCTGGAGAGGTTAAAGTTGGTGGTGTTGGTGGTTCCCAGTTTTACTATCTGTGAAAAGATGTTTGGGGGGAAAGTTATATTCAAAACTATTTCCATCTGAATTGCTTCTGCAAATGGAATTTATACCTGTTGGGTGAATAACTGGGTTGCATCCCATCAAAAGTCACTCAGTTATTATGAAAGGAATAATCTCTGGGTTTTGGAGGGTCAAACATCTTCAGAGATGTGCTGTCTTTTGGCAAAGCTTGGTCTGCTGTCTGCAGAGAGAAGTTTTGAAGATAGGAATATGCCTTTTGGAGGCTGGAATGAAAGAACATGGGCTCATTACTGCTCAAATGTGCCTGTGCAGACAAAAGTTCCTTATGCCTCCATGTATATGTATATATAGGAGCTTTCTATTTTAATCCATGACAGCTTAAATAGTGATGGGCTATTTTAAGGAACAGCAAAGCCATGCCTGTTGTGAGGAGGTTGCAGAAAAGACAATGGTGATAATGATAAAAGGGCCCTGCAGCAAGATCCCTTTGTCTTCCCCTGCCTTGCCAAGGTCTGTGTGCTGCTGAGGGTGCCTCAGTGTGTCCCATGGGTCAGTACTGGGGTGCAGGACACACTGGTGGGATACAGAGTGGTGTGTCTACAAGCACAGCATCAGAGGTTTTCTGGAACAGACCCCAGAAGGACTGCCCCACTCCTGCAGATGGGAGTCACTTTTCCCTGGCTGTAGTGGTTTGGGACCTGTACACAGACAAGGCAGGACTGTATCACAGTCTCAAGGACCTGGGGATGATGCCATTTAAATATAGGATCTGACAACAATTTACTATAAATATGATGATTTGAGACAAATTATTTAGCTTCTCTATCTGCTAAATAAGGCAAGTTGTATGTTTATCTCCCATCTTGCAAAGATGTTGAGATTCAGTAACAAATACCACTCTTGACAGCAGTTCTTACATTGCTATTGCCAAGGACCAGCTTGTCACAGTTCTTGCTCTATGTTCAAGAATGAATTTTAGCTCTCCTCCTCTCTCCTTGCAACATTACTGAGCTACCTGGGCTAAAATCCTGCCCTTGGCAAGGAGTTCAGTGCTTATTTGCAGCTTGCCAACATTACCACCTGGTATTAGAGAAAGATGAGGATAATGTGATCTTGATCTTCTCTAAGCTTCCAAAGGCTGGGAGAAACAGGAGAGCTTGCAGTTATCAAAAAAAGTGGAAAATATTTCTGGGAGATAAACATCTCTGCCTCAATGACCCACACTGCCAAAGTGAGGGTAATGCATGGAGACACAGCTGATGTGTTTTGGAATGAGATATGGTAAAGAATTGTATTGGGAAATAGCTAGGCAGGAAATAGCTGTGGCAGAACTGGCTAATATGTCTGAGGCTGGGTCCTATTGATAAATTTTAGATGCTAATGACAGCCCAGTCTGATTTATTTTCCTTCCACAGTTCCTCTGCAGGCTGTGTTGTTTGCAGGCAGCCAGGATGGCTGGTTGGGGCACTGGGCTGAAGATCAACAGGCTGCTTCTCTCTTCCAGCACTGCTATTGATCCAAGTGTAGACAAAATCCTTGCTCTGTGAGATGTGTTTTTACCCACAAAGGAATTACAAGTCTTACCTTCCATTGTGAAGTTTGTGAAGTCCAGTTTATTAGACAAGCTCTAGCAGAATGTATCTTTTCCTCCAAATTAGAAAGTGACTTAAAAGAGATGGTCACATAAAAATTTTTGTGAATTTTTCCACATCCTTCTTAATTGACCATGACATAGTTTTTGTACGTATGGTACTTGCTCTGTGAGTTTTCTTTCTTTCAGCAAAACACAAAGCAGAAAGGTTAAAGAAAGAAACTTTCATATTTCCTGTGCTTTCAAAAGCATTTCTTTACCTGGGGAAAAGAAAATATGATCCTAGCAAATGTTTTCAGTTCCTGGTTCTGCTAAGCACTTTTTTTTGAGGGGGCATAGATCAGGATAAATTCAATAGAGATACAAAATTAAATGCTGCTGTCGTCCATGTGGGGAGATTTGAGGAGAGCAGGGGCCATCAGACTTATTGATGTTCTGGTACTGGAGGGTCCTGCTCCATGTCTGAGATTTTCCAGCTTGATTTTAAGTCTGTACTGAAGTTACAGTGCACAAATAGGTGAGCACATTGCATTTGTAAGTGAGAGATGGGGTGCTCAGCACAGCACGTTTCTGGTTTGTACATTTTGGGTGAGAATCTGGGCAGAGTGTGTGGGCAGAGCCCTCTACTCCCCAGCAGCTCCCGGTGCTAGAGGGATTGAAGGAACTGGTGGCAGCACAGCACATAGCCTTAAACTAGTCCAAGTAGTGGATATATCCTCCACTGGTCTCCTTCCTGTAGTTGAGACTGCAGAGCATTGTGTGAAAATGATTTACAAGTATTTTTTCTGCACTCGCTGGGTCTGGCACCATTTTAAGTTCTGTATCTGATAAATATTTATGAAATTTTGGATCTTCTTTGATTCTTTATCCCCTTTACTCCTGTCCTTTTTAGGAGAAAAGTGAAGAGAAAGTTTTGCTTGGTTTTTGATTGACCATTTTTCTCTTTTCCTCCCTATGTATGTCTTTCTCCAGTTATAACTTTTCCAACCATCATAACTTGTATCTTTCCAATTGTCTCTTTTCTATGTTACTTTCCCTCTCTCCCATTGGAACAAGCAGGAATAATGACTGTGTGTGCTGCACACTTGTGGGAGGGAAAAGAAAGGTTAGCTGATTCTGAAAATTTAGTGTGACTGAAAACAAGGGGTTTGGATTACAAAAAAAAAAGCAGCTCTAAAATCTTAACAATATTTTCAGGTTATTATTTGCACATTTTTGGCATGTACCCTCAAGGTCTTCTGCAAAACACCTTTGCAAATATTTCCTCTCTTAATAAAAAATAAGGGCATTTGAAGTACTTCCCAGGAGAAAACTCTCTGCCCTGCCAGTGCACTCCAAAGGCTTCTACCAGTATTTTCATACGAAAAATAAAAGAGAAAATCAATCTGAAAACTAGAATGTTTTCAAGACAGGCAATTAGGTACACCCAGTCTTTAGGGCAGGAGCTGAAATCTTGGCTGTAGAGACTGGTGAAACCAAAAGTGTCCATTATTTCAGTCAAACCCTTGTTGCATCACTTTCCTTCTATTTCTAAGAAAGGAATGAATTAACTATGTGATATTAACACATTTTCTGTTTCAAGGGAGAAAGAGGCATCCCAGGGCTTCCTGGACTCCGAGGAGAAAAAGGAGAGTCAGTAAGTAAGAATTGCCCAATGATCTTGCTAAAGGAGGTGAAAATGTGAGTAGCTGTTTTCTCCTTCATGGTGAGAAGGTGCTCACAATGTTGAGTGCCCTGGTCAAAGCTGTTCCCTCTGCTGGACCTGAATCCCAGGAGGAACCTGATCTCTCTGGCACTCACTGGCCTCTCTTGGAGAGGGGCAGATGGAAGTTTCATCCCTGGGTACAGCTGATAACTGACTTAATATTGACCTTCTAATTAAATATGTAGCTTGGATGCACTTACCACAGCTGCACGTCTGCTGGGGGACAATATGAGACAACTGAACACAAAGAAGATGCAAATCTCTCTTGACTTTTTACATTCAGATGACCAAGATACAGCCTCCCACAGCTGTAATTAATGCAAATGCCAGGCTGAGATTTTAGGCAAAAAAATCTTTAACCCCATGCAAAATTCATTCCAGTAAGTGTTGTTGGCAACTTTGCTTTTGGAAATGTAACATCATGCTCTTCCATGAATAAAAAATAAGATGTTTTTCTGGCTGCAGTAGGAGAATTTGGGATAAGTTTTTAGTTTAATTTGTCACTGAATTATTATGCCTAAAGAAAATTGCTTTCCCTATAGTAGTTTTGAAGTGACTTGTATGTCTATATATAAAGAGCGATAGATCTTGGATGCATAACAAGGAAACTATGAAATATGTATCTGTAGTGTTGTTTGATACCCTTGTTCTCAAATTTACATTTTCCTCTCTTTTTTTTTTTCTTCATTTCTAGGGCAAAGCCTATGGCATAGGAGAGAAAGGAGAAAAGGTAAGATCTAATCCTTCACTGGTCCAACAAATGAGTTGCTTGCTGTTGCCTGCTGTAGTTCAGAGGTTGCTTTTGGAGTGCATAGGATACAAAAGATGTGACACAGTTGGATCTTTGTAGGGAACCTTTATGCCTCCTTCTGCAGACAAGCTTTTGAGTGTTCATGGCTTTCTCCCCTTTGTGTTCTTTGAGTTTCTTTGTGCATTGAGCATGGAAAATCTGATCAAATTGAAATCATAATCTTCCCTTTGAATAAGCAGCAGTGAGTTCGTGGAGGATAATGCACAAAAGAAATTGGCTGGAAGGATGAAAAACAGAAACAAAGCATAATTTTGAGTTTATTGAATTTTTCAGCAGGATTAAATGTGGCTTATGAGAAGTCTGTCATAGTCTTTCTTCCAATTGGATCTTTTCATTAATAAACTGAATGAAAAAGCTAAATATTTTTTTACTTCAAATATTAGGCAGGACAGAGTAATAAGACTTGGAGGTTAAAACTGAGGATATGGAATAACCACTGAAAATTTCTGTGTTATCTATCTTGATAAACTCTTTCATTGGTGATCAACAGTGGGAAACGTGTAGCAGGACTGGATTGATTTGCATTTTAAAATGATGGTGATTTCAATGCAATTTTGGGTACAAACTTTCTATTCTGCATCAAAAAGAAAAAGTCTGATGCCTAGACTTCAGAAGAGAATTAGCTCTTTCTGTCTGTAGCTCTGTGTCACACCTGGTTGAGGGTGTTTTCCTTATGATCAAAATGAAATTTCAAGTTGCAAGGAACAATGGAAAAATATTGACAGGATAGGAGACGAACATATTAAGAAAGAAATCAAGGTTCATATTGAAAGTGAGATTAAGAATCTGTTGAGATGTTTTTCAGGGAATCTGTGGCTACTCAATTGCTCAGAGAATTCCAAATATTGGATTGTGATTGGAAAGAGAGAATGCTGCACTAGAGAGAACATGGCATTTATGCCCATTGCAGCTTCTCATTTGCTCTTTCTATGGTTATGATATATTGATTGTATATAGTGGTAATTCATCATGTGAAATTACAATCGAAATGCCAGTTTCTCATGGCAGGAAATTTTATTGAGCCAGGCTAGAAACATGGGGGCCATAAAAACCACATCTCTGCATTCATTTTCCTGCAGTCCTCCCACTGACAGACACTATTTAGCCTTTGAGACTCAGGATTCAGCCTTTGGAAACCAGCTCGTGTTTGTCAGGTGGTGAGAGCCAGCAGTGTGGTGGGAAACACAATGTTTATGGTATTAGTTGTGCTGTAGTTGAAACAAGTTCTTGTTTTCTTATGTTTTGAAACTCTGCAGAAAAATGTCAGAAAATATAATTCCATCTGTATTATTTTCATGCATAGACAAATAGGTTTGCAGGTCTGGAGGGGGAAAAGTAGAGAGATGTCACAGTAGGTGCAGAGTTTCTTCAGCTGGAGTAGCCAAACAGCATTAAGTGCCCAAAGAAATGTGTAGGCTTGGAGGATGCTGAGTTTATGGTCAGCTTGTTGTGTTTATTTGGTACCTCTGCCAGCTGAGGCAGCTTGTTCTCGTCTGTTAAGGGAGGGTTTATGGGACCCAGGGTGTTTGTGGCCCATGTGCACCCAGTGGCTCAGTGTCAGTGCTGTTCCTGACGCAGGGCAAAGATTTATCAGCTGTATGTTGCTGGCTCGATTAAAAAGAGAGCCTCAGGATATAGAATCATAAAATCATAGACTATCTCAGGTTGGAAGGAATCCATATGGATCATCTAATTCAACTCCCTGCTCCATCCAGGACTACTTAAACTAAACTGTGTAACAAGAGCACAATCCAGATGCTTCTTGAGCTCTGACAGGCTTGGTGCCTTGACCACGTCCCTGCACAGTCTGTTCCAGTGCCCAAGAAATAGCCAGAACCACAGGGAGCAGGGCTGCAAGTGCCTGCAATGCCAGTTACCATCAAAGTAGAATAACCTATGAAATGAAAACCTTCCCAGAGAGAACACCTGGAAGGAGAGGATTCAGGTGTTTCCTTTGTTTGCCTGATGCTCCACAATGGCTGCACGAACAGGAATTCTTGTTTCTTTCTCACTTTGGCTGTGACAGGTTTGTTTCCTTGATTTATGTGGCTATGAGCCAGTGCTGGAAAGCTGGATCAGAGATGCTGGACTTTGCTAACAGCTGCAGTCTGTGTGGTTGTTGCCATGCATGTACTGTGGGATCCTTTAAAAGGATGAGGCTCACATCCTAAATGTTGGTGGAACAAAGTGGTCTCACCTTTGCAAAGACCAAGATGACAAGATTAAAATCACCCCCTTATTACAGTCTTGCTCTCCAGCTGTGCCAGTGCCAAACACCTGTCAGACCATGCTGTTGCCAAGTGCTGTTTGTATGGCATTTATGTGAGGTCTGAGGCATTTGTCAGAGGGAAAATACTGTGCTTTTTCAGAAGGACAGGAGAGGTACTGGCCTTCCTTCTCCAGGTCATCACCTTGGTTATATCACCAAGTTAAAGCCAAAAGGATGCTTGTATTAGCATATATAACATGTCAAGCACATCATTAGTGGCAAACCCCGAGATAATAGCAGCTGTGGCTGAAAACCTAATTCATGTTGACATGAGGACTTGTGTAACTTTTATACCCAGGAAACTCATGGTTCAAGCAGCAGCCTGGCATGTTCTGCCAGGCCTAAGTAGCTCAGAATGATGGAAGATGTTTGTTTTTTGTTTTTTTTTTTTTTTTTTTGGATACAGAAACATGCATATGCAGCCAAGTTATTGTGCACAGATATTAAAAAAAAGAAAATACCATAATGCATCTACAGGTGCCCTCATAAACCACTCTCAAGTGGATTTCCTGGACAGGTGGGATTCACCTATTTCTGCTCTGTATTGGATCTTAAATTTCCATTATTGACTGGTATCTTTCAGCCCTTGGAGTTCTTAATCCCTTTCACATGAGATGTAGTCTGTCATATTTCTGCTCATAAATCTGTGTCCCTTTACTGTGTGTTAATTCACTTTTGCAAATGCTTCTGTTGTTGAACTGATGATTATATGTGGGTAAATATCCAATTCTGTAAACTCATCACCATGAAAGGGAATGCTTTAGCTTTATTCTGGAGGTTATTCAAGTGGCTATCTGCTAAACCAGATGGGCTGATTCTGGACGGGTTATAACTCACATCTCAAATCCCTATTGATTCAAGAGGAGCAGGGGCAGGAGAGGAGTGAGGGCAGCAGCAGCAGCTGGAGAGCATTTCTGACGACCATTCACGCAAAAGGGGGTTTCAGTAGCTTGATCAAAGTCAGAGAATTCATGTCTGACAAGGGAGGTTCTGTAGAGCATGAGGTGTGCATTCCTGGGGCACAGCCATCCACATCATGAGCCAGCCCTTCTAATGCCTCCATGCAAAATGTAACGGGGAGGCTCTCAGAAACCTCTGCCTTTGTCTTGCAAAGGACTGAGCATTATGCAGTGGCATTGAGACACCCTTCCAGCATCCCAAAGGCCAAGAGCAGTGAAAAGGTTCTGCAGGCAGGAAGGTGCTTGGAAATGTGATGACTTTAGGGGGAATAAGACAAAAATCTGTCAAACTTTGAGTGGTATGGAGATATTAGTGGGAAATTATTTTTCACCCTTTCTTCTGTTGTAAAACTGAAGGGAAGGCAAACCAAGCTACCTGATAGCAAGTTTAAAATGAACAAAATGAAGTTGCTTTTCATCCAGAAGGTATTGAAACACCTCTTTGAAGACTGTTCTGGAGGTTAAAATGTTGTTTGAAACAGTGCATATGAGTTAATTAGAGAGAGAGATCTGTAAACCTCTAGTGAGTACAAAGACATTCTCTGCTTCAGGATGTCAGTGGAGCTCTGCAAAATGTAATTGGTGACAGGACAGAAGGTTTGAGAAGTCTCTCCTGAGGAGAACTGAGGCAGATGGGCAGGAGCTCACTGCACCTTTGTCCTGACTGCTGATAGCTATTCTTAGACTTTTGTATAACTCTTGAATATTCCTAACACCTTTGTTGCCCAGAAGGGGACAGAAATTTCCATAGTTTGTTCAGGGCTTGGACCAACACTATTCACACCTGTTGAAGAAGAGCAGAAAGCATGAAAAAGGTGTCATGAAACAAGTAGATCAAGTGATCACTACCATGATTTTTTCCACAGGAAACCAATTAATCAGGGGAAAAAACCCTAAGCATGAGCACCCATCTTTTGCAGAGGTGGTGGATGAAGGTTTCATTATGTTTTGCACTGGGACTTCCCTCACTAATGAGTTTCTAAGAGTATCCAGGCTTTCCTTTTATGCTTTATCTGCTTTCCTTCATGATAATAATCACACAGGCAGCAATGACTATGAGAAACAACTTTAGTAGATGAAGTCTATATTCTCCTAGCAATTTTTTTTTCATGCTAATGACTCTGATAAAAACGCAGAAGGACTATTATAGTATTTCTAAGGAGAATAAAATCTCTGAAGTGGCTTGGCTTATTAGAGATGCAGTGACTGCAAGGCCAAGCATAGAAAAGAAAAGCAGGCAGATAGTTCAGGCTCTGGGCTAGACTGGGGCACATCCAGACTTGGAGCTTGGCTCTAATGACCTTGAGCAGAGCAGCTAGTTTTTGTTCCCCCAAAATTAAGCTGAAGAGCCTCTTTCCCTCCAGGTCTGTATATCTTGTCCACTAAATCCTTCTAACAGAGGCTTTGCTTCCCCTTCCCTTCTCTTCTAAATTGGAGTTACTGCCATTTTTAGGGCTTCTGGAAAAGCTGTGGAAATCTGCTCTGTTAGATACAGTGTCTCCACACACAGCCCTGTGCTCTGTCTGCTCAGAGGCAGCTGAATATACCAAAGGCCTGACCTGAAAACCCTGTTGCTTTTTTACCCCTGTGCTGTGCTGTCAGCAGGACTTACCAAATTAGCACGAGCACTGTGCCTTTAGATCAGGGCTGGCCAGCATCCAGCAACCTGGGACACAAGAAAATGAGTGCAATTCTGCCTGCAAAAAGTGCTGCAGGCTGGTTCAATGGAGAATGAGAGCTTTCATCTGTGTATTTTTAAGGGATGCATTTCAGGACCAGCAGGATGGTGTGTGTGATTTACTGGCAGGTGAAGCTCACTCTGGCAGGTAAGGCTCAGGCTGGCAATGATAATTTAGATCCAAGGGCCAGAGGTGAAAGCTTGAAAACAGCTTCAGTACAAAGGAGGGGAAGCAACTAGCTTGAACTTCTAATAGCAGGATGTGTTGTCTGAGCTGTTAAATGATGTGGGACCTAAGCCTACATGAACCAAGAAATAGTCCTTATTCCTGCAACTTCCAAATAAAGCTGATTAGCACTTCAAGAGAAATGTGTGTCCTTTTCATTGCTGAAACGGTGAGCCCAGTGCAGGGAAGATGCTCCAGTGAGGTTACAGACCTTGCCTGGGCTGCTGTGGTGTTCAGGTAGTGTCACCAAGTCCCCAAACTCACCAATGCCACCCAGTTTACCCAGTTCTGGAGAGCTGAAGGGTTTCCCCAGAGAGGCTAAGGCAGAAGCAGGCTACAGGAACCTTGGTACATCAGCATCCATGCTGGCTCCTTCAGTGAGCACTTCTTGACAGTAACAAAATGGGAAAACATCTTCAAGTTTAGAGATAATATTGAGTTGAAATTTGAAGACAAAACAAAACCCCAGTGCTCTGTCACTGATGTTCCCTGGAGACAGCAGCTATGGAAATGTTGCCTCCTCAGGGCTGAGTTCTCATGTTCTTAGTGCTCAGGTCTTCTTATTTTATTGCAGAATAAAACTGACCTGATAAGGCAAAGTGAAAGCACAAGTAAAACTGACCTGGTAAGGCAAAGTGAAAGCACAATCTGCAGGGATTTTTTACATATATGTTTTGGGGCTTTTTTTGGTTTGTTTTTTTTTTTTTGGTGCTGAAACAGTTCTTTGGCTCAGGAACTATTCTTAGCTACTGAGTGCTGGTTAAGAGCACTTAACCTCTCTGTCCAGCACTTAAACATCTGTATAATAATACCTCATCTGCTTCATAAGGCTGTCATGCAGTTCACTGGAGTTTTTCATATCTGTGATTTCTTCTCAGAATCCTCATATTAAAAGATGAGTTCTACTAAAGTTACTATCTGCCTTCCTCAGTATGTTCTGAATCCTATTGTGTATATGGCCAATTTTGGTTTGCATGCTGAGTATTTTTGTGTCCCCTTAACTGTAGTTAAAGCACATTCTGCAGAGCTAAATAACCATGGTTTGATGGAGTTCTTTTTAACCATAATTAGAGGGTTTTATATAAATTCTGTGGGTTTCTGTGACCCAGAATAACAGCTGCAGATTGCAATAAACAACTCAAAGTCAGCTCTCATACTTATTGTGATTGTGACAGCTTAATTCTCAGCAGTGTAAGAGTGCTAGTAACTTTGTTCCTTTTTTTTTCCCCTTACATAAACTTAGAAAACATGCATTCCCTTTCAGCATTACCCCCTGGCTGGCAGGTACATTGCTGGTATGCAATGACATCTACTGGCAGCCAGAAGTTTGCAAAGTCTCCAACACTTGTTTCTTTGGGGGATTTCTCTGCCAAGATCCACTGGCAGTGAGGAAAGGAAGCATGTGAGAGAGATTTGCCAGCTCCATGTTTCTTCTGAAAATAAACTGGGATGGGGGGGGTGGGGAAAAACCAGATTGTCTTGATTCTGTAATTGATAAATCTTGTTGGAGTGGAGGATGCTCCTGAGAGTGATATTGTAGTGGATAGGTATGGATTATCTGCCTGTTAGGTGGGAAATAAAACAGCTTTCCCAGCAGTCTGGAGCACACCCTCTGAAGTGCAGCTCTAAGCCCAATGAATCACAGAGAGCTGAATCACACAAAGCAAGTTGTTATCACTGGTATATCAAAGGTACCCTAAGCATTCCCTGCCCTTCTCCCTGCTGGTTAATCTCTCTAGTTAAGCAGATGGGTTTTCCCCTTTCCACTGACCAAAGCTCTTGCTGGGCTGTCTCTGGTTTTGTGATGGCTGAGAAGGTGCAGGAGCCTTGGTCCTGGGTTCCCTGAAGGGGCAGGTAAGGGCAGCTGAGACAGGGCAGCACTGGATTTTATGCTGTTCCTCACTTGCCCAAGTACAACTCTGGACACCTTTAATTTCCTGTTCTGGATCTCTCACCCTTTTTCTTAAGCACTACCTTGAGATTTTGTGTCTCCCAAAGCCCACAAGCCCTTCTCTGTCTGGCATTGACATGAAGATGGTGTTTTGGGTCTCAGATTCTGCTGAGTAATAAATGTACTCATAGTGCTAAGTGCCAGATGAGGAAAATGGGAGGATTTTTCATGACAAGAGTTTGCTTTCCTGCTGAAGCAGTGTGTGGACCCTTAGTGGTTGTTATTTCAAGGATATCTGATACATTTGGTGTTGGGAGTAGGTTTGAGTCTCTGCAGACTGGGTTTTTTTCTGTCCTTGTCACTGGCTCCAAAAAGATCTTGACCAGAGCTTTTCCCCTTCCTGTACCTCAGTGTCCAAGTAAAATGGGAAGAAGGATCATGACCTTTGTCATAACCTCTGAGATGAAAAAGACCTAGGGAGCAGCACCACTTCATAAAGAAATAGCATAAAATGGAAAAAAAAAATAGTTTGGGTTGGAAGAGACTTTAAAGATCATCTAGTTCCAAACCCTGTGTCTGACTGGATCAAAGAGATTTATAGCTTTGGCAAAGACTTGACTGAGCAGCCTCAGGTGTGTTTGGCAGTGAACAGCAGTGCATCACTGCAAGTTATAAGTAGGTGGTGATAAGACTTCAGGCAAAGGTTCTCTTCAGTTTGGGTGTGACATTTAAAGAGAGGTGTGGAGAGATGTTGCTCCTAAAGAGCAGTGAGAAGAATGATCAGTGATTTAGCAAATTTACTCAGCAGGGAGAGATTTAAAGGAAGGGACTCTTCAAGGAGGAGAGGAATCATGGACTAGATGATGCAGTTAATCCTGAGGAAAAGCTTTGTACATATTTCAGGGAGGCACCAGAAGATAGACTAAGGGGTGAATGTGGAATATCAGTAGCAGAAGATGGATAAGAGCAGATCAACACCAGAGTTTGGAGTGCTCTGACACATTACTCCTCTGCCCTAATGAGCTCTTCTTGGAGATACTGAAATTGTTAAGGGATACGTGGAGATCCGAAGCATCAGAAACTTCCCAGAAGCAGAGCAAATGGATTTTATAGATTATTCTTGCAAGAAAAAGTATAAACCAGTATGTGTCAAATCCTCCACAAGACCAGAACCATTTTCTGTCTACTTTTTATAGATGAAAGGACTTTAATTTATCAATGCCATGATACATGACTGGAATATTTTTCTGTTTCAGTGAACACTTCCCTCTGGTACTTGGCAAGCTGTTTGTCTGGTCTTGAGTAATGTCAGGTGCTGGTAAGGAGCATCAACTTGTGCTTCAAGGCAAAGAAGTTTCTGGAGCAGAGTTATGTTTTTCATATTTTAAAGTTTCTAGGAAATGTGTCTTTAATTGAAGACCCTCTTGCCCCAACCATGCAAACAAGAAAAAAGGAACTTTTGGGATCTATTAGTCCTACATCTGCAAACCCAACTCATTGTAGCCCAGTATATTTGTCAGGTTATTCCTCTGTGCAGTGGGATTATAGTACTGATTGTTTCCAATTATATTTTACCTCCTATTCATTATGTTCAATCATAAATAGCTCTGCCAAATCTTGACTGTCTCTTAATTTGAACATTTCAGCAATTGTTGAATGGGAGTATTTCAAACAGAAGAGCTCCCTCTTGTACATCCCTGTGCTCTCTGCTGCAGAGATGCTTTTCTTAGTGATATTCACCACTTGGCTCAGCCTGGGTTGGAGATGAAGCAGAAGTTCAGGAGCTGTCAGGGGTGTTTGACCACCCCAGTCTCTCAGCAATCACCTGTTTAGGGAGTGAAGCAGTGTCATGGTAGGGAAGCAGATAATATGAAGCTGATGGACAGGATTCCAGGCACCAGTGGCAACTTTGAAGTCTTTAGGATGTTTCTGTGTTATTCTGAACTCTACACTGACACAATGACTCATGTGCCACATGAATGAGCTGTGATGAATCTTTTCTCCTGCAGTTCCAAGCTTATAGGTGACCATGTGTCAAATTAGCTACAACCCAGCTGTTGCTTTGTCTATTTTTATGAAAATCTGGAGCATTAGGTTTCTTGAGAGAAAGATATCTGTTGGAATCTCTGAAAAATGGGGCATCTGCTCTCTCCAGAAGAACCATGGTCCTAAAATGGAGGGTCAGAAGAACCCTTCTGGTCTCAGGGGTGGGGGGGGTTATGACATTAATGATTCAAGGGGTTAGAGAGCTTTTGTAAATAAATATCTCCTGGGAAAGTACCTTTTGGGGACAATTGAATTCTATGTAATGGATTAAATAAAATACTTCATGCATTTGAAATATAAAACCCACAAATAGTTATCATTTAGACAGTTGTTTGCACTGGGCTGGATTTCCTGATAGTCCTGCAGAACCTATGACTTCCTCTGACCCCTGTGTATCATGTCCACATTACCATTCTGTTTATTAAATCAGAATATAATATGAAGACCCAGAAGAGAAGATTTCTTTAATTTCTTCCTTCTTCACTTCAGCAAAGTCCAAGTTGAGATGAATGTCTTATTTTATGTGGAAGCAGAAGATCAGGCCAGCTTTGGTGTCAAATTTGCCAAGATATTAACAGGGCTTTAGGGTTATTCAGCAAATACAATCCTGCACCTGGGGACTGGAGAATGGCAGTCAATTTGTGCTGCTTGTCTGGTCAGCAGCTTTTGAAAATTGAGCTAGGTGACATATATCCACTGCAGCTCTGCCTCTCAGTTGATCTGAAGATCATCCCTGGCTTTTAATGAAGCCCTGGTCTTTGCCCTGCCTCTCTAAGAAAAAACCCTCAAAACCACTCCACCTCTAAATTTATAGTACATTTCAATAAAATATTTATTATGTCCTTGGTTGATTCCCTTGAATGGAGAAACCCTGGAAAGAAAGATATTGCATTCTTCCAGACTGTGAGGTCTCTTGGAAGTGTTCTAAGACATTTGAACCTGAAGACCTCCCTCAACATCTCTTCTGTCCTCCCACTTCATGTGACTCATCAAACACTGCTCACAATTCAGTGTGTAATCATGGATCAGCAGTAGGACAGCTACCCATCATCTCCTCATTTATTCTTCATGAACATCAAGCTGCCAAGGTAGATGCAGGCCAAAGAGCCAGGAGAAATAACAGATTTATGGTTAAGGCACTAACCTGGGTCACAGGGAATCGAGTGAGTTTCTGTCTTTGCCCCAGACTCTTGGACCTTTGTCTGTCCTCTCCAGTGTTGCACCTCTGACTGATCACCCTCATGAGGTGACAGCAATATTGCAGTTGCTGTAACCCCCTTCTCATTTCACAGGGATGCTGTGAAGTTAATTAACAAAGGAGAGAGGGGGGGTGTTAATGGTGAAGTGCCACCATTCCACAGTTCAATTTTACTTCTGTTTCCATTTCATCTTGCCCAGTTGTTTTGTTTATCTTCAAATCTTGATATTTTTTCTCCTACTTTGGCTCTAGACCCCCCAGTTTGTGCAGCTGCCAACATGCTGAGTGTGTCATGTGTGGGGTTCTGCTTGGCAGATGTTTTGCAGGTCTTCCATTGACATTTTGTGACAGGGTTAGAAATTTTAATTTCATACCAGCATTAGAAAAGTGACACTTTTTTAATGTAAAAGTAAGATGTAGACCAGTTTGGAAGATAAATAGAATGTATGGAATTGACCTTAGAATGATCTGTCTTCTGTTGTCTGGTCTGTGTGCTGAAGGAAGAGACCAGTGATTTATTTGAATTTGACTGCAAATGAGAATCTAATCATGTGTTTTGGACTAACTTTTCCCCATTTTATTTTTTTGTTTAGCTTGCTCTATTTTCATTAACATAGGCCTCAACCTAGAGTTGCAAATAAAATATGTGATTATAGGCCACAGCTGTTCTCCAGTTAGAAGAAATATTTGTAAACTTGGCAGCTGCTTGAGGAGCTGCAAATGGAGGAAAGAAAACCATTTAAATTTGAGTGGATTGCTTAAAAACATCACTGAGGAATTTTTCCTTTATGTGCTTTATGTCTCTCTAGGATCAGGTAATACTAAATTGTTCTATCCCTACATTTCTCCTTATACCTGTAGATTCCTTCCTTCTCTGTTTTAGGTCTCTTCAGAAAAAAAAAATATGAGGTTGGATATGGCAAACTCTGCACTAGTTTCTCCCACTCTGATGAAATAAATCATCTAGCAATTAAGGTTATTTTTCTGTAATTTCATCATTATCTCTACTCAGACATAGCAGGATCTACATGGGATCTTTTACAGCTTTTTGACTGTGGTAGAGTTAATTTTCTTCATGGTGGCTGGTATGGGGCTCTGTTTTGGATTTGTGTTGATAATACAGAGATCTTTTTGTTATTGCTGAGTAGGGCCCACACAGAGCCAAGGCCTTTTCTGCTTTTTGTATGGCCATGCTGGGGAGGAAATTTGGGATGTTGGGAAGAAACACAGCCAGAACAGGTGACCCAAACTGACCAGAGGGATATTCCAGACCACGTGACATCAAGCTCAGCATACAAAATGAGGGGAGGAAGGAGAAAGGGGGGACATTTGCAGTGATGGTGTCTGTCTTCCCAAGTAAACCATCAGCTGTGATGGGGCCCTGCTCTCCTGGAGATGGCAGAACTCCTGCCTGCCCATGGGAAGCAGGGAAATTTCCCCTTGTTTTGATTTGGTTGTGTGCTTGGCTTTCGCTTTCCCCTATTAAATTGTCTTTATCTCCACCCAAAAGTTTTCCAGCTTTTACCCTTCTGATTCTCTCCCTGATCCCTCTGGTGGGGGAGTGAGTGAGCAGCTGTTTGGGGCTTGGCTGCTGGCTGGGGTTACACCATGGCAAATGTGGATATAATTTGGTCACTGACCATAAACATGTGGTATTCCATAAACTGTGGGCTAGTGGGGCTCGCTGTAACCCAAGTGAGGTGAATTTTTGCATGACCCACAACAAGGTACATGTGCATATGGTAAGTGTGAAGGGATCACTAACCTGGAGCTGGCATGGTCTGCTAAATCCACAGGATGGTGGTGTAGCAGGCAGACATCCTTCCTCAAATATACAAATGGAATAATTCTGCTAATATACTCAAACTAACAAAGGAACCTCTCAATGGAACCAGAGCATGTCTGTCCTTACCCAGATCACCTATTTTTTTTTTTTTTTTTTTGCTGAAACTGAGAGGAGTATTTTTATTCTTCATCACCCAATACTCTGTCTGCAGCAGCTGAGAGTTGCCTGTGCTTTGAAGTTCCTCATCATGTAGCATTTCTTTCAGTCCATTGAGTCTGGACAAACCATGTGCCCATGTAAGCCCTGTTCTGAGAGTCTCTGGAAGAAGAGAAGCAGTGGCTACCCCTTGCTTTGTATCCATTGTGAGGCTCTGAATGCTTCCATTCAAAAGCAAATACAAAGAAATTCAAAATTCTATCCTTTTTACTGAATTCTGGTTAAACTTTTTGTTTTCAGTATGGCCCAGAAAGCCTTCTTAATTTTCTATCTTGCAGAATTGTTATCAGTTCTTTGAGGAATGAAGGGTGGAGTTTTTAGAGTGACTTTTCTAGTGCTGTATCCTCAGAGCTTGCAGTATTTCATTTTTTAAGAACTCATTCTCATAAGTATTTCAATTTTAAGAACAAGCCAAGCTTGTTTGTTACTGCAAATGCCATACTTGTTACTGCAAAATACCACAAGTACCACTACCTGCACATTCAAGTTTTTCTTCACAAAACTATTGACCAGAAAAGCAGAAGGCCACCCCATCTAAAGTGTAAAACTACTCCAGAAAATACAGGCTAAACCTAAGGGAAGATGCCTTAGAAGCTGTAGTCAGTTCCTCTCTTTATCAGTAGCCTCTTCTTTTCCGGGTGCTTCTCATTCCCAAGTCCTTATTACCTTCCTATTGTGGTTCTGGTGCTTCTCCAGAAAAGGACGGCCTTTGAATTTCAGATATTCATAAAATAGATGGGTGACAATAGGATTGCATGGCATAAACAGCTACGTGTGGTTTACATGTCACCACCTGATTCCCATTGTGTTGAAACTGGGAGCGCAGCCAGTCTGGGAACACAGGACTATTTTAACCCCTCTCAGTGGCACAACCAGGTTTGGCTTTTGTGCAAAGAATGTGATGGACTTTTGTTCCCCAGGGCTCAATGCCAACTGCCAGAGCCTACCTGTTGTCCCAATGTGTTTCATCCCAAAGCATTTGCAGAGTGTCTGCCTGGCAGTTTTTCCACTACTCTGTGCTCCCTGCCGCTGCTCTTTCTTTTCCATATTTACACAATGCTTGCAATTTTTAATGGTCAAGCAAATGGAACAGGTTTCCCAGGGAAGTTAAGGAACCACTGTCCCTGGAAGTGTTGAAAAAACATGCAGATGTGGTTTGGTGGTGGACTTGGTCATGCTGGGTAAATGGCTGGACTCAACCTGGGAGGTTTTTTCCACCTTTAATGATTCTACTGGAGGTCAGCAGAAGGGACAGAAGCAGGAGCTCTTCTCACTCTGCAGCATTTCCAGTGGTGCTTCCCCAGGGGACATTAAACCTGTCTCTAGGGTCCGGGTTCTGTGCAATTTTCTCCTTGGAGAAAAACAGGAAAAACTGGTGGATACTCCCCTGTCCTGCATTAATATTTCTGTGAACACCATGCTTCAAACTTATTGACTGCTCCTAGGATTAATTTGTTCAGCTTTGCCAAGCATTTGCTATTTCATGGCAGGAAAAAAAAAAAGGCAAGAGAAGAAGCTAATTAAGTGGACCTTATGCAAACTCCTTTTACTTTGCATAGGAAAGACACAAATTGTTCTCCTACCTGTGTGACACACTTTGCCATGCAACAACAGTTCCTTCAAGTTATATTGACCTCTCAGAGCAAATTATTTCCTCAAAAATCATGTTTTCTATTTGATGGGTTTTCTATCTCATTAGAGAGCCATTCCAATAGAGCAGAGCTGATTTTTACCACCAGCTGCATTGCAAATTCTGGAGTGCTTTGTGAAGGCTCAGTTAGCAAGAAATGTGATTATGAAGACTTTAATTTGCATATACAGGACAGATACTTTTCAGATACTATCTTTTGTTTACCTTTAAGTGCCAAATACACCTATATGTAAATAAGGCTGGATTTTAACACTATCTACTGTCAAAATAGGGAACCTTGCCCTAGGAGTACATCCATCTAAGTCTGCTAGACTAGACTTATGGAAAAAAAGTCAGAAATAAGATTGCTAGTGGTAGAATTTGGCTTGAATTTATCTACATATTTAGGTAGTCCTTATGTGTATGCAGACAACTTGGAAATAAATATATGCATCAACTTCTTAGCCAATTTAATGCTCTTGCAAAAGGATTCTTCTGTGCTAGTGAGTTTTTACAAAAGCAGATGGGGAAAAAGCTCCCAGTCTTTTGTCCTAATGAGAGTAGATAGAAAGAAAAAAAATCCTACATTTGAATTTTTCCAAAATTTTTCATGTCAATTTCCATGCCATTTATTTCAATTAAAAAAAAAAAATCCATGGCATTGGGAACTTGGCATTGTAGTAAGTTGTCCATGCCAAACTTCAAGTTCTTGTGCCTTGGAATATGGCAACAGGAGGGTTTCTCAAGGAAGAAATGCTTCGAATCCTATTTTTTTAACAAGGGTAGGTCTCTAATCTTTTTCTTAGAAAACTTTTGGTTCTGGATGGTAATTGCAAAAAGGAAGGGAAGGAATGCACTGGAATAGAAAACTGAAAGTGAACCTGTTCAAATATGGGCAAGTGACAGGTGACTGAGCATTGTTACAGTGAGGGTGAGAAGCTGGACTCAGTTCTCAAGAGATGACAACTGCACTGTCTAAAGTACACAGATATAGCACAGAATGATATGGCATTTGATATGGGGTATTTCTTCCATTGCTGTTGTAGGGTGAAGAAGGCTTTCCTGGCTTCCCTGGACTGAAAGGGGACAAAGGAGAAAAAGTAAGTCAAAGTCTTTATTAATTAAACTTTGAAAAGTTTAAGAGTTTATAAGCTGCTGTGGAAGTCTAATGAAAACCGACCCTACTCTAAGTCTTTTGTTTTACTTCTGTATTATATTGTGTCTCATTTTGTGTAAGGAAGGTGCTCAGAACAGGATATTGTAATGTTGTACTGTTTTTCATCAAAGTGCAGCCAAACGTTTTTAAGTTTTAAATTTTATGATGATGATCAGCCACATTTGACAAATGTGTGGAGAGCTCAAAGGCATGAGCTTTGACTAAACTTTGTAAAACTCCAAAATACTTAAATGTAATAGAACAGGAGCTCAGTGCTAATACACACAGGAACACTAGAGTCTCTTCAATATGAGACACAGAAGGCCAAAGATTACTATGACTTTACTTGCACTGAACATAAATAACTTCTGGACTGTGGTGGCCTTTAGCCGCTTACTGTGTCATCATTTTAAAAAAACCAAAAATTAAATCCAGTACTGAAATAATTCTGTTGACTAGTATTGACTTTGGACACATTTGTTGGAAATCCCTTAATCAAATTCTCATTTGCAGGAGGAATTTTAGGAAATTAAACTTTTTCCACCTCTTATAAAACAGCAAATGTTCCAGATCAGGCAAAATGCCTCTCCAAGTAACATACAACAAACCAGCCCTGTACAATCACAGCCTGCAGTGCCCATGTCTGTTTCTCACTTGAGCTTTTTTTTTTATAACACACCTAAGACAAAACTGCTGCAGTGCGAGAAGTGAAAACACTAAGCCAGTTCCTCACTGTGTGTTGAACTTGTCTGTTGTTTGTTCCACTCTCCATTTGTTCTTTAAATTGCCAGTTGCAGGCAGAAAACTTGCTTTTTCTCCACATTTGCTGCTGTTCCTGTTAGCTGGGGAGCTGCCAATCTCAGCATATTTAGTTCCATTCATCCTGGTGCATAGGAAGATTTTTAAATGGTAAAATTTTGAATTTAGGTGTTATTTGGCATTCTGTTTCTTTGTTTTCTACACCTCTGCATATTCACAGCTCTGGGACTCTCTTCCCAGTGGCCAGGGTCATTCCTGAGGACTGCTTGAGTATAACAAGGCTTCTTTTCCATTTGCTTTTAGGCTTACTACTTATGTATATTATAGCTTTGCCTAGAGGCTTCTGAACTTTGGGATGAATGCTGTATAATCAAGGAGGAAAAAAAAATAATAATGCAATTTTTGAGACAATGGAATGGTGAAGAAAGAAGCTAAGATAAGATGATATGATAATATTAAGATGACTCAGTTGTTATGTGTCTAATTAGCTCCAGAGCTTTTATATTAATTTATTCTTAAATGAGTTAAGTGGACTAGAGTGCCTAGTTCCTCATTAGCAGCTCATCAATCATCCCTAGTGTGTTAATGTCAGCAGCAGCTCCTCCAGGAACTGTAAATAATGAATGTTTGTGTTGAAATGTTTCTCCTCATTTCTTATTCTTCTCTAGATGTGCTGCTCGTGTCACTGCACTTGCAGTGGTGTTAATGCTGTGCTGATGATAACTCTGTTGTTGTTACAGGGTTCCCTGGGCTCACCTGGCCCCCCTGGGAGGGATGGAGCAAAAGGAGAAGCTGTAAGCCTTTTTGTTCCTCCCATGTAATCCTGCTTTTCAGTGTGAGGCAGGCAGTGGGCATCAGCCTGCATGGAGTGGAACCCGTCTGGGGGATTTGTGTGGTCATTTTAGGAGCAGCAGAAATAAATGGCAGGAGGTTAATAGTCCCAAAACTCTCCCTCACATGTCTGCAGCCAAGGCAGGTGTCCTATGGATAAACCATGGCTGGAAGCTCCAGGGCAGCTCTGTTGTCATTCATTAAGGAGGGAGAGGGAGCAGCCTGTGGTTTGGGACCTGCTGGTAAAGAGCTGCAGCTGCAGAGCCTGGCCACTTCTTTTATGGCTGGCAAGGAGTCCTTGGCTAGCAGAGTCAGCAAAGGTGCAAGGGACCATGCTGCTTTCCACAGCAGGAGAAACTGGAGTCTTGGTCACAGAAGAAAATACCTCGGGTCCTTCTGTGCACTGATAAATACTAAGAGAAGAGGAGGAGGGCAAGGTTAGTTCTAGGAAGGATGCAGTGTACCACAGACTGCCTGTGAGAGGACCACAGCTGAAACACAAAACCATAAATATGTTTTCCAGTATCTCATAGAAGTGTGTTTTAGAGCCTTACATCTTTTCTCTTGCTTGATCACCATCCCTTAGAAATGTCTTCAACCTAATGTTGAACCTTCACCATGTCATTCACTTTATGGCAGTCACTTGGTGGCAATTGAAGGAACTTGGGAAAGGATTCTCTGGAAGGCAGGTATACACAAAAGGAGACACACACAGCAAAAAAAACACTTTTCCTTACATCCTGTTTTTTCTTTGTTCCACGATTGCCCTACTTTGGAAAAACTGTGACAATTTTTCAATATTGCTTCCAGAACTGATGCAACTTCATCACATCACACATGGCATGGGATTGAACAGTGTTGTACTTACAGAATTCCTTATAAGATTTGTTTATACACTGCAAGGTGACAAATCAAGAACAAATGCATTTTGCTGACTCCAAGGAATCCATCTTTGCACACTTTAATCAGTGCAAGCTGCTCACAACTTAGGGAATCCATTTTTTACTACTTGATTGTGTTTTGAGAGTAGATAAAGAGCTGCTTCAGTTTTCATTTTATTTCTGCTTTCATTTTTCTGAGGAAAACACATTGTAAACTTTCAGCTCTCTGTATAATGGCACTCAGGACTGTCAATATTTCTAACTGCATGCACTGACTATTTTGAGCTATCTTAGCCTTTCTATAGAAAAGATTTGTGTTTACCAGTGATATTTCTGTTACTTGCAGGGTGAACGAGGACATCCAGGGGCCTTTGGACTGCCTGGGCCACCAGGTCCAAAGGTAAGCTTTCCTTTCTTCTTTGCATGGACAGGCATATTTCTTTAACTGATTTTTTATGTTTAGATGGCTTGAATTACTCATTGTTGATGACATTTGATATTCTTACTAGTGAATTTAGAAACTCAAAATGCCCATTTTCATAAGGGGCCTGCTAAGGTATCAGCAATTATGCAAAGAGTGTAAGAAGAAGAAATAACTTTTTTTCAATCAACAGTGTAGCTGGAGAAGGTGAACAAAACATGTTTTGGGGCACATAAACCTTGTGTCGTATCTTCTATAGCTTTTCCAACTCTCACTAAGATGCTGATGAGAATTATTACTCCTACTCTATGACTTGAAAAATAGAACATGTAGAGATCCTATCCTTAATGTTTCTGCCTAGTTTGGGAGCTTCTGTTTTGCACCAGTGAGCAGTGCCTGAGTGATACAGAACTTAAGCCAGTGCTTATATCACTGGGTTTGCTTCAAACAAGGTGCTTCTGAATGCAGATCTGGTGGGACTTAGCTGGGCATCAGAAATGCAAATTTTGATGCAGCAATTCTCTAACCTTCTTTCAAAGTCTCAGCTCTCCTTGCCTTGTTCCCTGGTTATTGAGGGGATAAATACCCTCAAGTGGTTTCAGCCTTGCTGTTATAACACAAAAAGTAGATGGTGACAAGTGTGTTTTTGGGGGTACCATGCACAGCAAGTTCAGTTCATCTTGTAAAAGGTGCTGCGAGGACAACTATTTGACTGCCTAAATTAACTTCACTCAGTTCTGTTCCTGTAGAAGCCAAGACCTTTGAATATCTCATCTTTCTGAAAGAGCCATTTCTAGTCACTTAAATCTCACACTGAGTTCACTGATGCCATTACCCTCAAACAGGAGTTTGGTACCTCAGCACCTTTCTAGGTGTAGCCTTGACTGTCCCTTGGCTCTGTCTGAGAGGACTTGATGAAGCAGGTCATACACAGGTCCTCTGTGTTCCTCAGCTATGCAGAGCCCTGTCACCAAAAGGTAATTTTGCATAGATTTTGCAAAGTCCCATCAGGAGAGTATCAGAACTCATGAGGAGTTTGTAGATTAGCAGAAATACTTGGCAGCCATCCCAGGGTTCTCTGTGGAAACCACATTGGCTTCAGCAGGGGATAAATGACACGTGCAAAGCAGGGCTGGGCTGAGCCGAATGGCAGCACACTGAATATTTTGCACTTAATAGGATTTGGATCTTGGATGAAATGAACTGAATTTATCACTCACAAATGCTTTTTATCTGCATCTCTCCTATCAAGTAAATAAATACATATTTTCTCTCTGTCCTCCATGTCTCATGTAGTGGAGTTACAGAGCAGCAGGCTATATGATGCTCTATGTGGTATGAATTTCCTCACATTTGCTTTGCAAAGCTTTTACAAACCAAGCTAAACTGAGGTACTTACATTTTCCTCAAAGTGGACTTGATCCTGCTCCATATTTCCCACCAGGTTCTTCAGGAACATGCAGTTCTGCCAATTAATGAGGCAATGCAGAATAGAAGGAGTTCAGATCTATGGGCTGGGCAGGACAGGTGCTGGTGGGGCTGGACCTAAAGACATCTGACTGGACAGTGCCAGGTGCTCCCAGGGAAGACATGAGCTTGGCCAACCCCAGCCTCTCACAGTGCCTAAATATAAAATTATTGTGTGTTTTCACAGTGACTTTCATTTACCTCAATGAAGCATTGGCTGTGAGCAGTGTCCTTGAGCTGGATTCTGGCCTGAGCTATTTTAAGAAATAACCCTGAGTTGCTGACAGGGCTTTAAAATCTAAAACAGGAATCCACATTACTCCTCAGTGTAAAGCCTGAGCACCTCATCAATGTGGAACAAGGTGTATAAGGATGGGTGGAGTTGGCAATTAGAGAGGTCACATCTCCAATTACTGGTGTAATGATTATTTAGAGGTTTTTTGGCAGATCACTTATTTTTGGCATCAATATAGCAGCTCTGGGCTCTACCCCAGGCTCCGTGGAGAGCAATGTTGCAGTTTGTCTGGTTGGTTGGGTTGTGATCCTTCCTGTCTCAATCCATCTTCATTAGCATTGAGCCAGACAAGCCCAGTGTGTGTTCAGCAATGATACCTGTGCCCCAGGAAATTCAGCCCCTTGTTTATCTCCTTGGCTGAGGAGCCTTTTGCTTCAGTGGGAATTGCCAGCACTTTCTTTTAAGACATTGTCTTGTACTTTTTACAGACCTCATTAATTGTGTGAAGCTTCCAGTAGCACAGATAAGAGTCCTCCAGACTTCTGGTAATGGAATTTCAGTCCAAAGAGTTACAGAAATGGTCGTTGAGCCCATCAGGGTTCATGTACAGGTTACAGGAATGAAATGACCTTGGTACATCATCCCTGGTTTTACTGGTTTTGCTTCTCAGTGATGTCTCTGGGGGAGATTGTTCCTAGCTCAGTGTCTTCAGCATAAACCTGTAGGGTTTGGAGTGAGTTTTTTCTTTTTCATCAAACTTGGAGGGTAAATTTCTTTGTTCCCCAAGAATGATGGATGATCTTGCTGGCTACAAGCTGGACACAAAGAAGAGTTATCAAAGTCAGCCTTGTGCTGAGGTGTTGGAGCTTCTGGTTACAGATGTCATGGTAATCTGAGATGGCAAGAAATATTCACTGGTCAGTGGGGAAAACTCCCACATAAATATGTGGGACCTCACAGGTTAATTTAAATGGAATAAGTGGGTCCAGAGAAAAAGGGTCAGATCTCAGATTGTTCACTGTACAATGTTATGGCAGAGAAATAAAGTTTGGATTTTTGAGATCAGACCCTTTAGCCTGCAATATCCTGCCGCAAATATTCAACCTTTTCCTTCATTTTTCCCCACTGTATCTCTAATAAAAGGATAAAGAGGTTTTTTGTGGTTGTCATTGCTGTGGCACAGACATAGCTATAGCATTCCCATCTGAACTGACAGTTATCTGCACTTAATAGAAAAAGCAGAGGGAGAGGGGAAAAAAAAAATCAATCCTTTGAAATAAAAAGTATTAGGTAAGAGTTTCATTTTGACAAATTTCCTTCTTGCTTGCTCGACCTGTCGAAGGTCTCACGCTTCTCTGGTTTACCAGACATGATCTCAGCACAGGCCTTGAGTGGGTTCAGCACATCTCATCCAGACAAACCCAGTTTCTCTGTAACTTCTGCTGAGTGTTACAACCACGTTTTATGTAACAGGACTGAGTTAGACTTCTGCAATTTGGATGAGTTGGAGCAGGACTGTTTCTCTTGGGGTTTTGCCTAGACTTTGGTAGCAGTATTTCTCTGCAGGCTGAAGGAGAGATTTAGGTGCATGCTTGCTATAAGAGGACTTGCAAGGCTTCCTGACCTTGCAGAGGTCTGATCCCAGAGCCATCTTTGCTTGTGCTTGAACCCTATTCTTGTTAACCTGCACTGGGGAAAAAAAAGCCTCACTTCTGCTGCTAATTAATTGCATACATGTCTTGCATTTTTAATTTTATTATCTAATGTAAAACTTTTATTAATACAAAATCTAGTCATTATTATAAAATTATTTAGTAATAATATCTCTATCTGTTTGAAGCCTTATCCATTACAGCCACCCAGTTAGTGTTAGACAGGAGTTAGACAGATGAGAGTGGTGGGAAGGGGAAGTGATGTAAGTAAGAAAATAATCAGTCAAATAGGTGATATAAGATGCCAAACCAATTCTCTAGGTCAGCTTACCAGGCCCAGGCTGTCTCCATGGCACAGTTCTGAGGGCTGAGCCTGTTCAGCTGGGGATCCAGATAATTTTCAGGCATTGTAAGACAAATAAAGGCAAACTGTGAGTACTCTCCATTACAGTGTACCTTCTCCAGGGTGAGTCAGTGCACAACCAGCTGAAAGACTGATGAAATGTACCTGATCCTCTTGCATTTTTTCTTATCAGTAAACATAAAACATTGGAAAATTTAGTTCTGATCTGTTTCTTTGCATTTACTCTTCAAAACATAATATTTTGAAGACTGTGGTCACTTTGCAGCAATGTATACCTTTGCTTTGTTCCATTAATGCTATGTTCAGGAGTCCCCAACAGGTATTGGGTGCAACAGCTGACATTGCTAAACCTTCTGAAATAACCTCTAGAGAAACCTGTATGGGACAGTTTGTAGTTAAAGTCTGAAAGCAGAAGGATAAAACTTGCTAATGTCTGAGGGGACAGAAGAAAATACTGGAGTGTCAGTTTGGGTAAGTAGCTGGAAAGACATGACTCCTGTATTAGCACTGAGAGAGCCAAGAAGCCTCAATGTGAGTCTGGAAGACCAACTTGCATTTCTGACAAACTAATTTTATTCTTGGTCTTTTATATGAAAGAGTTTCTGGTGGTTTACTGTATCTCAATTTCTTGCCAGGGATCTGAGGGAAAACAGGGTCCTCCAGGCATTAAAGGCTACGTAGGAGCACCGGTAAGTCACGGCTCTTGTTCAATTTCTAATGCTCTAGAAACTTTCTTTACTTTTTTAGTGTGTTCTGCCCATACATATTTTTTATTATTAAGCAGTCTATAGTCTGTCTGACCACTTATCTGCACTAAGTCCAAGTGGTAAAATTGTCTTGACTTCACTGAGTTTCTCTGTCTTCTTTAAATGAGAACAGACCTGTAGCCAGTAGAGAGATGTCAGCGGAAATGACTTGATTACTGAGATAACAGCTGGTGATTTTGTGATGCTCCCACTGTAATGCAATTGCTTTGGTCTGTGATGATGCACCATTTATATGGTGCTTTAAAACTTCAACAGAACACCAAGAAAAAATACCTCCTCTCAGCAAGTTTCCAGTCATATTTTCAAAGCTCTTTCTTGTAGTCCCAGCTTGGTAAGCAGCCTTTAAGCTGATGTTGGAAAGGCTGATTGGATTTTCTGAGATTTGCTGACCCAGATGGGGGTCATCTCCCACAGGCTGGAGGATGAAAGGATTGTGAGGTGCCCTGCCAAGTAGTACTTGTGGTGCTGGTGGATGAAAAGCTGGACATAAGCTGGCAGTGTGCACTCAGAGTCCAAAGGCACCATGGGCAGCAGGTGAGGGAAATGATTCTGCTCCTCTGCTCTGCTCTGCTGAGACCTCACCTGCAGTGCTGCATCCATCACTGGGGTCCCAGCACAGGAAAGATTTGTGGACCTCTGAGAGCAGGTCCAGAACAGGGCCATGGAAGTGGTAGGAAGGCTGTAGCACCTCTCCTGTGAGATAAGGCTGAGAGTTGAGGTTTCTCAGTCTGGAGAAGACTCTGAGGAGACCTTAATGTGGCCTTTCAATATATAAAAGATGCTAAACTTTTTAATAAGACCTGTTTTGATAGGAGAAGGGATAATGATTATAAAGTAAAAGGGGTGAGATTTAGATTGGATACAAGGCAGCAGGTTTTTGCTACGAGGATGGTGAGACTCTGGAACAGGTTGCCTGGTGAGATGGTGGATGCCCCATTCTTGGAAACATTCAAGGCCAGCTTGGACTGGGCTGTGAGCAACCTGCTCTAGTATAAAATAGCCCTGCCCATTTAGATGATTATCTAAATCAACCCGAGGGCCAAATATACCCAAACATGGAGCTCTCATTAGCTTGAAGGTAAGACTCCACTATAATATAAAGTAAACTGAAGTATTAAATTATTACAGCAAGAAGCACTATAGGCTTTGGCAGTTTTAGAGAGGTCACTACTGTCTGAGCATATTTGTCTCTCTATAGCTATTAGCTGATTGCTCAGTTTCTACAATAAAGATAAAATACAAGGTATTTGCTGAGCTAAGGAAAGGTGAAATCTTTTTCTGCCCATTGAGTCAATTGTCTGTGCTAGTGCCACACCAAACTGAGCTCCAGCAATGTTTCTGGTGTAGCTGGGAGGAGATGAATTATGCAGTCCTGAGGAATACTGGCATTGCATTCACAGCACAAAAATGTGCTGGGCCCCCAGGACAGAGTGCATCTAACCTTTGCCAGTTCTCAAAGCTACCTGCTGTCTGTCTGGCTACCACATCCAAACCCACTTGCTTGTTTATGCGATAGGTTTTCTCATTAGTATTGTCCTTTACCAAAGTTCTCATTGTTTACAAGAAACTTGAAAAATGCAGAGCATTGGTTGTTTTCCAGACCATCTGCAGCTGTGGTGTGTTCCCTGTCCCTCCACTCTGCTGTTGGCAGGAGGGTCGTGTGTCTGCAGGCAATATAATATTACAGATGTTCTTGGGCTCACAAGCAGTCCCTGCTCTGTGAGTCTGCTTAGATCATGCCTGTGGCCAACTCTGAGGACTGGCAACACAGAAAATGTCCTTGAGGTTCACTTGAATTGATTGTGCAGATGTGCACACTGGTATGGTGACTAATTAGAGGATGTAACTATGCCTCTACTTGGATTTAGCTTTATAATCTTTGTTTGTTTTTATTTTTAGGGTCTACAAGGAGAAAGAGGAGAAAAGGGAACACGAGGAGACAAGGTATTTCTGCTGCATGGTAGGAAAATCCAGGCTTTTCCTTTGCCCATTAGCTGAGGAGGACTACCAGGCCAGCAGCTCTAGAGAGGGATGGGGTTTCCTCATGCACTGCACTTCCAAGTGCTCCCTACCTCCCATGGGTGGGCAGGAGGGTCTTTGGGATCTATGCTGTCTACTAAGAACACATTTAGGGACTTAGTGTGTGTGTGTAGCTAGGGATGGAGGAGAGTGAGGAGGAGAGGAGTGGAGGTTGCCAGTGTGGAGATCTGAAGGGATCTTCACATTGTGTGCACAACCTGAGAGTTGAGTATGGTCACTGACTGCCACTGACCAT
The DNA here is from genome assembly GCF_012460135.2 of Molothrus ater. NCBI lineage: Eukaryota > Metazoa > Chordata > Aves > Passeriformes > Icteridae > Molothrus > Molothrus ater. The sequence goes on along the minus strand of NC_050478.2, from coordinate 148,099,925 downwards.
GTCAGCATCTAGAATTTTCCCATCTCATTCCAGTTTTACACATCATTGAACTTCCTATGTTTCTTTTTTCTCCCATCCCCATAAACTCACTAGTAGTAAGTACCAGGTAATTTGTATTATGTCAAAGGCTTCAACCAAAGGGAATTGCTTCCCAGTTCCATGTTCTCTCCTGACTGTGAACAGCTGTTTCACAGAGTACAGGTCACTCTGGGATTTGAACCATTTTTGTGGCTCAAGGAAAAGACCAAATGCTCATTATACCTGGAAGAGGCATTTAAAAGGAGAGCTGGGCAGGCACAAAGCCTTTGTTATTTCAGTTTGCTCATTGTGTTGAGAGAGACCTCAGATGTGCACCCACTTCTGCTGTAGACCTGTCTGGCAGTGCTCAGGGCCCCTCAAAAATGTTCTGTCTTGCTTATGACTCAAGCCAGTCCTGACACAGGCTTATCTCAGGGAGGGTCTGGCAGCTTTGCCTGTGTTTGTGTAAAGGAGGGAGTCATCATCTTGCTGGCATAGCTCTGTTCCCATTTCTCAGTCTCCATCTTCTTCTGGAGAGAAACCCAGCAATTAACACCAAATTTTGCCTACTGGGAAAAATTATCAGTAGGCCCTTAGTGTGAGATATTGTGTTTCTCTTTACCAACATCCTTTCTGCTGTTTATGATAAAGTGATCATATTTTGTATTACCTATCCTCATTATTGCAGCTAGAGCAAATGGCTGGACTGTACTTTATCTCTGTCATGCTTTTCCTTCAGCCCTTTGCAGAACTGCATAGGTGTCCTGTGTCTAGCCAGTGCCTCTGCTGCTTTTCCAGAGGCAACATTGTCTAATCTGCTGGAATATTTGGCTCCTGGAAGAAAATCCATCTTTCTGACATCACTGTGATGGGAGAGGAAGCTGGAGCTGTGTGTGGGCAGGCAACTGACTAAGCAGAGGAAGATCAGAGTGGGGAAGAAATTAATAAATGAATTAGGTTTTGTTTCATTAGAAGGATCTGCACAATTAGAGGTGCTCCCCCATCCTTTTTTTTTTTTTTCTTCCCTGAAGCAGCCAAATCTCTGCTACAACAATTGTGCTTCAATTTTTTCCCAGGTTTTAATGATGGTCTCAGTGCACCCACTGCCAGTGCTTTAACTTTTACCAGTCAGTACTACTGTGAAAACAGTGGGTGTAAATTCAGTGGGCCAAATATTTTCTTGTCTGCTCTTCAGTCTGTAACCTCAATACTGACACCTACGCAACCTGTGCTTCTTTGTGCCTGAAGAGAAAAGGTGTCATAATATCAGAGGGAAAACTACTTGATGCACTGAATATTGTTTTATCAAGTCTTCTCCCTTACTACCAAAAAGCCCTAAGTATCCCATCCATCTTGCTGCATTACTCACATATCCTGGGACCTCACATGTAAATGTTGAGGTTTTATTGTTGAGTGAGGTTCCCAAATCCAGTAGTACAGGTTGCACCTGCACTTTAGGAAAAGCACTGCACCACATGAGGGTTATCCCATGCCCTTTCTGCAGTCAATGAGCCCATTGTAGAACCCAGGACAGACTCCAGACAGGTAATTCTGATGCACTGCCCTGCTAACAGGAGCCATATCTGTATGTGATGCTTGGCATTCTAATTTAGGCACATCCAGCAGTTCAGTGTGACAAAGGGCATTGCTTTTGCTGGATAATCCTGTGTCCATCCTGCAAAACCTTGTCTGTTTTATTGAGAAGGGATTGTGTAAGAAGGCAGCAGGACTGGTCTGCTGCTGCTAGATTCCTCTGCAGTGGGTTTTTTTCTCCTCCAGCCTTTCCAGGGCCCTACAGACTCCAGGACAATCATTTTTCCAACAAATCATTAAATTTTCTAAGTGGTAGAGGTCAGAGAGCAGCACTGAAGTTTTGGCAGAATTGTTATTTCCCCTAGTTGCTTGTGAATCTTCACCATTTTGTTCTACTGGTTAAAAGAAGAAAAAACAGTAGAACACAGAAGAAAGAAATGGAATCTTAAAGTGAAAATTTGAGAATGAAACTTTAATGTGTTTGCTCTTTCTATTGGGAGAAAAGTGCCTTTCACTGAGTAGCCTTATTTAAAGAATGGGAAAATAATAAAAAAATACTTATAATGACAGATTTTTCTGAAGAAACAGCAGAAAACACAATTGTTTGGAGTGTTTTCAAATAGCTTTTTTTGTATTTGCTTGTATAAATAATACATTTGCCTTTTCCAGCCCCCATTGGTAGCAGTAAGAGCATCGACACTTTTCTGTTTTGGCAGCTAAAGCAGCGTGTGTGAAGTACTCATTGCTGCAGTGTATTGATGTTAAAAATTCTCCTGGGAACACACTGCACATTTTGTCAGCAATATACCAAGCTGTTGCTTGCTGAAAGTCTTAAATTCAGGATATTTGTAGTTCAGGCAGTACTAAGGAAAGCATTAATGTGGAAACTATACCTCCAAAGCAAGTGGATCTGGGTGTCTGACAGTGGTTTTCAGCGGCTTTCTGGAGGATACAGGTATCTTTAATTTCATTCCTTGAATACATAATTTGAAATAACGTTTATGTTGGAAGATTGATTGACTTTCTAAGGAGGAGAAATAAATAGTGATTAGCAAATCCATTTCTGACTGGGCAAACCAATGTAGTTTACAGAAGAAGCGAATTAAATCAAATGGCCTAAGTGTGGTTTTGCAGGTAATAACAGTGATCTAACAGAATTTAAGATACAGAAAAACACTAAAAAACAGCATAAAACTATTAGTTTTCTGTCACTGCTTGTGCTTGTAGAATTTGTTTTTACATGCACATTTATGTTCACATTGGCACTGTGTGTGTGTTTGATAGTTTATATTCAGCTGTGTGTGAAGGATCCAAACAAAATCTGTGTTTCATTTTTCAGAGGTTTAAGGACTTTAGAGAGTACAAGTCCCTGTTTCTAGGAGTTTTTAAACTAAAGAGATTGAATGGTCAAAGGCCACAATCAGTAGGAGAAAATTGAAGTTCAGCAGACGTATGTAATTGATCCAGTTATCTCTATCAAGAACTTTGTTTATAAAATATGATGTTGAACTTGAATATGGAAGAACAGTACAGATCAGGGTCAGAATTCAAAATTATCCTGTAAACACAATTCCCCAAAGCAGAAGATGGCATTGAGAAGGGACAGCTGCAGGATGTCTCATACACATAGGACAACAAATTGCAGTTATGGATTGGGAGCAACTGATCAAGGAGCTGTCTTGTGGAAGGGGGTTTGGTGTAAAGTAAACATTGTCCTGTGATTTAAACAGAAAAATAGTCTATTAAACATGAAAATATATTCCTGATCAAAGTTAGCCTCAGGTGTATTGAGTTTCATGCACCTAGCTACAATGAAGAGGTGCAAAAATTGGACACTGCACAAAGGGGAGCAATAAAAATGATCAGAGAACTGACAAACATGCCCATGAAGAAAAGTTGAAAGTATTATGGTTGTTTAGTCTAGAGAAAGTTGAAAGGGGAGTTTTGTAAATCTTCAAATACATAACAGGTCATTGCAAAGATGAAGGAAACAGTTTCCTCTGTGGGGGGTTAGGGAAAGACTTACTAGTCTGGAACTACAGCAAAAAAAATCAGCTTTAGGTTCAGGAGGAAAAACTGATATCTTCAAACAATAAAGTGGTGAAATCCATTGCATATGGCCTTTGTGGACTGTCCAGCTCTGGAGACATATAGGAACAAATTAATTGTTCCCCCAGGTTACAGAAAGGAAAGGTGAAAAATGAAAGATTTTTCATTACTGGGTAAAACCAACCTATTGCTGGATTGCTTTATTAGTTTTGTAAGAGCTGTTCTGGGCTGACATTCTGCTGGAGCACATTGTCCAGTTTACACAAACCCACCTCAGCAGGCAGAGGAAGGATGCCAACATGGAAAGCTAGCACAAACCTGCTTCTGGTTGCAGCAACTTTTCATGGTACAGATGCAGGAATTTCAGCTATTTTCTCTATGGGACTGGCTGGAATTTCTCTCCTTATTCATTACTCTTGGAGCAGATAGTATGGGCATCACCTTCAGGGCAATGACCTAAACAGCACAGATTTAAATTAGAATGGTTCTTTCTCTTCTTTTTCCAGGGAGACAGAGGCCTGGATGGATTCCCGGGAAAGCCAGGTGTGGAGGGGAAACAGGTATGTGGCAAATACTCAAAAACTGGAAGTGTTTCTTTGGAAAGAGTGGAAGTTGACCCTAAAACTGAGACTTATCCTGGGTGGTTGCTGAATCATGATAGTACCCAATCGTGTCCCTATTCTGAGGATCTTTGGTACACTTTTCTTTTTTTGTTTATTTGCTTTTAGAATTAAACTAGAATGCAACTTACACTCACAGGAAATGCCAGTCCTTTAAACGTGATAGTCCGAATGTTTGTCTTAATTTTCATTAAATACATAAGAAAGCACTCAGAGAAACTCGGTTTTTTAAGCCCACAACAAGAAAGGAAAAGAACTGGATTTAATATATTGGGTTTGTTTTCAATAAAAAAAAAGGCTTAGGACTATTTACATTTTTAAAACAAAAAGAAAACAGAAAATGGCCTAGAAGATCAGTACATTTCTGCTGATCAGACACACACTGCTTTGTCTAAAACCACTATCTGTAGATTCCACAAGACTGTTTTCATTACCCAGGGAATGACACCTAATGAGAAGCATCCTTTTCTTCCAAGGACCTTCTGGGCTAAATAGCAAAGCACAAAATAAGAAGCAGAGGACAGAAGGGATTTGCCAAAAACCATGCAGCTAATCACTGCCACCCTTGAGCCTGATACCTCCAGGGTGCAGCATCTGCATCCTGCTCTGTTCCTCAGGTGCAGTTTGCCTTGTACCAAGGAGTGTGTGTCTAGTTAGTGTTTATCACTATCCTTGCAAGATGGAAATGTTTTCCAGTGTTACAGATGGATAAAGAACTGGTTTATACTTGCAGCAAATGTAGATGAAGTAGGAAAATGCAGAGGGATGTCAAAATGGATCCTTTTTGTCTAGTACTTCAAAGGAACAATTTGTCCAAGTGAAACCCTGTTACAGAAATCGGGTTTTCTGAAGCATTTCTTCGTTTTTCATGTCTAGACACTTAGAAGGGGGTAAATCTTCATGCCTGAATTTTATACTAAATTTTGTGTTTGATGCTGATATACTCACTGAACTGCAATTCTTCTGAACCAGCTGAAATTGGATTGGTGTTATTATGGCTGCTGTGGCATCTCCATTGTTATTCTCTTTCCTCTTTGTGCTGCAGAGTCAAAGCAGGCTCATATGTTCTGTTAGTTCCTGCCCAGTGCAATAGGACATCACTGTGCTGCCAATATCTGCAGCCTTGTTTCTCCTGCACTTTACAAAGAAAGACTTTTCTCTCAATTTTACCTCTTTATAGGGCCCTCCTGGCAGCCCTGGCCCTCCTGGTGCTAGTGGGACCAAAGGAGACAAGGTAAGTTGGGATGGGGTGCACAAAGTGGATTTAGAAACACATTTGTTAATTCTTCCTTGGGCCCTCAGTGCTGGAAATATCAGGGCTGTTGGACTAATATTTATCTTGTTTGTATATAACAGAAGTTTATATATATTTAAATGTTTCACTTTTCTGACATGGCTTCAGTCTGAAATGGGTGTGAGTGTTAAAATATATCTGTTTATGACTCCTCTGCTCTTAGTTTAATGCTGATAATGAGAATAGAAGGAAATAGAGTGTAGTGTGGGTCAGGAATTTTCCTCATCTAAGAAATGTGGGTAGAAATGTCAATATGTTTGTGTAGAAACTGTTTTTCTCACCCAGGAGATGTGGAAATGACTCAGAAAGTGACAACAAAATGCCTCTGAGCCTCCTACCTGCAAAATAATTATTCACTTCTCTCAGCAGCAATTTTGACCTTGTTATTTTTCAGAGTTGTTAAATATTCAGGGCAGCCTAATGTTTCCCTCTCTGTCAGAGATGATGCTGTGGTTTTGGTATTTCCGACCCAGCTCTTCAGCAGAAGTGGAAAGGCATGGCCAGTTCTGGATTTCTTTCTCTTTTTCTCCTCTGGATTAAGTCAGTGACCCTTATCCAAGAATGCAGAGACTGGAAGCAGTTCCCGCTATTTTCTTCCTGCAGTAGTGATCAGTCTTGATCACTTCATTCATATTTCTGAACCAGCTGCAACTGGTACTTCCAGAAGATGTTTGTCTCCTTGGTCTGATATTTTCAGAGTGGCTGGTGTGTATCTCTTTACTACTTCTCACATAACATCAGCTCTTTTTGGAATAAGCCTGTTTGGATGGGGCCCTGGGCAAACTGATCTACTGGGTGGCATGTCTGCTTGAGGCACAGGGGTGGAACCAGATATTTTGGATTGATGGGCCAAGGCCAATGGTATCAGGTTCAAGAAAGCAAAGTTCAAGGTTGTAAACTTTGGCCACAACAAAGTCCTGCAGTGCCCCAGGCTGTGGCAGAGTGGCTGGAAAGCTCCCAGTGGGAAACACTCTGGGAATGCTGGTTGACAGCAGCTGGACTTAAGCCAGCAAGTGCCTAAATGGGCAAGAAGGCCAGTGGTCTCCAGGCCTTCTGTCTCAGCACTGGTGTGGCCAGCAGGACCAGGGTGGTGATTGTCCCCCTGTGCTGGGCACTGGGGAGGCCATACCTCAAATGCTGTGTGCAGATTTGTGGCCCTGTTGAGATGGAGATTAGTGAGAGATCCCTCTGCCCAAATTAAGGAGCCAATGAGACCATCTATCAACCAAAGTCCACAGCAGGGATTTTATTTAACAATAAATGGGAGGAAGAGAGATAGAAAGGAATAGAGGAGGGTGAGAAGGGAAGTGGGGGCAAGGAGGGTTGGGAGAAAGATGAAGCAGAAGACAGTCCGAGATGCTTGGTTCCAGCGATGTCACCTCAGTCTTTCCTTACCATGTGCTTGTCAGTGCTTGGGGTCTCTCTGGTTCTTGTGGAGGGTTCACACCTTTCTCCAGTCCTTGTGGGTATCCAGGGAGGTATTTTCCTATTTGCCATGTGAAAGGAGGATGCCTTCCTTTGCCTGCAATGCTGAGGCCCAAGGAGCATTTCTAAGCTCTGAATGCAGCCTTGGGAGAAGGTTGGAGATGCACCACCCCAATGCAGATTGGGCCTAAAGTCAACTTCTATCTGGGTTGTACCAGGCACCGCTGCCATCTTTCTCAGCTGGCTCTCCCTGACCCGGCTGCCTTGCTATTTTCTTGCGGATGCTGGGCTGGGGCTGGCAGCAGGACCTACCTTTGGCAAGTGGTTGCCTAAGGGTGAGCAGTCATCACTGGGAATCCGCCTGCTGCTGGCCCCGGGCTCACTCCTCTGGCTGCCCCCTGAGGCAGCTGAAGGAGAAAAGGCGGCGCAGAGCCCGCCGGGCCCTCTTGGCCATGGAGCGCCATGGCCGTGGGGCCGGGGGCTGCGGGACAGCTGCGCTGCCAGCGGGGCAAGCAGGAACAAAGAGTGTGAGGGGCTGGGCAGGCGCCGGGCAAGCTCCTGCTGGCGGCTCATCCCCGCAGGGCTTTTCCTGGGGAGGGGCGGCCTGGGCACAGCCAGTCTCCATGCCTGCTGCCTCGGCCTCGTCTGCAGGATCGGCAGTCGCGACACAAACCGCAGACATATTTGTGTCCTTGGGCAGTGCCGTAGGAAGAGGCTCACTGTGCCCCTCCTCACAGGGATCGCTGTCCAGGGGAGAAGCTGCTGGCTCTGCTCCCTCCTCTTGCAGTGGGAGGGACAACTCGCTCTCTGGCTCACTGTCCCCCTCTCCTGCACTCTGTCTGTCAGGGAGCTCTTCTTCCTCCCACTTTGCCAGCAGCTGGTCTGGCCGAGTGTCCCTGGACGGCGCATCCTCGTTGTTAAAGAGAGACCACAGCTCTTCAAACAGGTCGGGAGGCACGAGCTGTGCATACTTTTCGGTCTCTCCTGTACAGTCTTTGGTCCAGCTGCAAAGGCTGTGCTGGACCCAGGGGCTTTCTGCATCCAGGGAGGAGAGGATGTCTTCCTCCAACTTTTCCAGCTCCTCTGCCTTGATATTCAGAAGATGCTTTGAAGCATCCTCAGGCCCTGTGCACATCAGCTTGCCACGTGCAGTTTGCTCAGGCAGCGGATGAGTTTCCCTGTCCTCACAGGGGCTTCCAGATGAGGGAGAAGCTGAGAAGTCTGAGCATTCCTCAGGCACTGGTGATGGCAAAAGCTTGTTGTGCCCCTCATCCCAGGGATCTTTATCCAGGTCAGAAGCTCCTGCCTCTCCCTCTTTCAAGAGGGCAAGGGATGTGCTCTCAGGATTGCTGTCCCTGTCTCCTGCAGCCTCTGTTTCTGGGAGTTCTTCCTCCTGCCACTTTTCCTCTGGCTCTTTCCTCTCTGGGAAAACTGTCCCAGGGCTGCAAGTTGTCAGAGACAGACGGGTGCTCTGCCAACTGGGCAGGAGACAGGAGCTCAGAGGAGTTTCCTGTCTCTTCTGTGGCGTCTTTGGTCAAGCCAAGAGCACTGGGCATCACCTGGGTCTCTGCATTTGCCTCTTGGCAGACACTTGACCGCTTCTGGGTCCGGGTCGACATGATGTACCTGTCTTCACACAGACACGGGGCATGGCCTCTAAATGGGTACCCATAGGTTTTGCCACTGTGCTTTTCCTGCAGCTCAGTGAGCCCCTCTGTCTTGCTGTGCTCCATGTGCTTCCAGGCAGGCTGGGTCCCTGCTTGGAGCAGCGTGCCACCTGCCCATCGCAGGGGTGGCAGGCGATGGCCCTGCCTTGCTGCTGACCCTTGCCAGAGCCTTTCAGCTGAGCTGTCCAGGGAAGGTGTTTCCCTGGCCCCATAAGCAGCCCTAGTGCCCCATGGAGAAGGTGGCACTAGGTCTCGGTGGCTGCTGGCTACGTGGCCTGCAGACTGTGCTCTGCCTCTGGGAGAAGACCCAGAGGCTGCTGGGGCTGCTGGCAGAGGGGGCAGCTTGATCCGTGCCGAGGCTGCTCTTGGCAGCTGAGGGCTGAGCTGCCATGGAGGTGTCACCATCAATGGAGGGCCATGGAGAGGCGGCAAGTCTGACACGGACAATCTTGGTGGCCGTGTGACTGTGCTGCTGAGGGGCACTGAGTGCTCTCCCTCCAGACTGCCCTCCTGTATTTCATGTCCTGGGAGGCTCCCTGAGGTGACTGGTCTGGGGAGCAGTTTGTCCCCGTGGAGGGACGCAATGTTTGTCCAGGTGACCTGCAGAGCTGCTTGTGGCTTCCTGTGAGTCACCTGTGGGAAGCAGGAGGAGCTATCTGATGGAGGCAGCTGTGTGGACACTCTGTCCCTCCATATGCTTTCATGGCCCTTGTCTCAAGGCAGGTGCTGACCACGGCAGCCAGACCGGGCTGGGTTCCCAGCTGCGCTCGCTGTCTCTGGGCCATTCCCTCACCCAGGCCATCCTGGCACCGGCTCCTCCCCAGAGCAAGGCCTGGAGCCAGGTCTGGCTGCCGCTCTCTGCCCCAGCCCTACCCCAGGTCGCACTGCAGCCTTTCCCTCCATTCCCGTCCCTCACCTGTCACCGCTTGGACAGCAGTGGCTGCCCCTCACGGGACTGGCAGTGGGCATTCGCTTCCTTTCTCTTGGACATCTTGGCAGTGCTCTGAGGAACACTGGCCAGGATCACCCGGGAGAGCAGCTTCCTCCTGAGGAGCTGCCGCCTCCTGCGAGAGCTGCTCTCCTGAGAGTGCCAACACAAGGGGTTTGGCCCTACAAGAGCTCTCTGGGCACAATACAACCGGGGGTCACCAAGGCCTGGTGGGTATGTCCACCCCTTTTCTCAGGGGCCTGGTAATTTCCATGGACATGCCCCTGTCCAAGAGTCCTGGGGACACCCATTGTAGAAAGAGGTGTTGACATGTAGACACCCCTTGTCACAAAGGTTTTGTTTAGCCCTTTACCCTTCTACTTTGGCTATGCTTTTTCCTCCCCCAATGATCTGCTGCTCTCTTAACTTACTGCTCTCTTAACTTGCTTGTTTCTCTCTCTTAAACATCCCCAAAGAAGCCCTGTGCCCTGCTTTTCCCACCCAGCCCACCATATGTTCCACCCTTTGGCCTCCACCTCATGTCAAAAGATAATAAGGAAAGCAAAAGCTCTGTTAGCATTTCATCTGGCCACTACTGTAAAAGACAATTAAAAGTGTTTGTTTACAAAAATTAACAACAAAATAGGGCCAAGGAAAATCTCCATTCTTTATTGGGTGTGGGGTGGGAATATGCCTCAGTCTTCTACGGGCAGGTCAATTCTTCAGAGGACAAGCAGCTCCCTGAGCCAGCAGACAGGGTTGAGGAGGAGATGAGAGCCCCTGTAATCCTGTCGGAAGTCATTAGTGACCTAAAGAGCCACTGAGACACTGACAAGTCAATGGGATTGGCTCAGAGTCACCCATGTTTGCTGATGGAGTTGGCAGAAGAGCTCGCTAAGCCACTCTCCATCCTTTATTGTCAGTCCTGGCCAGTCGGGAGGTCCCACATGGCTGGAGGTGCCAGTGTGACACCCATGCCTAAGAAGGACTGCAGGGACCTTGAGGGGAACTCCAGTGCTGCCAGCCAAGGCAAGGTTCTGGAGCAGATCATTGTGAGGGGGATCACAGGGCCCAGAGAGGATGACTGAGGGATCAGGCCCAGCCAGTGTGGGTTTGGGAAAGGCAGGTCCTGCCTGAGCAACGTGATGGCCTTTGAGGAGCAACTGACCTATCTCAGGCCTGAGGGAAAAGCTGTGCATGGAGTCTCTCTGGGCTTGAGCAAAGCCTTTGACTCCATCTCCCACAGCAGAGTCCTGGAAAAGCCATCAGCCCAGGGCTTGGGCAGGGGCACTCTTTGCTTGGGTTAAGAACTGTTTGGATGGCTGGGCCCAGAGAGTGGCTGTGAATGGTGCCACATTCGGGTGGTTTTTGGTCACTAGTGGTGTCCCCTGGGCCCAGTCCTGTTCAGTGTCTGTACTTCTGATGTGAACAAAGGCACTAAGAATACTTTCAGTAGTAAATTTGTGACAATACCAAGTTGAGTGGGAATGTCAATGTACTGGAGGTTTGGAAGGCTCTGTTGAGGGGATGTTCACAAGCTGGATGGATGGTGTGAGGCCAGCAAGATGAGGTTCAAGAAGAGCCAGGCCTGGGTCCTCCCTTTGTGTCGCAGCAAGCCCCTGCAGTGCCCCAGGCTGGGGCAGAGTGGCTGGAAATCTGCCCAGTGGGAAAGGCCCTGGAGATGCTGGCTGACAGAGGCTGACCATGAGCTGGCATGTGCCCAGGTGGGCAAAGAGGCCAGCGGCCTTCTGGCCTTCTGTGGCCAGCAGGACCAAGGCAGTGACTGTCCCTCTGTGCTGGGCACTGGGTAGAAATCTTCATTCAGTTCTGGGCACCTCATGAAAAGAAAGGGGTTGAGGTGCCAAGACCGTTGCCAGAGAAGGGCAGTGCAATTGATGAAGGGTCTAAAGGATAAATCCTATGAAGAATTGCTGTGGGAGCTGGGTGTATTCTGAGGAAAAGAAGACTCAGGGGGGACCTTACTGCTCATTACAACTCCCTGGCAAGTGGCTGTAGCCAGGTTGGGATTGGTCTCTATTCCCAGAAAACCAGTGACAGGACAAGAGAAAACTGCCTCAAGCTATGCCAAGGAACATTCATGTTGGACAGCAGGAAGAATTTGTTGACTGAAAGGTTTGTCAGGCATTGCAAGGTTCTGCCCAGGGAGGTGGTGGAGTCAGCATCTCTGGAAGTGTTCTGTGAACAACTGGATGTGGCACCCAGTGCTCTGGTCTTGCTGCCATGGTGGTGTTCAGTCAAAGGTCAAGCTCAATGGCCTTGGAAATATTTTCAACCTTAATGTTTCAGTATCTTAAAGATTCTATCTTTAAGATTCATTCCAACCCAAACCACTCTATGATGCTCTGAATAAATAACAAAGAGTAATTGAACTTAAGAGAAAATATATGAAATATATGCTGGGTCATTCAGAGACCTACATGAGTAATGAATAAATAGAGTGTGGAGGGAAGCTATGTGATAAATGTAACACCAGTCTGTGCCTAAATTAAAGGATAAACTTTCTGTATGCACAATCTTGAAGCATAATAAATGGTGGACATTGCTGGAGAAAAATGAACTGGAACAAATTGATAGCCTAGATGGCAATAAATCATGGGAAGAGGGTGTAGCATCCCAGTGTCCCACAACCACTATGGCGTGAATTGCTCTAGAAAATGACTAGAGGGAAATGGTACCATTTCTCACTTTTTCTGCAGTTATTTTAGTTACTAACAAATAAAAGTGTTTTGACCTCCTTAATATCCATCTCCTTGGGGGTCTTAGGGATCTAAGCATCAAACAGTTTGTTTGTGTGGTAAGTGTACAGAGCAAACACAAGATTTTTTGAAGCACAAATCTAATGCTATTGTGCATCCAATGCATCGTTCATTTAAAGTAAGTGAATGTCATTAAAATGTATGTAAAACATCACAGTAACACAGTCCACAACCAGTTCCTGCATGTGTTCATCTGCAGAGCAGAGAAAACAGAGTTAATTGCGATCATATGTCCAGATCTATTAATTATGAGATGGTTATTGAAAATAAGAATGTACAATAACCATTAGAAAATATGCTCAGGATGTTGCTTTTATTTTGCACTGTTGTGTATTGTGCCATGTTGTGTTCTATGTATGTTTTTTCATTTCTTTCTTGTTTCCCTGCAGGGTGAACCAGGACTTCCAGGATTGCCTGGCACTTCAGTAAGAATTTTTTTTTTAGCTTTCCCAGACTTTGTAGCATTACTGCATAAGAAGTAGAAATGCAGGTTGGGAGGATCTCACTGAGATGTTCTTAAATACTTTTTTTTTTTAAGAAGTTTTTAAAAGCGAAGATTTTTGAAGAAGGCATGTGACAGGTTCCAATGAGGATATGCTCTGCCACGATTCTGGGAGATTGTGAAGTGTGAAGACCAGGGCTTGAGGCAATGAAAGAAAGCATTGCCTCAAGTGCATCAGACAGAGCAATACTCTGACAAAACTGTGTGGTTTCTGACAGTTGTTGATTCCAACTGGCCTTTGGTACATAGAGTCTGGTCCAGTTACAAAAGCAAATGAACTTTCAGTATTGAGTAGCTGAGTGTCTTTGATATGGACTAAGTGTAAGAGTTGGGGCAGGAGAAGAAAAAGGCAGTTTCTGATGAGAGGGAATGATCTTTCCTTAGCTTGTATTTGGAAAAGTCCTGGTGGGACATTAAGACAGCTAGGACTTGATGTGCTGAAATCAGGAAAACACTCATGAAAAAATGAAACAGAAAAAAGAAGAACGGGGTTTATCTTTATTGTAGAACTAGATTAACATCCTTTGTGGATCCCTCTGCCTTCACTGATGCCAGAGACATCTCTGGCAGGGATGTAAGGATATCCAGAGACTGGTATTGTCTGTATGAAGAGATTATCTCTGAGTGAATGGAGAAAGATTTACCACTAAGTATGCAGAGGAGAGGTCTAGAACTGAGTTCAGTATGGGCTGGTAAAGAAGCAGTTAGGGAGTATCCCTTTAACTTAAAAAAAAGAAAAAAAAAGGCTTCCTGGTAATCCTGGGAAAGTCAGCAGGCAATTCCCTTACTCAGAATGTGGTAGAAAGTAAAGGAATTAGAAAACCATGAAAAAAACCAGCCTATTTGGGTAAGAACATTTTGCTGTCCTGTTCAAATGTGATATTAATGATGGGACAGCAATTACCAAGAAATTTTGAAAGATGTGTATAACATCTGAAAATGAGTTTAACTGATGGGGCATATTCCAAGCCAGTCTGCTTGTTATGTGATTTCTTCTGCACTCAGTAGATCTTTGTGATTCAGAATAAAACAAGATCTGGGGAATTTACTAACTTATTTATATAATGAGAAAATTAATTAAGTTCTTACTGTTTATACAGCCACCCAAATCACTTCACAGGTGAGAGAAAACCTTGGTTAGTCTAAGCTCTTTAAATAGAAAGCATCTCCCAGCCTGCAACAGGATTTGAGGAGCTGTAGGAGTTATCATGCAACTTGAAGGAACAGCAAGGGCAGAAAAATACCCTGTGGGGGCCCATGATACCTCTGGCACCTTCTGCCTTGTATTTACTCTTTCCATCATTTATGACTCTGCATTTCTATTGCAGGTGCATGTTGAAGGCCTAAAAGGAGAGGAAGTAAGAGAGACTCAATATCTCTTCTTTCATTGCAAGGAAATTTTAATGTAATTCTGTTGCCTGTTAGGTTAGATTTTGCTGTAAAATAGTACTTTAAAGGAAAGGTGGATGGAAGCATTATCAGGACATTGAGAAATAAATTTTCCTATTTACAGTGGAGAAAATAATGAAGAAAGGAAAAAGGGCAATATCATTTTCAGATATGAATCTTATATCAATGAGAAGTATGAATTGTAGAGTCAGCTATGCATTTATCTAAGGACAGGGATGTATTAACATTAATGTTAAACTGTATTTGATTTTTTGCCTAGTTTGTCTCTGAACCTGGGCACTCAAATAGGGGGAAATACCCATTGTGTCAGTCTGTTAGTCCAATGTATAAAATATATATATATTTAAATTTTGATTTTTTTGTTGGTGGACCTGTAATTTTCATTTAGCTGTTACTTAATACAATTGTATGCATCATGTAAATGATACTTTAAAGCCCTTCAGAGCTCTGTAGGCTTGGGGGAAATGCTGGTGGGAGTTGCTTATGCAAAAACTGTTCTTCTCCACTACCAAACCCCAACCCAGAGTGTTTTAGTGGAATATCCAGGATATCCCAGCCTCTTCAGTAGAGTCACTACCTTTGAAAAACAGAGAACCAGATATGGATAAGTGCCTGTTGAGTGTGGGTGGATCAGTCTGTCTGCAGCCTAAAGAGTGCTGATAATTTGAGTAGCCAGAGATTAAGGAGAAAAACAGCTGGTCTCTGCACTGGTTCTTCAGGACTTGTGGGGGAAGTGGTGGTATAGGTCCTGTAAAGACAGACAATGTGTCTAATGTGCCCATGCACATTTTCATAAAGATACTTTAATACTTCTTTTAAAAAAACCTCAAACATTCCTGTAGGGAAAGCCTGGGCCACGAGGACCACAAGGCCACCCTGGACTTCCTGGACCTCCAGTAAGTTGTTTCTCTCACTACTTGCAATTTCAGAAGCTGAAACTCAGGCTGGAGTGAGGCATATGAAAATCTTATACATTATTCAGACTCTAAAATATTTAAATAGTGCCCACAGCCTCCAGTTTTCTTCATTGCTGAGAGGAGGTGTCATGCTGTGGATGGCCTGTCTGACCACAGGGTAGTGACAACCAGGACATGGGCAGACTTTGCCTTAAGGCTGTTGTCATGCAGAACCTGATCATTTTTCTATTTCTAATGTCCTGAAGAGCTGTATGGGCATTCAGCACGTCTCAGAGAGGCACTGACTGATAATTTGTGAGCTGTCATGTCATGAAGGTCAGGGAGTAGTTGCTGTCAAAAGGGTTGGTGTTATGCCACAAGGTCATGGCTGAAATACTTTCTGGATGAAAACTAAGAATTGAGTATGTGTGTTTATATTTCAACACAATTTTACAACAGTTTGTACATGCCAACATTCTTACTTCTGACTTAAATTGCAGCCTATTCTAGTTATATTTTATGACCCAGCTCTGCAGGATGTCTCAGTTCAGACTGTCACTGCTGCCTCATTTGTAAACACTCTGTGTTTCCTCTCTTTTGAATTGCTTGTTGTGTTTCACTGTTGATTGGCTTTTGTAAAATTGATGGCATTGTGAAGGTGTGTTGCTTAGGTAAATCTAGTTTGAATTATGTAATTTAAATATAGTTGTGTGCTCTGTATTTAATCAGGGCATTGTCACTTTATCTTGTTTACTCATTCTCTTCTGCTCACAGGACAACATAATCATCAGGTAAGAGTTGTCTAGGTAGCCATGCAGTAATGGTAGCACAAAACAGCTAGGAAATCATATATAGTTCACTAGTTTTTTCTTATTCTGTTCACTTTCTAAATCTTCTCAATTTTAAAGGGAGAGCCTGGTCTGGAAGGCAAGCCTGGAGTCCCTGGTTTGCCAGGTCAAAGGGTGAGTTGCTTCTTTTATTTAATCTGAGTCTCTGGAGGCTCCGGACAGCTTTGTTCAATAAGGTTTGCTACTTTCACCCACCTTACGTATCCTTGTCTACTTATATAAGAATCCTGAGGCCCAGTTCCTTTCCCATATTCCTTATCATTGTCCAGCAACTTTCAGTACCTCTTGGAGTTGACAGGTTGAATGCAGTGCAGGTTCTTTCTTGCCATGTGCTCTCCTGTACTTTTATCTGCTCTCCTGTACTTTTATCTGCTCTTTACTGCTAAGGGGTTGCTTGAAATGACTCTGAGTGCGCAGAACCACTACTAATGTGGTCAGTCTGAAATTTCAGAGAAGTTCTGTTGTCCTAGAAGTCAAATGAGTGTAAAGATTCTTGCAATACTTATTATTTTCTGTTCTGTTTCGTCTGTACTCAAAAAGAGGGTCCCCAAAAATAGTAGCTGGTGTACCATTCTCTGCCAAGAGCTTAGTTTTCCTATGCATGAAAAACTCATGGATTTTTTTTTTTGACATGGAATTACTTCTTCACATATTTAACTACTGCTTAAAGGTCAATTTCATAGTGGACCTGATATTATTACAATCATACTTTGAACCTGCTTTTCCTTGCTTGAGCCTGTTCATGTGAAGAACATCTCATGAGACAACACAGAATCAGAATATCCTGAGTTGGAAGGCACCGATCAGGATCATGGAGTCCAAATCCCAGCCCTGCACAAAGGATCCCCAAGAATCCCACCATTTTCCTGAGAGTATTGTTGAAATGCTTCTTGAACTCTGGCAGGCTTGGTGCTGTAATCACTGCCCTGGGGAGCCAGATTCTGTGTGAAAAACCTTTTCCTGATATCCAGCCTAAATCTCCCCCAATGCAGCTTCATGCAGTTACCTGAAGTCCTGTCACTGGTGACCAGAGAGAAGAGATCTGTACCTGCCCCTCCTCTTCCCCTCAAAAAGAAGCTGTAAGTGCAAGGAGGTCTCTCCTCAGTCTCCTCTTCTCCAGGCTGAACAGACCAAGTGTCCTCAGTCACTACTCATAAGGCAATTCTCGTTGCCCTCCTCTAGACACTCTCTAATATCTTTATGTGTTTCTTATATTGTGGCACCCAAAACTGCCCCCAGGACTCAAGGTGAGGCTGTCCCAGTGCAGAGCAAAGCAGGACAATCCCTTCCCTTGCCCAGCTGGTGATGCTGTGCCTGACGCCCCCAGGACAGGGTTGACCCTCCTGGCTGCCAGAGCGCTGCTGACTCCAACTTCGCACTGACCAGGACCCCCAGATCCTGTCTCACAGCTGCTTTCCAGCCTCATTCCCCAGTCTGTCTGTACATCCAGGGTTGCCCCATCCCAGGTGCAGGATCTGGAACTATGGATTCACACCAATCACCACACAATTGGTGACTGCCCACCATACAGCTGGTGATTGTCCAGTCCATTTGTCAAGGTCTCTCTTCAGGGCCTCTTTGCCCTCAAGGGAGTTGACAAATAAGAGTGGAAGTGAGATACCTGCTTAGCATTTTTGGAGGCAGTCACTTGGGTCTCAGTACTGCTGTTTAATGGGTCACTTCTTTAAGTAGCCACAGAGACTTGATGATAACTTCACTCCTTAAAGGAGATCATGGGGTTTGCCTGCAGTGTTTTGAGTCAGCACCAGGGCTGTTGTCAGCCTGTGTGAGAACCTGTGAGCATAGGAGGGGGATGAGCAAACAACAATACAGGGAAAAAGATATATACTTTGCTAAGAGGTTTTCTACAGACCATCCATTGCATTGTGTGCTGTTAAATTTAGCCTGTAAGCATGAACTTTAGGAATCTTCCTAAAGATAGTGCAAGCAGCCTTTAGTCAATGCCTCAGTGGAAAAGGGCATTTACTTGCTTTCTTGTAATTTCCTAAACATTAGAAAATATCACTTTAGCAAATAACTCTGCAGTGCTTTGCCCCTAAGTTGGTGAGTTAGGAATTATCCTGGTTTTAAAGCCTGCTGTGAAACATGGTTTCTTGAATAAGATTAACAGAGCATATTAGCTGGGTAAAGGACAGTGATCCATCAGGATTTGCAACAGACCAGAAAATGCTCCTGTTAATGATCATTTGATTACAGATGTCATTTGATCTGTTCTGTCTTTGAATTTTTCCCTAGACTCTGTTGTGTCTAGCTAGTTAGACTTCTCCTAAGGGTCTTTATTAGTCACCAAGCATCTTAGATGAATAGATACATTTTTTTAATTAAAGGCCATTATTCAATGACTGAATTCATGAGATGAATCAAAGTACTTGGCTTGGTGGACCTACACAGATCCCATCTGGGGGCAGGAGGTAACAATTCCAACCTGAACCAAGCAACTGGGTTGTTCATTTTATTAGTCAAAAGTGCCTGGCAGCTGATGTCTGCATTTTGACAATGATACCCTTACATCAGGAGCACACTGTGTGAAGAAAAATGCTCTGCTATTCTCATGTGACCTGCAAGACTTTTGAGTGACAGACAATACTGTCCTGATTTTATTAAAACTGCCTGAAAAAGAAGAACTCTGAGAGTCTGCTTTCACTTTTAGGGTGGTTTTGTGGTTTTCTTCCCTCTTCCTGTCCTTCTTTTTCTTCTGTCAAATTGAAGAAAATTGAAGTCCTTTGGTTCTGCTCTTAAGTCTTTGATACCTGATCTACTGAAATATCTGTTTGAAATAAAACCAAATTTTTTTCTTGATAGGTACAAAAGGTGCAGGCTTATGACATGCTCCTGGAAAACATGCAGATCTGTGTCCAGTACAGACTAAACATAGGGTTCCTCTTAAGTGTACTCAGTAATTTGGATTTCAAGAATTTGCCTCTTTTTTAAATGCTACAATTTCATTCAAGTGATTGAAATTTCAGAAAGAGGCCAAGAGAAAACATTTGTCCTGCAGCAGTCATGAGGTAGGAGCTGTTTAGACCATTTTGAGTGTGATATGCTGGACTGCAGCTTAGTTTTATAAAATTACACTGATAAAATCTGTCCAAGTTCAAAGTACAATCAGTACAAAACAAAAATAATACAGGAGTCTCATGGGGTAATAAGAATAAACTTATGAAAATTAATGGAAAATATGTTTGTAATATAGTAACATTTAATGAATATACTTCTCCATGTTAAAGACTCAATATACGTAAGTCAGGGAGATAAGTAATAATAACAAGTAATATTAATAATAATTAAATAATAATCAAAGTTTAAACTGGGAACTCCTGGGCTCAGGGTGCACTCTCCACCCAGAGGAGCAGTGTTCACATCACTTGTCAATGCAGGAAAGGTTTGTCCCTCTCAGCTGTCCTGGGAGATAAACAGTTAACAAATCTGTGGAGGCCTGCTGAGTTCTTCCTGTTTTTGATGGTGGAACAAATACAGATATTTGACTTTCCATTCTTGATCCATCTTTCACCTGAGTGGATTGTTGCTAGTTTTCCTGTTCAGGCCAGTCACAATTTGAATTTGGAAGTCAACACTATTTCAACTCTTACTTCTCTGTGTATGAACTGCCCTGGATTTGAACCACCTTAGGCTCCCAGAATCCAAGGAATGGAGAGAGATGACTGTTAATTCCAAGGTGAAATGGATAAATAATCCAGGAGAGAGGAGAACAAGTTTGCCTAGAAAATTAAGTAGGCTTTTTGGAAGGAGCCAGCCTCAAGGTGCAGTCTCTCTCAATGTCCAGAAGTCCTTGTAACCCTTTACTTTGCCATAACTGCTCCAATAATCACTCATGATCTGGCCAACCCTGGTGGTATTTTTATCCTCAAGCTATGGAGATGCTCTCACTTCAAAATTTACCTGTGTTATGTAATGCATATGGAGACTGCAAAAGGCTGGAGCCTTCAGGGAGCTCAAACATTGATTAACATTGCTGGATTTCTTCTGGTTTCTCTAGTATTGCAGAGGTAAAGAGACCAGATAAAATTGGTAATCCTAGTATCCCATTCAGGTTACAGGGGAAACAAAATTGGCATTTATGCTTGCAGTCATATTCATTCACAACTAAAGATGTTTTCTGCGTACTTTGTACCAAATCCACCTGTGTTCCTGGGCCAAACCTCAGAGAAAAACATGCTAAGAAAACATATGTGTGTTCTGGCTATTGGACAGCAAGATGGGAGACAGTCTTGGGCTGAGGTACCTTTCAGAATTTCCCCTCCAGCAGAGTGGAAATGACATTTTCCTTGATTTCCTGTCTTCTGTATAGAAGATATCGTTTTGATGGATGGTTCTGTTCACATTTATTTGTGAGTATTTGAAATGTTCAGATGACTTTGCCTGCCCTGGCAAAGCTCAGTTATGCTGATCAAACTGTAAGCAAGTTAACAAAAAAAAAAAGGAGAAGGAATTGATGCCATAGACTAAATCCAGAGTGAAACTGTAATTGTCAGTGAGGTAAATACACAAGTTTCCAATAAAACATACATTTTTAACTGTGCTTTTGTTCAAATTGCTGATAAAGGCAAATAGGATATATTTCATAATGTCAAAAGATAGACAATCTTACCTGATTCCTACTGTAGGTAACAGAGCATAATTTCTGGGTTTCTCTGTCATATTATTAGGCAGTGTGACATTTCACTGAGTTTTGCTCTCATAGGTGTAATTTCTCCCAGCAAGTATTTCTGTCCTTTACAGACAGACTATAATGCTTTGGAGCAAATCTGTTGTAGCTGATTTCAGCTAACCTCAGAGTGGCCCACAAGTCCCCTTCACAATAGGAAGTCTCTCTCAGTCTCTCTAATTATATGTTGCTCTAAGAGATTTCTCAATGTTTTAAAAAGACCTGAAGCTTCTCAACATTATACCCAAAGAAAGAATAGAAAGCTCCTCTTGCATCTCTTCTGGAGACAGAGCAGTTGGTTGGTGGGACATAAAGGCCTCAGTAACACTGTGCTGTTTTGATGGACACAATTAAGGATGCTTCCTATGTGCCTGGTGCCAAATCCACCTCTGTTCCTGGGACCAAGCCTCAGAGAAGACTGCAGCATCTCTCTTCTGAGGAAAACTGACAGCTGGGCCTGTTCAGCCTGGAGAGGTGATGACTGAGGGGGGACCTCATCCCTGTCTGTCAGTGTCTGCAGGGAGGGGTCAGAGCAGGGACCAGGCTCTGCTCGGGTGCCCAGCAATGGGACAAGAGGAACGGGCAGGAACTGATGCCCAGGAAGTTCCACCTGACTGAGGAAGAACTTCTTTACTGTGAACTGGCTGAGCATTGGAGTCTCCCTCACTGGAGATATTGCAGCACTGTCTGGACACAATCCTGTGCCTGTGCTCTGGGATGGTCCTGCCTGAGCAGGGAGGTTGCACCAGATGACCTGCTGTGGTGCCTTCCAACCTGACCCATTCTGTAATTCCATGATTCTGTAGTTCTCTGTTCTGGACTCAGTGTTATAAATCTGGAAGTAGCCACCTTGGCATGGAGCTCCCACATGGATAGGAAGCTGGAGGCGGCTCATCTCCTGTGTCTGGCCCCCCCCACCACATCCTGTATGCTTTATTCATAAGCTTACATATTTATTTAAATGAGTATTTTAACAGTGCCATTTGCATGGTCACCTTGGCAGTGGGCAAAATGAACCTCTTTAACTAGAAAACATATGTTAAATCATGTGGTGACATGAGTCCTTCACATTAAAAATGAGATCTTGCTGGCTTTGACAAGGAAACAAATGATGGATGTTGGAAAAATAGAAGGAACATTTATGAATAGTGGGTGTGCTGGAGTATATAATTCAAGTTTTTATTGATTTTGAGTCCTGCAAATTATTACAAATTTCTTCTGATACCTGAGGACCCTATAATCACTCCTTTAATATTCTTCTTAAATTCTTCTGTATATGAATGCTGATTTTCATTGTTTTAGGGTGGAGAGTTGCTGGGGATTTTTTAATGAGAAAAAGAATTAAAGTAACCAATTCTGACACATCAGATAATAAACCTCACTCACAGCTGAGGAAAACATAATGAAAACTTGTTTTGTTTTTGATGGTTTAGATTTTTCTTTAAGTCAGCAAAAATGCTGTTAATAGATGCTGTTTCTGCACATCTTTCAATGAAGAAAAATAAAGGGAAAATTTTATATTTGACCCTTCACATTATCAGGGACATTTAACTTTTTAAACTATATTTTCCTTCTAAAACGAAAATCAGTCTGGATGAGAAGTAGAAAGGAAGGAGGAAAAAGTCTGTCTCTCAGATATTTACATGACTCCTCTTGTACCCTCCCACTATATTAATAACAGCCTTAGAAATATTTATGATTCAGTGTCAGTTACATATGAGGGAAGAAGAGATAGTTTTTATAAAATATGTGACTTACCTAAAGTAACATAGCAAGTCAGTTGTTGGGTTGAGAAACAAATCCAATCTCTGCCTTAACTCCAGTGCTTACTCCATCCTTTCTTCCTCATTTTTCTCATGTTGGATTTTTTTCCTTTTGAATTATTTGAGATCAAACCCGTGGGGACACAGAGGCCCAGCATCCATACAGGTGACCTTGTCTCAGGCTGTACTCCAGCTCTTTGCTTCTTCTTGCCTTGCACCAGTGGAGTTCTCTGGTTCCTTTGAAGGGATATTTTTTACTTGCAGAGGAGTCCATGAGCTCTGCCCTTTGCTGCTAATGCCACCTTTACCTAGAAATGCCTCATGGATTCCTGTTTCCCAGCTTAGAGATTGTGGATCTTTTCTATTCAACCATGCACCAGAGTTCTCAATTATTTTATTTCTTAATGCAAGAAGTAGTGCAAGGGACCAGAGGGACACTGCTTTACCTCTCAGCCCATGTTTACACTTAACACCCCCCTTGGCTGCATCTCAGCATCATGACTTCCTTACCCCTCTGTAGGGGGAAGCCAGATGGGATTGCAGAGTGTAGGAGACGCCACAATGTGTGTGAGAACAGCTCTCAACTTTACAGCCATTGTCACCATTTGGGAGATACAGGATTGTTAAAGACAACCGGGGCTTCATTTCCAAATGGTGTCTGTTGTCTTCGTTTCTAGTTTTTGTGTTTTGTGTACCCACATTACATTGATTTACCAGGTTGGTGGTGAAAGACTTTGGAAAATCAATAGCAGTCTTTGGTCTGCTCTCTAATATGTGCTCCTCTGTTGAACATGCAGGGTAAAAAGGGAGAACCAGGATTCCCAGGAATCAATGGTCTGATTGGCCCTCAGGTAAGTGATGATTTCTTCCTTTTCCTATAATATGTGTAAAACCAGATTTGGTGGCAACAGAGGACATGGAACTACACAATGCAGCATGTGTGATCTTCCTCTTTATACTGTATTTGAAGTTCATGTTTCTCTTTTTAAGATGCAAATAATTTATCTTGTTGAGATTGAGAGATGTCTGTTTGTCTGACAGCAATTTCATTTACCTTCCAGAGTTTTTCAGCATCTTGGAAGCAGCACAGCTGTGTTGTATGGGATTTCCCCATTGCTTGTGCTTAAAGCAGCATCATGCCAGAGGAAAATCACTGATTTGTGTTTAGTGAGGAAGGGGGATGTCTTAAGTTAATGACCCCTTAACACCTTCTTTTTAAAGCTTTTGGCAACTTGGAGCTCCAAATAGCACCATAGCATCATGAGGGCCACACAGAGTGGTTTATGTTTAGAATTGCCAAGAGGATTCAGCTCCACCATGGATCAGCCTGTTTGGCCCTAATAACACTGACACCTCTGACACAGTTTTTTGCTAACTTTGGAGACAAATTCAGCAGACCTGAATCACTTTGTAGGGTCACCCCTGCAGTAAGAAATATTTCCACAGGAATGTCCTAAAGCAGGAAAGGTGCAACCTCACATTGAGCTGATCACTCAGAATAAAACTGAGCATTTAATTTGTTCCCTTTCAATAGAAAATTAACAAACTGGACTTTGGCTTTAGCATTGTGTTTCAATAATTGCTAAAGTTTGGGTAAGGATGATGAGCTTCTATTGCTACAGCTGTTGGTGATGTACTGCAACTGCTCTAGCAGAGTGGGGCTTAGATGGTGGTTGCTGCTACTTATTCCCCAATAAGCATCTCCTCTGGAAAGGCTGCTTGGGTAAGCACTCAGGGAAAGCAGTCAAATCCACACACACCACTCATCATGGCTAGCTCAGCAAAGAGAGGCAGAAGGGCCTTTTATATGGCCAGTTCTAGAGAGATTTATTTCAGCACACTGAAAGGAAACCAAGGCCAAAACACAAGACCACGTGCTCTGCACAAGCTTAAGTAGGGGAGGGCACGGGGGCGGTACAAAGGGCAGGGCAAAGGGCATTGGCTTTTGGGGAAAATGGGGGCTGGCCACCAGGGGTACCACAACCAATGAGGGAGCAGACAGAGGAGAGACCAGGGGAAGTTGGGACATGTGGGGAAAGGAATGGGGATGGGTCAGTGTTAAGCAAGAGTCCTGAGGAAGTCCTTTCTGTCTGCCCAGGTGGGGTGAACTCTGTGGTGTCTCCAAGGGAGGGCTCTGGGGATTTCCCTGAGGGGGGAGGAATCACACTGCTAGACTGCAGATTCTGATTGCTCATTTATTTGCTCTGGCAATTTATGCCCTTGAAAGCAGGAGGAATGATCTAGAAGTGGTTTGTGTGACGGGAGTTCTGTAAAGAGCTGATCACCTTTCTGTGAAGAATGTCAGAGAAGTAATCCAGGACCTTGAGGCCCCATGCAGGTTAAATCCCTTGTGTCCAGCAGGGAACTGTGCCCAGCAAAACACCATTTGATACTGGTTTTCATATTTTAAGACTTTTTACTTTTGGTACAGTATCTAATATGCAAGTATTTCAGCAGCAGCCTGCAAGAATGAAGACAGTGTTTCTAATGGATTTTAAAGATTTTAGAATCATAGAATATTCTGAGTTTGAAGGAACTCAAAAGGATCATCAAATCCAACTTGTGACCCTTCACAGACACCCCAAGAATCCCTTCCTATTCCTACAACATATAAGAACATTTGAATTCTTGAATTGTTGAGTCCAACACTCTTCTTTTGTTGTGTTATTCTTCTTACCTTGGTTGGTTGTTGGGGGTTTTTTAGTTTAGTTTTGTTTTGTTTTTTCTTATTTTCCTTCGTTTTGGAGGAAGATTTTTATCTATGTATTCTTTTTAAGATACCTGACAGTATCCATCCAAACAATGTCACACTTACTTAACTCAAGTTCCCTGCAAATTAAAGATATATATGCATGTGTTGGCAATTTTATAAATGTATCTGTGAAAATTGCTGACAATAGGATTCCTTTTTGCACAAGCTAAATAATGTTAGCAAATTTTATGTTAATTAAAACTGCACAAAATGCTTGCCCCATCAAGGGATACTGAAATTGACTGTTCCTCCAAGCTAACTGCATGAAAGGTAAAATATTGTTCCTATTCCTGCAGTGGCACTCTGTTCTAGACATATTGCTGCAGATTTCAATGTTTCTCTTTAATGAAAATGCTTACATTCACTTTCTGACAAAACTATTCAGCTTAACAGCACTTTTTGTGGCATTAGATTTTTAAAACATTTTATCAGCATTTTCTTTTCTTTTTAATTTTTTTTTCTTAATTAGACTATGCCCCAAAAATGCCCAGGAAGAAAAGTGGTTTTCTTATACTGTAGTTACATGGACATTCATTCAAATTATGTATGGAAGCCTATGTCAGCTGTTCCTGTGCTGTCCCCATGGTGCTGAGGGACAACTGATTTGAGTTGGCTGCACATAAACTAGATTAGAACACAAAAATAGTCTCCTTTTCCTCTGCAATTTTAAATTTATGTTTCCTGACCTGATTCCCCACATTGATACCTGTATGGACAGGAGGAAGGGGTTGATATAGGAGCTCATTGTTGCTGAAAGACACAGGAAAGATCTTCTGAAGTTATTGGTATTTGCCAAGGAAAATCATTGCTGTCATGCTCAGTCCAACTGAGAAGCCACAGGTCAGGCAGCTATGCAAGGGAACTGACTTAAGGGCTGCTCTTGTGGGTCCCTTCCAGCTCAGGATATTCTGTGATTCCATGGTCCAGTGATGAACTGCAGGTGAGATGAGTCAGTCCAAGTCTCAAGGACCATTCAAGAGATTATTTGTCAGACCCTGGAGCAGCCTCTCGGAGGCAAATTCCCTTCTAGACTGGGGATGTTTTGTGGCAATAGGGTAGCTCTGTCTCTCTTTGCACACACCAACTCAAACCAAATTATAATATAAAAATATTTTTAAATATTTATTTTTCCTTCCAAATCAGCTGTGGTGGTGAACCTGTCCATCTGCTTATTTGTTTCATGTTTTCTGATCAGCACCTTTAAAAATGAGTATTTATTTTCCAGTCATCTTTATAAATGGTGCATCTTGCAACATCATTAAGCCATGGAATAGAAATTCTGGATATTTTTTCCTGTCTGGACTTGAGCAATTTTCTGGCAGCAAGGACACAGACACCTGAACTTAATAATGTGTTTCTGTTGTTATTTATTTGTACTATTTTAGTGCTCAGGAACCTTAATCATAGGCCCAACTTTTATTGCAGTAGGATGTTCAAATGCAGACTGAAAAATGAGCATTTCTGTAAAGAACTTTAGGCTGAAATAATTGTCTCAGGCACTCTGAGCTGTATCATTGAGCTACCCAGGCTGGGGTTTGGCTCCAAATACAAGCACTTTTTGGGTTGAGAATGGGGATGCAGGTGCCTGCTCCTGTTGATGAAGATCCAATTATTATCATCAGTGGATCCTGAAGGTCTCTTCAAACAGGCACCTACAAATGGGCCACTGAGCCACTGTTGAGGCTCCCTGAGCTGAGTGAGTACTTGCTGGCCACCTGTGAGGCAGCAAAACACATCAAAAGTCTTTGAAATGTAAATAAAAATGCCATACCTCTGCCTTGCAATACCTCTGGGCTGTTACTGAGGCTTGCCTTCTGCTAGATAACTTGGTGGTGTAAGTCAGACCTGAGAGGGAGACCAGTACAAGCTGTACCTCTTATGGTCCTGGCTGGCAGTGATTTAATTAGTATAGACTTGTCTGTAGGGTGTGAGCTCAAGCCCTGCTTTTCTTAAGTAATTCAGGAAATAAATGATCTCCTCTGAAACACACAGTGTCCTTAATGTCCTTTTTATAATGCAAGTTAATACTGCAAAAGCTAAGAAAAGGATGTGCGCCCCAGCTGCAAAGCTCAGATTGAATTTAAACTTTTCCACTGCTGCTTAGAATTGGAAGATATTGCTCAGAGCAATCTTTAATAAGATCTATACCTTAAATAAAATAAATCAAAAAAGTCTTCACCTGTGAAGATTGCTAATAGTGCTGAAACAAAAGACATTAAAGGAGATTTTTTAGTAGTTTTTTCTCATTTGCTGCTCTGACTCAGTAAACCAACTCCAAGCAAACACATGGGGAAATAAATCTTCCTCTGTAGACAAAAGAGATCATGTCCATAGCTTACACTAAGTGATTAAATTAAACAAACACTGCCTTTCACTGGAAGCAGGAAGCTCTCCTAGAAAGACTGCTATGTACAAAGTCAACTTTACTCCATACTTTTAAAGAGCTGCAAAGACAGTTTGGAGAATTTGTTGTTGACAGAACTTTTATTTTAAATTTAATGTTGGTACTCCAGTTCCAATGCCACTTGATGAAGTGACTGAGACTGGATCCGTGTATGAATTATGGCACTGTCACTGATGCTGACTACAGGACATATATTGTAGACAAATGCTCACATCTGTTGGCTCTTCAGGCTTTTGATTTTTAGTGTCATCAGCAGCAGCTTTTTTTTATAAGTTCTCTTACCTTTGTATTGATTTGTAAGGCAGGATTTAAGCAGAGAGAAAAACATGGTGCTCTAATGCAGCATTACAGAAAACATCTCAGAAATAATTTCCATTTTAGATTGGATATAAGGAAAATTTTCTTCAGTGAAAGGGTGGTCAAGCACTGGATCAGGCTGCTCAGGGAAATGGTAAAATCACTGTCCCTAGAGCTATTTAAAAGAAGTGGGACTTAGAAATGTGGTTTGGCAGTGGCTGTGGCAGCCCTGAGTTGATGGTTGGAGTCGAGGGTCTTAGAGGTCTTTTCCAACCACAATGATTCTCTGATTGTATAATTCCAATTCACAGCAGAAGTGGCTGGGTGAGAAATGAAAAGCAGATTTGAGGAGCTGATCCTGGAATCCACTCAGATGCTGTGGAGGACAAGTGGAGGTCTGGAGTAGCAAAGGACATAGTGAGACACATGGGCTGCTCCACAAAACTGGCTGCAACAGCTTCATTTCTGATGGGAAAGGAATATAAATAAAGGAAAGACAGCAGAAAGGCAACAGCAAGAGGTGTCTGTGAGGTCTTTCTGAGAGGTGAAATTTTGGGGAATGTCTTTGGAGCCAGGAAGAGAGAGTGGAAGGGAAAAGGCTGTCAGTGCCTCAGTTACTCATTTTGCTCTCATTTTGGCAGCAGACAGAATGCTCCTGTGTGTCCTTTCTTGTTTGTGAAGTGCTACACTGCAGTAACAGCCCAGACCAGAAACTGTTTTAATATGTGTTAAGGGCTTATCTATACCTTTGTCATAGTGTAAGAGAACCCAGACAACACCATGGAATAATACACAGAAAATATGTCTGTTTAGGCTTTGCCTTCAGGTGTCTGGGAAACCCATCAGACTTCAGTTTTCATTGTGGAATGTCATTTGTTCACCTCCCTTTAAGACTTAATAATCCCTTCTTTCATGGAAAAGAGATTTAGGCCCAGCTGCCTACTGATGGAGTCACAGACAAAAGTTTCTTTTCCTTCTCAGAGCCTCCTTAGGGAGTCCACAACCTAAATCTTAAAATCCCTGCCTTTCCCAGCCCATCTTCCAGCAAGGTACACACTGGAAGAGGAGAGCACTGGAGAGTGGATTCTAGAGGACACATACAGCTGTGTCTCCAGTATGAACAGTGTCAGATTTCTTTCTGAGCACTGCCACTGCATTTCATTGTCTAAGGAATGAAGCTGGATAAAACACAAGCCTGAAAAAAATCCACCCTCCACAATGTTTTTAAAGATATCCTATCCTGAAACATGCACGTCTCTACACAATATTTAGATTTTAGGTTTTAATGAACATTTGAAATATTTTTGTTTCAGAACAGTAGTTTGGAAATATTCTGGTCTAAACATTTTATTAAAAAATTCCATGTTTTGCATTTGTTTTCCGAAGTGAGTTTGTGTTGATCTGTTCTAAAATCAAGTTTTCATGTATCATTTCTTGCTTTGACACTTACAAACCACATGTCAGGGTGTTTACCAGTTGGAAAAAAAATACACCCTGTGATTATTTTCTTCTGGTTCAAGGTTTTAACAGGACAACACTGTGCTCTGGATTTGGGATAGGGACTCTCATCTGTATTATTCATCAAATAATCTTTGAAAAAGGTGGTTGTGTAAATCAGGTGCTTTAATCTGGATTCACTTAAAAATGGAAGCAAAGAAAACAGATGGTGTGAGATTTTTTGGGGTAAACATTACACGCAGTCCTGCTGCTGTAGTTTTATCATGTTTGGTTTTTTAAAACATAAATAGATTCTGTCAGTTTGGTGAATTCTAATATTTAAAAAAATATTACTTCTCTGAATTATACTCAGAAATCAGGAGAAGGGCTACAATATGACATGTTGATATACAAATGAAACAGAAATTCTCTGCACTGTAGCAAAAGGGAGTGCTCTATAAAGTGTATTTATGATGTATTTCTGCCATTTTATTTCACTTTATCCCATCACTTGCTGTAGCCAGGCTGCAGAAAGCAGGAAACCCAGTAGGACAGTCAATGACTGCTGTGTGCAGTCAGCTGGAGCAGGCTGCCAGCACCCTGTGCATCTCCAAGGGATAATGCTGGCCATTTCATAAAACTGTTTCTTTCTGTGTCCACCTCAGAGAAGATTTTATCAGAAGAGCTTCCCATTAGTGAGTGTAGCATTTGTTGGTACAATACATGGTGAGGCTGCCTGTAAACCAGTTTGGGTATGATATCCTGAGTAATTATCTCTTGGAGGACAATGAAATTGAATTATTAGTGGCAATTTAGGAAAAAGATCAGATCAGTGGGATTCAATTTCAGGACTTACGGTTGCATAAGGTTATTGTGGTCTAGGATATAGAAAGTTTTAGAGAGTAATTAGAGATTGTCTTGGATAGTGAGAATACCAAGAGTTACTGGGAGAAGGAGCTGGGATGAGGAGGATGTAGCACTTCACATTTTAGGGATTATACTGGTTGCTGACAGATCTGATCTAAAAGCAAAGAGTAAGACTTTGCTTTTAGATCAGATCGACCCCTGCCAATTCACTGTGCAGGGTAACACAACATACCTGGGATTGCTTGGGCTGAGGCTGGGTCCTGACTGGGGTTTTTCACCTCCTGATAAAAATTCCCTGGTGTAGAGCTAGGAAGGATGTGTTTCCTGGTGAGAGACAGTTCACTTACTGACAGAGAACAAAACTGAGTTATTAGGAAGGAACTGATGGATTTGTTAAGGAAAGTCTGCAAAGATAAATTTACACGTAGTCCAATCTGAATCAGTTTGTAGTTTTTCTAAAGTTTTACCTTTTTTCCCCAGTGCTCCCCCATTCCTCATGGAAGCCCCCTCTTGCAGGCCATACCTTCTGTAGAGCTCCCAGCAGTGCCTTGTGGAGGTGGAGCAGGGCCAAGCAGAATTTCCATGTCCTTGGTGTGTGTTTGCTCCATCCAGCTGTGGCTGCACACAGTTGTGTCTGTGTGTAGTATATTCTCTTGTGCTGGGCTTTTTTGGACTGTTGAGTTTTTTCCTTGAATGGTGAAGCCTTTTTAAATGAAGGATTGTCTTGACCAGGTGTCTCCTGATGGGTGTAGAATCTTTAACTGCAGGATCCAACTGCAGGACTCCCCAGGAGTTAAATCATCAGCATCAGTGCATCTGAAGGCACATCTTTTTGGGGTTGTTCTGCTGCATTCACATTTGAGGCACTCTACAAGTGAGAGTGCTGTTGACAGGATAACTCCATGTCTGTTCTGAGTTGCAAGTTCTTGAGGCAAGTGCAGCTGCAGTTTCCTTTAGTGGTCTCTTTGCCCCATCTATTGGTGAGAGACTGTCCTAGCTCCTGGCTGAAGTTGGTGAATGTATTTTGTAAGATCACTTATCTGCCATCTCTGCCAAACCATGCCTCAAATAGATCCTTCTCCTCACTTTTTTACACCATTTTCTTCTCATTATCTACATTTTTCATTAAAAATAAATGCTAATATTGATCTGTGACTTGTAATACCTTAATATTGAATGATGACAGGGAAAATGCTGTCTGGCCAATTTCTGTCTTGTATCAGTTGCTCAGTTTCAAATCTTTACGCAAGTTTTGGGTGGAGTGGTTTGTTGGTTTTTTTTTTTTTTAAGTAGAATCACAACAGAACTCCCCTTATGCTGAAAACTGAAAATTAGTTAGATTGTCACGTTAGAAAGACAGAAAGAGGCATCCAGGATAAAATTTCAGGTCAGTCACATGCCCGTTTCTCACGCTGTTTGCTCAGGTCCTGATCCAAAAAATACATGAACACATTTCATTCTGAGCATAAGAGAAATCCTGTCTGGTCTATAGGGGAAGCTGGCAGTAGCAAACATCTTTGTATGTCAAGCAACATATTATGATTTCTCAAGGCTGGAAACAAATCTCTCATAGGAAGCCAAATCTAACAACTTGCTTGATGCATAAAAATAGATCCCTCTTTAAACCAGGTGGCTATTAAGAGAATATTTCTCCTAAGAGAAACAGCTGCTGCAAGGAAATGAGTAAGAATGTTAAGATATTTCCAACTGAATATGTTAATCAAGGTTGATGTCAAGCAACAAAATGGTGGCAAATTTTGTTTTAAGACACTTGAGTCATTGCAGCATTTCTCTTGGACTCATATTTTTAACCCCACCCTCCCAAAAAAAGCAAGCTCAAACCACAAGCCTGTTCATTCATTTGTTGCTTTCAGCAATTTTTTTTTTGCACAGTTAAATTATTCACTTTGAAACAACATGAATCGAGGTTAACTTTGTTTGGATGCTTGAAGGAATCCCACTGGTCAAGCTCTGTGTTGTGGGTTACCCCTGATGGCCTTCCACTCCTCCTTCTCTTGTACTGGAGTGTGGGATGGAGCTCCCCTTGTAGCAATGACAGCAGTGAACATTTCCCAGAAGAAAATGTTCAGCATGTGTTCATGGCCCCTCGCTTTGGCATCTTGCATTTTTTGGGTAGAAGTTAAGCAAATAAAACTCAGTGATTTTGCCTGTTTCCTACAGGGCCCCTGTTACACAGGGGAGGACCTGAGGCTTTCAGCTACTACCAGAGAATTTGATAAATTGGATTTGTTTCCTCTCTTGCAGGGACCTGCAGGGCCCCCAGGCACGGCTGGACCCCCGGGACCAGCCTGGACCACCGGTAAGAAAGCCTGGGGGGTTTGTTTTATATCAAGGAGAAGAAAAAACAGCTGGAGAAAATTTTAGGTCATGGATTTCAGAGGGAACAGAGTTAAGGCCTCTGGCAATGTGGGTTTTCTCTTACATTTTCTCTACTGCAAAGCCACAGCTGGTCTTAGGGCACAGCTTCTCCCTGCTGAGCCTTGGAAGCACATTGGTGCTTCCTGGGGATAATTCAGGGTCTCCAGGGCTCCCCACAGCAGTGACCTGACTGCAGTGGAAGGGAAAAATGTACTTCAAGTGAAAGCAGCAATCTGGAATGAGATTCCTGCAGAGAACAGAAATAATGATTAATTTTTTCTCCTGATTTCATTTCTCAGGGACTGCCAGGAGAAATTGGAGTTTCTGGTAAAACTGGAACACCTGGACCACCTGTAAGTGTGGAGGAACTGTTTCCCTCACCTCAAAGTTGTTCTTTACTTCAGATAGTGTAATTCTGAAGTCTGCTTTTTTCCCCACATCTTTTCTGCACACGAGGTTTTAACATGGGCTCCAATACTGTCACTTTTAATCCAGAAATTAATCTCAGATACCTTTAGTGAATAAGAATTTTACCAGGTGCAGCCCCACTATTCCTATGCAATTGGATCATGATATTTTCTTTATATGATACCTTTTAAAATTCCTTTTGCATTTGACACAATATTGTTTCTCCAAACCTGGAATTTCCTGAATCAGGCCAAATTACTCATTATTAAAATCTCAGATTTAGCAGACTGTAGCAATTTCTGTTGTTCTTAAGTCATAAAAACGGAATAATTAAATACTTTGTACAGAATTGCCACCTATAGTCTGCAGTGTGTGTGGATTGACTGACACTTGGAAAAGGGAAGAAAACTTTTTTCTCACCATTTTAAATGCATTACAGGAAGTAATTTTAATTCTTATCTTCTTCTTATCTCCTGAACCACTCTGTCACTATGTGCTATATAATTTAATTTTAGGTGTCTATCTCCTGTATAAGAAATTACCAAGATTTAAAAGGAGAAACAGATGTAAAAGGAAAAAATATATATAGCTACAGGTAATAGGGACTTAGAGAAATTAAACTAAAATTTAAGTAAGGTACATAAAAAAATGTAAAGAGTCTCAGTACATAAAAGCTCTATACTGGAGTTTCTCTGTAACAATGCTGACATCCAGTGGTCGTTCATTAAAACTGGGATACTGGAAAAAAAGGCAGAGCAAATACGTAGTTTGAGAATTTTTGTGTCTTTTGAGACAAAGTAGGAAAAAAAATCAAAAACCAAAATGCATGAGGGAGTTTTTCTTTTCTTAAACTTAGGTGGGTGGCAGGAGAGATGAGCTGAGCATATTTATGCTGAGTTTGCTGGTCACAATTTAAAGAATTGGCACTTATAGCTTATGTTTTCCTCTTGTTTAGGGGCTGCCTGGCAAAGATGGACTCAGTGGGCTTCCAGGGCTTCCAGGTCAAAAGGCAAGTGACACCACAGGCACTGGGATTAAGCTGCTTACCCAGGCAGATCACTGGGGTGAGCAAGCAAGGGAAGCAGGAAAAACACAGCTGGGCATTGGAAACAGTCAATCAGGAAATCCAGTGACCCTGGCAAGTCAAGGCATATATCCAAGGCACAAAGAAGAAGAACAAGAAGTGTATCAGGCTCCAAAGATGTTCCTTTCTTTACTCCCTGAAGGGCTGGAAAGAAGAGATGCCATCCCCCTGAGCCTTCTCTAGGTCTGTGTGGCAGAAAGTTGGTTCTTTATTATTCCCTGCTTCTTATGCCCCATTTGAAAGCTTTTCCAAATTATGGCTTGGAAGGGGAGTTGTCTCCTCCATTGTCTGTGCACTGGGAGAAGGGAAATAGTAAATGTAGAGAAAGGAGACACTTGACTTCTCATGCCCCTGCAAATAAGGGACAAAGAAATGTACCATGTTTTGACTACAAAGGCCAAACTAGGTTTTGGGGATGATGATTATATTAAAGACTATTATATTAAAGAAAACAGCTCTTAACCATCTATTGCCTTGGATTGCATAGGCAGAGGTTTTCTTGCTTCTGATACTTGATCTCAGGTCTAGCAGAGTCCCCACTTCCCATTTATTGGTGAATAAAGGTGAGGAATTTGCAGTCCATAACATATTTCTGATATTAAATAAAGTTTGGATTTTATCCATACATCTGTGTAGTACTTACTGCATTTCCCAGCTATGTAGTCACATTTCAGCTACTGCAGCCTCTGCCATCCAAGCTGACACCACCCACACTGGAAGATCAGTTTTAAAGTATTTACACAATGGATCCAGCGACCAAGGCCCCAGTCCCAAAATTTTATGGTTTTTTAAAATACTTTCTAACTTTCTAACCACATACAGTTTGAAGAAACTGAATGGAGGTGTTTTTTTTCCCCAGATAATTCACTATGGACATCTTTAATGCAACAGTGATTGTGTTTTTCCAGAAATTCTCCAGTAGGGTGCTGCAGATGTGATTGCAAATGGCACTGGAATGGAAAAATATTCCAGGAAGTATATTCTTGTATGGCTCCATTTACACCCTCAAGGTGATCCTGAGGAACTGAGTTAAAATATTCCTCACCATTGACTGCAGATGTGCTGCACAAACACCAGAGGAGTTTGTGAATTGACTTCTTGTGTTCCCTGCAGGGAGAACGAGGGGAAAAGGGTGAGGAAGGCTTTCCTGGAAAAGCTGGCCCTAAGGTAAGGGATTGTACTTCA
The DNA here is from genome assembly GCF_012460135.2 of Molothrus ater. Classification (NCBI taxonomy): domain Eukaryota; kingdom Metazoa; phylum Chordata; class Aves; order Passeriformes; family Icteridae; genus Molothrus; species Molothrus ater. Next base: position 148,064,695 of record NC_050478.2, on the reverse strand, counting down.
TGGTCTGCTGAGTATCCACTGAGTCAACCAAGGTGTGATTTTGGAAGGTCTTATACTGAAGACAGGAGAAGAAGATTCCTCTGGAGTTGGAGACATAAGGGGATGAGCAGATGGGGTTCACTGACTTTCATAGAGTTCCAAAATACCAACCCTTGTTTGATGCTCCTCTCTGAAGCCTAAGTGTGTGGGGAGATCTAACCTGAACCTTGGCCCTCTGCAGGCTGTGTTCCCAAGCCATCAAAAAGGCAATTTCAGAGCCTTGTGGAATGTAGGTAGAACAACATGGACCAGTAGGGACCAGTAGGGACCACATTTTGCTAATGAGGAAGTGTTCTTACCAAAGGGTCCTTAAAATGTTATAGATTTGCTTTTGTTTTTCCAGGGTGAACCAGGGAGCCGTGGCCAACCTGGTGAGCAGGTGAGCAGAAAAAACAGTCTTAACAGCAAACTTGACCTGTCAAAACAATAGCAAGTGACCACATGAGATAACAAAGCCATTTGCCAATGACAAGATCTGTGCATGTTACTTGCCTCTGTGATTGAAGGTGCAACAGTTGCATGGGTGAGACTTATGGTTGATTTTGGAAGTCTTTTCGAACCTTAATGATTCTGTGATTGATGGAATAAGGCTACAAGTATGAGGCACAAATTGAGGTTTATTGGGATAAGGCACTCAGTAACAATTACCCCACCCTGTGAGTCTGGACTGTACTGCTGCTATTCCAAAGGTCCTTACTATCTGCCTGATAGGTATCACTCAGTTCCCAGGAAAGTATCCTTACCTGGTGTTCCAGGTAAGGGGAAATCACCACAGCATGGGCAAATGATTCCCCAGGAGTGTTTTCATCAGGCTCCAAGGGATGAGTGGTTTCTGTGCCTTTCCTTGATGTCATTTCACTGTAGCTGGGTAAACAAGCTACCAGGCTTAAAGTTTCCAGGCAGGCTTGATCCAAGTGCCACAAGGGGCCAGACCCCAGCCTGATCACTGTCCCCACACAGGCCTGTTTTGAATTTTAGCACCACCTTCCAAGGCACTTGTCCCTCTCTCTACAATGTGATGTTCTCTGTTTCATAAATGTTCTCTTTCCTGTCATAAGCTGAATAGTGCTGTCCCTGAGAGGACTTCACTTCATATATCCTCTGAATTTTGACAGTAGTTTGCTAATAGCAGGTATATGAATGCTGTTTCTTCATTCAGTTGTACACCACCCTCCAGGTATCATTCTACACTACATTTCTGTGGTTACAGATCAGAACATCATTTTGGCCTATGCCAGATATTTTACTAAAGTCAAGATACATCAGGAAAATGTTTTCTTTTGTCTGCTTAGTTTTCATCTCTAAGGAGGGAACTGGATGTGTTTGATACAATTATTTTTTAAGAAATCCACATTGGCTGTTTTGTATTATCTTTCTGTCCTTGAACTCTTACAAACTCAATGATATTTTGCTTCAAGACCATTTCAGAGGCCGAATTTAAACTGTGTTTTTATTTTCCCTCTCAATTCTCCTCTGTGTCCTTCAATGTTAGATGCTTTGATTACTCTCTGAATCTCTGGACTGGCTGGGATCTCATTGTCATTTCCCTTCCTGGAAGTGTCCAAGGCCAGATTGGAGCAGCCTGGTTGAGGGGAAAGTGTCCCTGCCCATGGAATTAGAAGATCTTTAGGGTCCCTTCCAACCCAAACCATTCCATTATTCCATGACAGCCAGGATCCCACAGTAGCTCTGAGAAAGCATCACTCCATCTGCCAACAAGTGCCACTTTCTTTAAAATTCTCCCAACATCACCTGAATGTTCTTAGTCATCCTTAGTTGCTACAGTATCTTGTTCCTCACCTGATTTTATCTACAGACCCATTGCACCTCTACCATGATAATCTTTTGTTCTCTCTATACTTAAGATACTCTCTTTAGAGCAGGGATTACCTTTTCTTAGTTCAGTATTTGTACAAGACTTTGTGAATTTTGGTCTTATCCATGACTGATCTACTTTGTGGTATTGCACTATAAATTCAGATAGAAAAGAATTATAAATGGGAAACCACATGGTTATTTTCATATTACAAACTGGGTCAACTGGGAGCTAAATTTGAGAGTACTTGATATATTTAGGAGAAACCACATGACACAGAAATCATAGTTACTTCAATAACAAATATTATAAAGCAGAAACTCAAAGATAGTGTTCAAACAGAAGTAAATCCAAATGTGCAATAGTGCACTCAAATAATTCTAGATCTGTTCATCAGGTGACATCTGTACTGTTCAGATGAATACACTGCAGTTTTTGCATATCCAGACTACACCAGATCATTATGATGAAAATAAAATTCAGATTGTATTTCTTTTTCTGCTTTCATTTGCTTGTTTGGTCCTGCTACAGATCAGCATGAAGGAACTACATCCTAAATTTTGTGACATCAGTTAACAGGCAAAAAAACAGAGAAGTCTTAATTGCTGCTTTAAGTAATGTTTTAAAAAAACAAAGAAATTATTTGATAATCAAACTAATCTTACTATCGCTCAGCAAACTACATCTACAGTCAATCTCATGAGAAAACTCAGACAGAGTCTGTCTTACAGCATTCAGATTTCACCCACTTTGTCTTATTTTCAGGGTGAAGCAGGTTTTCCTGGTCCTAGGGGCTTACCTGGACTGAAAGGAGAAAAAGGAGACCAGGTGAGTGACTCTGAGCCACAAATTGTTCTTCTTTTGGCCATTTTGCATCAGGAGGACTTGAGTGTCCCTAGATGATGTTGTGCCTTGGTGTGATGGCTGTGGTGAGCAGCTGATTGGCAACCAGCAAGGTTACCAAGCACCCAAGAAGGTATTCCCTGCCTAGTGACTGTTCCCAATTAACACAGAGGTGCTAATGAACAATATCTATCCCAAATGGGAAGAGTTGTGCCATGCTGCTTGTGAGGCAATAGAGAAGGTTAGAACTCTAGAGGTCAGATTGTACTTTAGAACTCCTTTTCAGAATTACTTGCCTGATTTAAGGACATTTGAAATTCTTGATAACAACAAAAAAATTACTAATTCACCTCGTCACTGAGCCCTGGAAAAGGCTTCAGATGGCTGAATTATTTTCTGATGGCTTAACTTCTGCCCAAGTCCTGGTGTCTACTGCTTCCTCTGGGTAGCTGCAGAACTGTGGAGATGTGTTCATGCCAGGAAATATTTGGGTCAAGGGCCTGACAGTAAATTTAGCCATGTCAGTGAGGTCTGTAATCCTGATAACTGATGACATGCTTGAATGTGATCAAGAAGGATCTAAAATCAACTGAGGTTTTCCATGCAGTTTGCTCCATTTTATGCCTTGTAAAGCACAGAATTCAGAATATATTAATGGCAAAGGTTTGAAACTAAATGATCTTTAAGGCACCTTCCAACCCAAACCAAAACCAGTAATATGAATATTCATTCTGGGTCTTAACTGCTGTTTTGCTGCCTCTTTTCCAATTAGAAAAAAACCCTCTGCTTTTTATAACTACATCAGGCAGTAGGATCTTCTACAAGCAAATTATTTTAGGATTGGTGCTTTACTTTCTGTGAAGTCAATTGATACTCATTGGTTTTCAAAATATAGTTGATTTTTGAAGCCATCTTCAAAATGCTACATTTTTAATTGCTTGCTCTACATCTTGGAAGATAGATAACTGAGAGTGTAAAATGTTTTAGTGAGGCTGATGCATTAAAATCAAAATGTGCATGTTTCTTGATTTCCTTTCCCTTCTTATAGGGAGAAAAAGGAAGAGACGGTCTCCCAGCAATGAAAGGTGAAAGAGGAGAAAAAGTAAGTCATGAAATGACCCTGATTTTCCTTAGACAAGAGAGGAGAACAGACAAAGGGGCAGAGACAAGTGATAGAGGAGGCTGAGGAAGACTAGAAAATTTGGAAGACTTTTAGCTGAACTTTACAGTTCAACTAAAAGTCTAATTTTACATAGCAGAAATAGCTATATGTGGGATGGAGACAATAATTTATTGAGCAATGAAATCTGATGAAATAAAGGACAATTTTTCATTAATTCAAGGAAAACTTTTTTTTTTAAATTTGGTTAAAATTTTCTCTTTTTTTCAGTTTTATAACTGGCTAATATAAATGACCCTAGAACTAAAATCTAAAAAGTTATCTGTGCCTGTCTCTGGAGGATAGAACAATAATTTAAGGAACAGTTTGGGCTTCTGCCATCACAACACCATTGATTTTAGTGAAAGTGAGAGAAGTAGACAAAGGAAATGTCCACCAAAATTTACATTCAACCCTTGTGAACATGAAGGTGAAGAAGAAACACTGAACTTGCAGATGCTTGTGGGGGTATAGTAGAAAAACTGCCCTCATTACTGGGGCAGTGGCATTCAGGATGTGAATTCTTCCATCAGTCCTCAGTTTATCAGTGACTTTGACCACCTGTGGAGGTGGGAATTCTTTCATGGCTGATCCACTGACACCAATAAGGCACCTAAACCTCCTTTACCCAGGAGGTTAACAAGTGTTGTTGGTAGTTCTTGGCTTTCAAGTGTCAGGGGTCAGATGTTCGTGGAGCACAGCCCACACAGGAAGGTCAATGCCAGGGCTCAGGAGATCCTCCAGCTGCAGCATAGTTTTAATTCAAAATTAGGGGGGAACTGGATTTAGCAACTTAAATATTTGATAAAAAACAGATTTTTTTTTTAATCAATGAAAGAAGTTTAGCTAAAATATGTTGTTCAATCAAGACTTTTGGTCAACTTTAATGTAAAAAGCAAATTAAACTCCATATCCTAAACTGGATGGGACAACTTTAGAAATTCATCAACCTGTGAATTCAGGTTGATGATAAAATCATAGAGGGATGAAGACAACAGAATGAGAATCCTGCATGCAACAAAGCAAGGACAGCAAAAATTCAGTCCAGAAGTGTTACTGAGCTGGGGGGTTGGGTTGTATCTCATCTGGTAATGCTGCATCTCTAAATGATAATGTTGAATTTTATTTGGGAAACTTTTTATGTTATTGGTTACCTTTTTTTCCTCCCTCCAGGGTGACACAGGATCCCCTGGACCCCCAGGCTTACCTGGAACAGTAAGTAAGATTATATTTGGTGCTATAACAATATTCAAGGTATCATTCTTCCACATAAATTCCTCAGAAACAATTTTCAAGTTTCTTCTCTGCAGAAACTTTGGGACCTATTTACTCTGAGATTATCTCCTTTTGTTTCAGAGAAGCAATATCAAGGTTTATTTGGTCTTTTTATTTTTTTGGTGAGGTTGTACTTTCCTCTGCCTCTTTGCAAAAACAGACCAAGAATACATAAATTTATTGTTTTCAAAATCAAGATGCAAAGTTAGTTTGAAGAGCCTGAGTATAATTACAAGTTCACTGGTGATTAAATCAGCACCCACTGAATGTAAATACACAAACCTCTGAATTCCCTCTAAGAAAACCTGAGTAAGCAGCTTGGAATGAGCACCATCATTGCAACTAGAGGATTTATGCCAGTCACAGATCCTCCAAGACATGGCACACATCCTCTCATCAGTTCTGCTCACCACAGCTGGATACAGCTGCCTCATTCACAGGTTATGGAGAAAATCTGAATCAAGATCTGTTGGTTGGTGAAAATTGAGTGCCTAAAGACCTTGACACAGCAGTGGAGTGTTAGAATGTGAAATGCAGGGAATTCTCAGAACTTTGGGCCTGAAAGCCAAAGCTTAGAGTTAAACATAGGATTTGGTCTGAGACCTTGGAAGAGGCTTCCAAACTTAGGTGATAGAAGCAAGAATGTGGATTTATAGTTTAAAGCAGAGACACGTTGAGTTAAGAAGAGGAAAGTTTAAGATATAGAAAAGATAAAAGTAGCTACAAAGGTAAACAAGAAGTTTAGAATGCAGTCCTGCAGGTTTGTGTGTCATAACGTGATTGGCTAAGAAAGCTTACACTGTAACATGAGTCCATAAGACAAAATATTTAAGGATTGGGTCAAAAACATAAATATCCTTGTTGGCAGTGTTTTCTTGGTCAATAAATCTTTAAAAGGTCTTGTAACTAGAGGTCTTGTGACCTTCTGAACCATGTTATGAAAATGTGAGCTGAACTCACCCTTCCTGCCTGTGTAGAGGATAAAAATAAATTGCATCGTTTAAAAACTCAGAGGTCCTGTCTCTAACTCATTCAAAATTCCTTCAAAAATCCCCATAATAGAGAAGGTGATTTAATTTATTCTCTGCCATTAGCTGGGCCTCAGTCTAGGCCAGATCACTTCATGGTGCTTTGTGTAGAAAGACTCCACATGTGTCAGGCAAGAATGACCCAGTCACAACACCAAAGATGAATCTGTGTTGGTAAAGGCAGAAAAGGCAGCTCACAAACAAATACAACATGGCTGGACATGGAAATGTGTGCCACTGCTCAAGCTTCCTGTGTTTGTAGGGAGAAATTATTTCTATTTGTCATGGTTTAGGAATGGTAGTCCCCAATTTAGCACCCCTGATCCCCCAAGACCCCAAAACCAGCCTCTGGTCACTCACTTCCACTTCTCCCCTCTTCCACCCACATGTGCCCAGAGAGGAGAACTGGAGGCACAAAGGGCAAAGATTGAGGGTTGGGATAAGAACAATTTATGGAAACAACTGTAAGATAAGAAAACAGACAATAGCAAAACAAACAATATTAATAACAAAAGTGGTCAATAGAGGGAGAGGAGCTTGACCTGACTGCAGCCATGCCACCCAAAACACTCCCTCTGGTCAGGACCAGCATTATCCCACTGCTCCATCTGCCTTCCTTGCTCCAACAGAAAGGAACATCCTTCCCTTCTCCAGAGTGAGAGAAAGAAGCCCTTTCCTCCACCCCTGGCAGTGGCATGAGGTGGTATTGAATAACATAATGTCTTGGCCATGCTCCCTCCCACTGGTCTAGGCTGGAACCAGGGCACCGTTTCAGCTGTTAAAAGTAGGTAGTGCTTTTGTCAAGTCTTCATTTCGTCAAGGTCTATTTTTTTTTCAAAATTTTATCAGCTTTGAGAAAAGATACTGTCTCTTTCTACAAAACTTTATAATTTCTTTTTCTGGCTTTTCCTTCAGAGTGACTATGTATTCCCATTGAGATTTCATTACATGGTACAAAGCAGAGGGAGAACACACTTATTCATGGTATCAGGAAATTTAATAATACAGAAGATGGCTCTAAGTGGAAAAGTGAGCTGGAGATTGCTAGCAGTAAAATTGCTATAAAGTTTAAAGACTGATTGTTTTTTCATCATGGTAGGACACAGAGGATAGTCTTGACTTTACGTTCATATTTCAAATATTCTGGGAGATTTAAGATATTTGTGGGCTTCTTTCCAAACACCCAGATGTTACAGTGGGTTGCTCTTTTATAAACCTCCTTATGGAATGTATGGAATGTGCAATCTGTAATGACAGGAGTATGTGTAATCTATTGCATTTAAGGAAAATAGGCTGTCATGGTTTTAACACTCTGGTTTCTGTTCCAGCCAGCCTTCTTCACCCCACACCCCAGGATTCCTGTAAGTAACATCTCTAATAAATATGGCCTCTGGCTTATCCCCTCTTGTATCTGGTAGACACACCCCTTACTGTTTTCTGTGTTATTTAAATGCTTTCAGTAAAGAACCCAGATTTAGTCTGGTTCTGGGCATCCTCACCACTGTAACCAGCTATGAGAAGTCCAAAGCTGTGCTGGTAAGATCAGCAGGCAAACCAACTGTGGCTGGGACAGAGCTGTGTGCTATCCCAGCCTCTTAATCCCAGTGTAAAGTGAAGATTTTGTTCCCATTTGTAGCACCTAGTGGGAAATAAATGACATAACATGATCTGTGAATGTTTGTTATGGATCAGGAGGTTTCATGGATGGCAGAGGTAGGCTATAGGAGTGCCATTAGAAAGAGAACATATATACCAGGTTATTCAGAGGCTGAAGAAGGAAATGAGGATGTGAAGCAGTAGTGGAGAAAGAGATAAGATTTCTTTGGCTTGCTCTTCCCCTTTGCTCAAAGGTTATACTTATATATATATAGAGATATATATTTACACACTCTAAGGAAACATGCAGAACAATGACATCTTACGTGGTCTTTGTAGTGCTACACTCAGAGAAAGAGTTTTTCCTTTTGCTTTGAGTACATTGCTCTGGTAAATGAGCTGCAAGACAGTAAGAAATAAAAGGCTTGAAGTGTGTCAGCTGTTCCATTTGCTGGCATTTCTCCTTGTGCAAGATGACTCTGGTGACACCTGCCACAGCTCTACACGTAGCAGTGTGAGGGAGGAGAAGGTAAGAACAGTTGGATGTACAGGTGTACACATTAAAGTGTCAGAAGGAGGTGATGAGCCTTAGGAGAGTGACATGGGTAATGTTACAGAGGTGGCAGGACCAGCAGGATGCTGACAGGTGCTCGTGTGCTCTCCAAAAACCAATCCTTGCCACTGCTTCCCATTGAGTGGGTGTTTATTGTACCAGGGGACTATTTCCTATATATTTAGGCTAGTCAGGTAGGATCATGAAATATTCTTGGAGATGGGATGAGAGAACCACAGTAGTGGTCAGGTATAATGGCTGGAAAGAGGCAAAAGCAGTAAAAAAAGAGGTGGCTCCTTACTTTTCCTTCTGTCTCCCACTGTGTCCAGGCACAGCTGGACCCCCACTGCACTTGCTTTCCTTTAAGTAGCACAGGAATTACTGAGGCATAATTGAGACTACAGGAGGACACTGCTGAGAGCAGGTCATGGGAGCTGTGAGTCCTCTTCTGGGCCAGGCTGGAGGCAGCTGGCAGCTGTCACTCTGTCTTTTCTGTGCACTGAGGGGGAGGTAAGAAGTGGGTGGCAATGGATTGAGAGCAGCTGCCAGTGGGCAGCACTAGCAGGCAGTGGTAACAGCCTTGGCAGAGTCATGGATTTGGTGAACTGGAAAGGACTTGCAGGCAGGTTTTCTGGTGGGTTGTGTTAACAAAAGCCAGTTGTGTCCTGGGCTGCAGCTGTGGCCAGCAGGTCAAGGGAGGTGATTCTATCCCTCTGCTTTGGTGAGACCCCTCCTGGAGTGCTGCATCCAGCTCTGGAGCCCCCAAAACAAGGACATCTTGGCTCTCGTGGAGTAAATCCAGAGAAGGCCACAAAGATAATTAGAGGCTTTTAAACTGTCAGAGAGTGGGTTTAGATTAGGTATTTGGAAGTAGTTCTTTACTGTGAGAATACTGAGACACTGGTACAGGTTTTCCAGAGAACCTGTGGGTGCCTCATGCCTGGAAGCATTCAAAGCCGTGTTGGATGGGGCTTCAAGTGCCTTTCCAATAGCAGAGGGGTTGGAATGAGATGATTTTAAGGTCCCTTTCTTCCCAAACCATTGTATGAATCTGGGAAGAAATCCTTCTTCTGCCCATGTCTGTGGCTGTTAGATTTTGCACTGCTGTGCAAGTCAAGTATCAAGGAAAAAGTGGAAGAAAGGAAAATCTTAAAAACTTTCCCCATTTATCTCTTGTGTTACTTCTTCACTTTGCAATTTTGTTTTCCCAGTAATGTACATCCTTATTCCCACTCAGTAACACCATCCCTGCCTACAAATGTACTGACCCATGTCTGTGCTTTGTCATTGTGCTTTCTCAAAAGAGTTTCAGAATTTGAAATGTCATTACACAAAACAGCTTCCAAGCACAAACATCCAGGTTTGCAGCTTTAGCCCCTTCGCTTGAGCTGCTTTAGGTGATCCTGGTGTTTTTCTGAAGGACACTAGATGGCATCAGGGACTGCCTGGTTAAAAGTCGATCTAATAGGATGCTGTTAGTAGAGTAAAATTCCTCCCATTATTTGCCACAGATTATAATATTTATTCATAATGCATAATTAATACAAGCATAAGTAATATTTATGCAGCTACACTTATTTTATCTGTTAGAGAATCATTTGAAAATGGACTGTGAATTCCTAGGTGTTGCAGAAATGATTGGCAAATAGCAGATGTAAATAAAATTCAAGCTGATTTGTCTGGCTCTGCATTTTGGCTGATCACAATTCCTTGCTTGTGTGTGTAGCTTAAATCACTGATGTTCTTACTCTTCCTTGATTGCATAATTGAAACACTTGGTATGATAAATAATGAATTAGTAATGATTGCTGTTGCCTGAATGCATAAGTTCATAACAATATACGAAAGTGAGTATTGGTGTAGTGTAGTGCCTGCTTTATTCCAGCTAGTTCCATAATTGTGTGCTTTCCTTTTCAATTTATAAAAAGCAGACATATGGATTTATTGATTATTGCTCTAGACCACAGGACAAAGCTGATGAACTTCTGTCTGAATGCATATTCAATTTACTGTAAGGAGGAAGAACAGGAATAAATTAATCTTATTAGGCATTGATGGTGGTGCATGAAAAAATGTACTGTCATTGCAGGAGGGAGAGGAAGCTGCATGGATGTATGGAGATGTTAATAGAACTAGAGATCAGGAATAACTGTGTAGTGCTCACCTCTGGAAATGCTCCAGATGATCACTGAACACTTCTCTTTTATAGATGGAATAGGGAGCTGTATCTGGGATCACTGTAGGATGACATCAGGGCTCTGGTCCTACTGAGAGGTAGTGCAGTGGCACTGGTGCTTTTGCTGTTGGTCACATCATGTGGCCTTTAAAAATGTTAGAGATTTATTTTTTAATTTGGGGTATAGTCTTAGCTACTCTTCCACCTGTGGGCAAAATGTTCTCCTTTTAAGCTGGGTATTTTTTCAGTTAGTATCGGAACAGAGCCAAGGAGTCTAGACAGTGATCTCCATATCTTAGTGTGGCATTCAGTTTTGACTCATTGACCTCAAGGTCCTTTGAAGAAGCTACTTTGTGTCAGAAATGGGTAACTGATTGAAAGAGCCCACTTACTAAACAGAACTAGTGTGATTTCCAGCCCTGGAAATAGCTTTTATTTCTCTCTTTGTCTTATTGTTTTATATCAGGGTGAACCTGGACCAAAAGGGGACAAAGGAGATCGAGGAGTGACTGGAGAACCTGTAAGTACAGCAAAGAGAGGACATGAGAGTGGTCAGTTTTGGAGGGAGAGGGTGGGACATGCTCCTGTAGCTGTGATGCTTCTCTCATCAAAAATAGCCACAGTGGTGCTTATCTTTGTGCTGCCTGTAGAGGAAGCTACATGACTACTGGAGTTTAGGCACCTAATCTGTAGTTCTGGGCCTTAGTAGCTGAAAAGAGGACTATGGGATTTGCTAGGCAGAGCTTGGCTGGCAGTAATTTATGTGCAGGATTTATGAAGGGATTTTGAAGTGATGTGGCCCAGCTAAATTGTGCATTTGGGTACCGCATTTGTATTCTGGACTTTCTTGTTCTGGATGGAGCTCCTAGAAGAGACAGAGCCCTGTGCAGTGACATCCTCTGTAAAAATCATACTTCTCTCAGTGGAAGGAGCTCCTTCACGTCTCCCTCTGTTTTGCAGGGATTACCTGGGGTCCCAGGTGAGCAAGGTGTGCCAGGACCTGCAGGAGTACAGGTAAGAGGGACCTTGAAGAAAATCTTTGACATGACTAGAGAGGAGTGCCCTCAAGGTCTGTATCACTGTAAATAATCCTTCCTGTACACACCAGCAGCCCATTTCTTTGTTCTATAGAGGTTTTTACTTCTGTTGGACTGCAGGACAGCAGGAGGAAAATCAGCTCAGAGATACATTATCTCTGTAGCATGGTCAGTATTGTCTGAGAGACTTCTTCCAGCTTCATGGTCCTTCAAGAGGGCATCTTGTACTGCTGCTACCAAATCACAGGTCTTGCAGATAAATCACATTTCCAAAACATTGCAGAGCAGTCAGATTCAACCCTAGCTCATCTCACCTGGAATGAGCAATGGTTCATGTGAAATGGTTCTATGGTCTCAGCCATCTTCAGTAAATGTAGTGTCACACAAGAACTATTTCCAATCAACACTGAGGTGTTTCCATTCAACATGGGTAGGTGTTCACTCTGCCATCATATATGCTGTGCCCAGCCTATATAATCAGCCATACTTGGGCCTCAGCACCTTAAACAGGTTTCTGAGCATGTCAGCAGCAGTCTGAGCATTCAAAAAAAAAAAACATAAAAAAACCACCTCAAACCAAGCAAAACCAAACCCCCAAAACCCAACAAAAAACACAGTAATGCCATGCAACTTTTAACTAACATCTGCTAAATGGGGGACGGTTCAGTGAGTAGACTGTCCTGCAAAAATTCTTCAGAAAGGGCTCTCTGATATGTATGATTAGGACAAACCCTCTGCAAGGGGATCTCTTATTACCATTTCTAGATGACTGATGTTTATATTTTAGAATTGCAGGTGAGTCTTCTGTGAAGGGAGACCATCAAAGTTCCACTGGAAATGAAGTAGTTGGTAGGCCTGAGGATAGGAAGGAGTATCACCCAGATGAATACCTGCAGGTTTCAGCATCCTGTGCTGAGAAACAGTATCTGAGCTGATCAGTCATCAGTAACTCTTCTGAAGTCTCAGGGTTTTATTTTTATAGTTCTCTTTCTTACTGCATACAGAACTGGGAGCTGTTTCCTCAGCCATTAACTCCTCTGTGAATTGGTTAGCAAAACCAATTCCTAGTACACATTCAGGCATCTTGAAGCCTTTTTGTCTGGCAGGAGGTCTCATTCCATGTCTAATCAGCTGGTATCTCTCCTTTCTGCACAGGGTGCAAAGGGGGAGAAAGGAGCCCGAGGAGAGGCTGGAGCCCCTGGAGAGACTGTGAGTAACTTCCCTTGCAGCATTTTCCCCTGGCAGTGACACGCCTGAAGGGACACTGACATCAACATCTTGTGGATTTGCAGTCCCAGGCTGCTTGATCACAGAGCATATCCTCATCCATAGCTGGAAGAGGCTGTTTGTGGGCAAACAGGACCATCTGCACCAAACAGATCAATGCCCCATTCAGCCCAGCTCAAGGTTGTGCATCTTTTCCTGCTCAAATCTCTCCCTGCTTAACAAAACACCCTTTTGTGAGTGTGACTGCACTGCAATGTCAGCCCAGCTCAGGCAGGCAGCTGGAGCAGGGAGCTCACTGCTCAGGAGCAGCAGCAATTGGCTTTTCATCGTGGGTGCTTTTAGGCTTCACTGTTGATTCTGCTGGTTTTTTGTTTTAATACTGGCTCATCCAGAAGACTCATCCCAAACCCCTTTTTTTGAGGCATTTGTTGTAGGGAGTGCTGCTCTTGTCTGTGTGCTTAGGAACAACAAAGGATTCCAGTTCAGTTTTATTATTGTAGGAACATATAAGACCTTTGCAGCTGAATAAAAGCTGCAAGCCAAAAAGGAAGAAACACTGAAGAACTGTTTGAAATAATGATTGAGAAAGGGAATGACTGATTAGGAGAAGGAAGGAATAAGAAATTCAAATCATGCATCATAGAGCACTGAAATTTCTTCTTCTACCTGTGTGTTCATGGTTTTCTTTCTTGGGCTTGTGCTTAGGCAGTGTCTCTAAGGAGTGCTTTGACCCTAAACCCTGAACTGCCTATTTTCAGGAGTCTTTCACTCTTGGTTGAAGGACCCCTTAGTATTTTGGAGAGGAGGAAAAAATAAAAAAAAATTAAAAAAAAGAGAGATGGCAAAAACTATCCCACTTCCACAAAAACCCATTCTTTGGTTTTATTTTTTGTGAACCTGGTGGCTCAGAGGATGTTTATGATATGTAAATGCAGATATTTGCAGGCACCTTCTCTTTTCTTGCCATCATTTCACAGCTTGCTGCTGTTCCATATTTCTATTGGCTCACAGACCAGTGACTGTAAATAACACAGAAATGAGGAAACCTTTAAACCTCTGCTATGAGCAGAGGCTGAGAGGATTGAGATTGTTCAGCCTGGAGAAGAGAAGGCTCCAAGGAGGTCTCAAAGCCCCTTTCAGTGCCTAAAGAAGGAATACAACAGAGCTGGAGAGGGACTTTCTGCAAGGGCATGGAGTGATAGGACAAGGAGGAATGGCTTCAAACTGAGAGTAGGTTTAGATAAGTATTAGGAGGAAGTTGTTTCCTTTGAAGGGGATGAAGCACTGGCACAGGTTGCCCAGCACCAGCTGGTCTAGAGGGAGGTGTCCCTGTTTATGACAGAGGGTTTGGAACCAGATGATGTTTAATGTCCCTTCCAGCCCAAATCTATGATTCCATGAAACCTCTAAATATAGCCTGATAACCCCAGACATACATCTCTGTTGGGTCATAAATCCCCAAATATATGTCCTCTAATGAATATATGTCTCCCATGAAATTTTGGAGACACACATGGGCTTTTTCATGCTACAAAGCTTTATCTCCCAAACAGATGAAGACCTGCAATTCAAAACTTTACACTCTGGATGGTTTAGGCTATTTCACCTGTTTAGTGCAAAAGAATGTTTCCAGGTTTTGTTCCCCACAGCAGAGAAAGGTAGAATTGTCAACAAAGCACATTTTGTTGACCTACATTTTTTTTTATGAGAAATCAACATTCTTTTCTCTGTTCTTCTGATGTTTCTGGCCCAGACTTTCCTTCCTGTATCTGAGCTAGATTTAGGGTTTCTTTTCATAGAAGGTAGCTTTAAGCTCCCAAAGAGAGCCTTCATCCATTTTGTATTGTTTCATTACTCTTTACACTAAAAAGTTTCCAACAAATGTGCTATTTTTTGCCTTCTTGATGTACAACACCTTGTCTGACATGAAATCCAATCTCACTTAGAACATCTTGTTCCTATGGTGATACAAGTTGTGATATGCACACACACACACACACTTCATGTTTCTTAAAACAGGGTTTGAGTGGACCAGCAGGGCCCCCAGGTCCAAGAGGCTTGCCAGGAAATGTGGTAAGTATGCACCAGTGTATTTGTTTTCCCATCTGTGCCCTGATTTCTTTATTTAATGTGCTTAGTTTTCCCTTCCATGGGGATTACTATGAAGTTCAAAAGGCTGTGTTTCATTAAACTTATTTCTTATGGCTGAATTGAAAGATCTGGAGGCACCTGGGAATGGTGTATCCATTAACTGTCTTCTCATATTCATTTTATCAAGGGGAGGAAGGGAGCTGCTTCATTCCTCACCAAATTGTTAAAAGCAATTTTTGCTGCCAACTCTTCAAGAGAAAAAAATTAATGTTTATTGTGTCTTTGGTTTTGTTTTCTTTGTCTTTTTTTCATTTGTCCTCTCCTTTTGTAAACGAGACTTCTTGGTATAAAAATAACATCGTAAACTCCCACTTTTGTTATGGAAACATGTAGGCATTTGAGCCTAAAAACCCTTGAAATCAATGCAGTGTCCCCTTACTTGGGGGTTCATCACCACTATTAATTTTGCATGACAAAATTTTTCATATTTGCTAAAAAAACCTTTGGATTAACTCTACTCCCAGCTCCACTATGGTAATTTTCTTTCTGTTTCCTGGGGTTTCACTGGGCACAGACTGGAGTAGGTGAAAAACAGCATTTAGACCTCAGGATACGATGTATTCAGGCACAGGGCTTAGACCATAGCACTGTTAGAACCAGAGTTTATTACCTGGGCAATCCAAGAAAACTTAAATTGCCCTTCAACTAATTGTTAAGATACATTTGATTTAATTGTATTAATGTAGTGATTTAATTTCATAAGGAAAGGTGATATTGAAAATTAAGAACTTTTCAATTTCATATTCCATTAAGCAAACTTCTACACCAGTAATACCAATATATTACCTATAAAAGCCAATATAGTTGGAAATAATTTTTACTGGTGCAGAAAGGAAAATAATTATCACATCCATTCTGAGGTCAATCCAATCTTAATGGTGCCAAGACATGATTTCACATCTTAAAATGGAGTACCATTCTAAGATGTGTTTTGGTGGGTTAGGAAGTTATAGTACTTAATTTAGAGCTCTAAATCATCTATATTTTGACACAGAGTCCTTTGAGACCTGCCAAGATGTTAAAAGGATTGAAAACTGAAATAGAGGAAGAAATGAACACAGCTACATTTCCCAGTGTTGGGAGGCTTTTGGCTTCTCTGATACAGAGGTGGTGATTGGGGGTTGTTGGTAGCGTATTAGGGACTACTGAGAATTTCACAAAACAAAAGAAATAGTTACTGATACAATGCACAAATCTGGTACAAGCTCAGTTTCTGCTTTTTCTGTTCAGCTATTTTTTATATTGTAAAAGAAATTCTTCCTTTAAGGAACTGTTATACACCTTCTGTGGTAGTCTCTGGATTACAGATTTTCTGTCCTGGGAAATGTTGAGCTGATACTGATCCTTGAGATAAACTATACTGAACCCACAGGTCTGCCCCTTTTTTAAAATCCAATACTGCCTACAAAAAAACTTAAAAGTTCTTTTCTCTCCAGGGTGTTCCTGGAGGCCCTGGACTCCCAGGAAAGGCAGGAGAAAGAGGGGAAAAGGTGAGTTGGTTCTTTGATGGGTTTGTTGCTTTTTTTTTCTTGAGCATTTTAAGTTATAGGGACAGATACTCTCTGAAC
Organism: Molothrus ater; assembly: GCF_012460135.2. Lineage (NCBI taxonomy): Eukaryota > Metazoa > Chordata > Aves > Passeriformes > Icteridae > Molothrus > Molothrus ater. The sequence continues at coordinate 148,048,227 of NC_050478.2, read as the reverse complement.
TGGAAAATTATTTCATAGGTTCATGGATGGTTAAGACACATGGGTTCATGAATTCCTCTTGTCTGAGCTCCTCTATTACACGTTCTGTAAAGTTTTTACCCAGTTGCAACTTTATAATTTACCTAATAAACCACTGATATATGACTGGATAAGGTAAAGTCACTGCTACACAATTATGGTCTTCATTACCTGACAAGAGCAGGCATTTGGTATTTTAAGAAACTCCTATTTATGACAGAAAATCCAAAGCTGGAAGAAAAACTGGCTTTTTGTCCCCTTTTATGAGCTTTCTGAAGTCAGGGGCTTGTGTTTGGTCATGCATCCCTGCGTGCCCAGCATGCTGATCTTTGTCCTGATCTTTGTTTTCTGGATTAGGAATGATTAATCAGAAACATGATTATCTATATCCATGCATTTGGGACTTAAAAGGGAATGAATCCCAACTCCTTCAATAAAATCTTCTTCCAAGTTACTGAGCTCTGCCTCAGGGTTATGTGAGGACCCAGGACTCTCTCATTCAGCGTTGCAGAAAGAGTGATGCACTTCACTCACAAGAAAGAAGAAAAGTATATTTTATTGATGTAAGACACCAAGTTAATAAAGTTCATTGGTAAATGCCACAGTAGTTTAACAAGATTCAATGCAAGGTACACTTGATTATTTACTGCATTGAGGACAGGGACAGACAAAACTGTCAGGGAGACCCTTCCATTGAGTCATGAGCTTCAGAAAGGATCCCTTTGTGTTCTGAACTCCTTCTCAGAGAGGAATTTAGGTGTCTGCTGCATCCAAAGTTAGTCCCAAACTTGATCAATATTTTGTCTAAAGCATTATATTTGTGCAACCAATCCTTTGTATCACTTAGCTAAGGATTCAGAGTTTCCAGTGTATTTATTCCCATTTTGTTTGCTGAGCATCTGATGTGATAAGGTGGTAATTTGAGGGGTTATCTTGAGAGGCATCCATGGTCAAGGGGAGATCTGGGCATGCAGCCCGCTGCAGGCCCTGGGCTGTGCCCTGTTCTTGGGGTAAGATGGTTGGCTCATATTTTCATGCTGGCTACAAATTTTGCTCCCAAATTTGTGAAGGCACTGACGAGCACTGTGTTTAGGAGAGCACATTGCCCAAGCCAGCCCTCACCTGTAGGGTTGTTATCTGCCTCCCCAGAACCCACTGTGAGTCAGGAGCAGCCATCACAACCAGAGGCATCCAGTACTGCTGCTGCTGCTGCTGGGTGTCACTTGGGCAGGGTGATGGGAAGCAAAGGTCAGGTTGGGATCAGGACACATTCCAACATTTCTCAGTGTCACAGCAGGGATAAGCAGTTTTGATGAGTTCAGGTTGGGGTGTGCTCCATGGAAAGAGCACACCACCACATATAGCTGGTTTCCAAAACATTTTGAAGTCTTTTACTTTCCTTAATGGAAATTACAACTGCCTTGAGATTACTGAAGGAAAAGAATTCCCATTAACGAGGTTTTCCTATGATACCAAAAGAAATCCAGATGAGACAGCTAGGAAAATATCCATGCCTTTCAGTTCCAGTGAAAGATCTGAGGTGGTAATTGTCTAGTATTTTAATGAGTTCTGATGGCTTCTCTTCTAAAGGGTGATCCTGGAAAAGAAGGAAAAGTGGGTTTACCTGGGCCACCTGGTGAGCCAGGGCGTGCTGGAGAGCCAGGTTTGCCTGGGAAGGGTAGAGATGGAGAAAAGGTAAGTCCTGCTGGCAAGCTTTGTGCTTGACTAGTTCAATGTGAGACAGGCAACCATGACTCTTGCAGGAGAGCATGGATTTACCGTAATCCATGGAAGGCCTGCCTGTGGAATATGCTCCAGATCTCACCTGTGCATAAAAAAAAAAAAGTCAGAGAGAACTGAAGATTTATTTCTGAAATTTACATTGAAAACAGAGACCTCCACAAGGAGTAGCGATTGTCCTTGTGACTAGTACAAAAATTATTAGCTTGATGGAAGTTCCCTAAAAGCTTTTAATTCTTGCCCAATTAGCAGATTGTTTAAGTTGGTTACATGTTGTCAGTAAAAGATTGCCAGGACAGTGTGAGCTCAGGAGGGCAGGGATGGGAGAATTGCTGCCTTGACTATAGCAAAGGCTCTTGTTTGGCTGGATGGTGACTGTTTTCTTGGTTTGCTTTTGTCACTTTAGGGGGAAAGAGGACCACCAGGCTTGCCAGGACCCTTTGGACATAAGGTGAGGATGGACTTCATATGGACTGCCCATCTTAATCACCTGAACTGGGGAAAAGAACATGGTGCAAACATAGTCTGTTTTCCACTGGAAAATAGAGTTTGCAAAGCTCTGACTCAAAAATGCATTTCTTACCTTCTAGAGGATTCCTTTCTTTATTATTCCAGCATCTCTGTGGATGTAAATACTCAGCTATGAATTAGCTGTGTTCACTTTCCACATTTAAAGTACCTTCCAGCACTATAAGAATTCATCACAGGTGGAGGTCTCAGTGCACACTTTTTCAGGGAAACTGGGACTGAGACCCTTTAATCCACACAACCAGGGAGACTCTGCATGGCTCAGGGGTGATCTGCTCTCAGGACCACCTGTCAGCCCTCAAAGAGAACTTTTCCCTAGCCCTCATTCCCTTCACCTCTCTTCAAGGAGGACATTAATTATTTTCCAGTAGAACCAGGTAGTCCTAGTTTCCCCTCCTGTATTGAGGCACAGACTGGCTAGTTGAAGAAGTTGATGATACTAACTTCTGCTGAAAGTAATGTTTATTCCCTTTTAAGCACACAGAAAAGAGAGAAAGTAATAAAACAGCAAAAATCTTTGATTTTTGTGCTTGAAGATTTAATCAGACATTTCAGAAATTGTCCTCTTCAAAATGACCACTTTCTGATGTGGACTGGAAGAAGAATCTGGTGTTGAAAAAGATTCTGTAAATGATAAAAGCAGGATTATAGGAGTATGAGACCCAATCCATCTATGTCCCATATTTTTGAAACAACCAAACTGCTATGATTTTTTTTTTTTTAGTTTTGATGCATTTTGTACAAATGCATTGTAGTCTTTTCTATATATCTTTGACACTTCAGAACACAGACCTACACCCACACAGACATACACTAATAGACTGGGAATTAATATAAAAGTCAGGAAAAAAAACACTAAAAGAAATCTCATTAAGTATCCTATTCAATAGCAACAGAAGATGATAAAAGTCTTAATTGTATGTGGGGAAAATACTATTGAAATTTTTGTATTAAAATTATCTTTTTGAATAAAATAACTGATAAGGGATGTGTGGAGTGTTTGAACTAATCAGAATGCATTTTTCCTCAGTGGCCTTGCAGTATTATTTCTTTGTTGTAAAAGATTAGCTTAAGAAGAAAGCAAGAAAAGGGAAAAATAGGAGATATTGCAGATTTAATTTTGAGTGGGCAGAATCCACAGGTAACAATTTTTCTATCATGCTTCTATATAGCTAGAAAAAATGTCATAATAAATAGCATAAATAAGATTGATTGTTATAAATCTACTGCCAACGTGAGACCAAATCTCCCAACTGCAATGCAATCCATAAAAATCTTATTGATTTCTCCCTATAACTAGAAAACAGATGTTAAATTAAAGCCTTACTGCTGAATTCTTTCTTAGCCCTCTGTCTGCAGTGTACATTGAACAATGTCAAGCTGTTTTCTGTGCTATTCATGTTTATTCACTTTGAAAATCTGTGTTTTAGAAGGGAAGGCTCTCCTTTTCTAGTAAAGTGCTTGAGAGAGAGTGGTTGAAGTGTTGACTTCTGTTTTACCAAAGTAATTTCATACACTTCTGTGAGTAGGCCTATGTTGGTAAAGGACAGGAGAATATTAAGATGCAGCAAAACTTCCCTAATCCTGTCTTCCTCTGATATATGATCTATGTTCAGCAATTTTTGTGCCTTAGCCTTTTACCACAGAAGCACAGAGAGAGAAAAGTGATTTGTGGTGCTTGGTGCTTCCCCAAGCCCAGGAAAGTCCCTGCTACCCTGCTGAAATCCCTGGTTCTGGATGTGGCTCTTGGGGGTTTGGTTTGGGGTGACTGAGGTGCTGCTGGGCTGGTGGTCGGGACAAGCTGGTCCTGAAGGTCTCTTCCAACCTTGGTGGTTCTGTGAAATGCCTAAAATTTGATGCAGTGCACTAAAATAAATGAACACACACACAAAGATTGTGTTTGCCCTCAGTTCTGTGATGTGATGTGATGGGAGCACTCTGAGCCTGCAGAGCGGGGCTGGGGCCCCTGTGGGAGAAAAGGACACTTTAATGGCATGATGAGACAGCAACTGTGCCATGTCCCCATGCTGCCACATGCTGTCCCTCTGTGGGCAGGATCAGGACCAGATGTACTCATGTGACATTCTGGTGTACCACCTGCTTGCATTTCAGCACATTTTCTCATCAGTGCACAAAGCTTTTAACTCTTTCCTTTATTTCAGGGTGAGAGGGGAGCTCCTGGCCTCCCTGGACAGCCAGGAGACAGAGGAGTGCCAGGAATTGGCCTGGCTGGACCCCCTGTAAGTAGCAGGTCCTGCTGCAGCATACAATGAGGTGGAAAAATCAGGCATTGCCACCTGCATTGCCTGTGCTCAGCTGTGCTGAGAGCCTGTGGGACATTTTGCCTTCTGAAGGTGCAGATTCCAGAAGAGTTCAGAGGCTGTCATTTGTGGCTCACGTGTCACATGTCTGCTATGAGGGCTAAAAGTGCTCTGGCATTGATTGGTGTCACTCCTGAATTTTGTCAGGACTGTCACTCCTGAATTTTGTGCATCATCCTGGCACACTGCTGTGGATGTGAGAGGAGATCTGTGCCAAGGGAGCAGTTCTGGTCTCCTGCACAGACACAACCTTGCTGTTGTATGAACCCTGTTGGAAGGGATGAGTGTGGCACACATGCCCACATCAGTGACATAGTGACACTCCAATAGCAAAATACAAAATCAGATTGCTTAAACTGCTGTGTTCCAAGAGGGGCCTCCTGCCCATAATTTCCCCCAAATGTTTGGAAAGTTTGACTTTATCCAGCTCTGCCCTCCTGACTATCAGTTGGTCACATGGTCTATATGGGAGTCTGCTCAGAAAATTTGGATTTTCCTGTTGCTGGGCTTTGATCACTCCAATACTTGTCATCTACAACTCCTCTAGAAATGAGGGGGATTTGGCAGTGCTCTGGCAGTAGTCCTGCTCAGAGACCTCCAGTTATGCACTGAATTTGCTTGTGAAATATGTTTAGGAGGAAGCAAATGCTATTTCTGGCTGTAATTGCAAGAGGACATCTGAGCCCTTGCATTCTTTTGCAATACCTCATGCATGCCATGATCCTGGACCAATCATCAATGTTTGGTTATTAGTGCTCTGTCTATCTAGATATAAATGTCCCAATTAGTATAGGAACTTGCCTTGAAGGGATAAGTCATATTCCTGAGTAATGAGTTGAAAAATCTGGTTTTCTGAGGTGTATGCCCACTTAATCATTGCTTTTACTAAGCTGAATTCTGAGTTAGAACAGACAGGGTTGGTCCTGTTTCACACTGTGATTGTATCATGGCTTTTATGGTCCTCACAGAGTTACCAATCACTGCAGGTTTCCTGGATGTCCTTTGATTTATCTAAGGATCTATAGATTTATCTATGATTTATCTAAGGAACAGTGGTGTTCTTGCACTTCTCAGTGTTTAGCCATTAATTAAATTAAAATTAAAGTAACAAATGAGTATCTGGCTTGTTTGAAAATCACTAGCTAGTGGATAGTCTTTGATTACAGATTTTTAGATTCAGTCCAGGGCTAGATGAGTTCATGTCTGCATCCTGATGTACACAGGATGACAAAGTTGTTCTTCATTGGGGGTTTAGCATCCTCATCTCCCTAAACACAAATGACTAAGGACTTGACTCCAAATGCAGACATCTCTTGTCTCACACCAGAAGATTGGTTTTTTCAGTGTCTTCATTATTTGCCCACTGTCAGGATGTGTAGCCACCTACACACCACACTGTTCTCAAATGATATGTTTTATTTCTTTAATTTGCTTTACTAAATGCCTCTTTAAAAAAAGAAAAAAAAAAACCCAACAAAACAACAACCAAACCACTTTTATGATGGGTTTTTTTTCCAGTATAGATTCATCATAACCTCAGCTCCAGTGCAAAGACTGGAATTGGAAAAAAAAAAACTCTGTACAACCTTGAATCTAGCAGACTGTACAAAGACTGAATCCCACAGTAAAAAAAAAAAGAAAAAAAACAGAATAAAATCAGTGGAGTTGCTTCAGTGCATATTGCATACTGAATTAAAGACATCAGCCTCTACTCTTTTCAGCAATGTGACAAAATTGTGTTTATAATACTTCAGCTTCAGAGCTGAGAGCCAACAATTCTTTTTAATTGGAATCCTCACCCTGTTTCCTCCTCTGCCCTTAACCTCTCTCAGCTTTGCTCCTTGCACAAAAAGTATATATAGATGAGGATTTTTTTTTTTATCTTATCTGCTGAAGTATTGAGTTACAATTTACATAACACTGAGCCATAAACTTGAGCATTAGCAGAGTGTGTGCTTCCAACAGAGTAGGGGACAGCTTGGAAAACTGGAGTGAATTCACATGCGTATGCTGAAGCTGCCTAATGCACGGATGCACAGTATAAGTAGAAAGATTTCAATTTTGCCCTGTCTTGCCTTGTGGGCATTAATTAAATTATGCATTAAGCCATTTCTTTAACATGCACTAAGGTGTCTTCTTCGTGGAGACACTGTGCCTGAAACAGAAAGCAGAAGGAGAGAGGAGTTATAGTGGTGGCCAATTTATTCAAGCCTTGTTTTGGGTGTGTTTGGAATACCAGATTGAGTCACCCATGATGGATATGGCACTGCAGCACTTCTGTGGTGTTCCTGTAGAAGTGGGTACCTGCCAGGGGCTCCCTCTACTCAGCTGCACATTTTAAGTTGCATCCCCAAACAAACAGCATGCACATGCCCACTGCCCTCCCCCTACTTTGACCTAAATTAAAGAGCACAGAAGTCCTGTGGGATGTTTTTCCTTGTCTAAGAGGTGGCTGAATGTGGTGGTCTTCAGAGCCTGGGGCAGTTGTCCTGTCCCAGCCCCAGGGATGTGTGGATGCTGTGGTTCTGTGTCTCCAGACCCAGCCAGGAGCATGGATTGTCCATGGGCACAGTGCACACACATCCACACTCAGGAGTGCAGCACACAGTCCAGAGCAGAGAATAATGCCTTAATGCAGCACCCACCCTGCTAAATGAGAATTTAAAGTGTTTTGATTGCTGTGTCTTTTCTGTTTGTAGGGCCCTGCAGGACCCCCAGGAGACAAAGGGTCACTGGTACAGTATGTCTTTCTAGCTATACCCAAATTCTTTGGGGAGGGGGAAACCATACTAATTATCTTTTTTGCCAGTCATTTCATGAGGGCAGATGTAATTGCTTTGGTTTTGCTCAAGGAATGGTCATAGGGTGGCTGATCCATCAGAACTTCTGTGTATTACCAGGTACTTGTCTGCTATATTGAGTTGTGAGAAAGAGTTGATCAAAAGCCTTGGCCTGGTGGAAATGTTTCCTTATGTGTCTAGTAGTCCTAAAAGAGAAATAATGAGTGACTTGCTTCACCCTTCTTTCAAAAAATTATTTTAAGGCACATAATTCAAGGCATATTTCTTATAGCCAAGGCCTCAAAGGTTTAAAAGAAACCATTTTAGAACATTTTTCTTACTTAAATTTTACAGATTTCAGTATTCACCAAACACACTTTAGTCCCTCAACATTCAGTTTTTCAAGGATGCAATCCATTCAAGGACGCAACCCAATCAAGGTGTGGCACAAACAACTGTGTACCATGGTCTCAGTAGACACTGGCCTGAATTTCCAGCACAACAGCCAGTCCTAGCAGAGTGATAGCCTGGAACTGAGAAGATGTGTGCTATTTTCAGAGTCCCCGTGGCAGGAAGGAAATAATGAATCTAACTCCATGTTCTTAAAAGGCTAATTTATTATTTTATGTACTTATATTATATTAAAGAGTGCTATACTAAAACTCTACTAAAGAATAGAGAAAGGATAGATACAGAAGGCTTAACAAGATACTAATGAAAAACTCATGATGTCTTCAGAGTACTGCCACAGCCAGACAGTGATTGGTCATTAAGTAAAAACAATTCACATGAAACCAATCAACCAACCAGCTGTTTGTTGGATAAACAATCTCCAAACCACATTCCAAAGCAGCAAAACACAGGAGAAGCAAAATGAGATAATTATTGTTTTTCCTTTTTCTCTGAGGCTTCTCAGCTTCCCAGGAGAAGAATCCTGGGCAAGGGGATTTTTCAGAAAATATGACAGTGACAGAAATGGACCTTCTTTTCTCCTCTACTGTCCTGTGCTCAGGCATATTTTCTCTCTGTTCAAAAACCCACCTCCTGTAAAGAGTCATTAATACCTCTCCAATCAATGTATGGGAAGCTTGACTTTAGTGATGCACATGAAGTCCCTTGAGGCACAGAAATTATTGATATCAGGATAGTGCAGTGTGAACTGTAATTATATTTTTTCTTAAACTCTCTCATAGTTAGTAGGTGCTGGTTAATTTTTTCCACCAATTACTATTAGGTTAAGGATTTCTTCTCTTCAGCTAAGAAGCATCTCATAAATACTGCTCACACTACTGGGTTTGTCTGTTCTCTCCCTCTCAGGGTCCCCGTGGTGTGCCTGGGATCCCTGGACCACAGGGGCCTCCTGGCCAGGATGTAAGTAAAATTAAAGTGTAAGTGGTCAAGAAGCTGGTCAGTGCTTGCATCTAATTTCCTTAAAAATTTGTGCTGATAATCAACTGCGGTCTCTGAGTGTTACTAGGATTGTCCAAGGGACATGATTTGCAGAAGTGGAGCTCTTACAACTCAGGATGTCAAAGAGGAAAACAGTTGGAATGAGGAGGATTGCTTCAAGGAAAGTGGGGTGCATCACTGAACCACTTTAAAATGACACTGGAGAAGGGACCTGGCAGCATACACTGGGGAAAGATCCCACACTGGAAAAGGATGGTGGTTAGGCTGTCTAGGAACTTCTTAGAATCCACTAAGTACCCTTTCTGTTAAAACAGGGCCACAGCTGTTAAGTTCTCTGTGAGTTCATTTTGCTGCTGCTATTGTGCATTTTTGAGGACATTTTAACCTCTTGGTGCATTGTGCTCCCACTGTCTCAGTGGTGAGTCATGGAACTGAGGAGCAGAGAGGAACGTGGCAGACTCCCAGCTGGAAAGCTGGCCCCTCTCTCTGCCTGCTTCCACTTCAGTGCTGCATCAGAAGGAGGAGAATTTTTTTTTTCCTCTGTGATGTGGAAACCAGTCCTCTGAAGGAGCCTCTGAAGATTTGGAAGGGCTTGATCTTTGGGTTTAAGGGAACACTGTGGAGAGGGGGAAGTGACCTCCTGGAACTCTCCTTCTCAGTGCTGCTCAGTGATGCTGTCGTGTCTGAAATGAGTACCAGCTCTCACCAGCTCCACAGCAAGCACTTTCCAGCCCTGGTGTGGCTTTACTGACATCCATCAGGTGGCCTAAAGGAGGTCCTTTATTGTGGAAAGAAGGTCTTGTTTTCTTCCCACCTACTTATTCCTAGAGGGGTTGTGCGTCCCTCATCCCTGGAAGTGTTCCAGGCCAGGCTGGATGGGGCTCTGAGCAGCCTGGGATAGTGGAAGGTGTCCCTGCCTATGGCACAAGTTTGGAACTGGATGATCTTTATGACCCTTTCCAACCCAAACCATTCAAAGATTCTCTGACTCTATACTTTGTCACAAGACAAAGAATTGAGCCAGGGTTTTCTTCCAGAGCCCATAATAGCTGAAATGGTCCCTTGTGTCCCTGGGCAGCCAGAGATTTGGGATTGATTGTGTCCTGCAGCTTGTCCCTAGATCTCATGCCCTTGCCTCAGATGTTTGAAATTTGAAATGAAGATGTTTTGAACAGGAGATAGGATAGATGGGTTTGTTAGAGCTGAACTGTGTAAGAAGAGTACCTGAGGCAGCTTTTTGGAGTCTCTTTCTGGCTCTGCTCAGATCAGCATTGGCTGGTCAACTCTTTGAGATGCAGCACTGAGGTCTTTACATTTTTCTTTTCCCTGAAGAAAATTAATCCAAACACAGACATTCCTCAGGCTACTTATAAAACATATTCTCTATTACACTCACTGCTTTAATTGCAATCAATATGTCTTTTAGAACCTTTCTGTATTGTCTGATCACTTGTTATACCATTCTGTCTGTGTTTCAGGAGGTATAATTGGAGGTACAGGGCACATTCCAACATTTCTTGGTGTGTCAGCAGGGATAACCTATTTTGACAAGATCATGCATTTGCAGTTCCCTGATCTCTATCTTTATTTAACTAGCATAAGGAACTTTTTGTTCTGCTTCTGCACTCCTGTGTGCCAATGCAGTGTTCCTGTATCCTCTGAAACATGTCCATTTTTGTACTCTGCTGTGTTCAAACAGGATATCATTGGATAGGAAAGCTCCAATTTGAATTGCTAATATGAATTTGCCATGCAACTCCCAAGCCATGCAGTGTCAATTGCCTGAATGACTTGCCTCAGTGTCTTGTACTTTGCTGTGGCCTTTGCAAATGTATTCCATGGTTTTTTTTTGAGACTGGAAAATTCTTTTAAATCACATTTACATACATCGAGTTGCTCTCTGAATTATTTTTCCAATTGCAAACTCATCAGATGCATGTGTAAATGCCTGCTATCAGTTGCATTCTCTGATATAGTAAATCAGATTTACAACTGCATTTAGGGAGATGAAGAGTCAATGCTGTTTTTGCAATAGCTTTGGCCAGAATTCTCTCCCACTGGTGAATAAATAGAGGTTTTTTTACATAACTACCTTCTGGATTCTTTCTGGTCCCCTAAAAGCATGTGTCATATTTTTTGGGATAGCCCAAAGTCACCTTTTGAAACATCTGTTGGCTACTCAATCTAATATCAAGAGTTCTCAGGACAGTGTCTTTTTTATTAAAATTTAGGTTTTGAAGATACTTGCCTAGGTTAACAATACAATTGTGCTGCTTTGGCCTTGTTCTGTTCCTCTTAGAAAAAGCCTTGCTATTTTTTTTGTCCTCTAGAGTTCATTGTGTCCATAAATCCCTACAAATTATCTTTTTCTGCAACAAATTTGGGACATGTTGTCTTCTTCCATATATATAATATTCTTGTCTTTAAATTTGCTTTTTTTTTTCTGATTAACCAAAGCTCCAATTCTTAAAGCCTGAAAAGTGTGCTTTTTTAAGGTTCTTTTTCCCTAATAATGTGACTACTTTTTTCCATAACAGAACTACTACACATTGTGCCTACTTTAAGGACCTCAGTCACTTAAAAAAATCACTTTCTCTTGCTTTTCGAAAAAAAAAAATCCAAATCACATTTTAATCTGTCAGTATTCCTGTATCAAGCATTAAAATAGTGTAGCCTGTAGTACCTTCTGTTGGGGAAGTTGGCCAATCTCCTAGTCTGAGAATTAAAAAAGGATGTCTACATATTCAGTGATGTTATATGCAGTGCTGTCTCCTCCAGCTGCTGCAGAGCAGGTCCCTCCTGCCTGGTTAAATTTGATGTATGGAGGAAATTCTTAACTGTGCATGTAGTGAAGCACTGGAGCAGAATGCCCAGAGAAGCTGTGGCTGTCCCATCCCTGGAAGTGCTCAAGGCCATGTTGGGTGGGGCTTGGGGCAACCTGGTCCAGTGGAAAGTGTCCTGCCCATGGCAGGGGCTTGGAATGAGATGGTATTTCAGGTCCTTTCAACCCAAGCCATGCCATGATTCTATGAAATGGTTTATTAGAAGGTGTAAAATGACAGGACAAGCCACGGTGGGCATGTGCAGGGCTCAGCCAAACAAATGCTCAGCCAGCTCTGGCTTACCAGCCCCTTTTATACCGTTTTGTGTCTACCCTCTGTTTGTTTGTTCCTCTCTCTCCCCCTGCACAGCCCCTCATGCATCTCCCCAGCTCTATCAGTCCCTCATCCCGCCCAATTCATGATCCCCCACTTTACAATCACTTGCAAGGTCCAGATTGCTCTCCCAGCAAGTGCAGTCTGTGGTTTTTGATGGCCCATCAGTTACTGCCAGTGACAAGATCTGCTTCTTCTTAGGTCTGCGTGTCTTGGAAAATTTAGTTTCTGATTTCCTCCTTTTCCCTTAATTTCCCAGCTGACAAGGTCCTGGATGAGGTAACCTTGCTGCAGTAAGCCTCCTCATATTTCCACATGCCTTGATCAATTAGTGTGAGTGTCCAGGTTTGCTTCCTATCACTGCCATCTTTTTTTGGTCAGGTTTGTGTCCTTGATATTCTAATTTATGACTTTCTTCTTCTCTTCCTTTGTTGAATTCAAAAGGTTCTTGACCAGATACCCCTAAAGGAGCAGACACTTTCTGGCCAGCCACTCTTACACTTCTTGGTGTGGGAATCATCTGTTCTCCCCTGCCTGTCTGCTGGGAGATAAAATGTTTCTGTTCAACACACCTATTTAGTGTCCTTAGATTAGGAAACAATCTGAATGAGATATTTTCTTATCCTCCTATTAACAGTGGGGGCACCTGTTTAATAGGATCTTTCTGTATTTTGATTATGATAATTTGAATAAACATAAACACTGAATTAATCACTTTTTAATTAGGTTAATTATTTATGGTAACTAAGTTCCAGCATTACCGAGAAGTTCATCTTCCCCCTGCGTTTGCTTTCATAATTGCAAAACCTTTGTGGATGCATAAATTACTGCCAATGGATTTGAGAAGCAGAGTTTGCTGTTCTGAGGTTGATTTTCCCATCCTGTTAGAAGGACAGTTCCAAGGAGCCTTGGTGTTTGGGGTACTTACACCCCAAACCACGGTATACTTATTAACCCACCTATTGTCTGTTTATTGCTGTGACATATAACTGATTTAAGATATTGCATTTCAAGTATAATTTTCAGTCTTGTAATAGAACTATCCCACCATATGCCTGTGTGACTGACACACTTCCCCTATACACTTATGTTTCCTTACAGACTTTCTTTAAGTATTTTCACATGCACCACTGACCTGAGCATCATTTTCCCCATCATAGGATTTTGTCTATTAACTGCACAGGTATTTAATTCAGAATCACAGAGTATTCTGAATTGGAAGGGACCCACAAGGCTCATCGAATCCAAGTCTGGAGTGAATGGGCCATGGGGGGATCAAACCCACATCCTTGGCATAATTAGCACCATTTGCCAACCAACTAAGCTAAATATTGTTTTTTAGCATTATCAGCAACACAGTTTCCATCAGTTCCCATTTAAATTCCTGTGTGTCAGATTTTGCAGACTGATATTCTGGATACTGTGCATCCCACCTCCTCATGGCTGACATCTTTTCCCTGTACTGGTGTGCTCTACCACTCATTGGATGTTCTGCTTTGTGCCAGCCACTCTTGGCTGCAATCTCCTGAAAGTGTTCAAACTTTTTGAGTTTTCCAGCACTGGTTGCTATTTGGGTCTGTGCATTTTCCCACATCGTGTTAGCAGCGTTTATTTTCTGTGCCATGCAGTTTTTTGGTCAGACTCATTTCCTTTTCTCTGAATTTTCTGGCTTTCTCTTTTCCAGTTCCCTCCCTATTAGCTTGTCAGATGCAGTTTTAACTTCCATGTCTTCATTCTAACATTTTCATTCTGCTCTGAGCAATATGAAGCTGCATCAGGGGAAGTTTAGGTTGGATATTAGGAAAAGGTTCTTCATCCAGATAGTGGCCAGACACTGGAACAGGATCCCCAGGCAAGTGGTCACAGCACCAAGACTGACAGAGTTCAAGGAGCATTTGGACAATGCTCTCAGGCACCTGATGTGATTCTTGGGATTGTCCTGTGCAAGACCAGGAGCTGGACTTAATTTTTTGTGGGTTCCTTACAACCCAGGATATTTTGTAATTCTATGTTTGCAGCTTGTCTGGTTTCGTCAGCCTTTTCTAACTCCAGGCCTCTACAGACCAGCAATACTTCCTCTGCTTTTGACTCTGCTTCCATTGGCCTGTTCTCTGATAATGCACCATGCTGAAGTGCCATCAGCTACATCTGGTTTGTTCAGTTTGGCTCACAAAAGCATTCTTCAATGGACATTCTCTGTTTGCAATCTTGTACCTTTCAATTTTTCTGGGAAGTTTTCCTGGGGATTCAGGGTTTTTTTCAGGTTTGTCAGCCATGGCACAGAGCTTAATCTCTTTTCCTGTCTCATTTCCACCCTTTTGGAGACATCACCAGCTCCACATCATACAGTGTGCAAGAAAATGGGTTCATCCCTTTTTGTCTCAAGGCACTCTAATGACATGTGGGCATGATAGCTGTGCTTAATCCTTTCTGAGGATTTCCATTTTATTCACTCTCTTCTTGTGTGTCTTTTCACATAACTAAGAAGTCTTTTCCTATATTCTTTTTTTAAAAGATCTTTAAATACTCAGATTACACCACTACTGCCATGTTCATATTTCAAATCCCAAAGCAGAAGGCTGTCACTGAGCCCTATGGCATATATTTATAGCTGTGCTACTAGTCAGCATGAAAGACATTTCTGAACTGTCTTTTCTGTCTTGCTTTCTGATCCAGGATTATTCTCATGGCTCAAGTTTTTGCTTTGCATCACACTTTTTAGAGCAAGTTCTGTGTGAGTCTTCCTGAACAAAGTAGGTCTGGGAATATAAGATCTGTGTAATTGTTATTTAGCCATCCTTCTTCCCATTTGCAGAGGTGGCTGAGAACACAGTGTAGAAGATGCCAAAAGCATGACCTGACAGCATCTGTGAAAGGGAAGGGACTTTGGGAACAATACACAGTTCTCTAGATTCACCTTGAAATTATGTGGAAGAAGGAAAGCTATAAATGACTAAAATGGTCACTTATATTTACTCAATTCCCCAGAAGGACTTCTGGGGAGAAATGTGAGCTAAACGTCTTCTTCAGACATTATCTTTTCTTTGTTCTCACCTGCAGAAGGTTTAGTTCCTCAGGAAACAAGAGTTCATCCATGAACTTCAGTACTACTTCAGCTCCACTTTAGGTCCGTATCAGTGTGTGTTTAATTTTTGTCTCTGAGAATCTCAAGGTAACTGAAGGGTTGTTGCTCATCCAGAAGCATTTAATGTGGACATAGAAAAAGATAATTGATATATTTTTCCATTTTTTCTCTCCTCTAGCAAGACATACAGGATTTAAGTACTAAGTGAGACTCAAGGATGAAATTCAAGTTTGCCCTGTAGCTACAATTGTGGTGTATCATGACACACAGTGCTCTTCAGTCATTGATCCCCATGTCCCCATCTGGTTGTTGGTGTAAATAATGCAAGGAACTGATTGGCAAAACTGAATAACCTGAGACAAGGTGGCAGAAAGAACACCCAGTGCCCTTCCTGGCTAAGCATTTGACCAAATTTTAAAGGAACTTTCCATATGGAAATACTAGATAGTCTCAAAGAGAAAATCCTGCTGAGCCTAGACTGATTGAAAGCCACTACTTGTACTTTGATCAGCATCCAGATGTTGATGCAGCCCAAAAAGCTAATCGAGTCCTGGGCTGTATCAAAACCAGTGTGGCCAAGAGGTGAAGGGAGGGGATTGTGCCTCTCTACTCCACTCTGGTGAGACCCCACCTGCAGTGCTGTGTCCAGCTCTGGGGTCCCACAGCACAGGAAGGATGTGGAACTGTTAGAGAGAGTCCAGAGGGGGCCACCAAGGCAACTGAAGGGATAGAGCAACTCTCTTACAAGGAAAGGTGGAGAGAATTGGGAGTAGGAGAGAATTGGGTTGAGAGAATTTTTTCACTGGAAAAGTGAAGGCTTCAGGATGACCTGTTTGTGGTCTTCAAGTACCTGAAGGGAGCCTTGAAGAAAGATGGAGAAGTACTTTGGACCAAGTGTGAGAACTATAGGTAACCAAGACAGCCAAAATCCAGAGCTGAAGTGTAAAGAATAGATTTATTCCATTACCACTCTGGCAGAATGGAGACATATGCATTGCTAAGTTTATTCCATCTTAGCAGGGGCAAAAATTGCTCAGGGTAGCCTCAAAGCTCCTTATCTCTCCTTCTCCCAGCAGGGAGGCCCCAACCTGTGAGGAATGCCTTTTAAGTTTTTTACAGCATTCTGTTGTCTTCTATAAAACTTCCATTTTTCAGGACAGACAGAAAACAACCCAAAGAAAACACAACATGTGAAATTTTCCACACTGCATATTCTTAGCATCCTCCAGCTGCAAGGTTATCTTTAGTGAAAACAACTCTGTTTTTCCCTTCTCATTAGATCTTCCACTTTCAATCTTTTTCTTGCCACACAAGGGGAGTGGCAGTAAAAGGGGTAATGGCTTCAAACTGGAAGAAAGTAGGTTCAAAATAGATATATGGAAGAAGTTCTTTACTGTGAGGTTGGTGAAACACTGGCACACAGGTTGCCCAGAGGAGCCTTGGATGCTCCATCCCTGGAAGTGTTCAAGGTCAAGATGGATGGGGCTCAGAGCAACCTGGTCTAGTAGAAGTGTCCATGCCCATGACAGGGGTTTGAATTTAGATGGTCTTGAAGGTCCCTTCCAACCCAAACCTTTCTATGACTCTATGAACATCCCGGGTGGCAAATCTGGAACCATCCCAGAGAAAACCCCATGTGGGACTTCTGCCGAATCAACAAAGCTGAACACAAATAAGATCTTTTTAGATGGTCTGTAGAAACTGTTCCTTTAGAAACAAAAATGATCAGGTAGGACAGCTTTTGTATTTGGTAAATTTTGTATACTCTTTAAGGTGCTCAGTATGAATAGAACATGCACTTGCTTGAGTGATGACACAGGGTGATGGACCAGGTGGATACAGGAATTCAGCAGAAAATGTTTTGGGGAAATGTCACCAAGTATCCTCAAAACTGCAAGGATCCTCACAGTACAGATTATTGTCACCATCTGAGCCGTGGCCAACTGTCTTGTTCAAAGTATTTGGTTTCCCAAGTGAGCATTACTTTATGCAAAGATTTTACAAAATTTTTTAGACATGGTTTTTGTTTTGTTTTTAGCAAACTTAATTCCTTGTAAATGACATGTTAGAGATGCATGCTGAGGGGTGAAGGTTGTCCCTTTTCCTAATCCTGCCTTTCTGGACATAAAATTCTGAGAATGCTGGTAACTTCTGTGCCTTCATCTCAAAAAAACTGATACCACTACACCTCAACAAACAAAAAACCAACCAACCAACCAACCAAACAGACAAATTGATTTTGCTTGTTGACAGGTGCCTTCAGAGATTTAAAGTTTCATCCTTCACACTAGTAAAGTTCATGGTGTTTCCTATCACCAGAAGACAAGCTAAAGCAATTCCAGTCTCTGCGTGACTCAAATGAATTTAGCAAGGGTTTGAGAGGATGTTCAAGTTGCAGATATTTGGAGGAGTTTGCTGTCTGTCTCATGCAAGGAGTAGTGCTGCTCAGCAGAAGAAAGTAAAATGTGTGCTAGTCCAGATCAGTCAGCAGAGTGCAAGAGCAACCAGGGGGTTATTGTGTAATAATTTCACATTTTTTTTCTTTTTCTTGATCTGTAGGGTGTACCTGGAAATCCAGGGGAAAGAGGACCTCCTGGAAAACCTGTATGTAACTTCACTTCTGTATTACATCTTCCTTTTAACTCAGTTTCCACCTGTACACCTCACCTCAGAAGTGCACTTGGGTGCTTTTCTACTGTTGTTTTTCCCAGTAGAACAGTAGAAAAAAGACTAAAACCCACTAAAGGTTTAGTGAAGGCTTTGGAATGGTATGAGAACAACTGGATATTCTGCATGTAAATAAAAGCCAAAATTTTAAAGGCACTTCCTTAGCACCACTGTACAGTACCAGCAAGAACTCATCTCAGGTTCCAATGAAAAGCATTGGTAGGGTAGGGTGGGAAGTACAAGTTCAGCCCAGTGAATCCTAGACAGGATAAGGAAAACCACTGAAAATCCAAGAACATGTTCAGGAAAAATTCTTATGTCTTGATGCCTCTTAAAATTGCCTGAAGTAATGAATTTCTCATTCCACAGGGTTCCCCACCCCTGCTTACTCCAGAGGACATAAATCTCCTGGTAAAGGTAATCAGCCTTTAATGAGGGTGGGAGTTTATGTCTCTGTTTGATTCAGACCTAACACTCTGTGATGGGAAAGTGTCTGAACTGCAAGTGCAAAAGGTGTCTTTAAACACTCTTTCAAGGCTCAAGACATAAGTCTCCTGCTTGCACTGGCATTGGGACACGAGCTCACAGTAGAGATGAAAATCCCTTCCCCAGCAGTGAAATGACCTAAAAAGTTCTCTATAACATCTCCAAGACTTTCTCAGCTCTTTCTGAAGCATGCATTCCAAGGAGAGATAAGCATTATCAATTTACATTATCTAAACCAGAAAATGGAAACCATTTTAATAAAATGCTGGATTTTTTCACATACACCTTCAACAGTGATGTTGTGGATGCAAATTTAGTTTGCATTGTGAATCTAAAAGGATGCAGGTAATTAACCCCAGAAGTACTTGTGATTCAAAAGTGATAATCTGTTTGCCTTTACTCTCCATGTAGAGAATTTTGTGATAAATTAGTCAGTCTTTGATAGGTGCTGACTGAAAAATCTCTATAGATTTACATGGGTTGAGTTGTGAGTTTTTTAAGCTGTCTTAAACCTGGCAAGAAATCTTTTCTTATTGATTGAAATAAACTAAAAAATTACCTTCTCTTACCAACAACATTAACCAAAGGGCCCTTTTAAGATTGCTGCTGTGAAATTACTCTTCTTTGAAGAGCTGTCTTTGTTTTGTGGACCCCAGTATTGTTCTGGAGGTTTCACTGTAAAGTGTTGCTTGGGACTTCTGATCTGGACAAGAGCAAGAGACTCAGTCTTGGGTAAAGGATGTCACTTTGATGTTCCTTCCTTTGCTTCTATTATGGTTGAACACATTTGTGCATTTTTTCTGCTTGGTATTTTTTCACTCCATGCTTGGTACAGAAAGCAGCACCTTGAAATCTCAGATGAAATTGGGGCTCTGCTGTTATGGGTGTTTCTCAAGCACTTACACTGTAAGTAGATAAATGTGGATGTAGGCACTGAGACTCAGAAGGACAATTTACCCCACAGTTTTGCAGCAGATTATTGACAGAGCTGGGTGTTGTAGCAGGGGCTCCTGACTCTCCACCTGATGATGTGTTTTGTATTATGCTCTTATGGGCAGGATTCCCCCTTTACAGAAGGGGGTCTGCCTTTGAAATTGAAATTTCATAGATGGATTCAATTTCCTGAGGATAGCTGGAATGTAAAGACTGCTGAGACCATGCTTCAAAGATGTTTGGAAGGAGGGAGGTAGTGATTCTCCCTGATAAAATTTGGCCAGGACACTGTGACATTCACTTGGTCTTCACAAACTTCCTTGGATGAGTTGTCCTTAGCCAAGGTGGCTGCTGAATAATTTCTCCTGCAGAAACCCTTTCTGACATTGTGTTGCACCTGATTTTTCCCTAGAAACCTGCCCTCTAAGCAGTAACACAGATCTTTCAGCCTGCAGCAGACAAAGACTTCTAGTGGTCTTGTAGATTCAAATCAATGTTTTTCTTGATAGTCTTTCTAGTCTCCCTGACCTCCCCATCAGGAAGAGCTTTTCCTTGGTTTCCTGATCCTGGGTGACCAATCAGGTCCTAGAACTGATAGGAAACTTCCCATGGGAGCAGGTGTGAGCTCAGCTGCTGACCCTCACTCTGCTTCACATTGCCCTCATTGGTTCTTTAAGCCAGATTCACCCCAATCCTAAGGTAAAACAGCAAAGGTTTAAGAATTATACCAGCACCACAGTGCTGCATTCATAGTGGGTGTCCACAGGGTCTGCTAAGTGCCTGCAGCCTATTGCTGATGTGTTTTCCCATGTTCTCTCCCAGGATGTGTGCAGTGAGTGCCCTCCTGGCCCACCAGGACTGCCAGGCATCCCAGGTTTCAAAGGGGATAGAGGTCTCCGAGGACCACCAGGGAGAGATGGCCAGGATGGGAAACCGGTAAGAGAGCTGAGGGAGTCACCATGCCTGCATCTGCTGGGACCTTGTTTTTCTGTTACTATGGTTAATGGTTTCTCTGTAAGATGATTAATTTTTTTTTCATCAACAACCTGGTGAATCCTTTTTAGAGGCCTGTGGATTCAATGAACTAAACTAGTGTTTACCTGTACCTCTTGTGCATTGCAGGGGATTGCTGGTCCCAGAGGTCCTCCAGGCCCACCTGGGCTCGATGGCCCAAAGGTTGGTTGGTTTTCTTCCCTTGTCTGATGAAAGCTTATTTGTGACTAATTAGTCACACTAACTATTTTGGGAGCAGGTTACCCAAAGAAGTTGTGAATGCCCCATCTCTGGAAGTGTTAAAGGCTAAGTTGGATGGAGTTTTGAACAGCTTGGTTTAGTGAAAGGTGTCCCTGCCCATGGCACGAGGGATTGTTTCACTTTAGCAGTGTCTTCTGCCATCCTTTTATTCACACACAGACAGGCAGACACATCTAAAGGGCCTGATTCTTGGTGTTGAATTTCATTACATTGATGGATAGACTTGAGAGTAAGTTTCAACTCAAATTAGGTGAGAAAGAAATTAAAGCCTCAGCAGTAGCCACCATGCCTGTACCTCTCCTTTTTGAATCTGATGTCCTGGAATCACTTAAATTAAGGCTGCAATGGGCTGCTAGGCTCCAAACACACCATCTGCCCTGGTGGTCTTACCCAACAACTCCAAGTATTTCCTGAAATATACAAGAAAAACTTCTTTTAGCTATATGGTGCTACTTCATGGTCTAGGACATAGGTGACCATAAAACTTCCATTGTTTGAAGTATTTCAATAATGTCACATCTCAAGCATTTCTCATAAAGAGGGCTGCCTCCAGTCTGCTCACAATGCCAGTGCCTGGCCACAGTTAAAACCTTTACAACTGCCTAATGTGAAATAAATCAAAACAAATCAATGAGGGAGAGGTAAGGTGATTTAATGATCGGCCACAGTTTCCTCCAGGCATCCTTTCACTACTGACTTACTGTCTAAAATAGCTCCTGCTATTTTAACATCTTTGTATTTGCACTTGTTAGAATGCAGGACAAGCTAATAGAGTTTCATGAAATAATTTCATATCTTGCAATTAAAAGTGTGGTGGGGAGAGCAGCACAATCTCGAAAGTAAACACAGAGTTGATCAAAATGAAAGTATGTTCCAGGATAAAATTTACAAGAGAATTAGTAACCCATAAAGCCAATAACTGGCAGAAATGCCAAGCAATCTGAGACATACCACGTCTGCTGCTTTCCTATATTTCTTAAGGAAGCAGAGATTTAGGCAGAAAAATGGATTGACAGGTGAAATAACAGGATAAATTTCAAACTATACATGTGCATAAACTAAAATCAAGTAACTGATAAGTAGTCTAACTTGAATTCAATAAAAACAGTTATTAAAAAAAAAAAGTATTTGAAGACCTCTGAGAAGGAGCAATCACAAGGTCAGTCTTTGTGACTCTTTTCTGCATGTCTTAGGAGGATCCTTGCAGTGGAAGACCCAAATTGCTCTGCACTTTTGACTCTGTGGTATATTGTCCTTACCAAGCTATTAGGTCCCGCTCTGAAAGAAGAGCAGTAGAACTGCAGATCTTTGCTCATGAACAGCTTCATTCCTTCTGGCCATATGAATTTGAGCTCTTTTATTAATAAATTGCAACTTTCTCCCCTTTGTCTCCTAGCTCTCAGGTAGCAAACCAGTGTATTATTTCCATGGCCAGCAATTCATTATTGCTCTCTGCATTGTTCACACCTTGCTCACCTTTACCTCAGTAATTTTCAGCGTCTTGTCTCATGTACCAAGCACTGGTAATGCACACATGCACATTTGAGCTTTCTGTCTCTGCCTGTGTCTCTAGAATAGAAAGAGAAAGAGGGGAGCACTTTCTGAGCATGAATTTTCTGGCTGCATCTTAGAAATGCTGGTTTTATTGCTGTTGTCCCTGAAGGGTGTGGGCACCTTTGTTGGGCCAGATGATTCTTTATCAAGATGTGATTTAGTGAAGTGCCTAATAACCTGCCTGGTCTTTAAGGATGTGTAATTCCTCTTTATGCTTATGATAATAAAACATTAAAAACCAGCTATGCTGGCTCTGCTCAGAGGCCATTTTCCACATATATTCCTGGCTCCAGCAGTGGTAGTGAAAGTCTGGAGAAGAATTTAAGAGGAGGGCAAGGAGGGCTCAGTCCTGATTCTTGAGTTTTATTCTTGAATGTCCAAGTGCTTTATGAGAGAGGTCAAAAAGCTGTCACAACACTGAATCTCATTGACTTTCATTGGCTCTTTTTTTTATTACCAGGGTGCTAAAGGAGACCGTGGCATGACTGGGGAAGTAGGAGAAAAAGGTGAACAGGTAAAAACAGAGTGTGCTTTCCAGCAGTGCTGTCACTGTGATTGGTCCTTCCTCAGTAACTCCTGTGATGCCTGTACAAGAGCATCGTTCTCAGAGGCACAGGAGGAAGATGGGAGCTCTTCATCACTGACAAACCACAAATGGGCTCTGTCAAAGAGTGAACCATAGCTCTACAGATTCCATCCTCATCTCCAATAAAAACCTCCCAGTACCATCTGTTTCCTCACCTCTGGACTGAATACATTACATTCTCTACATTACCTAACCCTTACTCATTTCCTTGGATAATCCCTAGATGATTTCCAGGAGTTCAGGTGTCTATGGAGTGGAAAAGCCGGTGTCTCTCTTTGTCTTAGATGGTGAATGTAAGGAGGACCTCTTTTAGGAGGGACTGAGAGGCCACAGGAAAGATGAGAATGGTTTAAATTAGAGTAAACTTTCGTAGTTAATTTTGCCAAGAGCTGAGTCACTGGTTCAAGGTGCAAATCAGCACCTCTTCAATGACATTTTTAGGACATTTTAAACAGGCTTGGTTTCCCAACTGACCTCCTGTCTTGTGCAGTTCCACAATATCTGCTCTCATCTGCCATTAGCACAGACTAAAATGTGCATGGGAAGAAGTACACCTGAAATTTAACTATGTTATTTTTGGAAATGCATGCTTTGAAAACCAAGGTTTCACTTTAAAAAGCCTTTATTCTATTATAACCAGCTCTCTGTGAATTGACATTTGGTGTTACTTCATAATAATCACCAGTTAACTTTTATAAAAGTAGATATGTGACTAATGCATAAGGAAAGTCTCTGATTTCATTCCACAGGGCCACCCTGGAATGCCTGGCTTCTCAGGGGCTCCTGGAAACCCTGGTCCACCTGTAAGTTCCTCTGTTGCAAAGATGTTCCTGTAGTTTCTTGCTGATAAAGGGTGTTGCAAGCTCCATGGGGTGGAAAGGACCATTCCCATCTGTCTGTGCAGTGAATTTGCATTTTCCAGTGGGTTTCTCATGATCCCCTGAGTGTGATAGAGTTCCCCACTCATGGTAATTGCTATTTAATACATTGGCCACTTTCCACTGATTGCTTCAACTCATTCTGTAAATTGTTGCTAAGCTTCAGTTGCTCTCTTTATACAACACAAAGATGATGATTAAAACTCTTCCATAGGGACTATTTAGTGCATGTATAGGTGCTTTCCTGTATGTGGGGTAAGTTGTTAGTCTAGAACTAGCAGATCTGAGAGCATTTTAGTTCTCAATTTTGCACAGTGGTATGAGACTGGATTTTCTCCAGTTTTCATATTGTGTGAGTTACTTTTGAATTAAAAGGCCTTTTACATGTCCCTCCCCATACAGTCCTCATTCTTAGATTCTGCTCTCTCCATGAATAAAATTATGCTTCTTTGTATTTAAAAATGGGTGATAGTGCAGGATAGGGCTGAGATCACTTGGCTCTCCTGCTGGCTCTCCTGCTTTACTCCCTTCAAGTTTGGGGATTTTTTCTGAGTCAAGGACTTTTCTCTCCAAACCACCTTTCATTGCCCAGAGTCATCACAGCTCATATTGCTGCTTACAGTGCAGTTTGGCTCTGCTTTGCTGAGGGTGTGCCACCTTCATCCCTTCTGGGGATCAGCACAACCTGAATTCACATTGCACTGACTAAATGACAGGACATACCAGAAAGGGGGATTAGATTAAAATTCTATATTCATATGGTATCAGTGCCTAAAGGATGCTGGGTGCTTTGCTGCTGTGACAGCACATGAACTTGCTTTGTGGGTGATTTGAGCTCCCATGAGCATTATTTTAGGAGAAGTTAATAACAGACACATTTGCTGTGTCTCTATTAACCTAATACTGCTACAACTACAGAGCTGAACCAGTGGGATTAAAACACTTTAAATTGTCCTATGAGACCTCCTGAACAGACTCACAGCGAAAGGAAAAGTAAAACTGAGCCTGTCAAAACAGAGCAAAATGTCATGTCCCCTATACAGTTTTGTTCTTCAGCTTTTGCTGACTTTTCCCTCTGTCTGCATTGACTTGTGGCTCCTGGAGTTTGCCTGCCACAGTGTGTGCTTCATAATTTCTGTTCTCCCATAATTGCTGTTCTTCAGAGTTATTTTTGTCATGACTGGCTTTTTCCTATTTGTCCCCTGTTTTCAGGAGGAAAAGCCAAGACCAAACTCAAATATCTGACTATTTCTGGCTTTGGAGGCTGATTGAGTGCAGAGGTTGGCACTGCTTTTCAGTGATGGATGAAGAAATGGAATGAATGTTAAGCTGAGTGATTAAAGAAAGCTCCAGAGTTGCCAGCTATGTGTTGACAAACATATAAAATGCATTAATCATTCACATTGTTTCTGCTTTATTTTGTTTAGGGATCAGATGGGGCACCTGGACCAATAGGACCAGCAGGAAACCCAGGAGACATGGTAAGTTCTAAGCTCTGTGCTTCACTGCTGGCTTCACTTGGGTTTAGGTCTGTGAAGTAAAGCTGAGCTGGCATCCATGTAATATCCTTTGGAAGGTCTCCAGAATATTCAGCCTGCAAGTAGAACCTCCACAAATAACCACAGGTTACTGTTATAGCACTTTTTTTACTCACCAAATGAAATTCCCAGTTAGCCAGAGGATAGTCCAGCCCTTGGGACCTCTGTGGAGGTTTTTGTACCTCTTGTCTTCCTGTCCTTGCTATTAACGTCTCTTAGCCTCCAGAACAGGATTTCTAAATCTGTTAGGATGCTTCATGACCTAAAGCTAATACCTGAACTCTGTGTGGGGATTATCAAAATATAACCAGCAACCTGTTAAAGGATGTCAAAGGCAGACTGCTGACATGCTGGCGCCTGGCACTATTTCCTGGCACCACCAAAAATACCAGGTATAACTTTCGAGAAGCCCATGAAGAATTTTGGCATTGCTGTTTCATTTTAAGGGTTTTCAGATGCTACTTTATGGCAATGCATCAGAAACCCCTGGGAAAGACAGATAATCTGATTGATGCTAATTTCAGTTTGAAAAGTTGAAGATGAACCTTCCCTAAAGAATACTCCCTATTGAGTTGGAACAGTTTAAAACTGTGTAATTCCATTATGGATTTCTAGAGCAAGGTTTCCTAAGGGACAAAGTGCCTTTTGCAGAGCCATTTCACAACCTGATCTTCATCATAAGTAAACAGTGATGGTCCTTCTGATGGCTGTTATGAAATAGAGAGCATTCTCAGAGAGGTCAGATGAAATGAACAGGCTGGCTGAAATTCCATTTCAAATTGATGATAAGGTTGTGACACTGTGAAAGACCTGGAGTGATATTGTCCAATCCTGTGGAGTAAGGGGATTTTTTGGGAAGGTCAGCAAGGCACTTCTGGTAACTATTCATTTAAAAGGTATAAAATACACGTCTGCTTCGTGGCAGGGCACCTCATCCAGAAACTTAACGATGAAATATTAAATATAATTAAGCCTCAGAAAAAAAAAACCCTAATTTTTTTGGAGGTTTCTCAGTTTGTAAGAACTCAATGATAATAGTGATTTTTTTTTATGTTTAAAGAGAGCCATCCATTCTAAACTAGAAGGAGTTCAGGAAAACCTCATAGACTGTGTGACATGGGCTACAAGACCACCTTCTCACAGTTGTCCCATCAGACTCTACATGTGATAAATCTTCATCTGATAGAAGCCTCTGAGGAACTTGCCTGACCCTCAGTGTTTGTTCTTTCTTTCCAGGGCAAAGATGGTCCCCCAGGTCCACAGGGCCCACCAGGGCTGCCTGGACTTCCAGTGAGTGTGATTAAGCTCCTTCTAATTCAGTACATTAAATTATTCATGCACACATAGGTATGTAAAACAAAGAAGTGACACTTCTGAGGTGCTTTGAGAGCCATGCATGGTCTGTAGCAGTGTCTGTCATGCTGATGCAATGTCCTTGTTCCAAGACAGTTTTTGTTTTGTTCTGGAATCTGCATTTGATCACTTTAAAGCAAAGTGTTAATAACAATGTGAATCAGGACTGTTCATTGCCTGTCTTCTCATTGGAAGAAATACTCTTATACAGAGCACAGAAATCAAGCTATAACTCCAGTGTAAGGGCACAGGGATTCAGGGACTGGGACATTGACTTTATCTGAATCCAGTAAAAATTATTCCTTTGCACTGACTCAGGTTCAAGTGCACTTTGGGCATAAACTTCTCTCTTCTGGAAAATGTAGCAGTACAACATTTTGGGATTTTTTTAATCTGTCATAAGGATACAGGCAGAGAAAATTCTACTGTAAAGTAGCCTACCTGAAGATAATGGCATTATAATGATTTATGGTTTTAGAATCCTGATTTAAGATTGTTGGCCTGCTCATCTTGTTGGAAAGGGAAATATTGCCATATTGGAAAGGGGGGTGAGGTTATGCCATTACAGGGTGTAGCAGGGAGACGTTTATGACTGAGCTATAGAAGTACGGAGGATTTTGGAGATTTAGGCAAACATAAGTATGTCATGATGAGCAGACTTCTCACTCTGACAAAACCCCCACCAATCATCCTTGTCAATTTTACTCTGTTTTGCATTTCATTTAACAGGGCATTGCTGGGAATGATGGCAAAGATGGCAAACCAGGATCTCTGGGGGAGCCGGTAATGTAATTTAAAACTGTTTTGCTCAGTCAATCAGAAGCTGCATCCAGTTGTTGTTTTTGAAGCTGCCTATCTATGGACTCCTTAGGGGGAACAAGGAGCCTGTTTGCACATCTGTTTTTAACACCAGAAGAACTGTATTGTCTTGAGCGATTTATAGGCATGACACATGAGCAATCTTGAAAAGAAACTGTGTTCTTTTACTTTTACAACTACCATAAATACACTAAAACTTAGTGACTCCACTTTTACAGCTGTCTTAAACACTGCAGAGAAAGAAGGTTGTCTTGTAACATTAAGCCTAGTGATCCATCCTTTTGATAGAAGTTTATGGGGCATAAAAAGTTTAGAGGAGGAGTCTTTAAAGAAGCTGTTTGCTGGATTGCTCTGAGACAGTTCTGTTGCCCAGAATTAGAGTTTATATTTGATTTCTCTACTTAGTCTATTACTTGCATTTGCTGAGGGAAAAAAGCTGAACCACGAAGTTGTCAACTAAAAGGCAATGTTAGTAAATTTGGCAGTGGATGTAATTTCTTGCAACTGTGTGTGCTACATGAAGAATGTGCATCAAGTATCATGCATTGCCAGCCTCTTTCTGTGACTTGCCAAATGGGACTTGGTGGTTCTGGGAACAGCCAAGTTCCCAGGCATTAGGACAACTGCTAAGTAGAGGAGTGCTTGTCACAGAAGCTGCAGGTAGTTTGTGTTTGCACCAACCATCCCATTTCTGTGTGCAGATGCTGATTTTGCATGTGCTGATTAGGTATTGGTGCAGCTCTGACACTGCAACCATGCACCAGTCCCGAGGTGTGAGGTGCCTCAGTAGCTCAGAGTGCAGGTGACAGTGCAGCTCAAGGTGTGTTTGGGAAGGTCTGTCCCTGCTGCTCCTGCTCTCCCTGCAAACTCAGACTCTGCCGGACAAGCCCTGGGCACTCACAGTTCTCAGTGATGTTCTGTCTAAGGGAGGGGAGTGGGAGGTTTCCAGCAGCAGTGGGATGGACCTGGGGCTCTCTCTAACACGAGCATTATTGTTTCCCACAGGGAAAGCCTGGAGAACAAGGGCTCCCAGGCCGGGAGGGTGCCAGAGGATTGCCGGTGGGTGCTGCTCTGAAGGGTTCCACCCACTCAGCCCCCTGTACTGCAGTCAGGGGGCATTTCTTGGGCACATGAGGTTCTTTACAGATGGAAACATATAACCAGTCCTGGCATTGTGACTAAATAAAATATGTAGATAAGCAACAACAATAGAACACAGACATTTCTGATTCATTCACATTGGAGAAGAGTAAATCCCTTATCTAGAAATTAAAGCATGTGACCTCATGACACCCCTCCACCAGAAGTCACAGCTGTAGCCCTTGTGTTCTGTTACAGGTCCTCTGAAAGGGTGGGGACAGTAAAGTTTAGGGTTAAATAATGTATGGGCTGGACACACCAGGGATACACAGAGCACAGCCTTGGTTTTACAGCTTAAGAAGCCATGGAAAACTTTTCCTGTGATGTGGCCCTGCCTAATTGCTCCCTGGGACACAGCTGCTCCATGCTGACCAGTCCCTAGTAACTTTTGGCAAAACTGGAAAGGTTATTAAATGAACATTCAACCTAGAGTTTTCTTAGTCTTTCCTGCATCAGGGTGATGGATAATTATTGATTTCATTCCCTTGTGTAGGGTTTCAAAGGACAGAGAGGAGATACAGGTCCCCCAGGTCCCCGGGTAAGTAGCAGGTACCTCATGCACAATCCTTTGGAGAAAGATTGTGGGAATTGAAATTGCATTTTCTGAGGCAGTAGATAAAAATGATGACAGTGTTTCATGTGGCTGATGACAGTGTTTTCAACTATGGGCCACATCTATGGCACAGAAATGACAGCAGCTGTCTTCATTCCCTCTGCTGAACTTTTGATTCCAGGGAAGGTGAGGCAGCTGGTAGAGCTGAATCCTCTGATGCTCCCTTTCAGATACTCCTTTGTGAATAAGTCTCAAGGATGCCTCCATGCCACATCCTTGTGGTAAAAATGCTGGCAAAGTGAGGACCCCTACTGCACTTGTTGGACAAGCACTAGCTCTCCTCCACAAATGCTGAAGAAGTGTAAAATAAGTTCAAGTACAAAACTTACAGAAAAGTGAACAGAAATGTCCCTTTGGCTTAGTTTCCTGTGGGTCATAAAACCCAAACCTCAAGTCCTGCATGAAAATTTGTTCTCCACTCTGTTTGGAGCTCCTTGGTGTAAAAGGGAGAATACAAAACTGAATATTCTTCCACCTAATCCTGCCTTTTTTTACAGGGAAATAAAATTCTCTGCTTTCAGAAGCTGGTGTGAAAAATCCAGTGCTGGAGATCCTCATCTCTTCCTCATTATGATAACTTCTGTATCATGAATGTGTTGGTGATTTTCAGTGCCTGCAGTAGCAGTAGCAAATAATTTGCTGGAAAGCAGAGCACTGCCTTGTGCATCACTTACAGGAGATGTTTCTGAGATATTTTTATAAGCTGCGTGTCATATAAGATGAACGAGGCTCTTGCTGGCTTTAAAAAAATTTTCACTGAGCTCAGTCACACATTGCAGAAACCCCATACCACTTACAGTGGTGATACTGGTCTGAATTTGACCTTGAGCTGATCTCTTCCCTTTTTGCTGAATTGCAGGGGGAGCCAGGTGTGATGGGTCCTGCTGGTCGTGAGGGGCCACCAGGGAAGGATGTAAGTGCACCATTTTGAGCAGAAATGAATCTCCTTCTCCCTGACAAATGAAAATTTTAATTCACAGTGACCCTGACCTGAAACAGCTGCAGAAACTCCAATAAAGGGTGAATTACTGCAGGGTATGATTTGTGCGAAGATCATTAGGGGAAACAAAGAATTAGAGGGCCTTTGTCACTGCTCAGCTGCTGGCACTAAAATGTCAGCTATATCTTTGGATAAGCAGAGAAAGCAGCATTGTGTGAAACCCAGGCTGTGCTTGGTAGCCATGGACCTGTCTTCTGGCACCCATCTCTGAGCAGAGCTCTGCTCTGCAGGTCCCACCAGGCCAGGCTCAATCACGCCTCCTCTGCCACAGCTGCACCTGACTGACTGTGTCGCTCCACTGAAGTCTGGGAAATACCTATGGAATAAGTTGCTGCTGCTCAGAGGAAAAGAAAGATGGTACAAACAGTCCCTCTAGCATGATTAGTGTCAAGTGCAGTCATATAACAGAGTCCTGGGAGGGAGCAGCTGACGTGGGATCCTGCAGCAGCTGCCGAGCAATGTTCCGAGCCGCTGATGGGCCACTGCCATGGGACCTGGAGAAGTGGCTTCTCATTTGCACCCCTTTGTGTCACTGGAAGCTGGTGTGCTGAAAATGGTACCCTACAAAGCAAAATGTAGGGCAGACCAAAAGGAACCACTCAGAGGAGGTGCAGGCAGCTCTGAAGCCTTCCTGGAAAGAGAATAGGCTCAATTCCTGAGAAATTCTCAATTCTTGAGAAATTTCAGATAATCTCTGTCCCTAAGAAATGCATCTTTAAGATAATCTGATCATAACCTGATAGAAATGGCTTCTGCTTGTAATCAGGTTGCATTTAGTGGTAGGTGTTTAAAATCCAAAGGGTTGATCTTCCTCATAAATAACTGAAAGGGGGCAGTAAGATTCCTTTAACCCTGTTTTCCCTAATATGTGAACAGTGTAATTTATCAGGAACATTTTAAAATGTTTGTTACTTGCCTCCATGTCAGCTCTTTCTCAATCACCTGAATACTTTTCTTCCTTTCAGGGTGATCCTGGTCCCATAGGACCACAGGGGCCTCGAGGACTCCGAGGGCAGCCGGTGAGTTCTCTCTCCTGACAAGCCATTTCTAGAGGTCCATAATAGTTCATAGAATGGTTTGGATTGGAGGGAACATTAAAGATAATGTAGTTCTAACCCCTTGCCCTGGAAAGGGATGCCACCCACTAAACCAGCTTGCTCAGACCCCCATCCAGCCTGACCTTGAAAACTTCCAGGGATGGGATGTTGTGTGTGGTAGGAATGTTCTGCAGTCCAGAACTCTGGCTTGAAAGAAGAGAGTTTAGGAGGATTCAGACAATCTTTGATTGAAACACTTTGCCTTTCAGAAAGACAAATAAGAATAATATTGCTAGAAACTGATGAAGACTTATAAGAGTGCAAAGGACTGATGGTAGCTGACTCAGTGGGAAGAACCATTCAATGGATTCTGTCAGGATGCAGAGTCAGAAATACTCATATTTCAGTCCTGCCTCTGGAATCCCACTCACTTCTCACATGGTCTCAGTTTTCAAAGGTAGACACTCACTGTGGGTGCCCAGGCTGAGTTTTGTGGGGTCCAGTTGTGATACTATTCACCTGTACTATTTTATTACAGCTTCAGTGGAGAAACAGAAAGCTAGTTGACATTTCAAAAAGTCTCATTTGGGATGGCTCAGAAATTACTTTTATTAATTTCACGGGGTGTAAAATTCTGTCTTAGAAATTAATCCTTATCAATTCAGATTTGATATCTCTGTTGCTGAACCAAGGCACATCTTAAGTGTGTTGCAATGAGTGAGTTCCTTTCCTTCTTGGAAGACCTGGTAGTGAAACAGATTCCACAGCATGATCAGGAGGGGAAAATGCTGACTCAGAAATGCCAGGAGTTGGAGCAGCAGGTCCCTCCAAGCTGGGGGGGTTGGGGTTTAGATTAGACTGCAAGAACATAAGGAGACCTCCTGTGTCTACCTCATAATTGATCTCATTACTCCTGTGCTGCTGGCATCACTCACTATCATGTCATGCCCCTGCACAACACTAGCAGTGAGTAAAAATATTTGAAGATGGAAATTATCATAACTTCAGGCCACATTCTTCTTTTCATACTTGTATGTTGGAGGGCAATGTGTCAGTTTCTCTTGTTCTTCCTTTTCTTTGTTAATTATCCAAAAAGGAGTGTGAGGCATAATTTTGAATATTGACAATACAAGGGCTGGTCTTTATGGTCAACTCCAGTAAAGGGAAAGACTCTGAGTGTTGAGTTGAGAGGAGTGTAAAACTTCATCTCACCAAAGTTTGTGGATGATTAGCTCAGCTGCTTTCTCAAGGAACAATGAGAAACAGGTCCTTTTAAAGGATCATTTCGCTCATTCTGAGTTGTCTGGTGTCAGGTATCCATCAAATGTTTGAACAAGTGTTTCTCTCCATTCCCCAAAAAAGGGGAAGCCTGAGATGATTTAAAAGAGTCTTATCTGAACAGTGGTGACCTGGAGCAGCCAGAGGAGGTGGCTCCATCTACCCAGAAGGATGCTGCATATGGTAAGGACAAGGGTGCAGGAAAGGAGAAGTGCTGGTTTGGTCCTCCTCAGGCCTGTGGATTTGGGTCCATGTATTGATTTTTTTCCTGAGATCAGCCATGCAATCAGGGATGCAGAAGCTGTGAGGTCAGTTGGAAATAAGATACTTCACAGTCTGTCAGGAGAGGAGACTGAACAATGCTAAAGAAATCCCTGCTGGCGTAGGCATAGCTGAATATTTCTAGTTTTAGCATGCATTACATCACTAACCTTTTTTCTTTTGACACAGGGCAAAAATGGAGTGCCTGGCTCTGCAGGAGAACCTGGCCCAGCTGGTATCCCAGTAAGTAACACAAAGGGAGACTGCTGCAGCCAGGAGAGGTGATTGATGAAGTGTAGGTAGAGTGGATTAGTGTAACTGGTTACCATCCCTGAGGTTTCTATGTTTGAAGATGGCTGATCTGAAAATCAGTAGCTGGCCACAATTTTGAAGGGTGTTTGGCTACATTCCTGAAATTGAGATGCTAGCTGGGTCATCACTTTTCCCAGTGAAAGTTAAGTGTTCACAGCAAATGGAAATGATTGATTGCCTAGCATGGAAAAAAGATTGGCATGCCTCATCTTCACCAGTAGATTTAATTTTGCCAAGCAGAGAGCATGCAGCCAGCAGAGAGTTGTCACAAGGAAGGAGAGGGCCTCAGGGAGTTGGCAGGCTGCCATTGAGGAATAGTGGCAGCAGAAAAATCCTCACAGGCACTTGAGGGAAGAGCAGACAGCGGGCAGTAAACCAGGATCAGGAAGCATAATGAAACTCCCCTGAGGCCATCCTGTGAGGAAGAACAGCTTGGAAATGAGAAGCTGTAAGAAGGACAGTGGTTTGGTTGTTTTTTTTTTTTTGTTTTTTTCCTCTGTTCTGCTGCTGAAAATTGTCCAGAATTCAGCAAATCTATGCAAACATTCCTTTGTGCCCAGTAGCATCTATCACAATGCAGAGCTCTTCCCTCTCTTTGCCCATGGAGACAGTACAGCTTGCTGGACTGTGGGATTAACAGCAAAACAAAGGCAGAGCAGGAGGAATGTGAAAAGCTGCAGCAGGACTTCATTCTTTGTGACCCTTGCAAAGTCATAAAGCCACCCCAGCCTCGCCACAGACTTGTGCCCTGATCAAGCATCTGCAGGGATGTCTCAGAGAAGCAAACACCACAGAATCACAGAATCACCAGGTTGGAAGAGATCTACAAGATCATTGACTCCAACCCATGCTCTGACACCTCAACTAAACCAAGGCACTGAGTGCTACATCCAGTCTACACATCCAGGGATGGTGACTCCAACCCCTCCCTGGGCAGACAATTCCAGTACTTTATCACTCCTTCCATAAAATAATTTTTCCTAATATTTAACCTATATTTCCCTTGGAGCAGCTTGAGACTGTGTCCTCTCTTCTGTCAGTTGCTGCCTGGAGAAAGACCAACCCCCTTTCAGGAAATTGGTTTCAGACTAGAACCACCTTTCAGGAAGTTGTAGAGGGTGATAAAATCACCTCTGAGTCTCCTTTTCTCCAGGCTAAGCACCCGTAGCTCCCTCAGTCATTCCTCAACAGGATTTGTGTTCCAAGCCCCTCACCAGCCTTGTCACCCTTCTCTGGAAGTGCTCAAGCATCTCAACATCCTTCCTAAACTGAGGGACCAGAACTGGACATCACCTTTCTGTGTGGGAAGGTGGGACAGGGTGCTGCAGTCTGAGAGCCCTTCTGCATCAAAAAACAAATGCCACAGGCTTTTTGTCCTTGACATAAGCTCTTCTTACCTTCCTGAGACTGCTGCCATTGCTTCTTGCCCTGTGGATCCTTGCTCTTTCCTTTTCCTTATTTTCTTCTTTTTGTTACACCTACCCCTGTTCCCAATTCCTATCACTGCTTTTTTACTTTCTATGTCTTTATCAGGTCACTGTGGCTTTGGGATGCCTTGTGAATGCCAAGTGGGGATTATTATTTTAATCATCATAGTGTTATACAGTACCTATAGGATGTGACCCAGGGACTCACAGGCAGCTTCCTGCACAAACAGCACCACAGCAGCCTTTGCTCCAGAGGATTTAGAGTCCAAAAATAACATAGAGATTGAAAAAGGATAAAGTCAGATGGATGAGGAAGGGGAAATGATGAGACAGTGTTGGTCAGCAGAACAGACAGTCATCTCATCATTATCATTCTCTGTCATTAAAATGAATCCTCTCCTTTTCATAAAGGTTATTATGGGAAGTGTCTCCTTGTGCTGTACATAAATCCATTTATTTTGAAATGCACTAATTTCCTTCACAGTGTGGTGTGACAAGCCAATATTTTATATTTCTATTTTGAAAAAAAGGAAGGTGAGGAAGGTTATCATGGCAATAAGGATTTTTTTTTTCTACTTTCACCATTGCTGACTTGAAATCACAAGGTAAAACCTGCCAGGAGCCTTTTCCTTTTACATTTGCTGTTTGACAGTGCCCATCACAGTTCACACTTGCTCATGCTTAAGCCCACACACAACAACACAATCCAGCCCCTGAAATCTTCAGGGCAAGTTACACACCCCAAATCCATGTGCTTTGTGCCTGACAGGCTCATTGGTGCTCACTTTGCATGAGTTTTACTCTAAGAAGAAAAAGGGCTGTGTTCTGAACCAAAATTAGGGGACAAAGTTCTGAAAGTAAAGGTTAAACTAAGAGTTAAAACCACATCAGAAGTGTGCATAAAACAGTTCTGTATCATGAACTGTCACTTCAACTGCCCTGATCTGCAAGGAAAAAGGGACAGTTTGACAGAATATCACAAGAGATAAGTGAAAGAGACAGAAATTGAACCTGGAAATAAAGGCAAAGGAGAAGCCCTGTAGCTGTCCGTTGGTTGTATTCTTGGATTTGAGCAGTATGACCACCTGCAATGTTTCCCTGTCATCCCCCATCACAGTTCTCAACACCCCCTTATAAACCATGTGACACCACAACAGCCCTGGAGCACACCTCCTGCCCCTGCCATAATTGTCCCTTTTCATCTTCTCCCAGGGACCCTGCATAGCTTATTGATAAGGCAACCACAATACCTGCAACCTGCTTTTTTAAAATACTTTTTTCTTCCTTGTCAGTTTTGGGAGTCCTGCTGCTAAAATGAAATTTCCCAGTTCCAGTGTATCTGTACATGAATGCTCTGGGAAAGAGGTGTTGGGGAAAGGTCTGCTAGTGTCTGTCTCATTTCTGTCCTAAGGGTCCCAAAGGAAATAAAGGAGAAACAGGCAGCCCAGGACTCCCTGGCTTTATAGGACCCCGAGGACCACCTGTGAGTATGTCTGGGGATGGATTAGATCCTCTCTTTATCTGATTTTAAAGGTTAGACAGGAAGATGGGACATGGTCATCTTCAGTTAGGTTTAAAAAAAAGCATAAGGAGGATATCTAGCAAATCCAGAAACCATATAATTTTACTTCCAAAGGAAACTGAACTGCAAAAATAGCATTTTTCATATGGATGAGCAACCATAATCTCATGTATGGAGCTGCTACCTGCCAGTCAACCCTGATAATGTGTGCATTGATCAGACTGCTTCAATAGGCTTCTTAATACAGGTATGGGGTATTTAAGTTCTCAGACTACACCTCTGCATAAACCTTAGATGGGCTAAATAGGGAAATTGTGAGTGCTGATAATAATACAGGTATATCTGATATTTGCTATTCTGAGGGAAATTCCTTTGTTGCCAGCAACAGAGGTACATTGCAATTAAAACATTCATATATCTGCCAAAGTGATCTAAAATAATAAATAATAAACCTATACTCATGACATTATCACAGCCTCAGAATTCAGTCTCTTTGCAAGGTGAGCAAAAGATGTTAAATTCCCCTAGAGGGATGGAAAAAGTGAACGCTAGGTAATTTTTTTATTTCTAAATTTGTTGTGACAAAAATGTATAATTTAAAATATTTTGTATGTCTCTAGCAGAGCTGAATCTTCCCCAGGATGGTTCTTTTTTTCCTTCTGTATTTTTTAATATTTAATTTTAAAACTTGAAAAGGAGCTTTTGGATGCAAAGAGAAGAAAGAAATACTTCTCTGGACAATTAATTTTAAGCAGCAAATGTGGTGGCCATTTAAACTGAAGTGAGCCTAAGGAAAACTCAAGTGAGTTTAATGCAGCCTAATTTGGATCACACATCTCTGATTAGTTCCATTCCTCATAGAGACGTGTATGGATGCTGATACAGGTGAAGATATTATGTTTTCAGGGGAAAATACCATGTTATAGATATGATAATGTGTGTTGGCTGCAAACAGACTTAGAAAGATTATTTTTTCTGTACATGATATGGAAAAGTGGCCAGAATTTCAGCAACAACTAGTTTAATGTTCATTTTGCTTTACCAGTTTAGGACTGCAATGATTTTTTTCCACTGAAATACTAAAATGGAAACTATATTGTCTAAATATGACATTATAAATGCAAAAAAATATTTAAATAGATATGTATAAATAATTCCACAAGGGTACTTATTCAAATTAAGATTACTGAATATAGTTCTGAAAGACAGGTGAGCACTTAAGCTTAAAATTCCTTAAACCTCTGTATGTGTTTTTCCAGCTGGTGTAATACAAGATGGTACTTCTACTGACAAAATTTACTTCACTTACATCTTCAGACACTTATGGGTATAATGCTGGTGCTCCTTAAGTTAAACAAGACCATATAAAGTGTGTGAAGCTTTGGGAATTGTTGGTAAGAAAAAGGAACAAAATGTATTGAAAGCAGGAACACACTTCCAGTGAAACATCTGCCCTCAGCTGGTTTGTTAGAAATTACTACCTGTTATTTATGTTTACATGGGATGCAAATTCACTAAAAAATGCTTTCCAAATAGCAGGATGTGTCTGTCCAGGAATGGCCAGTAGCAGTAGGATAAGGATAAATCATGCAAATCTGCTGCTGTGTTGTTAACACAAAGCAACACTTATGGGTATTAAGTAGAGCCATTCTTCCAGCTCCTCCAGTGTGATGCTAAATTCACTTTCTGTGTGTCTTAGGGAGAACCAGGAGAGAAAGGTCCTCCTGGAAAAGAGGTAAGTTAAATTCACAGTTGTTTCAATATAAGACTGGTGTCACAGGGAAAAAATCATCAAGGGTATTACCGGGGTTGCAAGAAATTGGGGTTTTTTCATAGCACGGTTTGGGTTGGAAGGGATCTTAAATATCATCTATTTCCACCCACCCTGCCAGGGGCAGAGACACCTTCCACTAGACCAGGTTGCTCAGAACCCCATTCAACTGATTTTGAACCACTCTAGAGATGGGACGTTCACAACTTCTCTGGACAACCTGTTCCAGTGCCTCACCACCCTCACAGTGAAAAATTTTTATCAAATATCACTCTTTCTGATTGTGCAGCCATTTACCTCTTGTCCTATCACTACAGTCCCTGACAAAAAAGTTTGTTTTTCTTATAAACCCCTTTTTAGTACTGAAAGGGACTCGAAGGCTCCTGCAGAACCTTCTCTCATTCAGGCTGAGCAACCCCAGCTCTCTCACCCTGAATGCACAGGAGAGGTGCTCCAGCCCTTTGGGCATCTTTGTGGTCTCATTTGAACTTGCTCTAACAGGTTCATGGCCTTGTTTATATTCTGGCACCACAGCTGGACACAGCATCCCAGGTGGGGTCTCACCAAAGGGGAGTGAAGGGAGAAAATCACCCTCCTCAACCTGCTTGTCATGTGGTTGGGGTGGGGGTTTTTGTTGGTTTTTTTGTTTGTTTGGGGTTTTTTGTTTGTTTGGTTTTTGGGTTTTGTTTTGGTTTATTTTTCCTTTAATTGTTAATAACTGAGAGCAAAAGAGAAAGCTCTCAGGAAACTGTGGGGTTGTCATGGAAATAAATTTTCCTGGGGTCACAGGAATCATTACAAAGGCATATGTTTCATTATTTACTCTTATTATGGATGGTTCTTTTATGCTTACCTTTATTTTCTTGCAGGGCACACCAGGGAAACAGGGTGCAATTGGCTCCAAAGGAGAGAGGGTAAGTTGGAGAACATTACCAGTTATTTCATTATGATGAAATAAAGAGAGGTATTCTGAGTTGGGGCCTGGGGGCAGAGGTCATTCAAAAGTGAAGCCAGTGCTTCTCAGTCTTCCAGGTCTCTTTAATCATTCTCCATCAGAGCAATTTGTGATTCATTTGTAGTGCACC
The DNA here is from genome assembly GCF_012460135.2 of Molothrus ater. Lineage (NCBI taxonomy): Eukaryota > Metazoa > Chordata > Aves > Passeriformes > Icteridae > Molothrus > Molothrus ater. The sequence goes on along the minus strand of NC_050478.2, from coordinate 148,009,676 downwards.
AGATGTTGCACTCAGCAACTTTGCCAGCTCAGCTGTGAGTGTTTCTCTGTGTTTGGAAATCAGAAGTTTGCTTCTTATTTTGTGGTGGTAATGTCCTTCTCTTCACTTAGGGAGAACCTGGCATCAAAGGTGAAAAAGGCCTTCGAGGAGAAAAGGGTCCTCCAGGTGATCCTGGGATACCTGGCCACAAGGGCCATCCAGGACTGATGGGTCCCCACGGACCTCCAGGAGACACTGGGCAAGTTGGACCTCCTGGTCCTCCAGGGCAGCCAGGATTTCCAGGACCAAGGGTAAGGTTGCCAGAAAAAAGCTTCGTACAGTACTTTTGCTGCCACAGGGATCAGAAAAGTGCCTCAGAGTGTTGTGGTTTGTGTTTGGTTTGTTCCGTTCTCCCCTCTCCTAGCTTGGCAAGTTGGTCTGGCTCAAACCCCCAGTTATGTCAATCACGGTTTTCCCCTCCTCATTTTCCCTCATTATCCCTTATTTGTCCTTGTATCCCCTCCCCAGGCCTTCTGCCAATCACCGGCACCCCGCCCCAAGTTCCAGAATCTTCCAGCTAGGGTGTTGAGTGATTGGCTGGTAGGCCTGGGCTCCTCCCCTGACCTATCCCCATTGATCCACACCACCCATCAGTCTTCAATGTATGCAAATTTTCGTTCTATGATTGGTTTCTTGTGTACCCACCCCTTCCCTGTAAAACCCGGTCCCCGGAGGGGCTCGGGGCTCCTCCTCCGCTCGCCACCTTTGGGTGGCCACCCTGCACTTCCCCTACCCTGGATTAAACCAAGTTAATTCACCCAGCAGAGGAGGGCCGTCTCTTTTCTTCACTCCTGCGGCGTGGTTGCTTCAATATCGGTGACTGTTTCCTCTCGCCCCACCCACGGTCGGCACATGCCACTGGCTTCGTGCCAGGGGAGTGCCGGTGTAACTGAAGGTGGCTGGACTCTCTAAATCCCTTCAGCCGGGCCCCCCTTAAAAACAGCCACAGCTTCATCAGAGTACATTGAGGATGACAGAAACTGGAGCAGGAGCATGTTTTAATGGGGAGGCAGTGCTTTCAGCTCTTAATACCCATAAAGGGGAGCTGTGTAAGGGATCAGGGAATCATGGAATCATAGAGTGGTTTGGGTTAGAAGAAACCTTGAAGACCATCAGTTCCACCCCCCCTGCCATGGATGGGGACATTTTCCACTAGACCAGGTTGCTCCAAGCTGTGTCCAGCCCAGCCTCAGACGCTTCCATGGATGGAAGTTAGGAAAGGCTTATGTGGGTGTTGACTTGCACTTCAGGGGAGTTAAATAATCCAGACTCATAGTCAGTGTGGCCAGTTGCTGACACCTTTTACCCCTAAATGCCTAAATCCGGTCCTGTGATGTTGGCCGTGGCACTGGAGTGTAAAAAAAGATTCTTTCTATGAGGGCAATAATGTGTAGCAGTTCATACAGAGGACCAATACCTTCTTCTGCTGCTGGTTGTTACGAGAGAAAAAATGCTGAGCCATGGAAAGGTCACTGCTCTATTCCTGGAAGTCCTGTAGTCAGCTCATCAGAATTCATGAAATACTATTTTTGTTTAATATTCTCCCTCTTTTTTTTTTCCTCCCCCTGCTGGGAAACAGTCTCACTACTGAGAATGCCTGAGGGTGGTTTATGTTGCAGAATGAGAAAAACTACCAACAGCAGTGAAGCCACTGTTCCTATCCTGAGAACGAATTGGAGATCATCTCTGAGGAGAATAAACAGAGAATAATCTCTGATGTAAAAACTGACTAAATTTTAGACAAAGCATTTCTTTGTGTTTGAAATCAAGTGATGATTATGGAAACTTAATTTAACTAATGGGGTTAAAACTTGAAAAGATAATTTTTAAGCCTTTAAAGTATGCTCCGCAATTATGTTTACTTAGTGGGATATACACTAAGAGCCATCAAAAATGCTTAGTACTTAATGATAAAATTGTTTCTTTTGTCACCAGTGACACATCTTTTTCTCATGCAAAATTTGTGTCAGGAAGGAGGCGGTAAATGGACCAATTCTGTATTTATCAGCAATGCTATTGATTAAAATTGAAATGTCACTTAGTTATTTAATAAGATACCATTTTTTAATGAAGAATAACTTCTGATTCAGAAGAGCTCACTAGGTTTTCATAAACATAGAGAACACAAACTGCATCCTTTTATGTTAAAAGAGTAAGGGCGAGGGAAAAGCAACACTTTTGCAAGCAGTTGATGCACAAAAGAATGCAGTCTTTAGGTTGACCAGAAGTACTTTCAAAACTGACAGAAATGCAAAAAATTATTCTAGCCAAAAAAATGAAAAGTATATTTTGAGTGGAACATCTCACTTTCTGATTTCTAAAAAAAAATACTTGATCTTTCTGCTTGAAAATGGTTTATTGTTTAAGCATAGCTGCAATTTTCTTTTGAGTTCTTACAAAGGCAAGAGCCTGGCAACCCTAAAACCTGTTTTTTATTATTATTTACAATCTAAAAAATTCTTCCACCTATAAAAAATGCTTTCATAATTTTTTTAGTTGCATCATCCAGAGTTGTAGTTCACATTACTTTGAGTTTTTACAGCTATTACAGCTGTACAACAGCAGCAGCACAAAAGAATTAAGAGAAAGGATGAAAGATACTGTGCCTTGGGAGCTGGGTAGGGGGCCAAGGCCAGACAGCCACTTGCCCTGTCTCCCTTCAACAGCCTGAAAGCAGACAAAACCTTCTACTGGTTTGGAAGAATAGGTATCATATGCATAAACTGGCTTCTGTTTCCTGAGATAAGGCCTGTTGGCAGGGGATACATCCAATATGAGTGTTTCCAGGAAGTCCAGATAGCCAGCATTAGAACCTTTGGGACACATGCACTCTTTGCAAGGAAACATGCCATGATGGAATAGAACATAGTATCTCCACTGTGATCTGGTAGGGGAGAGATGATTCCTCATGTAACTTGTACAACTTCTCCTATGAGTGCATAGGAAGGAGATTTTCTTAAAGATGGTGATGGGAACAGTGCTGCAACTGGTGCCCTCAGACCAGGCTCCCTGCTTAAACCATTGACCCATGGTTTGCCAGAAGGCTGGAAACTGAGAATGCCATTTGACTCTGTCCCCACAGCACATTCCTGGAAAGGCTGTCAGCCCAGGGCTTGGGCAGGGGCACTCTTGGCTGGCTTAGGAACTGTCAGGATGGCTGTGACCAGAGAGTGGTGGGGAATGGAGCTGCAATGAGTTGACATCCCATCACTAGGGGTGTCCCCTGTGTCCTGTCCTGTTCAGTGTTTGTCCTGCTGATGTGGGCAAGGGCATCAAGGGTGCCCTCAGTAGTAAATTTGTGATGACTCCAAGGTGGATGGAGTATCTGAAGGGTAGGAAAGCTCTGTTAGGGGGATGTAGACAGGCTGGATGGATGGTGTAAGGCCAGTGGAATGAGGTTCAAGAAGAGCCAGGCCTGGGTTCTGCCCTTATGTCCCCACAAGGCCCTGCAGTGTCCCAGGCTGGGGGCAGAGCAGCTGGAAGGCTGCCTGCAGGAAAGGCTCTGGGGCTGACAGTGGCCAAATGTGAGCCAGCTTGTGTCCAGTTGGGCAAGGAGGCCAGTGGTCTCCTGGCCTTCTCTGTCAGCATTGTGTGGCCAGCAGGACCAGGGTGGTGATTGTCCCTCTGTGCTGGGCACAGGAGAGGCCACAGCTCGAGTGCGGTGTGCAGATGTGTGACCCTGTTAGGACACCATTGGGGAGACATGCCGATCCTCCAATTAAGGTGCCAATAAGACCATCTACCAAAGTTAACAATGGGGATTTATTTAAAAATTAATGTGGGGTAGAGAAATACAGAGGGATAGGAAAAAGGAGAGGGGGGAGATGGAATGAAGGGGAAAACAGAGGGTAAGGGAGAGATGAAGCAGAAGACAGTCTGAGACACTTGGATCCAGCAGTGTCCTGTCAGTCCTCCCTCATGCTGGGCTACTCTGTTCTGGGGCTCCCAGTTGTTTTCTTAGAGGTGTTGGTGTTCCGGGGTCAACACCTTTCTCCATTCCATATTGGAGGTATCCAGGGAGGCATTTTCCTATTTATAATGTGAAAGGAGGATGGGCTTGCCTTCCTTTGCCTTCAATGCTGAGGCCCAAGGAGTATTTCTCAGCTCCTAATGCAGCCTGAGGGATGCAGTCCTCAATGCAGACTGGGCCTGGAGTCAGCTTCTGTGGATTCTACAGGCCAGGGCTTTCATCTTTCTTCAACCGGCTCTCCTTGACCCGGCTGCCTTGCTGCTGGCTTGGAGTTCAGGCATTAGGTTTGGCAGCAGGACATACCTTTGACAACTTGTCGCCTAAGGGTGAGCAGTCATCTTTGGGAATCTGCCTGGTGCTGACACAGGGCTCACTCCTCCGGCTGCCCCCTGAGGCAACTGAGGGAGAAAAGGCGGCGCAGAGCCCGCCAGGCCATCTTGGCCATGGAGCGCCATGGCCGTGGGGCCAGGGGCTGCGGGACTGTGGCTATGCCAGCAGTGGAAGCAGGGACCTGGTGTACCAGGGGCTGGGAAAGCACTGGGGAAACCCCAGGCAGCACACCAGCCCCACAGGGCTTTTCCTGGGGAGAGGTGGCCTGGGCACAGCCAGCCTCCATGCCTGCAGCATTGACCTCCTCCACGGTATCAGCAGGTGAGGCACAAACTGCAGACATCTCTGAGTCTTCTGGCAGTGCCATGGGGAAAGGCTCACTGTGCCCCTCCTCACAGGGATCCCTGTCCAGGGGAGAAGCTGCTGGCTCTGCTCCCTCCTCTTGCAGTGGGAGGGACAACTCGCTCTCTGGCTCACTGTCCCCCTCTCCTGCACTCTGTCTGTCAGGGAGCTCTTCTTCCTCCCACTTTGCCAGCAGCTGGTCTAGCTGAGTGTCCCTGGATGATGCATCCTCGTTGTTGAAGAGAGACCACAGCTCTTCAAACAGGTCAGGAGGCACGAGCTGTGCGTAGTTTTCAGTCTCTCCTTTACAGTCTTTGGACCAGCTGCAAAGGCTGTGCTGGACCCAGGGGCTTTCTGCATCCAGGGAAGCAAGGACCTCGTCCTCCAACTTCTCCAGCTCCTCTGCCTCAATTTTCAGGAGATGATCAGAATCCTCTTCTGGCCCCGTGCATATCAGCTTGCCATGTGTTGTTCGCTCTGGCAGCTGACGAGTTCCCCTCTCCTCACAGGAGCTTCCAGATGAGGGAGAAGCTGAGAAGCGTGAGGTTTCCTTAGCCTCTGACATGGGGAAAAGCTTGCTGTGCCCCTTGTCTGAGGGATCTTTGTCCAGGTCAGAAGTTGCTGCCTCTGACTCTTCCTTATTGAGAGGGGGAAGCGATGCACCCTGTGAGTTACTGTCCCTGTCTCCAGAAGCCTTTCTTTCTGGGAGTTCTTCTTCCTGCCACTTGTCCTCTGGCTCTTTTGGAGGAGTTTCCCAGCCCTGTGAGTTGTCAGAGACAGACTGCTGCTCTGGCAACCAGGCAGGAGACAGGAGCACAGAGGAATTTTCACTGTCTGCATTAGAGTCTTTGTTGAAGCCGGGAGCTCTGTGCATCACCTGGGTCCCTGCATCTTCCTCTTGGCAGAGACTTGACTGCTTCTGAGTGCAGGGGGACTTGGTGAACCTTTCTCCAAACAGGCACGGGGCAAAGCCTGTAAATGGCTCTCCGTTGGTGTTGCCACCGTGCTCTTCCTGCACCTCAGTGAGCTCCTCTGTCTCGCTGTGCTCCATGTGCTTCCAGGCAGGCTGGGTCCCTGCTTGGAGCAGCGTGCCACCTGCCCATCGCAGGGGTGGCAGGCGATGGCCCTGCCGTGCTGCTGACCCTCGCCAGAGCCTTTCAGCTGAGCTGTCCAGGGAAGGTGTTTCCCTGGCCCCATAAGCAGCCCTAGTGCCCCATGGAGAAGGTGGCACTAGGTCTCGGTGGCTGCTGGCTACGTGGCCTGCAGACTGTGCTCTGCCTCTGGGAGAAGACCCAGAGGCTGCTGGGGCTGCTGGCAGAGGGGGCAGCTTGATCCGTGCCGAGGCTGCTCTTGACAGCTGAGGGCTGAGCTGCCATGGAGGTGTCACCATCAATGGAGGGCCATGGAGAGGCGGCAAGTCTGACACGGACAACCTTGCTGGCCATGTGACTGTGCCACTGAGGGGCAGTGAGTGCCCTCCCTCCAGGCTCTCCTCCTGAGATCCAAGTCTTCTTGGTCTCCATTGGGTGTCCTGTCTAGGGAGCAGTTTGTTCCCGTGGAGGGATGTGACAGTCACCCATGTGACCTCCGCCGTTGCCTGCGGCGGCCTCTGGGGCACCTGTGGGAAGCAGGGGAAGGCATGAGATGGAGGCGGCTTTGTGGGCACACTGTCCCCCCTCATGTTGGTGAGCCCAGCACTGGCCCCAAGGCAGGTGCTGACCATGGCAGCCAGGCCCAGGCTGGGTTCCCAGCTGCACTCGCTGTCTCTGGGCCATTCCCTCACCCAGGCCATCCTGGCACCGGCTCCTCCCCAGAGCAAGGCCTGGAGCCCGTCCTGCCTGCCGCTCTCTGCTCCCAGCCCTCCCCCAGGTCCCACTGCAGCTTTTCCCTCCATTCCCGTCCCTCACCTGTTGTCGCTTGGACAGCAGTGGCTGCCGCTCACGGGACTGGCTGCGTGGGTTCATGTCATGTCTCTTGGACATCTTGGCAGTGCTCTGATGAACACTGGCCAAGATCACCCGGGAGAGCTGCTTCCTTCTAAGGAGCTGCTACCTCGTGAGAGAACTGCTACCTCCTCAGAGAGCTTCTCTCCTGAGAGTGACAACACAAGGGGTTTGGCCCTACAAGAGCCCTCCAGGTCATGGCATGGGCCTGTGTCACAATGGCCTCTGGGCACGATGCAACTGCAGGTCACAAAGGCCTGGTGGGCACGGCCACCCCTTGTCATGGAGAGACATGGCGTCCTTGGTCACAAAGGCCTTCTTTAGGCCTTTGCCCCTTGACTTTTCCTATACTACTTCCTCTCCCAATGACCTGCTGCTCTCCCTTTTCCCACCTTGTGTGTTCCTCTCCTAAACATCCCCAAAGATGCCCTTTGCTCTGCCAATCTGCTTTTCCCACCCAGCCCACCAGGTGTCCCACCCCTTAGCTCCCACCTCATGTAGAAAGACAAATCAGGAAGGCAACAATCATTAGCACTTCACCTCGCCACTACTGTAAAAAACAATTAAAAAGTGTTCATTTACAAAGATTAACAACAAAGGAGGGTCAAGGAAAATCCTCTTTCTTTATTGGATATGCAGTGGGCATATGGTTATGAAGGGTGAGGAAAAGGCTGAGCTACTGAAGGTCTTCTTTGCCTCAGTCTTCAACAGGCAGATCCATTCTCCAGAGAACAAGCAGTCCCCTGAGCTGCCAGACAGTGACCAGGAGCAGAGCAGACCCCCTGCAGTCCTAGAGGAAATCATTAGTGATCTGCAGAGCCACTGAGACACTGACAAGTCAGTGGAGCTGGCTGGGAGTCACCCCAGAATGCTCAGGGATCAGGCAAAAGAGCTCACTAAACTGCTCTATATCCATTATTATCAGTCCTGGACTGTTGGGGAGGTCCCACATGGCTGGAGGTGGCAATGGGCCTCATATGCCCAAAAAGGTCCACAGGGCGGATGCTGGGAACTGCAGGTGTGTCAGCCTTACCTTGAGGCCCAGCATGATTATAGTGCTGATCATCATGAGGGACATCACACGGCCCATAGAGGACAGCCAAGGGATCAGGCCCAGCCAGAGTGAGCTTAGGAAAGCCAGGTCTTGCCTGAGCCACGTGATGTCCTTTGAAGACCAAGTTACCCGCCTCGGAGCTGAGCGTAAAGTGGTGCATGGAGTCTCTCTGGACTTGAGCAAAGCCCTTGACTCCATCTCCCACAGCAAGGTCCTGAAAAAGCTGTCAGCCCAGGGCTTGGGCAGGATGGCTGAGTCTAGAGAGTGGTGGGGAATGGTGCAGCATTGAGTTGGCATCCAGTCACCAGTGGTGTCCCCTGGGCCCAGTCCTGTCCAGTGTCCTGCAGATGTGGACAAGGACATTGAGGGTACCCTCAGTAGTAAATTTGTGAGGACTCCAAGGTGGGTGGCAGTGTCGATGTGTTGGAGCGTAGGAAGGCACTGCAGGGGACAAGCAGGATTGATGGTGTGAGGCCAGCAGAATAAGGGTCAAGAAGAATGAGGTCTGGGTGCTGCCCTCATGTTCCCACAAGCCCCTAAAGTGCTCCAGGCAGGGGGCAGAGTGGCTGCAAAGCTGCCCAGCAGGAAAGGCCCTCGAGGTGCTGGCCAACAGAGGCTGACCGTCCGCCACTGCTTGCAAAGGTGGGCACGAAGCACAGTGGTCTCCTGGCATTCTGTATCACCGCTACTGTGGCCAACAGGACCAGGGAGGTGATTGTGCCTCTGTGCTGGGCACTGGGGAGGCCACACTTCGAGTGCTGTGTGCAGATGTGTGCCACGGTTAAGATGCGATTAGTGAGAGATGCCTCTGCCTGAATTAAGTGCCAAGGAGACCATCTACCTAAGTGAACAATGGGGATTTTATTTAACTATGAATGTGGCATACAGAGATAGAGAGGGATGGGAAAGAGGAGGGTGAGACAAAAAGAAGGGGAAAACTTGGAGTGAAGGAGAGTTTGAACAGAAGACAATCCAAGCCACTTGGCTCCAGCAGAGTCCTGTCAGTCCTTCCTCATACTGGGCTACTCTGTGCTTGAGGTCCAAGTGGTTTTTTGGAGGTGCTGGTGTTCTGGGTCAACACCAATCCATCCTGGGGATATCCATTCCATTCCATCTTGCGGGGTATCATTCTCCATTCCATACTGGGGGTATCCAGGGAGGCATTTTCCTATTTTTAATGTGAAAGGAAGACAGGCTTGCCTTCCTTTGCCTTCAATGCTGAGGCCCAAGGAGCGTTTCTCAGCTCCTAATGCAGCCTGAGGGATGCAGCCCTCAATGCAGACTGGGCCTGGAGTCAGCTTCTGTGGGATTCTACAGGCCAGGGCTTTCATCCTTCCTCAACCAGATCACTTCAATCTTTCTGCTGCATTGCTGCTGGCTTGGGGGTTAGGGATTAGGGCGGGTAGCAGGACCTACCTTTGGCAACTTGTCGCCTGAGGGTGAGCAGTCATCTTTGGTGAGCATCCCGGTGGTGGTCCTGGGCTCACTCCTCCGGCTGTCCCCTGAGGCAACTGAGGGAGAAGAGGCGGCGCAGAGCCCGCCAGGCCGTCTTGGCCATGGAGCGCCATGGCCGTGGGGCCAGGGGCTGCGGGACTGTGGCTATGCCAGCAGTGGAAGCAGGGACCTGGTGTACCAGGGGCTGGGAAAGCACTGGGGAAACCCCAGGCAGCACACCAGCCCCACAGGGCTTTTCCTGGGGAGAGGTGGCCTGGGCACAGCCAGCCTCCATGCCTGCAGCATTGACCTCCTCCACGGTATCAGCAGGTGAGGCACAAACTGCAGACATCTCTGAGTCTTCTGGCAGTGCCATGGGGAAAGGCTCACTGTGCCCCTCCTCACAGGGATCCCTGTCCAGGGGAGAAGCTGCTGGCTCTGCTCCCTCCTCTTGCAGTGGGAGGGACAACTCGCTCTCTGGCTCACTGTCCCCCTCTCCTGCACTCTGTCTGTCAGGGAGCTCTTCTTCCTCCCACTTTGCCAGCAGCTGGTCTAGCTGAGTGTCCCTGGATGATGCATCCCCGTTGTTGAAGAGAGACCACAGCTCTTCAAACAGGTCAGGAGGCACGAGCTGTGCGTAGTTTTCAGTCTCTCCTTTACAGTCTTTGGACCAGCTGCAAAGGCTGTGCTGGACCCAGGGGCTTTCTGCATCCAGGGAAGCAAGGACCTCGTCCTCCAACTTCTCCAGCTCCTCTGCCTCAATTTTCAGGAGATGATCAGAATCCTCTTCCGGCCCCGTGCATATCAGCTTGCCATGTGTTGTTCGCTCTGGCAGCTGACGAGTTCCCCTCTCCTCACAGGAGCTTCCAGATGAGGGAGAAGCTGAGAAGCATGAGGTTTCCTCAGCTTCTGACATAGGGAAGAGCTTGCTGTGCCCCTTGTCTGAGGGATCTTTGTCCAGGTCAGAAGTTGCTGCCTCTGACTCTTCCTTATTGAGAGGGGGAAGCGATGCACCCTGTGAGTTACTGTCCCTGTCTCCAGAAGCCTTTCTTTCTGGGAGTTCTTCTTCCTGCCACTTGTCCTCTGGCTCTTTTGGAGGAGTTTCCCAGCCCTGTGAGTTGTCAGAGACAGACTGCTGCTCTGGCAACCAGGCAGGAGACAGGAGCACAGAGGAATTTTCACTGTCTGCATTAGAGTCTTTGTTGAAGCCGGGAGCTCTGTGCATCACCTGGGTCCCTGCATCTTCCTCTTGGCAGAGACTTGACTGCTTCTGAGTGCAGGGGGACTTGGTGAACCTTTCTCCAAACAGGCACGGGGCAAAGCCTGTAAATGGCTCTCCGTTGGTGTTGCCACCGTGCTCTTCCTGCACCTCAGTGAGCCCCTCTTTCTCGCTGTGCTCCATGTGCTTCCAGGCAGGCTGGGTCCCTGCTTGGAGCAGCGTGCCACCTGCCCATCGCAGGGGTGGCAGGCGATGGCCCTGCCTTGCTGCTGACCCTCGCCAGAGCCTTTCAGCTGAGCTGTCCAGGGAAGGTGTTTCCTGGGCCCCGTAAGCAGCCCTAGTGCCCCATGGAGAAGGTGGCACTAGGTCTCGGTGGCTGCTGGCTACGTGGCCTGCAGACTGTGCTCTGCCTCTGGGAGAAGACCCAGAGGCTGCTGGGGCTGCTGGCAGAGGGGGCAGCTTGATCCGTGCCGAGGCTGCTCTTGACAGCTGAGGGCTGAGCTGCCATGGAGGTGTCACCATCAATGGAGGGCCATGGAGAGGCGGCAAGTCTGTCACGGACAACCTTGCTGGCCGTGTGACTGTGCCACTGAGGGGCCGTGAGTGCCCACCCTCCAGGCTGTCCTCCTGTATTCCATGTCCTGTGGGTCTCCATGAAATGTCCTGTCTAGGGATGAGTCTGTCACGGTGGAGGGGCGTGACAGTCACTAATGTGACCTCTGCTGCTTCCCGCGGCGGCCTCTGGGGCACCTGTGGGAAGCAGGGGAAGGCGTCTGATCGAGGTGGCTGTATGGGCACGCTGTCCTGCCTCATTCCAGCAAGCCTGGCCTTGGCCGCAGGGCAGATACTGACCATGGCTGCCAGGCCCGGCTGGGTTCCCAGCTGCACTCGCTGTCTCTGGGCCATTCCCTCACCCAGGCCATCCTGGCACCGGCTCCTCCCCAGAGCAAGGCCTGGAGCCCATCCTGCCTGCCGCTCTCTGCTCCCAGCCCTCCCCCAGGTCCCACTGCAGCCTTTCCCTCCATTCCCGTCCCTCACCTGTTGTCGCTTGGACAGCAGCCGCTGCCGCTCACGGGACTGGCTGCTTGGGTTCATGTCGTGTCTTTTGGACATCTTGGCAGTGCTATGATCAACACTGGCCAAGATCACCCAGGAGCGCTGCTTCCTTCTAAGGAGCTGCTACCTCGTGAGAGAACTGCTGCCTCCTCAGAGAGCTTCTCTCCTGAGAGTGACAACACGAGGGCTTTGGCCCTACAAGAGCCCTCCAGGTCATGGCATGGGCCTGTGTCACAATGGCCTCTGGGCACGATGCAACTGCAGGTCACAAAGGCCTGGTGGGCACGGCCACCCCTTGTCATGGAGAGACATGGCGTCCTTGGTCACAAAGGCCTTCTTTAGGCCTTTGCCCCTTGACTTTTCCTATACTACTTCCTCTCCCAATGACCTGCTGCTCTCCCTTTTCCCACCTTGTGTGTTCCTCTCCTAAACATCCCCAAAGATGCCCTTTGCTCTGCCAATCTGCTTTTCCCACCCAGCCCACCAGGTGTCCCACCCCTTAGCTCCCACCTCATGTAGAAAGACAAATCAGGAAGGCAACAATCATTAGCACTTCACCTCGCCACTACTGTAAAAAACAATTAAAAAGTGTTCATTTACAAAGATTAGCAACAAAGGAGGTGAGCCAGGGAAAATCTTCATTCTTTATTGAATATGCGGTGGGCATATGGTTATGAAGGGTGAGGAAAAGGCTGAGCTACTGAAGGTCTTCTTTGCCTCAGTCTTCAACAGGCGATCCATTCTCCAGAGAACAAGCAGTCCCCTGAGCTGCCAGACAGTGACCAGGAGCAGAGCAGACCCCCTGCAGTCCTAGAGGAAATCATTAGTGATCTGCAGAGCCACTGAGACACTGACAAGTCAGTGGAGCTGGCTGGGAGTCCCCCAAGGGTGCTCAGGGATCAGGCAGAAGGGCTTACTAAGCTGCTCTCCATCCTTTAATGTCAGTCCTGGACAGTAACGATGTCCCCCACATGGCTGGAAGTGGCTGTGTGACACCCATGCTCATAAGGGCTGCAGGGAGGATGCAGGGAACTGCAGGCCTGTCAGCCTGACCTCAGGGCCCAGCAGGGTTCTGGCGCAGATCATCGTGAGGGGGACTACAGGGCCCAGAGAGGGCAGCTGAGGGATCAGGCCCAGCCACTGTGGGTTTAGGAAAGGCAGGTCCTGCCTGTGAAACATGATGTCCTTTGAGGAGCAAGTGACCCTCCTCAGGGCTGAGGGAAAAGCGGTCGATGGAGCGTCCTTGGGCTTGAGAAAAGCTTTTGACTCCCTCTCCCACAGCACAGTCCTGGAAAAGCCGTCAGCCCAGAGCATGGGCAGGGGCAATCTTGGCTGTCTTAACTGTCAGGATGGCTGTGTCCAGACAATGGCTGGGAATGGAGCTGCAACGAGTTGGCATTTGGTCACTAGCAGTGTCCTCTGTGCCCTGTCCTGTTCAGAGTCCCAACAAGGACCTACAGTGCTCCAGGCTGGGAGCAGAGTAGCTGGAAAGGGGCCCAGTGGAAAAGTCCCTGTGGTTGCTTACCAACATCAGGCAAATGTGAGTTGGCATACGTCCAGGTGGGCAAGGAGCAGGGTGGCCTCCTGGTCTTCTGTGTCTGCACTAGTGTGGCCAGCAGGACAAGGGTGGTGATTGTCCCTCTGTGCTGGGCACTGGGGAGGCCACATTATATTCTGTGTCAAGTTCTGGGCCCCTAAATCCAGGAAGGACATTGAGATTTTGGAGTAGTTCCAGAAAAGGGAGCAGAGATGGTGAAAAATTTGGAGCCCAACTCCTGTGAAGACTGATGGTGCTGGTGTCGTTCAGCTTGGAGAAAGGGAGGCTCAGGGGAGATTTTATAGGAAGCTCTATAACTGCCTAGGTGGAGGATCTATCCACATGGGGTTTGGTCTCTTCTCCCACACAGCTAGTGGTAGGACAAGAGGACATAATCTCAAAATGTGTCAGGGAGGTTTATTTTGGACACTACAAAGAATTTCTTCACAGAAAGGATAATTAGATACTGGAATGGGCTGCCCTCGGAAGTGGTGGAGTCACTGTCCCTGGAGACATTTAAGAAAAGACTGGATGTGTCAGTGCCATGGTTTACTTGACATGGTGGTGTTCAGTCAAGGACTTCATGATGTCAGAGGTCTTTTCCAGCCCAGTTGATTCTGTGATTGTTTTGAGTCCCTTTATATTCCTCTTTTAGGCAGACCATGCGTCCCTGTGTGTGCTGTGGGTGATGACATGGCACCTGCTGAGCCCTTTGTGAAGGTCTGAGTTTGCACATCACAGAACCACAGAGTGTTTTGGGTTGAAGGGACCTTAAAGATCATCTACTTCCAACTGCCCACCCAGCATAGGCAGGGATGCCACTGACTAGGTGAGGTTGCTCCAAAGCCCACCCAGCTTGCTTTAACACTTCCAGGGATGGGGCATCTGCAGGTTCTCAGGGCAACCCATTCCAGTGCCCTGCCACCCTCACAGAAGAGAATTTCTTTCTAACATCTAATCAAAATCTTTCCTCTTTTAGTTTAAAACTGTTCCCCCTTGTCCTATAACTATCTGATCCCTTTACTGTGGTTATCTAGTCTCATCACTGTGATTCTGACTTTTTAGGGAGAGCCCCCATCTCTAGAGACTTTGAGGAGACTTATCCAAGAGGAATTATCCAAGCAGCTAGATGGTAAGTAATCAGTACCAGGAAGCCAGAAGATGGATCTGAGAGTATGAAATATGCTTTCCAGAGCTGTGCTGGTACCTGAACCTCTCCTGCTTAAGGAAGATAGAATTGCAGCAAGCCTGCTTGGAAGATGTGTGATATGATATGTGTTTTACAGTTCCCCAGGCTTTGATTTTCCCAGCAATAGCACAGAAAGTAATCAGAGTAGATCATAAACTTTCTTTTGAGGGGCCAGCTGGAGAAGAAATGTTCATGATTTTTGCCTATGACTTATGATACTCATCAGTATAGGAAGAGGGGCTGGAGGAGATATGGACTGCTGTTTCTCTCAAAGTATGAGAATTGCAGACCACTACTGACCCTATTGACAGTGAGATGCAGAGCTGTAGTCCTCATACAGCTCTTGATGCAGCTGACACACAGCTGCAGGCATTTTGTTCTGTAGTAAAGATCACAGGTAAACAGGGTGATCATTTCACAGATTTTATTTACACACTCAGTCCTCAATATCCACACCAGTCTGAAAGCATTTAAGATCAATGAAAAGAAGATAGAACACTCTTCTCCCTCTGTTCTGTAGAATGTTTATGTGATGCTGAGTGTTTTATGAGCTCTCAAGGTTGCTGTCATGGTGTAACCCCAGCCAGCAGCCAAGGCCCACACACTGCTCACTCTCTCCCCCACCAGCAGGATCAGGGAGAGAATCAGAAGAGTATAAGCTGGAAAACTCATTGGTTAAGATAAAGACAGTTTAATAGGTACAGCAAAAGCTGCACCCAGAAGCAAAAATTAACTCCCTCCTTCCCATGGGCAGGCAGGTGTTCTGCCATCTCCAGGAGAGCAGGGCCCCATCACAGGTAATGGTTACTTGGGAACAAAAACACCATCACTGCAAATGTCCCTGCTTCCTTCCCTCACTTAGTACACTGAGCATGATGTCACATGGTCTGGAATATCCCTCTGGTCAGTTTGGGTCACCTGTTCTGGCTGTGTCTCTTCCCAACACCCCAAATTTCCTCCCCAGCATGGCCATACAAAAAGCAGAAAAGGCCTTGGCTCTGTGTGGGCCCTGCTCAGCAATAACAAAAAGATCTCTGTATTATCAACACAAATCCAAAACAGAGCCCCATACCAGCCACCATGAAGAAAATCAACTCCACCCCAGCCAAAACCAGCATGATTGTTCAGGGTCTTAGCACTGAGGTGGCAGGCAGTGTGTGCCTGTCTGGAACAGCTGGGAACAAGAAAAGCTTTCTCCCTACAGACCAGCCATGTAGCATCTCGGCATCACAGAAGCAGTAGGAAAAGACTCTCCTTTTCAGAGCAGCAGTGGTCCCAGTTTAACAGGGATCCACCATCTGCACAACTAAAGGGAAGAGACATTTCAGACACTTGGAGGACAAGGAGCAGAGGATGAGAGAAAGGTTTATCATAAAGTATGGAATTTAGGAGAAATTCAAAGCTACCAAGAAATGAGATTTAAACAATTTAGAGAGGATCAGGGAGTCACAATCATGGATTATGGGGGGACAGAAAAGAGGTGGCCCTGGAAAATTGATCTGTGACAGTACTTGGGACTTTACTGGGCCCCTGGTTCTGCCTCTCCATTTCTTGGAGCATAGTCCTTCTAGTCTAACCCATTTCCCTCTCTTCACAGTAAAGTTACCCTACATCCTGGCTCAGATACAGCCTGCACAGGTAAAAGCATCCCATGGCAGACCAGGACCTCCTGGTCCCCCTGGGAAGGAAGGACTCCCAGGAAGAACTGGCCCTCCTGGGGAGCCTGGCCGGCCTGGGCAGACTGGGTCTGAAGGGCCACCTGGACCAATTGGTCCCAAAGGTAAGTGAAACATGGTGTGTTGGAGCAGTCCAATAAAAGTATGTGTCCACTGGACTTTGGTCTTTCTTTTTAGTAATTTATAAATTAAACCTTTCCTTTTAGCAGTTTATAAATTGTCCTCAAAATGCAGGTGTTGGAAGCTACCTCTGTTGAACCAGAGGTGTTGAATATGACCAGCAATTGCTGGTGTGTTGCACCTCTGGCCAGAATTAGAGTAGGGCAAGTCTTCATTCCCACTTAATGTCCTCTTTCAGAGGATTGGCCATAATTAGGAACTGTTTTTATCAAATATATTGGCTTCAATGTGGATGGAAGACCTATACTAGTGCTTAGTTCTGTAAACCATGCTCATCAGTTCATATTTTTTCTTTCCCTCTCTACAGGAGAAAGAGGAGCAAAGGGGGAGAAAGGAGACACTGGCATTGGTCAGCGAGGGGAAATGGGTCCCCCAGGAATTCCAGGTGTGTTATTCAGAACACCTCACAAAACACATCACTTAGAACCACTGCCAGGACATAGGTCTCTGCTATACTGGAGAGATTATCAGGATGACATAAAAACAACAGACACGATTTCTGTAGGATGTGGCGCAAAGGGAAGAACTGTATCATTAACATCACATCTGGCCACTTTTATTTCCTCAGCCTGATGAATGAGTACCATGAACTATCTCAGTCACAGCTAAGTTAACTGACCTTTGGGTCAAATCCAAAGTGAAGCTTTAATTATTAAATGCACTGTGAAGTGTTTTCTCTGTCCTTGGCAGAGTCTTCCTGTGACCAAGCTGAACCCAGAGGTTCAGGCAGCTTCAGATATTATGAAAGGTCATATTGAACACCTGTGCCTTGGGGATACAGCTTCTGCTTTACTATTACTGACAAAGCAGCAGCAAATACAGTTTGTCTGCAGTCTGAAATTAGGCACCATTGATAACTTTTGCCTTCACTGCTTTCTTGGGAAAGGAACTATGGGAAGCCCTCATGACCCCATTGTCTGCATCTGGCAGACTGGCCTTGCATTGCCTTCAAATAACAATGTGCCCACTATGCTCTGCACCAGTGAATTATCAAATCAGGCTGGCTCTTGCCTCCACTTTCCCATTCTCACCTCCTCTCTGTGAGAACTGTATGTCGTTAGTTGTCTTGCGCATCTCCATAACTTCAGCATGGAGGTAGAAGAGCAGCCATATTGGAGCTGAGCATCCCAAGGTTGCCATAGGGAGTGGAAATCTTTATTTCAGAGGAGACACTCTGGTTGTATCCTTGAGATACATCCTAGCCAAATCCAAACCTATGGAAGCTGCTGTCTGCATCCCAGTTTGGCAGCAAAGCCATCTCCTGTGATGTTCCACTGCTGAGTACTGCACGCTGGGCGTGTCACTCTGGTGCCACTCACCAGAGCATTTTGTTTCTCTTTCAGGCCTCCCAGGGGAGCCTGGTTATGCCAAAGATGGGATGCCAGGACCTCCTGGCCCTCAAGGTGAAGCTGGTGTGCCAGGTCTGGCAGGTCCCCAGGGGCCCCCGGGAGCCAATGGACAGTGTGACCCCTCTCAGTGCGCTTACTATGCAAGCCTGGCTGCCCGGCCCTCCAATGTCAAAGGGCCATAGTGTGCAGAGAGCACCCCCAGACTTGTTTTGAAAACTTGAATTCCTCACACCTGCCAAGAGCTCTCCAATGTCTTCAGCTGCGTTTCTTTCGCGGGAGGCCTTCTAAAGCCAACAAATGCTGCCGGTCGGTCAGATTATTTTTATGAATTATAATTATTATTATTATTATTATCTTTGATGTGATATGTGAACTTATTTTTTTGTTTGTTTTCTCTAACATCAGGGCATATTAAATTGCTAAAAATAAGTGGGTTTTTTCCTCTTTTGAAAAGCGTATAATAGCAATGTGTTGTCTGACTGTTTATGCAAAACCATTCCAATGCCAAATTTTTTATCTGTTATCTGATTAATTTTTTCCAAAGCTTTATCCCTCACCCTTTCAGCTCAAATGAAATCCTGCAGCCTAGAGCATTAACTGTGACACATAGGCACAGGATTGTTGGTGCTATTTGCCATCCACATGGCAGGGAGGAAGATAAAGTCATACCAAAGCTGGAAAAGGTGTCTCCAGTATATCCAACTCCCAGTGGACAATTTTGAACAGCTAGTGTGTGCTTTCCAGAAGTTCCCTGTTAAATTTAATATTCTTCTGCTGATAAATGAATCAATATGCTATACGAGCTACTTTTTCATGGAGTCATGTGGGATTTCATAGTAAAGGCCTGAAGGGATGCACAGAAGATCTCAACCTCTCTGTACTGGAGAGTTTTTTTCCAAGAAGTGGAGCTTACTTACCTCTGTCAGGGAGA
Organism: Molothrus ater; assembly: GCF_012460135.2. Taxonomy (NCBI): domain Eukaryota; kingdom Metazoa; phylum Chordata; class Aves; order Passeriformes; family Icteridae; genus Molothrus; species Molothrus ater. Next base: position 147,991,427 of record NC_050478.2, on the reverse strand, counting down.
TGCATTTACAAGGTTATCCTCTGTCAGGTCAAGGATGCCAAATCCCCTGTGCAATGTCAGCACATGCACAGCTCCCTACCACTGCTTCACCCAAAAATCAGCCAGAGCAGCATAGAAATCCCCCTGGTATTAAAAACTCAGGAAGCCAACTGTGACCCAATTCACTGTTTTGGTTGATCCATTATAACAATAACTTGGCAAGTTTTGTTACTTAGAGGGCTGGTGCATAGTGCTGGCTGCCTGGTCTAGGAGGATGCTGATCTTTGATGAAAGGATCAGAGCAAAGAAATGTTCATAAACATGGGGGAAATTGTGTTTGATGGTGAAAGCAACAAGCCAGACAGTGGCCATTTCTCCCTATCAGCTAATTGCCAAAATCAACCTGAGAGTGCAAAGACAAAGTAAAAAGGGGATGGAGTCTGAAAAGACCTTCACAATAGGTGAGCTTAACCCTCTGACCAAGCCATGCCCACCCACCAAGTGCAGATCTGAGAAGTGATCAGGCCTCAGATATGTGCCAGCCAGCAAAGCAGCTGCGTTTTCAAACCTCTTCTGCACAAAGCAGTTTGTAGTGAGAGATGGGAGTAATGGACCTGACACAGGCACTAAGTGCTGAATGTGTTTGGGAATCTGGTCTGCTCTTCTGGAGACAGAAAACAGGCACCTTGCCCTGCTAACACATTCTCCATATGGCATGGTGCTTCCAAACTGGCCAGCCAAAGCAGAAGCCACAGCTGTTGATAACCAGCCCAGAATCATACCCTGAGGCTAAAGCGCTGAGATAAGCTTTTGCCAGTCTTGGAGTCTTTTCTCACCCAGTAGCAGATAAAATTTGCCTCTGCTTTACTGAAAAATGAAATTAAATAACAAGTACAAATGCCAGGGTTAAACAAAGTCTTTACTGTGTAGCTCTTAATGGTGCTATTTTTGCTATTTCCTATGCAAATAAACTCTTTGATTTGATTTTACTGTGTTTCTTGCTGTGGAAAGACCAATTAAAGTGAAAATACCATGAAGTAAAAGCTTACCACTTTTAAGTAACTCTCAATGGTATATCTGTTACTGTACTGCATCTTGGGTTAGCTTGCTGGATTTTAGTATTAAGCAAACATACTGATCACATGTTTGACAGAAGCCTTCTTCTTAGTCCAGGCTGAGATTTCCTCCCTCCAGTGGTGAGGCAGAAAAGGGTCCCTATTTGAGAGCACCTCCTAACATGGGAAGAGACATTGTTTTGGGTAAATGTGGTGGTAATGAACAAGTGTTATGGAGGTCAAACATGTTAATTGTGCCATGCAAATGTGACATTTAATTCCTGTCATGATGGTGACCCCTTCGTTTCTACAGGCTCTCATCATGTGTGTCTGATGTGCCATGCATGTCATAGAATTCAGTATATTCTAATGCACCATGAGAAGGGAACCTACATAATGATGTTCTGTTAAACAAATTTCAGGGTCTTTAACTCCTGTGAGGTCATAGAATCATAGCATAATTTGGCTTGGAAGGGAACTCTAAGGGTCATCTAGTGCAATCCACAGTAGGTGAGACAATGCAGTGGCATCCAGTTGAAGGAGATGAAAGGGTTTTTTTGATAACCTGTTTAATTTGAACATCTGTGGGAGCCACTTCCAAGAGTCTGTATTTGGAACACAAGGGAAACACTTGCATCTTTAATAGCAATTGAAAAATCTGCATGAGCTAGACACAGACTACATCTCTGAGCATTTTCCACCCGTAAAAGGGGACACAGCCTAATTCCCTTTGCTTCAGCATATTCCCTAGCATATGGCTATCTGCTCAGTCTGTTCCCAGAGACACCCCAGACTGTCTCTGTGCCCTGAATTCAGTGGGTGCCATTTCCCTGCTTTTTCTTAAACCTTGTTTTCTCTCCAGCCAGTTAAATGACATTTACCAGGCAGAATCTGTCGTTAGTGAGCAGAGTACATGAGCTTCAGACCCTGATCAAGACCCATGTTTGTACTCACCCAGATTTTAGTCATCAAAGGGAGGTTTCTGTAGCTGCCACCTCTTAGAGAAGCAAGCCCTACAAGAATGTGCCTAAAAGGACACCTGCAATAAGAGGTAAGAAATGAGGATGTATTTGGAGGATTTCAAAAACTACCACAGTTTTTGCTTCAGTCTGTTTGTGTGTATTTTCAGTCTTTGTAAAGGTGGCCTGAGATTACTTTCCAAAGTAGATCTGCCATCTGGGAATCCAGTAAACCTACAAGTACAGCCCTGGGCATGGTCAGAAGCTTCTCTCCAGAAAATGCAGGTGCCTCTATGCCTGAGCAGGTGACAGTGTGTGCATTGTCTGTCCAGAACTGTGCCAGGTGAACACACAGCCAGGAGGTGGCAGGTAGGACAGGGACAGTGCTGGTGGCTCTCTCCTAAGCAACCCTGAGTAAGGGAAAGTTGTGGCTTTGGCATCTCAGTGTTCCTGTGTCTGCAACCAAGTGTGTGGTAAATCACCATTCTGTTCACTGAGTCTGAGGTTTAAACCTGGGAATAGACTGATTTTTCGGTTGGATTTTGTTTTGGCCCTGTGGCAATATACTGCTAAAATTGCATTAGAGAGCAAGACAATATATTATTCAGATTTTTAAAAGGAACACATGGGATTTATGGCACCACTGTCAGTTGCTCTTTTTTTTTTTCCTATTTTTAAATCATTTGTAAATTACAGTAATTATAGCAAACAAACCATTATTTCATTCAATTTTTGCCTGTCAAATAAACAAATTACAGAGACAGAACAAAGCAACAGGATCATTGGGGAAAATATTTTTTTGTGTTAAATTATTTAACAATTTCTAAACAGTTTTGAATTAGCTGCTTTTTGGAAGCTGTATTAAATGCCTGTGGGCTTTTTTTTCTTTCCATAGAGACAAGAAAAACACTGTGTCAGCTAGGCCCAAACTCTGTGCTCTGGCCACAGAACTGGTTAGGAGATGAACACAGATTTTACATTCTGAGCAACTATTAAAAAAAAAAAGTTTAAAAATTATATTTAAAAAAAGCCCCCAAAAATAGAGTCTTCTGTTTATTCAGCCCTTTAATGTGGAAACTGGCCAAGCTCTGCCCTGTTAAAGATTGCATTTGACAGCTTCTGTAGGACTGGTGCCTAGGAATGGCTGGGTGTCACCATGCACAATACATGGGGCCAGAGACACTGACAGGGACTGGCAGGTATGATGTGGGACCTAGGGGAGCCTTTCCAAAGCTTCAGTGGGTGACCCCAGGGGAGAGCACATCAAATAATGAAAAATGTCTGTGTTTGGGTCCCTCAATGCCATGCTCAGTCTCTCACGGTGAGATTCAGAGTCACAGAACATAGAACTATAGAATATCCATAGTTGGAAGGGACCCACAAGGATCATCAAAGTCCAGCTCCTTGACTTTAAGTCAAGCTGTGGTTTGACCTGCATTTTGGTGGCTCCAATGAGAGCTGTAGAACCTGGAGATCCATTCAGCTTATCCTAAAGAACTGCAGCACTCAGAGCTGTGTTACCTGTAGCATCGTGTGTTTTATATGGGTTTATTGTAAAGTTGGTTATTTTTTATAAGTTAAGAATTTGGTTTGACCCTCAGTTCCTCCCATGTTCTCCCTCGTAATGGTTCATTCCTTCCACCAGTTACCTGTCCCTCAATGTAACCAACCCCCTTTCCTTTCGAGAAATTTCTACATCAATCTTCCCTTACCTAACATATGATTTGTCCCCTGAGCCTTTTCCCTCCCCTGGGCCATTCCTATTGGTTCAGTTGTGTCCCTCGCTCCTCCCCTGGGCTTCGTTCATTGGTCCCTGGTGTCTCCTTCCGTTACACCCTTCCCCTTTATCAGTGCCTCCCTAATGGTTTTTCCCTGACACCGTTACTGGCCCTGCCTGGGTCAATAAAGCGCCTTGGCATCCACACGCGTGTCCACTCCTTCCTTCCTTCGCTGTCCTGCTCTCGCCTGCGTCACCACGCCGCAGACGGAGCCACTACCCAGGGGTTCTCGCAGAGGACCTGGGAGTGGTGGGATTTGTAGTCTCCACCGGTCACTCCGGGAGCGGCTAGCCAGCCCCGTCAGCTCCAGTGGCCGTGGGATGAGAATGGAGTTACCTACATTAACTACATCTCCATGGAAAAGAGATCTTTTAGGAGCTGTCTTTATCTTCCACCCTCAGTAACTTACATTCCCCCTGAGCTGGTGTGGGGATATTCATGTCACAGGTGATGGCAGGTCAGCTGCTCCGTGACCAGCAGCCAGGCTACTCACAGGGAGAGGGGCAAGGTTATGATAGGAACTTGGACTGTCCTTGGGCAATGAAAACTTCCTTAAAATTACTGTACTAACTCAACAGTTACAAGACAGACTGAAAATAAATCTACTTTCAGCCTCTGTGAGCTGGAGCCCCATGCTGAGGAGGGTTAAGGTGGCTTCTCCATGGCATGGCAGGAAGAGCAACATAAGGATGAAGCCAGTCTGGAGTTGAAGGCAGGCTCCTGCCCCAGTCTGCAGCCCCATGCAGGGGTGAGCATCCACCAGAAACCACCAGGAGTCCTTCTTGCTGCTGCTTCTGCAGAACTGCTGAGGAAGAATCTCTTCATCAGCCACCCAGTTGCCTCCTATGAACCAAATTGGGTAGCTGAGGCCTTTAGGGCAATATGGTTCCACCAGGGTTTGGATTTTTCTTTCAATACCTTTGTAAATGGTGAAGTTGACCCAAGAAAAAGCCTGTTTAATTTCATTGATTTGGTTTAAACCTGGAAGTCACATATATGGTAGATCCTTGTCGTCTGACTTGTGAAATGGGAACAACTGCTTAGAAAAGCACGAAGATGTGATGAAGAGGAGACTGCTTTTTGGTAGTTGCTTTGCAAAGCAGGTTTTTGTTGTAAGAGTTAACGTCTGACTACCTTGCAGGGCTTGGCTTCACAATATTAATGCTGGCAACATTGTTGAAGTTTGTCTGAACTGAGAATGAGACCATCCTGTTGGGTCTCTAGGGGATTATGTGTTGAAAATGCAGGCTCTTTCTTGGTACTTTACATTTTGTGACATGAGTTTCATGTAGAAAGCATAAGGGGACAATTAGGAACATTAATCATACTCCCTACATTCTTATCAGCATCAGGAAGATGGATGTCCTGCAAGGAGAAGAGAAGAACCTGCCACCTTTATAAAGGAAAGCATGGGGTCAAACTCCACGTTTGAAAAAATGCAGCAAGAGAATAATGCCAAAACCCTCAGAAACTTCTTTCTGACAATACCTTTGTCTCTGCATGACATGCTGTCTGAAAGACTTGGGTTTGGATTTGAAGAGAAAAGCATGTTCAAACAGAAGGCAGCACATACAGCAATTTGGTTTATTTCACAGGACAGATGTATTTGACAATGTGTTCTTAGAGACACATTTTTCCCCTTAGCAATGTGGGGGATGGTTTTCACCCAAGTCTGAGATTATTGTCAGTGCAAAAACTTCTTCAGCACCTTTTTGATGGGAGTTCATCTTATTTTTACAGTTATTTGTGAGGTCTGTTGGAAAACAGCCTTCTGCAAGTGAAAGTCTCACTTTTCCTTGGCTGCTGCATTTGTGTCTGATATACAGATATTTCTAAGTTATTGTACCCATTCATGCTTATGAAAAATTATTAGACTCTCTCAAGTTCTGCTGAATTTTTTTCATGTAAAATCCATCTCTGGAAAGTTTCAAGGCCAGGCTGGATGGGAACCTGAGCAACCTGGTCTAGTGGATGGCATCCCTACCCATGGCAAAAGGGTTGGAACTAGATTGTATTTAAGGTCCCTTCCAACCCAAAGAATTCTGTGATTCTACCCCAGGAGCCTAACATGGCTAAGCAGCCTCACAGGCAAAGTGATACAGTTTTCTCTTACAGATGCTAGAAATTTATCTTGAAGAAATCCATTGCTTGATTTCAAAATTATTATGGTATTTGTACTCTGAATCCAAGTCAAGCGTGATAGCTGGTATATGCCAGGCCTTAAAATGTGTATTTCAGGGTGAAAACCAATTAAAAAGCATTAGAATCTAGAAAGTAAGAGAGAGAGCTGAACAAGAATCCCCAAATCCTGTTGCCAGCATTGTCTGAACAGACAGCTACTACCATTCACTCAGCTGTGCAGCCACACACTCCCCTGGTGCTGGAACACAGGTTCCAGCAAATTCAGGAACATCCTGGCCCGAGATAATCAGAATTGAGGAGGCTGGGAAAGCAAAGCTGATGTTCAAGACCTGACCTTCACAAGACCTCACCTAGTAGACCTGCTTAGACTACACCTCTAACACATTGTCTTCTACCTCTAATGGCCTGTGGGTCTCCATCTCAAGGAGATCTCTCTCCTTAAGAAGCATTTGAAATGGCTGTCTTAAGCAGTTTTTTAGGTGAAAGGCTTAAGGATTAGAGGATGAAATAAAAGAGGTTGGTTTTCTCAGCCTGAGGCTTCAAACCCACAATTTTCTCCTTCCAGAAGAATGCCTTGCTCACAACATCACATGCTGTGCTGAGTGGCTTGGGATAAACCTGGCATTTTACACATCTACAAAACCTTTGACAGCAAGGAATAAAAATTTGCTTTTAAATATGCCAGAGCAAGTGCAACACAAGAAAAAATGGTATCTCCATGGTGTAGGGGTTTACACACTTAGCAGGAGGGAGGAGGACCTCCAGATTTCAAAACTGATCCTTTATTGTATTTGCTGAATGTCAAAGGCACAAACTGACCTGAGGATAAGATATGTTCATGGCTCCCAGTTCCCAGGCCACCAACTGTTACTCTGTCTTCTCCTTGTCCCATTTACCACATTCTTGTCCCATTTACCATGTGCCTTACCTACTCTGCCTTGCTGCTTCCATTGCAATCCAGGCAATATGAATTCTTCAGGCAAAGGCACCCTTGATGCTTCCAGAAGGAGAGAGCTACACACAAGCAGAGATTTGAACACACCTGCTGAAAAGCAGAGGCAGTTTTCCCTGTCTGACCACTGCTCACTGGTTGCAGCTGTGAGAGGCCACATCACAGCCCAGGAGCTGGGTTTGTGTGCTCTACAGAGCAGGAGGGAAAACACCTGATCTTGTGAGAATACCAAATGTTTACTCAGTGGGATGTATCCAAGCAACTCAAACACTCTGTGTGTTGGTAACGTGCCCAGCAGAGCACAAAGCTGAGAGAGAACCTTGATCCACCAAAAACCTCAGAGGTTTCCTGTGGAGCATGCAGGTAATTGTGACTGACAGTCTCTGTGCAACCAGCCACTGTTCTGGTGGGATATGGATGCAGTCACCTCTCCCAGATGTGCATGTCCAGGTCCTGATCCACTCTGGAGGTACCTCACAGAGCACGATCCAAAATATGAAGGGAAAAAGAAACTCAAGATCTCTGGCAGAGAGCTGCTGTCAGTTCCCACACAGGTCTTTGGCTTGGAGCAGCTGCAGGTGCTGGAGATGAGCCCGGAACGAGAGAGCTGCCTGAGGTACAGGATGGAGCTGCTTCCCCAGGAGATCGGCCATCTGAGGAACCTCACCTGCCTCTATGTGGACTCCAACAACTTGAAGAAAATCCCTGCTGAAATTGGCACTTTGAGCCGCTTGGAGAGGCTCACTCTGAGCAACAACAGCCTGAGCTCGCTGCCTGCAGAGATGGGGGCACTCCAAAGGCTGCAGAGCCTCCACCTTGCCAACAACAGCCTCACTGAGTTGCCTGAAACCCTCTGCCAGCTGAGGAGCCTCACCTTTCTGGACGTGAGTGACAACAAAATAGATACCATCCCCTCCAGCATTCGGCATCTGGAGAAACTGGAAACGTTGCTATTGCTCTTTAACTCACTGGAGAGCCTTCCTGAGGATGTCTGCCTTCTAAGGAATCTGCACACACTTTGGTTGGGAAACAACCATCTACGGTCTCTTCCAGCAGCCTTTGGGGAGCTGGTGAACCTGGACTGGGGCTACAACTACTGCTCATGCAATTTTGAGGGGAATCCACTGGAGAGTCCTCCCCCTGAAGTCTGCAGCAGAGGCCCTGAAGGGATCAGAGACTATTTCTCATCACTTCGTAGGATTTGGAAAGACTAAACCACTGGTGTCAGTCTTCTTGAAGTGACTGTGATGGATTTATCCTGTGCAAATCATCCGCACAAGCAAAATGTGTTTCAGACAGAAAGGACTAGTGAAATCATTCTGTGGAGCTCAAAAGCTTCCTCTCTGCTGTAAGGTGATTTCTCTGGCAGTCTTTTTTTTTTTTTCCCCTAACAAGCACTGAACAATGGTATACACCTTTTAAAAACTCATCCAGGGACAACTGTAATATTTTTTTGTATTTATAGTTGCACAGAATTATCTCAAGAAATGTTGCAGACAATCATGCAGTCTGAGAAAATAAGCAAGTCTGAAAGGGTAGAGTCAGGTAAACAAGTGGTATGTAAATAGCAATAATCTGTACTCTTTGTTTGCACACTGGATTGGGGCTTGAGTCTGGACTGGAAGTAAGTGCAAGCTGAGATTTCTGGAAGCTTTTAAGGTCATACTGACTTGTGAATTTGGTTTTGCTTCAGGTAGCCCAGAATCTCATCATTTTCCCTGAAAATGAAATGTGTTTTGCATGAAACACACAGGTTGAATCACCTCAACAACCTTTATCCATGTCCCACAAGATATTGTGCAGACAATGTCTCCCTTCCTTTGGCAGGACATAGTGTATTCCTCCTGAAGAGCAGCATCAGCTGGCTCTGCACAGTACAGGCAGGGCTCTCACACTCTCTGGAGGCAGCATGGACATGGGTTTGATGTGCCAGCCCATCCAGAGCAGACCTCAGAGACACAGCTCCTTGGAGCTTGGTGATGCACAGGGTTAGCCCAGATTTAGAGCACCCAGCACTGGCAGAAAAAGTTTCCACTTTCACTGAGTCTGGGAAAGTGTTCAGAGCTATTAAAGAATGAGTATGCAAACTTCCTGCAAGGGAACATTCTGAGAATCCCTGTCATAATCATGAAGGGCTTCATCAGTGTTACATTATGGAAATTTGCTGAGACTCCTTTCTGCTTCATTTTGCTCTCTCTTCCCCCTTATCATCAACGTTTTCCTCCCACCTCTCTTTAACTTTGCTCTTCGTGGGTGTTTTCTCTGTGGCTACTCCCTCTGACATTTATGTTTCATTATTTTCTCATCATCAAAAACCTCTCATTCCCTTATAAATCCTTTCCTTTGCCCTCTGTCTCCTTTGTTTCCTAGGTCTCCTTTGGCCAACACAAAGAAAGATGCAGTTTTGTGTCTTTCCTGGAAGGAAGGGCTGAGTCAGGTCTGGTGAGAGCTGAGCATGTTCTTACAGCATTCAGAGAAAAAGGGAGAAAGGCAGAGAGATTGATACACAGGCCATTAATTCTCTTGTTCAGTGTCCTGTCATCTTCTTCTCCTTATAGCAAAGATCAGCACAAGGAGATCTGAATCAATGCTGAAATTTTTCGGGGTGACAGAAGGACAACTCCAGATATGCTTAACACAAAGTGATTTTTACATCGCTCTGCCCCTGACCTCTGTGAATTTTTCAAACCAGCTGTGACTTTTCGGTGTCATGGTAACCATATTCATTTTATCAGTGGGCTATCACACACAGATAAATGAGTGCATGGCAGTCACAGGCACACAATTGCATCACACCAGGTCATTTGATTTTCCTGCAGCTGATGATTTCTAAGACATGTGACATGGGAAAGAAAGGAGAAAAGGGACTGCAGTGCCTTGCTCAGTTGGTTCTTTCTGTGGCAGCATGGAGAACTGGAGATGAAAGAGCAGGAGAATGAACTTCAAGGCTTTTGCCATTCAGGGTTTTTTTCAGAGGAGATTTAGGACAGTGTGTGAAGTGGCTCCTGAAGCTGATGCCAACTCAGGCAAAGGCTGTATCAAGGTGGCAACATTGAAGGTGTTGAATGACTGTGGTCTCACTCTTGCTCCTGTCATTGATGCATTCTCCACACTCATACAGGTCTTATTTCCCCACTATTTCTGCTACTTCCCCATTTCTATCACCCCATTCAATAAAATAAGTGCAGGGGTAGCTTGCATTCACAAAAATGATGCATTCACAAAAATAAGTGCAGGCACTGGGCCTTCCTAAACGTTGCATGGTATAGAACATAAGGTTAAAGGCAGTATGAGCAGTGGGGCCCAAGTAAAGACAAGGTTATCCCCCTGGTTTTGGAGATGTGTGAGAATTAAATTCTAGTAACTGTGGTATTTTTAGAGAATTGAGTCTAACACACAAATTCCTTCCAGAGTATCATCTTACACAGTTGCTAGGAGGGACAAACTTCTCATGTCCCATGTCAAGCCCTTCAGATTCCATGTTGCTGTTTTTCTTCTACATTGCACAGGGCTTGAGGTTCCATTTCCAATTTTGACTACCTTTCCCTTCTGCATCTTGGTTGGTGATTTCTTAAAGGCAAGCTGACTTCAGCTTCTTGGGGACTGCACAGCAGTTCAAAGCTTTCACCTTTGGTTTTAGCTAGTCAGGATTCACACATTTTGTTTAACTAATCCTCTCTCCAAAACCCACAAACATAATTTGTGAAGCCTGATTGTATCTGTTAATAATACAGATACAATGGTATACAGCTTTTAAAAACTCATCCAGGGACAACTGTAATATTTTTTTTGTATTTATAGTTGCACAGAATTATCTCAAGAAATGTTGCAGACAATCATGCAGTCTGAGAAAATAAGCAAGTCTGAAAGGGTAGAGTCAGGTAACCTGTCATAGCTGGGAGTGAATGGAGCTAAAAGGTGAGTAAAACCAAAAATCTTTAAAAAACAGTGGCAATATTGCCATTATAATTCTCTAGTCTGTTGGGAACAAGAGAAATTCTGTGAAACTAATGCAAATGAGGGCACTTTGACCATGCCTTCAAGCTGTTTGAGCAGATTGAATATGTTACTGAGATATGTCCTGACACCTTGCTTTCTGTTGCCCCTTCCTTTCCCTTTGTCCTGATTGCTTCCAAAATCCCACTTCCCAAAGTGGAAAACCCAGTAGTTCATATTCTTTGCAGTATTCTGGCATCTGTGTTAATGAAATAGTTATGCAGAGCAATGAGTAGATCCCGGTGTTGTCATTAAGATGGCATTAAAATCTAATCTCAGACTGCTTATCCTGTATTTGTTGTACTTTATGTATTGTTTCTAAGCATCCTCCTTTGCTTGTGCTCATTAAAACTTCAAGTGTTAATATCAGAGAACAGTAAACAGCTAGGATATAGGCCCCTGGTGAAGAGACATGGATATAATCCATACTCTGGGGCTGGGGGGAGGAGGGAGAGGAGGAATTGTTAAACCTGTCATTCAGGGTTGATGGGAGTTGTGTCATTCAGGGTTGATGGGAGTTGTGCATGCATTTCCCCTTACCCTGTGTTGCACTGCAAATAGCCTGGCCTAGGTGAGCATTGTCCCCTGGAACCCCACAAGACTTTCACTGGAAAACTTGGAACTCTTGCAGCAGAGCAGTAATGAAATGTAAAAGCAGTGAGGGGAAAGAGCTCCAAGTAGAAATTTGGGGAAATATTATACATAAGGGCAGAGGGCTTTTTAGTTTAACATACAAGTACATAACACTTCACAGGCTGGTAGCTCGAGCTGGACAAGTTCTGACTACAGATAAGCTGCATATTTTTAATGCTGGAGAGTTCACCTCAGGATATGGCAGATTCTCTATCCCCCGAAATCTGAAAACCCCACAGTCTCACTCACCTGAAGGTATGACTGTATAACACTTGCCTTGTTTTATGCAAAGTCAAATTTACAAAGGCTCTTTCTGTCTTTAAAGTATATGTTTACAATCTATGGCTACTATAAATCTAAAATATTAGATCCCAGCATTTACTTATTTCTCCCTCAATTTGCCTTTAAATGATATTCAGCATTTTAGTTTTTAATGACTATGAACAGTACTTAAAAAGTCAAAGGTTACTAAATTTCATGATCAGGGCTCTTGTGACCAGTGATGGAGTCTCTGAGTTGGCAAAACAAAAATGAAAAAGCAGTTGCTGTTCTCCTCATGCCTGTTGGGAGTCAGCAGCAGATTTCCAAGCTCATAAATGAAAGGCTGCTCCTAAATTCTCCTTATGTGGAATTTGACACCAATCAGTTTTCCAGTTCTTTTAAAGACCACCAACACCACCTGCCCTTCTGTCTTCCTCTGGCTCTGCAGCCTCATCTGAGTCAGTGCAAGAGGCTCAGATCTGACAGGAATGCAGAGGATCCACAGGTTTAGAAATCACTGAATTCAAATGATTCCTCACTGCCAGAGGAACCACATTCAGTCCCTCCACCTGGGCAATGGTACTACAGGAGAAACAAAGCAATCTATCATGGACAACTGCCATATCCTTCAGCACATTAAACTGCAATGAAAGCCTAAGTAGCATATCTAATGAAGATCACTCTAAGCTGTACAATGAGTGGGTTTTGACTCCCCAGAGTGTTCTGCCCACAAACCAAGAGACAATGGCGTTTAAATAAATGTGATATCCAAGCCATTGATTTCTTATGTTTAATAAAGATCTCAGCATTCATCAATAAGCTTTTTATTTTTCTGCCACCCTATGGAAATTAAAAAATGCGTTGCCATTCTCACTTCCATGCAAACAACTTTCTTTGAACAGTTCAGGCAGCAAGAGGGGGAGAGACTGATGACACAAGCAAAGCCCAGAGTAACCCACACTGAGATTTTGTGCTGAAACTCAGTGGTACTGCCAGACTTGAGACAGAGCCAGTCTGGAGCTCACTGCTGCTGAGATTCCCAATGAGATCCCACTTCCAGTCCTTTGGTGCATGAAATTTATGAGGATTTGCTTTCGGCAGGATGCACTGATTCCTGCATCAAAGGTATTGATCCAGCTGAGGTCAGGCCATTAGCACAAAACTGTGTCAAAGAAGAAATCTTCCAAGTGCTTTGTAAGTCTCACTGTTAAAAAATTCAAACTGAAACTTCTCATTATAAAGAGAGCTGCTTTTTGTTTGTTTTGTTTCTATTCCCTGGAGACTTAGAAAACAGATTATTGTACTTTTGTTTGCAACAAGCTCTCTAAATACATGAAGCTTGTTGAAGAGCTTCTTGTAAGACTTACTAAAGTTAAATAAACACAGAGCCTGCAAGTCTTTCTGCTCTGGCCATGTTTCTTTACATCTCAGGTAGTCCTCTTGTCCTCTGGACTGCTGCTGCACACCTTTTTCTTGAGCTGACACATTCAAAACAGAATATGACATAGTATCTGAAGTCTTTCCAGTGAAAAAGGAAGGACTGTTGCGTATCTTTAATGTTATAACCCTGCTTGTTCACTCCTGCATGGTGGCAGTTTCTTTTTCTTTTTTTTTTTTTTTAACAAGGAATTCACCTTGTCATCTACTGCAATTCCACACTTTGCTACAGAGCTGCAATTGGCAAATTTTGGTATTTGTGTATAGTGTAAGCTGAAGTCTGTGGCCTTGCACTTGTCCCTGCTGAATTTCAGCTTCCCCTTTCCCACCCCAGACATGTTATACAATTCTTCCAAATCATTCTGAATTCAAACCCTGTCCTCCTGCACTTACGATGTCTCTGAGCGTGCGTTATGCCATCTGAAAATTTAATAACCATACTTTCTTTTCTATCATCTAATTCATTAATGAAAGCATATGCCAGGACTGTATCCAGAAGAGACCTGGCTGAACTCCATTTCTGCATCCTTCCACTCTGACAAAGCACCATTGATAACCTTTCTGATATGTTATCAAACCAGCTTTGCATCCAATCGATCACAGTCTCATCTAGACCGGGCTGCCGGGGCTCACTTATGAGAATGCCACATGCAGCCCTTTTGAAAACCTTAGTAAGGGGGTAAGATTTGTGACAGCTACTTCTCCTTTATTCTTAAGGCCTGTTACATTGCTAAAAGTGGATATTAGATCAGTTCAACAGAATTTATTCTTGGCAAAGCCACACAGGCTACTTGTCCTTGCTGCTACATGAAGCAGCTGTTTCACAGTTCAAGCTGTGACTTGTTATCTTCCAATGGCTTATGAAATGTGCATTTGTTCCAGAATCTGTGCAAGTCTCAAAGGCAGGTGAGGATCATTTCCCATCCCTATCTCCCAAAAAGAAATTAATGCAACAGACACTTGCTGTTTCAACCTCAGGGGAAAAATTCAGGGCTGGTGGGAGACCAGGACTGCTGCAGCAAAGCTCAGTAAAGCACAAACACATCCAGGCTGGAAGGATTTGGTAGAGTCTGTTCCATGTCATGGTCAGTCCTGATATGCTCTGGGTGGCCCCACAGTGGGAGTGGAGGGCTGCTCTTGCAGTTTGGGGAATGCAGCTCAGAAACATGTGGAGTAACACTAATTTCCATTTGCCTACTTGGCTGCTGTGCAGAGGACTTCAGTCTGGTCGTGACTCAGGGAAAAGGCAGTCACTGGGAAGGGGAAAGGACACAAGTCTAAGGTCCCTAACCCAATGTGGTCTTGTCCTGTTAGCTGGGAGCTCTCCTTGACTTTTTTTCCTGTGTCCTATTTTCAAATGGATGTCCTTAATCCTATTTCTCAGACTCAGAATGGGCCTGAGCAGGATGAAATTTCTCAGGAGGCAGCAGGAAACGGAGAGTTTTGATCCTGAAGTAACTAGCTTCAGTAGCTCACAGCATGTGTCTGTGTGTGTTCCCTGGGCAGCTGTGTCAACTGGATGATATCTGCACCCTTCCACTTGTAAAAAGGCTGTGGCTCAGACACCCTCTTTTGATGTAGTTGAAAGGAGGATTCCTTTTTGTTCTCAACACTAGCGCTGCCTGTTAGGAGGATGTCCCTTTGCATTGCCTCTGTATGTTCAGAAAGAATAAGGGGGGGGGGGGAAATTATCTCACATGGTTTAAATATATGCCAGACTGATTGTTCCTGCATCATTTTCACACATAAATACTGTTGCACTTCAGCTATTTCTAAACATCCACACGGTGATAACAGGAGGGTTCTGTGTCTATATTATTCTGTGTCTAAACTTTGCTATTGGCAAAGTTTCCTTTTCAGGTCTAAAGTAGGCCTTACCCAGACTGAAAAACTGATTTGTACCTAGAGCACTAATGAACCTACATTATTCTTCTTTTTTTTTTTTTTTTTTTTGACTATGATGTTCAAGCACTTTGGGCATGCCCTTGATTCACCTTTCTGTTTGGTGGTGTCTGGGTTTGCACAACTGTGAAGGGAATATGGGACTGGGAAAGCAGAGCTTCTCCGAAGACTCTTTTTGAGCTGATGACTCTCAAAAAGCTGCCTGCTCTCCCAAGGACTTAGACTTAATGACCCTGCTTATTATCTCCAGTTCTGTGTTCCCAGTTGTCTCTTTGTTTATTAGATGATATTGCTTGTTTGGACCATGCTAAACTGATGCTCTGTATGTCTTTTTCTGTTTGAAAGGTTATTTTTCTTTAGCTTTTTGTTCTGTTCTTTGTATTGTACAGGCTGACTAGTTCTGCACAGTTCTGCCACATTCTGCACAGTCATACACACTGGGATTTTTTGGTTGTTTCCTAGAAAAATTTTGATAATCTGACTGAATGAAACTATTAAATAAAGTAAGTTATATAATTCCATGTGTATGTGTATATTAGGATTCTGCATCCTCATTCAGCAGAGCCATCAGGCAGATGCCCTGTACAGATCCCAGTTCTTTGCCCTGTTTTAATATTCAAAGCACTTTATAGACTCTTCTGGATGTCATTGTGTTCATGCCAGACCTTCAGAGAGAAAGGATAATAATGGTCTGACATTATACAGGAAAAATAACATTTGCTTTATTTGAATTAGGTAGATTGTCACTGGAAATGTCTTGCATTTCAGACTGGTAGAAAAAGTATAAGCCAAAATGATTTTTCTGTCTAGAGAACACCACATAGGATATTCTGCAATTATTTTCAAAATCAAATGTGGTTTTCAGTTTAAAAATCTTCCCTTGTCCCCTCTCAAATAGATTTAAGTAAGAAGGATGCTTTATTTCACAATTATCAAACATTTGTCAGTAACCCAAACCATTCTATGATTTTTCAATTTTACATGGCCACCTTCTGCCTCCTGCCCAGGCTGCAGCTCCCTCCTGGCCAAGTTTCTTCTCTGCCCATTCCACATCATCTTGAAAACTTTTCTCTTCCAGGCATGTTTAGTTATTCTAACAAGCTTTTGCCTTCTTGGTCCTTTTACCTGGCCTGGTGATTGCACCCACAGCAAAAGAAAATCAGCAGGGCTGACTTTTTACCTCTCACCCCAGTCTTTGAAAGGAAAACACATAAATGACATGTGAGTTTTTCTCTCAGTGAGAAATTCTGAATCCCTTCACTCTTTTACAGCCCCCTCCACTCCAGCAGTTCTTGCTCTAAAAATAGTGTTTGTTTTTCAATTAAAATAAACTAATATTTGAGCTAATATATTAATTAGAACTAAACATGTTTGGGGCTGAATTACAAGTCTCTGTGGGGTAAAGGACCCCAGTACTAAAAGGGAAAGATGCAAAGTCATTGAGTATGAAAGAGCAAGTTTGATCTATAGTGAAGTCTGCTTTTGTTCCACTTGCTTCTGAACAACTGCAGCAATTTAGTGCACTTGACCTTTACTGTGAGATTTAGAAAGGAAATGTTTGATATTCTGTTCTATTTTCAAGAAACCTATGAGGCTGATAAGTAATACTTCTGCCTTTTCCAGATTGTTCCCTGAATAATTTCTTTGATACACAGTCAGAATTCAGAGACCTTTATTTCTTGCTCAACAAACTCTTAGGAAGTATCAAACTGGCACTGAACACAGTGAATTTTGACATCACAAGTCCCTACACTCCAGTTTTCAATAGGTACAAATCTGCCTACCCTGAGTGTTAGCATTCTCTCTTTGTTTCCTCTGTAGTTTGTATGACTTGGGAATCAGTTATAATTTTCACATGAAATTACCTCTACAGGAATCCCATCAAAAACCCACACAGAGTCTGCAGCACAGAAATTAATCTTTTCTGCCCTGTTCACTGGTGAGCTGTACTGGCTATTACATAAGGTGGATGAATCATGGATGAGAAAGACATTGATTTAATTCTTTCCATGTTTATTTTACTCTAGAACTTCAATACACATCTCTAAATACCTGCACAGAGCATTCCTTTTTAAAAGACAGAGTTGAAATGTTATTTCCAATTTCCATTAAAGCTTTACATCCTGAGCTTTGCAGAACCATCACTATATTAGAGCAATATAAAATATCTACACAATATCTATCCATAAACAATTGGATGAAGCTCATATACTGGGAAATGCACTAAGAAAGTGCTGCAAAGCTGCACATACAATATTTTAGGCCATGATTCAGAACCAGATGGTGATGGTGAACACTGAGGGGATGTGTTTAACTTGATGGTGAACACTGAGGGGAAAGGACTGGTTTTTAGGAAGGAACCTTTTGAGGGTAGCATCCAGGCCTTTAAGAAGCTGAGTTCCATCCATGCAGTGAAGTATGTAATTCCAGAATCCAGTCTGTGGCATTGGCCACTTTGAATGGTCAAGACTGATCTTTCCCACAGAATAACATCTCTCATTATTAATGAAGAACACAGGCTTTTTCTTTAACCCTCCCACTCACTTCATTTTCAGTGATGTTTACTGAGTAAATCCCAGGTGCAATTTTTTTTTCCATTATTATTTTGTGTCTTCTCTCCTTCCTTTCCTATTTTCTCACTAAGTGAGTCCATGAGGCAAAGTGCAACCAACAGCAACCCAGGCAGTGGAGTTTCAGACTGGATTCTGTTGCACCTATTGAAGGATGCTTAACTTCTGTACACAAATAGCTTTTCCAAAATGGTTTCCAAAATGAAAATGAGATTTCATAACAGTAGGTGTTCTTGTGTCTCTGTATAACTGCTTTTTTTTTTCCTGATGCAAGAGAATTTTATGCAGTGTTCAGTATATATTATATTGTGGATTCATAAACTCCCCACAAATAACAATGCTAGAGATAGCAGCAGGGATCAAGAGCTACAGCATATTTGTGTGGAGAAATTCTATAAATGAAAAAGTGCCATGAAAATGCAAGGCATGAATGCATTGCAGCCTCCTCAGCTTACAGACCTGTCAAAGGTCTCAGTAAATGTAATTACATCAGTCACATGCTTTCTTCATGCCTTGTTAACAGAACAGAAGGAAGACACAGAGTGGCTGATAAACTCCTTCGTCCACATTTAATTCAGTCATTCACATGTGGAAAATAAACTGCATACCAAAGTATTTTTCTGCTTTATGGTGGATTATCACAACAGTAAGTATTCTGGGCCATTTTGTATCTGCTTCAATAACTGAACAAAAAAACACACCCTTGCCTCCAGAAATTAAAATCAACTTAGTACAAGACTATGGTCAATAAGCATTCATGTTCACACTTGTCTGCCTGGGCTAATGCCAAGGGATTTGAGAAAACAGCAAGTGGAGAGAAGATACCAAATTGCAGGGATTGCTGTTAAATCTCTGCTTACTGGACCAAGGCTTGAAAAGTCATCAGGTAACATGGTGAAGAACAAGTCCTGCACAGCAAGGGTCACAGGATGCTTGTCTTTACTAAGGGAGAGGAGTGATGTGCTGAATTAGGTACAGAGGAAGACAAGGCAATGACATTACACAGGCTGCTTGATTTAGCTGCTGTTCACTCGCCCATCAAATGAGTCTCAGGGTAGACTTGATTCTGTATGCTGGCCCACAGCAGCATCTCATTTTATACAGATTTTTCTGGCTGCTGACTGTTTTTATCAACATCTCTAGAACAACAACAAAAAAGAGCCAAGTCAGTAAGATAGTGTGCAAGTTATTGAAGAAGCTTAAATCCTTTGGTTAGCAGCAGTACTTTCTATCCATTTTTTATATAATAACTGTGGAAGTTGTCTGTGAGCAGCATAAAGTGTTTTCAGAAAAGACTGCTTTTATCTGGTAGACAGTCTTCTATTTATAGTTGGCAAATATTTCATGGTTCAGGTTTATGAGCACACTGTAAACTTTGGTATCATGACTTCAGCTTAAAGCACTTACAGCCATGCAGCAGGTTGCACATGAGGCTTTTTGCTGGGGGGAGCAATAGAGGATGCACACTTACCATCATTTCAAAAATTCAGAGCTGCTAGACACAAAGCCCAATAATGAAGAAAAATATGTGTAATTTCTCAGAAAGTTAAGCTTAATACTTTGCTTTGTCAATGGATAACAAAAAAAATTATAAGTAAGGTACCCAAAAGCTGTGAATCCCTTTGCTTGAATGCATTCAAGTATAATGCTGAGGAAAAGGATCCCAAGCAGAAAGTCAACAGTCTGCATCTCAGACTGTGGGTCCTGCCTGACTCTAATCAGTGATAAAGATGCATTGTGCTCTGTCCCATGGGATGCCTTACCCAGAGTACCAAAATACTGTTGGACATGTCTGGAAAACAATAACATTACAAGGCTGTGTTTTCCCTGGGTGCAAAGCAATACTGCACTTGTGTGCCAGTCAGACTGCTAGGGGAAAAGAATTTTTTTAAAGTGCCCTAAAACTTAAGCAATGAGGAAGGGATCTTTTTTAAAGCTGAGACAAGAATTAGGATGTGAGTTTTTAATGTTTCCCACTCAGAATTGCAGGGGTTTGCATGCTATTCTTAGTAGTGCAGGGAATACCTTTTCCCAAAGAGATTAAGCTGTGCCAGCATCTGTCATTCAGATCAGTCCATTATTTATGACATGGAAGCTGTCAGGTTAGATCCTAGACATGTTCCCTGCAGGCTTAAGCCTTGTACCCCAGGCAAGCACACACAGAGAGTGTCACTGACATCCCACGGGATTCCAGATGTGCCAGAGATGGATTACAAGATCCTTTTAGAATAGACAGTGAGGGATAATAAGGAGAATCATCATGGCAATGTTTGGAATGTGTATCTTTGACATGCCTTGCACTCTATCTAATATGTCCACTTCTTTGGGAAGCTTTCTTTGGGCTATGAATTTGTGTTGAAATAGCCCCAAATATAGAGCCATAGTAACATTTTTAGGAGTGGATATATGAAGCTTGTGAGAGTTTGCCAAGGGTGAGATGAAGTGTTCCATAACCTGTACTGTCTCTTTTTGCTGGAGTCTATTTAAGAACCATGGAGACAGGAATTTTTACCCTACTTCATTATCTCAGACTCACACATGCACTTGGCCACACCGTGTTTGCACTCATCAGGATTCATCTTCCCTTCCCTGCAGGGAGGTCACTGCTGGCCTGGGATATTTGGGAAGGAAGTCAGGTCAGGCTGCACTGAGCTGGTGCTCACATGCACAACCCTTGGGAGTTAGTGGTGAGGTCCCTGAGTGTCCCCCTGAACTTGGCCTCATGCATTTGTCCCACTTCCAAGGCCTCCCTCCACTCTCAGGGTCTTTTCTCCAGTCAGGATCTTCGCCTTCTGCTTTCCAGGTCTCCAACTTCTCAAAAACATTTACTCTTTTCAGGTATGTCTCCTCTTCTTTCCAGACTGGGAGCCCACAGTTTTCCCAGTCTGAATGGTCTAGGTACAGAACTTCAGAAAGTGATCTGCCCCCTCTGTGGTGGTCCTTTTTCATTTCCCTTAACTGATAGGAGGATTCAGGATGTGCCATTTCTGTTTGGACCAGAGCTTATGAAATTTTACAGCCAGCCTCTACTGTTGCAGCAAACAGGTTTCTGCTTGAGAGTTCAGTCTGATCTCAGACATTTCCCAAAAACACAGAATCATGGAATGGTTTGGATTGGAAGTGACTGGAATAACTAGATGAGAAGTGTGGTCACTTAGGATATTTAAGCAGCCTTAAAACGTTGTCTCCAGAAAGTATCACTGCTACTCCAGAAAGGGTACCATTTTTGAAATGTCTGTGTATGACTTAATAATAAAGTTCATCCGCTTCTCTCATCTCAAAAGCTGCTTAAATTTAATACTTCCATAAATCCAGGAAATAAATCAAAACCAAACAGCCCTTACTCTTCTTTACTCCAGCACATTTTTCTCCCTTTTTCTTCCTTTTTTGTTGGAGACACAAATAATGACAGTCAGTGTTTTGCCCTGTGTTTTGTATTTTCAGCTGCAGTTGAGGTCTCTGACCATAAATCACTCACTTGTTGCTAGAAAGTTTAGCCCAGAGCCGGTCCTGTCCCACAGACACTTGGAGAGCAGAAAACTGAGGCAAAAGCAGAAATCTTTGCTGATTTTGACTTTGATTATAAGCCCTATAGGCAGAGCGGAGTAGCATCTCTTTGTTTATTTCCATGTATAGGAGCCTCAAAAATTGTCAATTAATAATGGTTTTCAAAAACCTTAAAATGGTATTAACTGTCAGATTGTTGTGATGTTTGACGGTGAAATTTCTGGCATGGAGTGCTTGGTCTCTGCCTTGTCCTCACTCTTCATTTGTAACAGAGGCCACAATGTTCAGTGTGAAAGTAAACATTTCAAAGTTCATAGCTCAGCAGCTGGTGAGTCACTCCTGAGCCAAGGGGAATGTCAATGAGAGGAGATGCTCTGTGAGAGGTGATTAGTTTCTGTAGAGAGATCCAGTGATTCATTATCAGGTCTGGCTGCATTTTAATTGCAAAGGTTAGGAAACTGTGTTTTGACCTAGGGATTAATAGGGTGAATAACACATTTTTGATGGCTGGAATGTCTTAGCTGAAACTTTTGCTAAGATCTGCTTGTAGCCATTAATTGTACATGTCTTTCTTGTCTTTTATTGGTATCTGTGCACTGGCATTTAGAAGATGGGTCTTGTGCAGGGATTGCATTGGAAAGCTGTGGGAACAGAACAGAACAGTGGCTGCTGACCTAAAAAGATATAATCAATGTAGAGCATGAAAAAAAAAAATCTAGGTAACTAGTTATGTACAGGTGAGGGGCAAGTACAAGTAGAAAATAAACCAATACAGATCCATGGAAATCTCTGAAAGAGGCAAGGATTTGAGAAGCAGTCATGTGGGTCACACAAGGGTAACCTAAGAGGAGGTCAGATGGAATGAGTGGAATTACAGTGGCAGAGCAGAGAGAAGACTGACTTTTCATTCATTTGGGCAAGAAAAGCCATTTTTTGCTTTTAACAATAGGGGATAAGAACAAAGACCTTCTCTCTCCTTGAGAAGTCAGTGAAAACATAGAGGAGGAGAAAAAACTGTGTGTGGCTGATTGAAGGAAAGTTTTTATCATCATAACTGAGCTAGTCTAGCCAGATAGGGTTAAGATTATGCAAGACTTGTCCTCATTTCTGTTACTTGTAACTTTGCCAAAGTTTAATTATCCTGGCTGAATTTTTATACTGGGTGTGTGCCTAAAACTGAAGGGTGTGTATGTGTCTCTGTGTGTTTTACTATTTCAGTCATTCTTAAACCTGAGAAGGGAAGAAATTTTTTTTTTTCCATGTGAAACAAAGATGCCAACCTATTTAATTTCCTCAAGAGGCTCTAATGCACAGAGAACCTGAAAATCCAGTTGTTAATATTAATACCACAGATGAGTCTTTTGGCTGGCTGGAAACACATACCCAAGTTTGTAAATTTTGGAAAACATGGCAGAAGCAAAAAGCTCCCAAGACATGGGAGCTCTCCCAGCACCACCATAATCAGGGGTAGCACCTGCAGCTCCCACACATTGAGCAGGACTTTCTGACCCTATTGCAGGATTATCACAGGAATCAAGATATTCCTGAGTGTCACCATCCACATCAGTTGGGTGAAGTTCATCAGGTAAGTGTTAACCTGCACAGATATACCTAGAGGAGAGATGAACTGTTCTCTAGGCTTGATTGACTGATTGGCCAAATCTCTGCTGACTTCAGGGAAAGTTGGACACCTACATGCTGACATCTATATGTAGGTACTTGAATCTGGAATTCAATCCCATCCCTCCTATCTCTGGAAAACTGGAGATACAGGGTGTTGACAGCTGAAGGTGTTGACAGGGAATGAGTGATGACAACAGAAAGCCTGTGGCTTGTGTTCAGGGCTGCTTTTTGTGCAGGGACCACAATGAAGGAAAGGAAATTCTGGCTAAAGCCAACAGTGGAGCGTTGCAAGCCAATAAATCCGAGGGCAAAGTCCAAGGACCCCAGATATCAAGAGACATATCAAGAGTTGGAGTGGGCAGGCAACAAAGCAGATTAAAACAGAGCCAGTAGTAGAGGACTATTTTTTTACTGAAGGAAATTACTTTCTGGATAGATGCATAGGAGCAGCTTTTTTTTTTTTTTTTTCCCCACAAGAAAAGCAAAATAAGGCTCAAAGGATACCCTTGTATAACATGCAACAGAAACAAATTCCTAAACTTGAGAATATCTATGTCATAACCTCATTTCTTCATAAAATAAGGGACAGATGGAGGAGAAAATAACTTTCAGAATTGTGGTTTTCATTAAAAGCAAAACAGAAAAAAGATCATCAACAACAAAACACTAAAAAGTCTTGACAAAACCTCTTGCACACTCTCTATAGCCACACAACACATGGTGCTCCCAGCTGGCAAGGATCCTATGCAGGGTCTTGTATCACATCAGAGGCTGGGGAAAAGCACAGCTCTGAGCAACTCATCCACTCATCTCTCCATCATGTTTACACCCAGAGTGAATCTCTGGCCAATCTACATTTCTTTCTTAGTCTTTCAAAAAGAAATCAATTAATTTCATTAACTAATTGTTACAACACACCAAATCATAAGCAATTATTTTGCTGAATTACAGCAAATCTTACCTAATATTTCTGCAAGCCCTGTAGCACTTTTACCCAGAAGGTGACTTCAGATAGCTTTGCAGGACCTTTACAATTTTCTGTTTCAGATTGTCTGTGGTTCATTCCAAATGTGAGAAAGTTACTGAGAAGGCTTCAGCTTATGTTTTTAGACTTGTATTGTCACATAGACAGATTTTATAATTAGTAATTTGTAATGCCCAGGAGCCCTGGTCATGGACCAGGAACCCTCTTGCCTTAACAGCTGTACAAACACAGGCACAGTGAGCTCTCCCTCCTTGTGAATATCATCCCTTCCCCTCTAATAAGATGTAGTTTTGTTGAAGTCAGGTCAAACTCTGTTGTCAGCTACCCTGGAGTATATCTAAAGCCACTTTGTTGTTGTTTCAACAAAAACACAGAGTACAGAGCAAGGTTTTTGCTTCAAAGTAAATGCCCTTCATCAGTGTGAAATTGCCTCCCACAGCAGAAAGCAATCTCTGAGCTCTGCTGCTTAATCCGCCGGGCGCTGACAGATAATGCCCTGAGTGCCAGCAGTGCCAACTGCCAGCCGAGTCCTTGGCTGGATTAAACCAATTATTGCTGCTCTCTGTCTTCCTGCTTCGTGCCCTCCCCTGACTTCCCAGGTCTTTCTGTTTGCACGTGGTGTTATATGAATGCTGCAGAGTTTTGTTGTCTCTGTGGAAGGGTGTTCGTTGTGGCTCAGTGCTCTGCAGACACTGTTGGTGTTGTGCAGACAGGCCAGCCAGAGGTTCTGGTGCACTGCAAGATGCCCTGTGTGTGGCTTTCTGCTCCCCTTCCTCTTTAAAAACCTGATGTTAGGTTGTTTTTCTGGTTCTGAAGGCTGAACCACCCAGTGATTGTACTCATTTGGATTTTTCTGCCTCTTTGTGTGTTCCCAGAATCATGTCCATGGTGGTGCTGCTGAATGGGTGTCTGGAGGTATAAAAAGAGGTTGATTTCTGGGAAGGTTTTGGGTCTTCTTTTCACCTCTGGTGTAGAAAAAGGGGTCTTTCCTAGTGAGGGATTGGGGAGGATGCTGCAGCCTGCAATGGTGTGTGCACAGCACAGTGCAGCCTCACCATCTCCTCCTTAGGATCCATTCACTGTAGACCTTCAGTGGGCAGAAAAATCTTCCCAGTGACACTTAGAGATGGTTTAAATATTTTAATATCTGAAGAAAGCCTACATTGACAGAAGTATTCTGAAGACTGAAGAATTATCTGTTTGATATGGTAATTTCTATTGAATGGGACAGGGGCTGTTCTTCTCACAAATGAAAGAACAATAATGATGCCAGGACTGTGCTCTACTATTAATGAACATTTTTGCACTGGACTGTGCATAACTAGTTAAAAAAAAATCCAGTATTCCATTGTATGCTCACTTCCTATCTTCAAGACATTTTTTCTGTAAGCATTCAGTTACACAACCTGTGGCTGAAATAGAGAGCATTTTCAGTGCTACACCAATCTGATGTCTCTAGGCCTTCAGCAAATAGATTTAATCATGTTTGTAGGTACACTTAGCTGAAAAGACCTAGAAAGTTACTCCTCCAGGTCTCCAGCATGACAGTCTTCCAGAGCTCCTTGCCAAATGGAACCTTTTAGCATTGATGAATCCTTGTGATTTAACATGAGCCATACCAGGTCTTCCAGAAGCAAAAACATGTTCCTGAAAAACCAGAACATCCATGGATATTCCACCTACACATATCCTGTGTCTCTTTGCCATGCAAATAAAAAACTAAGGGTTCATATGAGACACAAGTCCCACAGCAACATGAGAACTAATATTTGACGCTTATGAATTTATTTTTTTTTCACAGCCAAATGATTTAATCAAATATTCTCCAGCGGATAAATCAAGGATTTGAGGGTTGGTTTAGAACTGATTCTGTACCATCAGTGCTACAGCACTGACCTCAAGATATGTCTTCATCCTAGCTCCTCCTTTTCCCAGATCAAAGCCAGTTAACATTTACTGCACTGAGTCAATAAACCCTGCTGTGGTTTCATATCTTTCTTACATGTGGCAGCAAAATGGGTAAAAAACTTCCTGATTCGGGATTTTTCATCAAACATTAATACTTCTCAAGAGAATGTCCTACCTGCAACTGATATGTCTCACACATTTGTAGTGTCTTGTTAATGAGAGTAAAAATTGAGCACAAAGCTCCCATGGCAGAGAGCCAGGGGACTCAGGATTCAAGATGAGCCCTTTAACTTTACAGTTTCTACTTGTCTGGTCTCCATCTTAACCCAAATGACCACCTCTGTAGGAAAGGTGCCACACCAGGTGATGTCCCAGCTGAACCCACAAATTCAGCTGTTATCCATTTAAGCTCATGCTCAGTGTATCACCACAGAATCATGGAGGGGCTTGGGTTGGAAGGGACCGTAAAGATCACCTCATTCCAACCCCCTTCCATGGGCAGGGACAACTTCCAGTAGATGAGGCTGGTAAAAACCTCATCCAACCTGAACACTTCAAGGGATGGGACATCCACAGCTTTTCCAGGCAGCCTGTGCCAGGGCCTCACCAGTCTTTCCCTATTTGCAGACCCCTGTATGAAGTACCTGAGTCTGCCTCAACCTCTCAGAGGGAGATGCTGATCTAATCCTCTGTCTAGACTGGACATAAACTGCAGAACAAAGAAAAGTCCATGAAGGAAACCAAGGGGCTGTTAAAGTGATGGCACTGAGCTGGCTGGTGACTTTTTCATCAGCAGCCTAATGACTGACAACAACTTGCAGCTGTTCATCAGGATTTACGGGTGACACCTCAGTGCAAAGCATCTGAAGGATTTCCTCCAGGTACAGTAATTAGAGCATAATTAGAGCCATTTACAGAGGAAGAATGTTCCCTCCCTGGGAACAAGGAGATCTCCCTTCCCTGTGCTAGAGCTCAGCTGCATCCATCAGTGCAGGGGCCAGGCTTCCCACTACATTTCTTTCCTATTTCTGACTAATCCTTTAAGGCCTCTGCTGCACAGAGAAAACAGAAACATAAAAAATCTGGGAACACAAGATTGGCATCTCTTAGCCACTCCCTTTGCCAGGTGCTGAGCCTTTCCCTTTGATCTGTCTCAGCAGGGAAGAGGCAGCAAGTTTTCCACCTGTCCCAGCTTGAGACCTTCTTAAATCATTTGAGTTCACTGCTTCCTGTAAATAAATATATGTATAATAAGTTTCCAAAGGAAATCTCATTAACAGTGTTAGCAGCTGAAACTAAAGGACCTCTTCCATCTCACCAAGCACAGCCTCCTAGAACTTCATTTTTCCCCTCTGAAGGTGGGTTTTTCACCTTGATCTCCTTATGTGAAGGAGACATCCTGTATGTTTTATGTACTGCTTTTGTCTTCATGTTGGAGGAGATGGGTTTTTTACTAGTCCAAAACCTTCATCTTCAATCTGATAAAGTTTCCATACTTCCAGCTGTGGAAGACCAGAGATATTCCTGGTATTGGCTAAGAATTGGATGTTTTTCATTCTCACTATAAGCACTTGCTTGCTTGAGGGTATTGATCCTACACAATTCTGTTGATGACATTTGCTAAATCCCTTTGAGTGCTCAGCAATAAGAACAGCTCACTCAGAATCAAGAGTAGCCTGGGAGTTTTGTTGGGTGCCTTTTGATGATTAAATGGCTTTCAGTGGAAAATTATCCCTTTTATCAAAGTGTCCTCACCAAATATAAGGCAAAAACTTTCTGGAATATATTTCAGGGCAGCCTGGAAGAGATTGCTCTTGCCCTTATCTAATTTTCTCTTGTAAAATTGTCTCATATTTTCATTTTCCCTCGACCTCACCTTCCTTTCATTTAAACTGTGTGAGCTAAGTCTCTTTACACTTCCTCCCCATTTCATGCCTTGCAGGCCTTTTGCCACCTGTGCTATGGATGCTGCTTTGTTTCAAGCTATTTAAAAACTTTTCTACTTCAATTTCTTTGACTCTGAGCAAAACACTGGCATGGCAGACATCATTAGCAAGATTAGGTCAAAACTATCCTTTCCTAAGTTGGATGTTGCAGACAGAAGCATCCAGCTCCCTACATTCTTCAAAACAGGTACCACTTGAACATCAGAAGAGAAAGTTATATAAGGTGTTTTCCTTCTCCAACATGTTGCTTTTTCAAATATATAGCCCTGCCAGGCATGCTAAACAACATGCACAGGGCAGTGTTGATTAGCATGTCATTAGTGTCACAAGCAGAGCCTGGGATGTGGGTATGCTGTGAGCAAGCCTGGAGATGCCAATGACAGCTGTGAGCAGAATGAAGATGAACCCTGCTCAACATCAGCTCTCAGCAGTTTCATTGGAACAGTTCAGGTGTACAGCTGGCTGTAGATGGGAGCCTGTACTCAATAGGACACACTCTGCCAGCCTGATTAAAATCTGTGCTGGTCTGGAGCAGCCCCACTGAATTTAATGTACATCAAATCATGGAATCATTTTGCTTGAAAAGGACCTTTAAGATCATTGAGTCCAACTATTGACCCAGCACTGCCAATTCAAACACTAAACCATGTCCCCAAGGACCACATCTATACAGCTTTTAAATATCTTGAGGGTTGGTGGTTCCACTGTTTCCATGTTCAGCTTGTTCCAGTGCTTGAAAACTTTTTGGTGAAGAAATTTTCCTTAATATCCAATCCAAAGCTCCCTTGGTGCAACTTGAGGCTGTTTCCTCTTGTCCTATTGATTGTTACTTGGGATAAGAGCCAACCCCCACCTGGTTACAACCTCCTTTCATGCAGTTTGAGAGAGCAAGAAAGCCTATCCTGAGCCTGTTTTTCTCCAAAATAAACATCCCCAGCTCCCTCAGCTGTCCTCATCAGTCTTGTGCTCCAGACCCTTCCCCAGCTCTGTTGCCATTCTCTTGTGGCAGCTGAGACTGATTGAAGGAGCTCTTTCCCAATCCCGCTGTCTTCTCTCTCCTCATCCTCCCCTTGGCTTGGCTCCTGTAGGGGTCTCCTAACCAGACTGGATGCCACCACCTTCACTTCTGCTTTGAAATTTTCTGTAACAAGGAAGAACAGAATGCCAGAGTAAATGGAACTCAGCAGAGAACATTTATTAGGCCAGGGAATAAGGCTGTATTAAAGAAAGAGAGTGGACCTGAGAAAACACATGTCCATTTGTTCTCCCCCAGCCCCAGTCCTCCTCTCAAAAGCAGCACACAGATCAAGGAGGCTAACACAGAGGAAAAAGCACAAAACAGAAATAAACACTCCAAGGAAGTAATAATTTTTGCTTTTTCCACTCAATGGTGGCAACTCAAGACTAAAATATTTCACCATCATTTTCATATCTACAATGGAAATGATGATATTATTTCAGGTTCAGCCAAAGATGGCAACTTTGTTTTTGCGGTCTTTTGCACTAATTCTGTGGCAATTCACATCCCTAAGAGGCAATGACAAGCCCTGCTCTCTTATGGGGTGGCTACAGCACATCAGCTGTCATGGCAGGGGAAATGTATGCTGAGAAGCAGCAGTCCTTCCTACCTATCATTTATGAAAAAAAAACCAACAAAAAAAGGTGATAATTAGGCCTCTTTAGGAGGTCTGGGTGAACATCAGGTATCTTTTACACAGGCTGCTGGGAAGTTTTTATTAGGAACAGATTTAGTTCATGACTAATCTGAACCATATTTAAACCATGACCTCACTTATTCATTAATTTCTATCTCAATAGGATGCACTGGAGTGAGGAAAATCATCTGTGTGCTATTTCTTCACATCACTTGTTTATATCTGCAATCATCTTTTTCACTGGAAAGTGTCAGCCTACAAACAAAAATTGCTAGACCTGGGAAGAAACCCCAGCTGTAAATCTGAGT
This sequence comes from Molothrus ater, assembly GCF_012460135.2. NCBI lineage: Eukaryota > Metazoa > Chordata > Aves > Passeriformes > Icteridae > Molothrus > Molothrus ater. The sequence continues at coordinate 147,961,831 of NC_050478.2, read as the reverse complement.
CTTGTGGGGCCATATAGCACATTGCTTCCCCTGGAAGCATTTCTTTCCCTTTTAGGTGTAATCATGCAGGAAAAGTTTAACATGAACACCAACAAAGAAAATTCTTATTGATTTATTCAACACTATAAAGGTGTAACAGCAAAGCAAGAAGGTATCCCTGAAGTGCCTTTTAAAGATGTGCACTGCATAGCAAATGGATTTTAAAGTGAAACTCTGGAAAAAAATAATCAATTCAAAGTTTGCTCATGATACCTGAAACAAAAATACATAAAAGAAGAGAAAGTGAGGGGAAAAAAAGTTTATGCAGGCATTCCATTGTAAAAGCTTCCTGATGAGGAGAAAAGGAAGAAATCACAAATGGTTATATCCACAATCCAAAATAGAATTTTATTATGGTTCGTGAATTTACAGAAGTTTATATCCTTGAATCTCATCTGTAAAAATTAATGACTGACTTCAAAGTCCAGAGTCATACTGCTAGATTTCAGATACTTACCTGAAACCACTGCACGAGTCTGTTTGGCAAATGCTTCTTCTACAGAGAGACAGAACCTTCTTTAGAGGAATTCACCTCATCCTGAGGGCTGGAGGAGCCTGGCTCTCCCCACTGGCTGCACAGGCTTCTTAAAGAAAGAATAAATCCATGTTTTTCTACTTGTTGGATAGAGCTGGACCTCAGTATTACTCTGGGTAATATTTTTCCAGAGTTCACATATTAATCCCAGATACAAAGACATTGGCTGTGAACTGGAAGTATTTATCTGACAAAGAAGGCAAAATTTGTTCATTTCAAGCCTTGGTATAAAAGTTACTCAACTCACAGATATCCAGTCAGATTCCTAAAATAACATATTTTCTAATGCAAATGGAGTCATTAGAGAAACTTATAAAGGGGGAAAAAAACCTTAATGAGACTGGCAACCTTTGAAACAAAACATTTAGCTTTATCTATTTGGTTGGTGGTAAGAGCAGGTGGGTTGGATTAAGTAGTGTTTATCTAACCCCATTGTGATTACAACTCTACCAGTGTTTGAATGGGCTGTGATGGCACCACTGAGGAGCAGCAAAGCTGGATCCCTGCTCTGGCAGCATCCTGCCCATCGTGGCAGAGCTAGAGGGGGATGCCATCACCTGCAGGAATGCTGGGAGCAACGTTTCAGTTGGTGCCTTAGTGTTAAATCTGGAGGCAGAACCACAGAAACTGTTTTGGTTTTGAGATGTTAATGAGACAGTGAAATGGGATGGGGCATAAATTAACAGTCTGCTTAAAAGATCTTGTTTCTGGTGTGTAGAGGAAGATTAAATGATCAAAGGGAGCTCAATGAGAGCCATGTGCCCAGATTAGATGCAGCAGGGTGTAAGTGAAAAATGAAACCTGTGGCAGCCAAAGAGCAGAAATGAGATGAAAAGAGGGAGATTTTTACTTATGTGAACAGCCAAGGTAGTGGAAATACTGTTTGAGAGAGTTTTGTTAAAAAAATAACAAATATGGAAAGAAGAATTTTCCTCCTGGCTAAAATGAAAAGGTAACAATCCTAAGTAACAACAGCTGAGTGCAGTTCTGCGTCAGAGGCAGGATGGAGAAAACAATCTGATCAATGTTAGATCACAAGTTTAGCTGGGATCATTATGAAAAATGAATGATTATCAGCCTTGTGGGATAAACCTCAGTAAAGCATGCTTGCTAACACCATATCCAGCTTTTCTGGTGCACAGCGCTTTCATTCCCACTTTCCCAGGACAGTCACATGGAATAACTAGCCAGTAAATACCACATCAAATGGGCAGTAGCTTTAGTTGCTCTTCATGGTAGAACAGTATTTTCACACTCCTCAGATATAAGGCAACTAGGGCAGAGAACTATCTCTGTTAACAGCATATGGCTACTTGAAATAAACCACGAAGGCAGAAAATCCAGCTCTGGAAAACTAATCATGAACAGAGACAAGGGAATGGAAGGACTTTGGTAAGTAAACCTTGCTACCTGCTTGCTTTGGTGTGCCTGCTCAGTAATCTCCTCTCATCTGCCTTACTCTGGAAGTACCAAGGTTGCAGACACTGAGTTTCAGGAGGTAAATTCCTAAGGCACTCACTGCTCTTCTCTTGAACACTTCACTTGTTTAGAAGTGTCCCAGTTTTGTAAATGCTAATTTACTTAAATGTTTAACCAAATCAGCAATCTCTCATGGTGATCATCTCCCTGTATCTCAGGCTGGTAGAAAGGCTTAGAGTATCCCTTACAGATCTGTCCTGGAGCAGGACACTCAGAGATGTTATAACATCCTTTCATCCAACACATCAGTAGTTACAGGTTTGAGAGATTTAAGTCCTTCTTCTGCCTAAAGGGAACATAGAATCAGAACTCCAAATCTGAGGCAAAGAGCTTAAGCACCTGGTATTGCTCACAAAAGCACTGTGGAGTAGCTCCCCTTCTGTAGTTTACTGAAGCAGTTTCACTTTTATTTAAGTAGTGATAAATTCTTAGGTTAAAAGAGAATGAGTGTGATCATTTTGCTTAATGGTAAACCTCTCCTTGGGACAAAGAAGGGAAAACCTTTTCATTCTTTGTTTCACTGAGCACCTAAGGGAGAAAATATAAATTAAGGAAGTGTTGGGGGAAGCTGGAGGGAGTTCTGTGTAGTCACTGGGTTCATATAATGTTTTTTAGATTCTATCTCCAAAATTCCAACTTCAACGTGAGGTGCACACCACTTCCAAAGCTGCTCTCAGCATTTCATGGAACAAAATCCCTTTGGGCAGATTGAGGGAGGAGATGTGGGTTAAGATCAACAGAAGCAGGGCAAGGGAACTAATCTTCAGAGTCTGCCATGTGATTGTGAATAGTTTATTCATTGAATTTTTGAATGAAAGAAATCACTGTGACTGCTCCAGCTGCTCTTTGTCAGGAGCCTGGCTACAGAAAATAGTTTGAAGTGCTCATGTCTCCCTTGTGTTTTTGCCAGGAAAACCTCTTTGGTAACACTGGAAGAGGAATTGCTAACTTTTGTGTCTTCCCTGGGTTAGATTTCATTTAGACCTTCAGCTACTCACCCCTCAAAGCAAAAACTGTACACAGGGCACAAAAGATGCAGTGACTTAAGTGCCTGGAGCCACTCCTGTTATTTCAGGGGCATCATGGATAAAATAGGAGCAAAAGAAGGAATTTGCAGCTTGTGATTTTGAGGGCTCTCATCCTGAAATCTTGTTGACTCACAGTACAGCATACATCATTCATCAAGCACAGATCATGTTGCTGAGAATTTTATGTATCTTATGTCCAGCAAAACACTGGAATGTGCAGGTAACTGGAAGGAAACAGCTGGTCTGTTCAGCCCAACCCAGCCCTCTGAACACTAGGAAAGGTCAAATCAGTGTTGCTTTTAGATGAGTGTCTTGGTTTGACAGGAAATGTGTTTTTTGGGATGCTGTGTTTTTGGCCAATGGATATTCAGGCTTTAATATTGGCATTTAACCTGGCCATTAGGACATGGACACGCCTCTGAGAACACGGGGTTAAAAGCAGAGCTCTCCGCTGGGAGGGTTCTCTTGGGTTTCCGGCGGGAAAGAGTTCGGGTCTCTCCCCCGGCCCAGCTGCTGGCTGGGCAGGGGGAGGGGAAAGCCATGAGGCCGGGAGAGGTAGGCCTGAGCCCGGGGGTGGAAGGGTAGAAGAGAGAGAGAGAGAGACACCGGGAGCCATCGGGCAGCCCCCCCTGAGAGACACAGAGAGAGAGAGAGAGAGAGCCGCTGCCTGGGACTGTAACCTTGAAACTTGATAAATGTGGGCCTGTGCCGGCAGCACGGCTGGGACGGAGAAGAGGGGGGGTTCAGCCGGCCGCTTGTAGGAGCTTTTAACCCCTTTTTGGAGAATGAGAACTTTACAGAACATTGACCTCTCCTGGAAGATAGAGTGGAAGATGAAGAAAGAAACGTGCAAATGTGAGAGAGGTCTGGGCGAGCGAGAGATAGTAGAAAAGTAGAGAAGGATCCTAGTGAGAAAAGATGATAGAGTGGCTTTTGCTGGACTCTTTTTGTACAGCCATGGACAGACCCATGTTCCTTGTGACACAGAGACTGCATTCTAAGGAGAGGCAATGGCCACAGAACCAAAAAGGTTCAGTGTTGATGCCCCTCGGCCCCAGGGGGTGAAAAAATATGGGGGGGACAGGTGTCCCAAAGGAGAGATTGTGGGGACAGGTGTCCCAAAGGAGAGACTGTGCCTTTTTTGGATCGGGACAGAGCATCCTTAAAAGACAACCCTAGAAGCAGTTCTGGTCCGTGTTCAGTGGTGAGAGCACTGGACATGAAAAGGAAGAAGTCACAATGGCAGATGTACTCCGGGTGGTGCCACGAGTGACACAGAAACACACGAGGCTTCGACTGTGTTTCCAGGGGAAGCCCATGGTACAAGAAAGACTCCTCTCCTCTTGATGAACTGAAGATTGTCTAAAAAGTGGTGCTGGACCGAGAGTTAGTGATTTGAAGAATAAATGTGTTGGAAATTTGGTGGGGGGAAGAGGAAATGCATTTGTGAGGTTTTCATTTTCCCTGTGTGTGTGTTCCTTTTTATTTGTAGTTGTAGAGTAGTTGATAAAGTTCTGTTTTCTTTTCTTTCCTAAGTAAGAGCCTGCTTTGCTTATTCCTGGTCACATCTCACAGCAGCTACCAGGGAGAGGGTATCTTCATAGGGGCACTGGCATTGTGCCAGTGTCAAACCATGACAATGAGTCTGCAGAAGGTTTCTGGCATGGATGAGTTGCAGTTTGTGTGTAAATACTCATGGCTGCACCTGCAGTACAGAGGTAACAGCACTTCTAGTCCTCGTGTGCAAAAGAAAGGGATCAGAGACGGTTTTGGGATGGTGAGCTCCTGCAGGAGGAAGGAGTTAGTTGCTGGAAAATACAGCTGGATGAGGGCAGCAAGAACTTCTGGTCAATCATGTGTTGGGCACACCTAAGTCATCAAAATGGATCCTATGTAACTAATGGTGGGTGATTCAACTGCAGGTAACAGTTTTAAAGAGAAGAGAACTGACAAGATAAACAAGAGAAAGACATGTGTGGTCCAAGAGTCATTCTGGAGCAATTCCTACTGCTGCAGTGTAACCTGCTGCATTCCCCCACACCACAATGTCAGTGATAAATATGCTTTGAGCTGTCTCTCACTTGCTTCTGCTGTAGGCTCAAATCCACAAGATATGCAGGAGAGAAAATGACAAAACCAATTAACCAGACCTACTAAAAAGCATCCCACTTGAAAATAAAGTTTGATCTTTATAATGTTTAATCTAATAGCAGCTAGAAAATGAATTCACTTAAAGTTCAAGAACTAAAGTTAGCTGTGTTCAAGTTTGTGCCGTTTCACTGAGGTTTCTAATTTTTGCAGTAACAAAGTTGCATGATTTATTTTTTTTTTTTTTTTGTCCTAGCAGGAAATGAGCTTCAGCTCTACCTTTGGGCACACAATTGATTTCTCACCATAGTGGTGTGCCTATCACCCTGTGCTAATTGGCACCCCAAGGAGTCAAATTAAAGAGGGAGGAGGTTTGTTCTGTCTTGCCTGGGAGCAGTGTCCCCAGAATCAGAGCAGCAGGATCAAGGCAGGCTGTGTACAATGCCTGTACTGTAACCTGTTTTGAAGAGCTACAAGGTGGATCCTCAGGGATTCAGAATATTAATTTGCCCTGCCCTAAATTGACTCCAATCTGTTTCAAGGTATTATTGATCTGAATGTTAAAGTCATTAGCCTCAGCATTTAGCTGAGGATATGAAGATGTACAGTGAAGTTAACATCACCTGGTCAAAGATACTTGTGAGACAGAAACCACTTCTGGAGTTCCCATGAATTGATCCAAAAAAGAGAAATATCTCTGCACTGAGTCCTTGGTTCCCACACGTCACACTTGTTCTATATACAGTCATGTCTCCATGGTAAGCTACTTTGAAATTTTTATTTTTTTTTTTAACCAAGCCAGTAGCAAGCTAATGGGAAACCAGGAAGGTGAGAAGTTTTGAAGACAAGCTGTTTTAAAGAGAAGCTAGAAATTCTTATATCTGAGAGGCCAACAAGAAATAATTGAATATAGTTTATCTTCTATTCTGGGCTTTGAGCTGACAAATAGGCATATACAGTTGCACATGGAAAAGTATTTTGAAGTTATAAATAGCAAATGTGTCCTGAGCACCTGCAGTTCTTGGATACTCTGGGCACAAGGACAGTATGGTGTGGGGCTCAGAAATTCCAATTAGCCCAAGAGAAGCTGAGCCCCAGCCCTATTCATTTGAAACCATGGGGTAGGATGGAAATGTTATATTAACAATTGAAAGATGTGAATAATCAGCTCTGTGAGCTGGGACTTGTCCAGAGCCTGTAATATTTGGAAATTCTCTTAAACGCTACAGCATGAGATTTAGCGTCCTTTCTTAATATTTTGACAGGGTGAATTATTTTAATTAAAAGTTTTAGTCATCAATAAAAATAACTGTGGATGCTTTTGATATCTCTGTAGATGTTCTGTCCCATTTAAAATTCTGCCAATTTTGCCCTCATCCCCATCCTACAGCAATTAATTACAGTTTAATCACATGGGTGAATTAAAAATGACACTCCTTTGATCTGCCTTTCATTCTTCACCTCTTAATTTCTTTGAACAACTATCTGGACACATGAGAAAGGAGGAATCTTCTCCAGAGCATTCATTATCCTATATTATTTTACCACATCCAGTCCCAGCCATCTGCTTTCTTAAGTACAAAATTGCAGCCTTTCAGGGGTTAGGATTCAGAGTAGTCTGCAATGTCCTTTGAAAAAAAGTGGAGCACTTGCATGGAAAATCTTTTTCCCATGAACAGCAACTTCTGTTACATTCAGCCATTAGCTACTGCACGTATTTGCATGCTACTTTCCTTTGATTTTCATGATTCTCACAGCTCTGGGTCATTTGGTTGGAGGGGATGTAGGTGCTGACTGACAGCAGCACTGTGGCTGGGCTGGTCTCTGATTTAGGTGTTGGCTCTCATTGCCTCATCTGCTCACTGCAGTTTGCTGTACCTTCTCCAGGAGCAGAAATGGGAGTGTCCTGGTTATAAATTTGTTTTTGTGTGTAGGGGTCTTCTCTGACACAGATCTCCACTCAATAGCAATGCCCAAACCAAAATCAACCAAAAATTTTCAGCAGAGCAGAGGATTTGTTTCTTTCCTTCATAGCTGTGGTCCCGCATGACTGATAAAATCCATGTAAAGCCCATGACACAGGAATTACTTTTAAAGCAAGTGTTTAATCCATCACTTCATTCATACACACACCTGGAAGTTCTCCAGGCCAGGCTGGATGGAGCTCTGAGCAACCTGGTCTATGAAAGTGTCCCTGCCCCTGTCAGGGGATCTCAACAAGATGATCTTTGAGGGCCCTTCAAACCCAAACCATTTTGTGATTCTTAGTCTGTGATTCAAGCTCTGTTACATAGGTGAAGGTGAAACTATGAGGGTGTATTCCCAATAAAAAGATGCTGTTCTGGGTTGGAGGATTGAGCTGTCACCAGCTGATTTGGGACTGTGAGTGGAGTTACTGTGGCCCTGCAGCTGTGGCATACAGAGCACCAGTGATGTGCTCTCCTTTGGAAGCAGGTATTGTGGGTCTGGGCTGTGCCTGCTGGAGGGTGAAAAACATGAGAAAGAGACTGTACAGCTGCTTCCCTAAAAAGGGGGTGCTCTTCCACACTCTTGCCAGGTGTCAGGTTGGCTGGAGAGCCATGCTTCAGCCCTCAATTACAGGGCTATGAAGAATAGGATGTGCAAATACACTGAGACAATTGGGAGTCTGAGACCTTGCTTAATGAAATTAGGCTGGAGATAACTGCCTATAAATATACTTGGAAGAAAAGAAAGGTAGCACCACAGAGGGAACAGAGGTAGTTAAGCCAAGTAATAATGCACATTAGTAAATAAATGTTATAAGTTAGGAGGATTTTTTTTTTTAACCAGTGAAAGTTCACACAGGTAACCCTCTCTGAAATGATCCAGAAGACCACAGTAAGGAGGAAATTAAATCCTGCAGGGAGACAAAAATTGATAAATTTATCTTCTCTGTCCTTTTGTTTGTTAAAAAAAAAATAATAAGCACAGAAGCAGATTGGTTTATGTGACTGAAACTTGAAAAGCTAGGACAGGGATAAAGAGGAGGGGACAAGAACACTTGACAATTGTTTCAGGAGTAAAAGTAAAGAGCTAAAGGTTAAAAAAAAAAGAAACAAAAGTTTGAAATGCATTTCTTTGGAAATACGACCTGCCCTCACAGCGGGGAGCAGAAAGGAAAAGCTCAGCACCTGAAATTGGAAAATGCAGGAGAAATACAACAACTGGCAAGTCCTGACATGGGGTGTTTGCGTGGCTCTGTGCAGAGAGGGCAAGAGGAAAAGTCACATTGCCCGGGAGCAGAGCAGCTGATACCATCGGTGTTTGCACATCACCTCATTAACACCAGCAGGTTCTTGCCAGGTCTGGCTTGTTTCAGCCCTGTCACCACGGTGCTATTTTTATCCTTAAACAGAAGATTTCTGAATTAGAAAGAACTTCAGCTGGAAAAAAGTCCCTTTGATTTCTGGAAACACTCACAGCAGCTCTCCCAATTCAGGTGCAACAAGCAGCCCTGATGCTTGTTTTATTCCCCAAAGCTACTGCATGTTGTTGAAAATGCAAAAAAAAAAATATTACAAAAGACACCAGAAGCCCACTGTATAGTTGGTTTTGGTTTTGTTTGGTTTTTTTTTTTTTTTTTCTTTTCCAGAGGAATTAATCATTCAGCTCCAACTTTGGATCTTAGACTCTCAGTTTCTCAAATATCATGTCTGACACATAAACAGAAAGCAGAATAGTTCTGTTCCACAAAAGAGAAAGAAGAAAAAGAAAACAACAAACACACCTGACTGCCGTTTTTCCAGATCTACCTCAGGCTGACAGTCACTGTGGTCTTTTATATGTTTTACCAGAATCTCATTACTGCAAAATGTAGTTACCTCAAAACAAAATTTTATTCAGCTGCTATCCCCGTCTGATTTCAGAAGAAACAAAACAAATCCAAGCTTCAAAATGATGCACATGAACGAAATGCTTTGACTGAGCCACCACCTGCAGCAGGACAAGCTCACCTAATGCTGCCAGGGATGCTGTGGGTGTAGATGAATATGCATGCACATGCTTGGGATCTTAGTCCTTCCCACCACTTAACATAATCTAGATTGTGGTGGAGCTTCTCCTATAAACGCTCTGCCTCCTAAGGCAGGTATTTTTATTTTTAAGAGACACCACCCAGAAGAGCAAGCTTGCTGAAACTGGTAAGTTATTTGAACTAGGAAAGAATGAAGATAGAGAAAAACAGATTTAGAAAGGAAAACGTTATTTTGCATTTGAATAGGATAAAGGGATAAAGTAAGGCTTGGAAATAGATGTTGTAGATCAATATTGTTCTCTGTGCAAGGAGACATCTCAAATCTCCAAGCTGTCAGTCAGTCTTGACGTTGGCTCATTATTGTGCTAAATTTTGGTTATTGTCTTCCTGTAATTGAAATGAGTTGAAGACTCCTCTTTGAGTGAAGTGTCAAGATCAGCTGTCAAAAGCTGACAAAAAGGTGAAATACCATATAATCTGTAACTTCATTAATGTATTGTCTTCCTCATGATGATAGCATTGCGTTCTCACCATCCTATTGTTTCAGTTGTCTACTTGAGACAAAGGTAACAGTGTAAGACATTTACTGATAAATAAGGGTTGCATGAAGGTTCCAAAATATTATTTCTTTTGTACTGCATGTGGAAATTGGGATGTTAGTCTATGAGCTTTCCTTGAGGACCTTGGTATATTAGTATCCATAATGAGGCGTGATGTAATAAAGCCTTGTTGAAACAAATTATTCAAACAAAATGAAAAGAATAATCTGTTTATTTGCTGATTCCCTGCTTGACTTTCCAGCTCAGTGGCTTGTGTAAAGTTGCCCTGTAAGTTGTGGGTTTGTACACAGTTGTATTATGCTAATCATAGAAATGGAATTAGACTTTCTAATAGGAGACTGTTCAGATTTGTTTGGGTTTTTTTTTTTCCCCTCTTCCTGGGAAAATGATCAGTATGTCTGCTGCTTCTGGAGTAGCAGAAGTTATTCCAGAGAGTAGCTGGAAACGGAGGATTGCTGTAGTGGTAGATTGTTGTAGTGCAGAGCTAAGGGAGGAACAATGGTGCAGCTTGTGGAAGTGTAGTTGTTTGTCTTGGCTGTTCAGACTTTTTAAGGTGTTTTTGTATGGCTCATTTGAATTTCCTGGAGTGATGCTGGGACAGCCATGGCAGAATCATTTCCAGAAGGAACAGAATTGTGGGCAGGTGCTCAGATGGTTGCACAGCCTCGTTGTGTCACCAGTGCTCACAGAGGAACAGGATGTGGCCAGGGGGATGAGTGAGATCCAAAACAGACCATTAAAATGTTTTTTATTGTGGAGGGCTGTCCCAAAAGAGAAGGATGACCAACACTGCTCCCAGAGAAAGCATCTGCTCACCTTCCCCTGCAGCAGAATTACTAAACTTTAAATCCTGTTTGTCTCACCTGAAGTTCTGGCCTCTGTGGAGCTTTTGCATTCCCTTTATCTGGCTTGGCTGGAGTTGGGAGGTTTGCTTATTCTGGGTGAGCTCTTTGCTGCTGTGAGCTCAAGTAACTTTTCCCACATTCCCTTCAATGTGCACAACTCTTGTTTGTAGGACTTGGCACACACCCTGCTAATCAAAGGCAGTGTCAGGGAGAACTTGCTGGAGTGTCTGTGGTGGTTTAAACACAGTGAAATGTGTGTGAAAGGAGACACTTCAAAGCATGTTTCAACTGATGGATGTTTTGAATGCCTACTGATGTTACACTCTATAGAAACTGCCAGAGATGAAGGGGCATGGTAAGAGCTACTGAAGGAAGGTTGTGGGTGCCTTCCTGGATGTTTGGGATATCCATTAGGGAGCTGGGATGCTCCAGCAGTTCTGATCTTGCCTTGCTCCTTTTAACTCTCCTTTGGAGATCAGCCCTTCCCTGATAAGGTATTCTTTAGCCCTGCCATCTCTCCTGCTGATATTTATTTACAGATTCATTAAGTACTATTTTCCATACTTACTTTGATTGGGAACTGCTCAGCTCTGATAGAAGATTGTATTAAAGCTCATATAATCCCTGCCTGGCTTATTTGTTTGCAGGATAATTCTCCAGTCATGTTAACTTAATAAGACATCTTTTAATATTCTGCTCCCCCTGTGTTTCTGTGATCCTAGTGGAAGGCTCTGCTGGGAAACTCAGCCAGCCTGTAGGAAAAGAGACTGCCTCAAGCCCCAAATTCTTGCACTGCTTTCAGACCCTCTGCCATTTCCCTGTAGCACTGAAAGCAGCAGAATGGACCCTGGCATTGGAAAGGTCCAGGTACTTCCTAGAGATGGGATCTAAATTAAACACTTGGATAATTTTTTTATTGCTTTTTTGTTGATTTTTTTTAAATTCAGGATACGCTCTAGATAAGATTTATGGGATGACATCCTGGCGTCTGAAAACTATTTATTGACTCTGGTAGTGGCATATACCACTGTTTCTTAGGCACCTAGGCACCTCACTTGGGTGTTGATTGTTCTGCTGTTGATTGTTCTGTTATTCATGCAGAGCTGGATATGACCCAAGACCTGTAGGAGCCTTGGTCTCCTCTGGAGTAACAGCTGGAGGCCAGCAGGGAAGGCTGGTGCATCTTCAGTGTCTTCAGACATCTTCTGTAGGCAGCTGTATCCTGCCATGGGCCAGAACCCCTCTGATGTAAAAGCACTCTCTCTTTTGCCAGAGAAGAATCTTGTATTAAATTAAATTCTATCTAAAGTTGATAGCTCATATTTTAGGTTGCATGCACTGTGAAGTACAGTGCCCTGCTGTCCACTGCTGTGGGGACTGACAACCAACACAGCTCTTCTGGAAAAACAAAAATGTATTAAGATGTGAGGTTTTAATACTCTGACCAGAGTAAAATCTGTTGTGTTCCAGTACTAAAAGGGTCTTACAAAAAGGAGGGAGAATGATTTTTTACACTGGCAGATAGTGACAGGACAAGGGAGGCTGGTTTAAAACTAGAAGAGGACAGGTTTGGGTTAGGTGTTAGGAGAAAGTTCTTTACTGTGAGGATAACAAGGCTCTGGCACAGGTTGTGCAGAGAAGCTGTGGATGCCCCATCCCTGGAAATGTTCAGGGCCAGGTTGGATGGGACCCTGAGCAGCCTGATCTGCTGAGTGTCATCCCTGCCTCTGGCAGGGCTTTGGAACCAGATGATCTTTAAGGTTCCTTCCAACCCAAACCATTCTATGATGATTCTATGTTACTCAACATTTCTGTGCATGCCTTTTCAACTTAAAATAGCAGCCATGTAATCAGAAGACTGTATAAAATTCCTTTCGTATCTGAAATTTCAGAAAAGAAAAAAACCACAACCCAAACACATGGAAAATGATATGAATGAGGTAGGGGAAGCAGCTGAAACCCTGTGGGGTTGGTTTGTTGGAAGGCTTTCCCAGGCACTGTACTTTTAGATGCATTCTTGCATAAGCATCTTGTAATGCAGGGTTGGGCTGTGTTGTCATGGAGACTTTCAGGTTACCTCATCATTTTGCTAGGAAAGACAAATTTCAGAGTTGCTGTCATTGTACTAATTTTGTCACGAGACCTGACTTCCCACTGGTTTTATGCCTGCAGTCCTCATCTTTGTTTACAGTAAATCTTGTTTATGCCATTGCAGGCATAAGAGTGGTTGCATGTTCTTTTATGAAGCTGTCTTTATGTGAATTCACAATGCTCAGCACAAAAAATTAGTATGAAAAGGGATTTATGGCCAGGCTGAGAAAAGCCTGCAGAAAGACTTCAGTCTGAGGAGGGGAGAAATTTGCATCTGCCATCCATCATCAAAAGCCTGGTGGACTCTTTGCTCTGTCAGGTGGCACTGACTGCCCAGAGCCTGGGGAGGAATCATCCAGACACTGGATATGTGATGTCTAAGCTCATTCCTGCATAGCATCATTATTTCTCTCTGTGGTGATTCCAGGTTCAGCGCTGTGACCAAAGGATCTCCAGCTGACCACTGGAAGTGATGAATTTGAATGCATTCTGTTACAAAGTGGTTTGTGGTTTGTGTTGGGCATTTTCTGCTCTCTGCCTACCTCTTCTTCAGATGGGGTTTGCCCTGCAGTTAAGTGGCAAAATGAATTTTTCTCCTGGTGTGTGCAGGGTTGGCCTCAGGCAGCTGCCCACCTAAAAGGGTTTAAGAGAAAATCAGCATCTGACTGCCACAAGCAGCTTCCAACCATGAGTTTTGCTCTGACTTGCCTCTCCAGTTTTCAACTCCCCTCACCTCAAGGTTGCTGTAACATCCGCCCCAACCCTCATTTTTTGGAATTCATCAATCCTTCCTCATTTTATCCCTGTCTTTACCTGCTCCACCTTCATGCGCCCTCAAACCTTCAGGATTCTCTTGCTTCTCTCTCTGTTTTGCCTGTCATCTTCCTTCTGCAGGAAACCACAGAGGTTATCAGATGCTGCTGGTATTAGACAGTTATGAAGAATTTTCAGGGATGTCAGTCTCTATCTGTGCCCTTCCCCAGGAAGTATGTGTAGGTGGAGGTGACAAATAACATGAAGCCCTCACAAAGCTATTTCAGACAGACAATGTGGGGAGAAAATGGACCTCTGGTTGTCTGGGTTGCTGTGTCCTGTCTGGTGTCCCTCAGATTTATTTCACCTTTGTAGGATATAATGATTACGTGAGACCTATTCAGGCTGATGTCCTGAAAGGACTGTTTGTCCCTATGACTGCCTTTTTTTTTTCCTTTTTTTTCTTTTTTTAAATTTTTTTTGTTGTTTTTGTTTCTTTGTTTCTTTTTTTCTTGTCCTCTGCTAGAGGCAAATCAAAGGATGTTTCTGGACTGTTGTAAATGGTCAAATGATCAGTGCCCATCCTTATTGCACTTTTCCAAGTCAATTCATCTCAGGGCTGGTATATGACACCCCCGCACTCCTGTTTCATGGAGCAAGGGGTTACACTTTTTTATTTACTTAATAAAAAATATCTTTGTTTTCCCCTTCTGAATGATGCTTTTTCCATGTTAAAAGATTGAGGGGGAACCAAAAAATCCCAACTGACTGTAGAGAGATAAAAGGTTCTCCAATGGTCGAAGACTCTTCCCTTCCATTTTGCCATCTAGTCTTCTCTTTCAATCATTTCCCCAGATTTTAATCCTCCTTTGCATTTTTCCAGCACCCCAAAACCACCATGATGTAAGAGGGAGACTGGGTTCTTTGTGGGTTGATTGTGATTACTGAGGTTGGAACAGCATCCAAATCTTCACTGTCCAGGGCTAAGGAAATAAAGGCAAATTTTGCCTGCTAAAAAGATGATAAATTTTGTGAGTCTCCCTGTGGTTCCTTCTTAGCTTCATCTCATGGTGCTGGATGCATTGGCAGCGCTGAGGAAACACCCTCAACATAAGGATCTAGGAAGACCCTGCCACCCTTGAATCTCGACTGGAGAATCTCCCAGGAATTGACAAATTGCTGTTAAGGCTGCTGGGATCTGCTGCTGGTATTCCCACACACAGTTTCCCACAAGTCTGAAATGGCACCACATTCCTAGAGGGGGTCACCTCCGTGGGAAGGAGAGTCAGGTCTAAACTGTCACACTGATTGCTTCTGTGGATCACCTTGGCTTCTCCCAGCTTGAGTCAGCAGGTATCTGTCAATTTACATTCCCTGGGAATAGATCCCAGAGAATGCCATGTTCTGCTGAGCAGCCTCATCCCATTCATCTTTACATCAGTGTTCAGCATCAGAGAAACACAGTGAGGTGGGGAGGGAAGTATTTGAGATCTGTCCTGACTTGCAAGTGTGTTGTGCTCTGAGAGCTCCTACAGAGGAGGATGGATCCCCACATTTCTTCTCAAGGGTAACCAAAGAGCAACCCAAGTACTATGTGTTCTCTCAGTAGTAGGATGCAGAGCTTTTATTATGCCTTTTTTTTTTTCTTTTTTGGTGATATATGTGGAGATTTTCCAGCAGAAAGTGTTTCAGCTGCTGCTTTGCTGTCACATGTCTAAGCTGGTCCCAAAACCAAAGAAACAGGTATACAGCAACAACAGAAACCATAACAACTGGTAATGGTCTCACTGCAAGATCCTAGGCAGATTATTTGAAGCCCTTTTGACATGATACTGCTGAAAAAAGTATTCTGATTTTAAATGCTTTGAGTTTCAAATGTGTTGCCGGTTCTTTGTCCTACTAAAATGCTTCTAGGTCTCAGGAAAGCTAGGCTGGGCTAAGTGCTTGATGGTTATTTTAAGCAATCTTCTGCATTTAGCAACCTGCCATAAATCTTAGAAATGCCAGCATACACGTTTGTAAAATATGGACACCATGAAGCAGACTGCAGCTTTTAAGAAGTGACAGTAAAGATAGCTCATGTCAGTAAAGATGGCTCTTTACCTGCCCCTTTGTTGGTCTTCTTCAAATGCAGCACACTAACCAGATTATTCCACTAATGCAAGGTGTACTTCTGGAGTAGGCAGAGATATTTCATAACCCCTAACACTGTTCCTCTGCAAGCAGAGATAAACTCCCCCCTTCAAATGTATAAAATCCTGCAGTAATCTGTTTCTTTAAGAGATCTTTAAATCTCTTGTATATAGCTATTGACTAGAATGTCCCGATTGCTTTTGCCTGCAAAGAGCTTGGACAGAATGGATTAAATGATTTTGTTAATTGCCCACCCTGCTTGGCTCAGATGGATGCATATGTACCAGTTATATTTATTTGGCAGGTGTTCCTTTCCTCTCTCTCTCCTTTGGACTTGTTGTTCCCTGTTCTGTTACTCAATCAAGGCTTTATAGGAAAAAAAGGAATAAATAAAAGAAATTAGTATGATGCTTGAGCACTCTGTACTAGCACAGCAGTGTGGAAGGTACACAAGGAGCCCTGCACATCTGACCCCTCCTTCAGAGGCTGCTGTACTCAGTGCTAGATAGGAAAGCTGAGGTGGAGGAATTAGGGCCACAATGATTAAAGGATTATTTCACACTCAGAAGTATCTAAATGCAGAATTTAGGTAACATTTAGGTCATCAATACCTATGCAAAACTCATTAATCTGATGTATGCTGTGCTTCAGAGCATGTCTACATGCAAGAGAAGTTCCGTTGCCACATTTTTAAAGACTGGGTGTCATAGTAGGTGACAGAGAAGTGGCTCAGCTCATATGAGCAAGGAGGTCTGGCTTGGGCTGGGATTCAGAGCTGTCTCTTGAGCAGTGAGCAGGAAACTGCTACCAAGCAGATTGCCAGCTCTACTTCATGTCATGGAATATGGCAAAGCTAAAGATACCAGCCAGAGATGCTTAGAAACCCAGTGTGAGCAGACATAAGTCTTGTGGCTCTTTTTCTTTTAAGCCAGCTCTGCAAACCAGTGAATTACCAGAAATCTCGAGCAGAAAAAAAAAAAAGGAGAGGTTCAGCAGGATTTGAGGGGTTAACTTCAGACACAAAGATTACGATGAAGGGGATGTGTGGATGAGTTCTGATTTTAATAGCCAGTGGTCTGAGACTTGACTATAGAGCATGAGTAAGATCACAGTGTTGACTTCTGTCCTTTCCTTCTTTGTGTATTCCAGGGATGAGCATATATCTGTATTTTACTGTGACAGGTGCTGTGCTGCCATAGATTATGGCAGCCCAAGGAAAGTCTTAGAATTGCATGTAAAATACCAGCTTCCAGCTCCACAGCCAGCTCTGCCAGCTCGTGTGGGCGAGGGTTTGACCTTCTGTTTTGAGCTGCCATTCTGGGTACCAGAACAGAGCACTTGGGCACTGGGATCATCCACAGCCTCTTCTGAGATGGAGAATAATCTTATACCCTTCTGTCCTTCAGTGAACGAAACCAAAGGCCAGACACTCTGGCTTCTGTCACCTGAAATCCTGGGAAGATTGCCATAACACACTCTGTTTCATCTTCCTTTCTAGCAGTCAGCTTTACTGCTGCCTGACATAGCACACAAGACACTTCAAAGTCAGACAGCTCTCAGGCAGTCACTGGAGAAGTGGCAATGACATTTCTGTGGTCCCACTGATGCCCCTAACCTAATGATCAGGTTTTTGTGTGTCTGTGTAAGTCATTTTAAATACCTGATGCTATTATGAAACACCTACCTGCCAACCTCAATGGGACATCATAAGGCTTAATTAAATGCTTGCAGTGTATTCTGCCATGCTGAGAAGCAAGGTACTGCAGAAGGCAAAATATTATTACAATTAAAAAAGTCTATCACAATCTGGAAAATGGGTAAAAAAAAAAACCAAAACCCAGAGTCTAGTATAATCATTTTCTGTTGCACTCTGCAAGCATGAACTGAAAGAG
Source organism: Molothrus ater (assembly GCF_012460135.2). Taxonomy (NCBI): domain Eukaryota; kingdom Metazoa; phylum Chordata; class Aves; order Passeriformes; family Icteridae; genus Molothrus; species Molothrus ater. The sequence continues at coordinate 147,944,394 of NC_050478.2, read as the reverse complement.
ATTCTCCCCAAAGGCAGGTCCTTCATTGACTAAAGAAGCTGTCTCACACAAAGCAAGTAAGTTGTGAGTGTTAGGCAGATACAGAGCCAGAAATTTGGAATAATTATGCTTTTCTGTTGTAGTGCGTTTTTATATTTTGTAATATTTTGAAATAGTTTTGTTTTGTATTCCAATATTTTTCCCAAATGGTTTATCCCAGACTGTACTCCCCTCCCTTTATCTGTGTTATCCCTCTCCTGGGATGAGATCATCCCTAAACCCCCACCCTGGCTCTCTGTCAATCACTCAGCATCCCATCCCCCCATCCAGAAGTTTCGGTCCAAGTTGTCGAGTGATTTGCCAGAGGCCAGGGGTCAGCCCCCCAGGCCTAGTCCCATACGCTGTCCTATATGTCTATCCCCCAGTTCCCATCCCTCAGAGATACCTATTGGTTGGTAAAATGTTATCTACTTTTGGTTTCCTGCTCCCTTGAAATGTGACCTGGGGAGATCTCCCGGGGCTCTCGGCAGGAGGCCCCCTGAGGCGCAGGAGCTCCTTTGGGATCTGAATAAAACCATGGACTAACCCCTGCTAAGAGTCGGCCCTTTATCTTCTACCGATGTCTCTGGTGTCTCTTGTGCTGCACAGGCGCCCAGCCCAGGTGCCCTCAATACCCTCGGGGCACAGAGAGTGTCTCCCCGCTGTCGGCCGTGTCGGGGCTGCCCTCCCCGGTGTCTGCCGACTCGAGACTGGCCCAGGGTTCCTGAGAGGCTCGCAGAGAGACCGAGACATTTTGGCGACCAACGTCGGGCTCTGAGACCATCCCCGGACCTCACGGACGGGGCTCGGACATTATTTCAGACTGTTCGCAAAGCCTTTGGCCGGCAAGCTACCTTAGAAGAACACACTCCGTTTTAATGAATTGCTCCTCTGTGCAAGAAACTCTTCCCTCAAGAGTCAGTTTCAGGTAGAAGTCACCCTCCCAGGACCTCCTGTTTTCCTGTCCCACAGCTGGATTGGTAAGTTTACCTTCTTCCCGTTTCTCCCCTCTTCGGGAGGGGGGTGTTTCCCTGCCTTTGCTTTCAGGCTCGCTGCAGAGAGCCGAAGTTTTTTTTTCTCTATTTTTGGCAGGCTGCCAGCTTCAGGTTTTTCTTCTCCCCCCCACCTGGGTTGGTGAAATTTGAGATACAAAATTTAAAATCACAGCTACAATGGGTGCAAAGCTTTCTGTATCTCACAAAGATGTCTATTACCATTTTTTGAATTTTCTTAAGAGTGAAAAAATCCGATTTTCAAAATCAGATGTTAAACAATTTGTTAGATGGCTGTTTCTTCACTTTCCCGATGTATCAACTGAAAATATTAGTGATTTGGCCTTTTGGGACAAAATTGGTAATGAGTTATTGAGAGCAGGGAAATCTGGTGACACATCTCCGTCAAAATTTGCTTTTTTAGCCCTGCAGATAAGAAATGTTGTAAAATCTAATTTAAAGATGCAAGAACAGCCATCCGGGAACAGTTTCAACACCTCTGTTTCCCAGAAACCCGATCTACCCCCCTCCAAGTTATGTTCTCCCTCTCCTAACCCTCTTTCCTCACCCCCAGCCCCGGCACAGGGCATTCTGAAGAAAGCCACACTCCCTAGCTTCCCTCAGAAGCTCCCTGTCTCCAACCCGGACAGTTCCGGTCAAATTCCCCGGGATCCTACCCTTTCCCCTATTTCCCCAAGCTGTGATACCCTGTCCCGGAATTCTAGTGCCCGCCTTTGTACCCCCGATTCGCTTCAGGTAACTTCCCCAGACCATGATGGTGGATACCACATGGCAATGCCTGGTTCTTCTTCTCTCCACAATCCTTTACGCTCTCCCAACAGCCCATTCTGGTCGGAAAACCGCGCCCCCGAAACCCTCCCTCCCGGCACCCTCCCGCCGCCCCCCTCCGCCCCCTCAGGGCTTTGCCCACCAGCCGCGGCCTCCCTCCGCCCCTCCCTCAGCCCGCCCTCCAGCTCCCAGGTCACAGAAACCGGAGGTGCCGAGTTCGGCAGCCAGAAGCCGGAAACATCACTGGTTCTTTCTGCAGCCCCTGTGTCATATATTTCAGATTTAAACGGGGGGATTCAGCCACATTATAGCCCCCTTTCTGTTGATTCTGTCAAAGAACTTGCCAAAGCCCAAAAAGACTTTGGTAGATCAAGTGAATATTTTAGAGGACTCCTTAAAGCTACACTTTCTGCTAATACCTTAACACCCGCTGATATCAAACACCTTTTTACCTGCCTGTTATCCTCGTCTGAATATCTCTTGTGGGATGCAGCATGGAAAAAAGGATTGAGAGAAATTTTACCAGCTCTGTGGGCTGATGAAGCTACTGTCCATGATGTTTATGGTAAATTGATATCTCTCGACCATCTCTGTGGACAGGGGGAATGGGAGGATGGAGCAAGTCAGGCAGAGGGCATTCCCAGAAAAGTTTTCAAAGAATGTGCTAGAGCAGCTGAGAAAGCTTTCTTTGGGCTCCGTCCTGGTGTTCCACTTGAAAATTATTTGAAAATAACACAATCTTCATCTGAGTCCTTTTTGAGTTTTGTGGAAAGGCTGAGAAAAGCTGTCGAATTTCAAGTTCAGAACGAAAGAGCCAGGATGGAAATCCTCACTGAGATTGCTAAAGAAAATGCCAATGAGAAGTGTAAAGCTGCCATCCTGAGCCTGCCTCTCGATCCAGCACCAACACTACAGTCAATGCTAGAAGTGTGTGAGAGGAAAGTTACCATCACCCTTGCTGACCAGGACGAGAGACCAAAACCACAGAGATGGATTGCAGCGGTGGAAGCCCCTGATCCACCATTCACCAGCCAGCTTCAGCGCGTCACAATGCCACAAGAGAGAACCTCCAACTCTAATCGACCTTGCCATCTTTGTGGGAAGTTAGGGCATTGGATGCCTGACTGCCCTCTGAAAAAGCAGTTTTTAGATTTTAAATACAATAACCTTGAAGATCAGAATTCCCCAAAAGACAACCTTTCAAAAAACTGAATAAAGAGCGCTCTTTTTCCCAGCGCTATGACAAAAATAGGGTGTGTTCAATTCCAGCACAGGACAGGGCCGAGCCTGAGCACAGCCGTCAGCACCAGGAGCGGAATGCATTTCATACAGCAGCGCACCAGCAACACCAACACAAACCCACTGGCAAAGGTAAAAAAGTCCTTGCCATGAACATTTTGGGGACAGTAAAATGGTTCAATGTAAAAAACAAATATGGTTTCATAACCCGGAATGATAACAAAGAAGATGTGTTTGTTCATCAGACTGCTATAAAAAAGAATAACCCCAGGAAATATCTCCCCAGTTTAGGAGATGGAGAAATTGTGGAATTTAATATAGTACAAGGAAGAAAAGGCCCCCAAGCAGCCGATGTGACAGGACCTGGTGGAGTTCCAGTACAAGGCAGTAAACACGCTCCAGACTACAAACCTGTAAAATATTATCTGCATCATAGAAGTCCTCCACATGTCTACCAAGGAAATAGAACCCAAAACCAACAACCATCAAGCCCCAGCAACAGCCTAAAAGCAAGAAGAGCACAGAACACTGGCAAGCTGCCCTGCATTCAAAAGCCCATGTCAATAATAAAAGAACCTTCCAGTCCGATAAGTCCCACTTCTAATACCCTTCCCCAATTCCTGTGGCCTTCCTACCCCTCTCCCACTTTCCCCTTTTCCCTTCCATTGTGCTATTACCCCTTTTTTATGTTCCCACAAATTCCTACCACCCTTTCCCCTCTCCCATGGTCTCCCTCCACTAATCCCTATCCCCAGAGTTCCTTTAGAATACCAGAGGGAGCATGAAGTTTCCCTAAAGTAACCATCCTTTTCTTAAACTAATGATTTTTATTTGGAGTTTCCAACAGGCACACCACCACCTACACTGCCTTGTGCAGAGTCTATCACAGCCAACCACTTTACCACAGGAGACAAAGAAACAGCAGACTGGATGGACGGACTTTCCCAAAAATGGGGACTCTCGGGCTGGGTCAGATCCATATTGAAATATGTATTTTTAGTTTTGTTTGTTTTTCTTGTTATTTTGATCAGTTTTGGGATCATCAAGAGCATTGTGACCAAACTGATATCGAAAGCTATTTCCCCTTTAGAGATCAATCAGGTGACTGTTCCTACCTCTTCTGAGGAAGAGACAGAAACCTCTGCAGAATTTATAAAACAGCCTTGGTTTGCTGATGCTTGATGCTTGATATCACTCCGAGCTGAAATTTAATGTTTAGGTGCCTCTCCTTTTTTATTTAAACGAAAAGAGGGAGATGTTGTAGTGCGTTTTTATATTTTGTAATATTTTGAAATAGTTTTGTTTTGTATTCCAATATTTTTCCCAAATGGTTTATCCCAGACTGTACTCCCCTCCCTTTATCTGTGTTATCCCTCTCCTGGGATGAGATCATCCCTAAACCCCCACCCTGGCTCTCTGTCAATCACTCAGCATCCCATCCCCCCATCCAGAAGTTTCGGTCCAAGTTGTCGAGTGATTTGCCAGAGGCCAGGGGTCAGCCCCCCAGGCCTAGTCCCATACGCTGTCCTATATGTCTATCCCCCAGTTCCCATCCCTCAGAGATACCTATTGGTTGGTAAAATGTTATCTACTTTTGGTTTCCTGCTCCCTTGAAATGTGACCTGGGGAGATCTCCCGGGGCTCTCGGCAGGAGGCCCCCTGAGGCGCAGGAGCTCCTTTGGGATCTGAATAAAACCATGGACTAACCCCTGCTAAGAGTCGGCCCTTTATCTTCTACCGATGTCTCTGGTGTCTCTTGTGCTGCAAAGGCGGCCAGCCCAGGTGCCCTCAGTACCCTCGGGGCACAGAGAGTGTCTCCCCGCTGTCGGCCGTGTCGGGGCTGCCCTCCCCGGTGTCTGCCGACTCGAGACTGGCCCAGGGTTCCTGAGAGGCTCGCAGAGAGACCGAGACACTTTTCTTCTTCTTTTTTTTTTTTTTTTGCTTTTTTTTTCTTTATTTTTGTGGTTTTTTGGGGTATTTTTTTGGTTCAAATGCATACTTTGCCATGCTTAAGATCTGAGTGATCCACTTAATCTCTCTCTCTAGGTAGGGCAGATAAATGAGTTCTTTTGCCACAATATCCCTTGTCACGGACATATTTTATGAAAAATCCTTTTGCCAGGATCTTTTCTCCTGAGAAGCTGAGAAGCTTCAGCTTCTCCATGTTTTTCTGCTTTGGAATGTGATTTGGAGAATTGTTTACCCAGCATGTGAAATTGTTTTTACTTGATGACCAATGACAGCCACCTGTGTTGAGGCTGTGAGCAGTCACAAGATTTTATTATCATTCCATTCCTTTTCTTTCAAGCCTTCTGATGAAATCCTTTCTTCTATTCTTTTAGTATAGTTTTAATATATCATTTTCTTTTAATATAATATATATCATAAAATAATAAATCAGCCTTTTGAAACATGGAGTCAAGACTGTCATCTCTTCCCATGTCAAGGTTGCCTGCAAATTCAACATTTGGGGACCCTGAGTGAGGGACATTGCCACAACACCCCTGGATGATTTGGCTCTTTTTTTAGAGCAATATGAGTTTTCATATAGTTGTAACTAGAAAAGTTTAGGTTTTCAGTTGTATTTGTGTATCTATGCTGTACATATCTATATACAGTCTGTGTCTGGAAACATGGATTCAGTCAGCCAACATGCTGTAGAAGGATTTTGTATAATGTATCTGAAGTGCCCCAGTATGTCAAAATATCTTCAAAAAAGGTGAAATCTGACTCATGCTGAGACCCTGAATTTATCTTTATCTCAGCCACTGAGTCTGAAAATGGCTTGCATAGAACTTGTCACCCAGGGCATGAGGTGGACATCAGTATGCTGCTCAGATAGCGCTGGGTTTTTTTTCTGTAGATGGATATCTTCAGTTCTTGTACATCATATCAGCAAAATGCTCAGCTTGCTAAGGATGAGACCCATGGATTCTGCTTGTTCATTCACTCTCCATGCTGTGACTTGTTTTGCATTTGATATCCTTCTCTGGGTAAAGCAACTGGCACTTATGTGTCACTAAGTGGTAGCCATAAAGAAAATCAGCTGTGCTTGTCTCTGCTGTCACCAGAGGGGAGCAATCCTGAAGGCAAAAGAAGATAGTGTGAATCATAAGAGGAAAATAAAATTCCCATCTCCTTCTGCACAGTCTCCAGGCATCATTTGTACTCCAGCACAATCACAGCCAGTGGGAAAACTCTAGATATTATTACCACTCTTGTTTTTATTAGCAACAATCTGGAGTTAGAGCTGTAAGGTAGTGTTGTCTGTCACAGTGCTATCTGAGAACAGATTACAGACATCATGATGGGACACTGGGGCAGATAAAGTGAGGATCATTTGAGACATATCTCATGTTCTCTTGCTGGGACAGGAAAGCTTGTTTTGATCTTTAATATCTTTCAGTTTCAGAAGCCAACAGGTTCATGTTGCTCAGAAGGCATTAAATGAAACTTTTTCCTGTCCAAGGGGGAGCTGTGTAGTGTAAATGTTTTTCAAAGTTACTATGGAGCAGATGGCAGTGGAGAAGGAGAAAATGGTGCTGAAACACTGGAGTTATAAGCAGCAGTGGGAAGAGATAATGGCTAAAATGGTGGGGTCAGTTAGGGGGAAATAGACTTGGACTTGTTGGTAGAGTCAGAAAAACATTAGGATCTGATGTGTGATCACTGATGTTGAGCTCCTGTTTGTCCAGCACAACCTTTCTGAAGGAGACTCGATTTTACTGGGGAAGCTTCCTGATGTTTACTGAAAACTGAGCTTATTAAATTAGTTCTGATTGGATTTTATTAGAACTTCAAAGCAAAACATCTGCCACTGTTGGCCCTACCAGTAATGAAGAGTTTTATAGGACAATAAAGCTACAAAAGCAATTAATATATGCACTAATGCAGAAGCTGTAAATATTTTCAGTCCAGTCAAAGTATCTTAAATAGCACTTACAGCATTGCTTTTGGTGTTACTCCAAGAAGACAATCATAATTCATATGAATAGAAGTTAAAAGCATCCATGCTTCTAGAAGCATTTGGAATTGTGATGATTTGTTCTACCTTGGCCTTCATTTTCTGCTTTTTTCACTAATATGTGTAGTCTAATGCAGACACCCCAGGTAGGCTGAGGTGTCTTGATAGCTCAGCTCCCTCCTTCCTGCTGCTTCTCATGTCTTCATTTCTCCAGGGGGGAGAGGGTCTGGGGCTGGGAATGTGCCCTGTCCTCACTCAGCCCCCACCTCAAACACCCAGCCCAAACCAGGTGAGCTGCAGGTACCTGCAGTTCTGTGCTTGCTGTTCCTCTGCCCTCATCTCCACTGACTGCCAGGATCACCTGCTCCTTTTGGGGGTGAGAAGAAAACAAAGTGTGGAGAGAGTTGGTGTTCTGGGCAGAGGATGTAGATCAGGAGATGAACCTGCTCAGACAGAGATGGTGCGAGGAATTGGAATGGGTGGACCTCAAAGTGGTGGGGATAATGGACTGTCAGGGAGGTTTGCTCTAAAAAAACTGGGAACCACTTGACTAAGAGTTTCTTTTTCCCACCTGAGATGTGGAAATATTCCAGTGCTGTGCACCATGAGTTTTTACCAAGTACAGATACATCTTTTTGTGAGAAATGTGTAAATAGACTTATTTTTCTTCTGGTCTGAGTGTTTTTAGAAAGCAATCTTTTTTTGACAGATATAATAAACCAAAATTTTAAGCCCTTTGAGTCCTTCACTTCAAACATTTATTTCTAAACCTCTTTCCTCTTTATCTTTGTGTTCAATTCAGTCTGTTCACACACTAACTGAAGTATATTTTGTAAAGTGATGGATCTTATAAAACTGCATTCCACGGTGTGTTGTGCATCATGAATTTGGAACTGAACTGAAACTTAAACCATTTCAAGAAAAACATGAGAGTTGTTCTTGAGAGTTCAATTAGTAACAAAGATCAGCTAGCAAAGATGAAGGTAGACACATTGAAAAGGGACAGAAATCAATGAATGCAGAGATACCTGTGTTTGGGGGGGGGGAATTTCTTTTAGAAGAAACTATATCAAGTACTGTAATTTCAGAGTTGTCAATCTAAAGTGTTAAAAATTATCAGAGCCAAATTATCCTGGGTTCTTTTTCTATCTATTATTTTAGGGATTACATTTGAAAGATTTTTCTCTAACAGTAAATATTAAACATGCTATATGTGAACAGAATTTTTACTTCAGAGCTCTGTTTCTACAGTGGGATATTTTAGGAAAAATGACAAATATTGTCAGCATCTAAAAGAATATAGCTAATGTGTGATGGTAGTCCTGCAGTTTGTTTGAATTTCAAGAAAACAATTGGTAACTAAAGCTAAACTATATGTTTCATCAATGTCAGCTGTTAATGATGCAGAGGAATAGACTGTATGGATGTACAGCCACGTGCCCTGGAGAGCAGCTGTGTCACAGTAATGACCAACACACGTGCTGTGCCTGTGGTGAACTCTACCTGCATTTAAATGGCAATAATTGCTACAGATTTATCATGGCAGAAAAGCAAGTCAAAAGCTGAAAGCTTGGTTGGACTTGTGACTATGTGAACAAGTATGTGAATGAGGAAGACAGGCTTCTACACAAAGTTTGTCATTGTGATAAAGGCATCAGTTCAGAAGGTAATAAAAATTAAAATTAAAAAAAAAGCCATGTAAACAACAGTGCTTTTTTGATAGCTACACCTTCATGTGAGTTTGATATGGCTGTCTAATCTGTTCCAGACATCCTTTTATATTAAATGTCTCAGTAATGGAAGGTCATTTCCACATTTCCATTACTGCTCTGGAGATCTAGTACATAATGAATATGAAGTAAAAGCAAACCAATTATTAATGACCATGTTAATGAAAAAAATAGCTAGAAAGATAGAGATTGCATTTTTCAATTTATTTTGTGTATTTAAATTCCAGTGTACCATATGGAGCATCCTTCAGAGTCCTCTAGAAAAAAAAGAATAAGAAAAAAAATTCTTGAGAGACTTGAATATGACTTGGGAGATTTCTTCTCAGTCATTCTTAACTCAAACCCAGTTTCATTTCTTGAGTGAGGAAGAGGTTTTATTGTCTTATATCTGTGAGGAAGAAGAGTATGGACATATCAGAAAGAACCCCAAGAACTTGGTATCCTTGTCTTTGTTAAAAAGTTTTATTGGGAAGAAGTCATCATTAGAACCACAGCATTCCCCTAAACAATAATATTTTGCAAAGCTCAAAGACTAAGGAAAATGCTGACTTAATAGCTTTTTCAGAGCTAATCTGTCTCAGGAAGTTGTCTGGAACATCTTTTCCCCATGGAGTTCCTTCAGAACAGTTTTTTTTGAGTTAGTTAACATATGTGTGCTCAGGATTGAACTTGGAGAGGCATCAAAAGGTCACTTGGAACAGGAAGAGCATCCGTGGAGGAGGTTGGGAGAGATGTGCTGGCTGTCCATGCTGGCTTTCACCTTGAAATAACTTTCCTGTTATATATATATATAATAACTTTCCAAGATCTGACTATGGCCAAAATTAGGTTGTCTGGGAGAAATTTGCTTTTACCATTGCAGGCAGAAGGAGGTTGCAGTTTTCCATGTCTTTTCATAGAATCATAGAATGGTTTGGGTTGGAAGGGACCTTAAAGGTCCCCTGCCATGGACAGGGGCACCTTCCACCAGACCAGGCTGCTCAAAGTTGGTTGTCCTGTCCAGCTTGGCCTTGGACACTTCCAGGGAGTGTTCACGACTTCTCTGGACAACAACCTGCAATCTTCTGATTCACTGGATTATGTGCTAAAGGTATCAAGAACCACATTAGTTTCTGTATTTATCAGAACTAAAAATGGTTTTCTGCCTTTTTGGGGCCTATTTGAAGTCATTCAGTGCTAGGTGTATCCTTAATAAAATAACAGTGTGTTTAACCTCACCCTCAGACTAATAGCTTGCATGTGACATACTCCTTCACTCTGAAGAAGCCTCTTTGCAAGGGGAAATATTTTGAAATAACTCATATTTCTTGCACAATTTTTTCATTGTGCTATTCTGGCAGGAGTTCTTTTACTACTGTATCTCAAAGATCATGAGAAAGTTAGTTCTGGCTGTATTATGCTCAGTGCCTTGCCACAGGCAATAAACCTGTGATAGCCTGAAATTCATAAATCTGTCAGGCACCAGCATAACATATCCAAGTATCATGGGAGTTCTGAGTCTGTGTGTGGGATAAAGAGCAGATCTGGCATAGGATTGTATCATTATACATTTGTGTTGCAAGAACTCACACTAATAATCGACAAGTATCTTAGCACAAGGCTGTTTGAAAAGCAAAAACAGTTCTTGAAACTTTATTAAAGAAAAATGAAAAAAATCCCCTCTTTTCACAAACTTACAGAATATATTAGTTACCTTGATGTAGAGCCTACTAATCTTTTATATTGTGATTGTAAAATCACCTCCTTCCTTGAACCAAAGCTAAAATCCTTCTCACAAGTGAGAAAGCATAAGCTTTAACAATATGAGAAAAATTCATTTTGTATTGCCATCTGCTTCTGGGATGTGAAGAGGAAGGGGGTTGGTGCTGTATGGACTCTGCCTTTGTGGTTTAGTTAATCCTGCTGTGATAAAGTCCCACATCTGACGTAGTGATTGTCAGCAGTTCCTCTGCAATAATGCACATTGAAAAGCAGGTGAACAAAAGAAACACAAAGCCAGAAGGAAAATGAAAATGCAGAAATTTCAGCTGTAATATTGCATGTCAGGTTCATGAGAAAATTAAACCTTCTCTGTTCTCATCCCCACTGCTGATTTGCTACCTTTGGGAGACTTTCATAGGAAACATAGTCCAGTTCTGTGTGGAAAAATAGGAATTTGCCTCATATATGCATCATGGGCTTCTGTCCTGACCCCTGGCTTGTCACTCAGGCCCTCTTGCTGAGGAAAATAGTTAATTACCTTTAACCAGAATGAGATTTCAACAGCAGATTTGTGTCACAGGCTGCTTTATCCAGCAAATAACAAGCCTGTATATCCATGTTTAACCAGGATGCCATGAGATGCAACTGCCCAGCTGCTGCCAGGGGAGAGATACAGCACAAGTTCCTTTTATGTCCACTTAAACACATCTTTGTGCATTATATATCTGGATCTCTCTCTCACACACACACATATCTACACATTTATATGCCCATTAAAAAGTGTATTTTCCTCTTCTATGAAATCTGATTTCTGAGACTGTAATCCTTTGTTCTGACTGTTGTGAGAGATGCTTGGCACTGAGATTTGAACAGTCAGAAGCTTCATTCTTCTCGAGGAAAGCAGATGGCATTTTGGTCAAAGACAGGGCAAGATCTTGTGACAATAAAGGTGAATTTTTCTGCCATTACTTGAAGGTGCTGATCTTTAGTCTTCCTGAAAGCTGCCACACAAGCTGAGAAGAAAAGATCACGAACATTTCTTTTAGAAAGCTCTTTGTATGAAATGCCACACTTGGCTGGCCCAGATGCAATCTTAAACAGGGTCAGTACCATATCTTTTAGAAAATATTTGACCTAGTTCAATGACAGTTTAAAGAATTCAGAGGTAGGAACACACTAAAGAAAAAGGGTTTTCCCTGCTGCACTGAGAGAAAGGGTCTAACGTCATGGAGTAGCTAAGAATAGATGATTGCATTGTTCCTGCTGGTCTCATCTTGGAAACCACATATGCCTGCAGTGGGAGATCTGTGACCTTTGCTAAACTTTGTAATTCTCTCTTAAATGTAGCCTGAGACTAGCTACTACTCTGTCATATTTGTTAATATTGCATGCAATTCCCATCAAAAAACTAAGTCTGTGTCAATGAAAAAGACATTTTTAACAGATGACAGCATCCTTGTGTTAACTCTTGTAAAGGTTAAGAATGCAGTCTTTGATAATCCAAGGATACTAAACTTTAAAAGTAAATGTGGATGTTTGGATGAGTGTTGACTCAGAACTGTCTGCCAGGTTCGTGTGCCCAGCACTGAAGGCGTGCTTGCCAACAAATCTAAGCTGGGAGATGGTACCTGCAGCAGGAGGTACTTTTGCCAAAACTGGAAAACATCTGAGCTTTTTGGGAATGCTGAGCCTCCTCTGGGAAGAGGGAGAGCTGGGAAGTATCCCAAAGTGCTGCTTGTCCTCATGGATTTGAGCCTCATGGTAGAAAGCCTTCAGTGCCTTGTGGTTTCCAGTGGTCATGGTGAGTGTGGGATAAAGCCTGAAGTGTCTCTAACTGGAGCTCAGGCACAGCTGGGCACTCTGTGCCTGGAAAAGGAGATTCCATATGACTGGCCTATCTAAATTATATAGTGTGGTTCCTGGATAACAGGAAACATGAAATGAAATAAAAATGAAATAGCAGTACATATTGTTAAATTGACACTAGAGTTGACTTGGTAGAATTCACTGCTGAGGGCTGTGATTTAAACATCTTACTGTGCTCTCTCTGCTGAAGAGACTGTTTCTACTTAAACCAAAAAAGAAAAACAAATCCAAACAAACAAACAAAAAAACCAAACCTGAACGGTATTATTTGTTTCTTTCACTGGAAGCACCTTTCTTAATTTATTTTAACCAATTGGTGCCAATTATCATCCCTCTATAAGGATTGTGAAAAGCAATAAATATCTGCCATGCAGACAGCCAACTCAGCCATGGCTGCTGATTTATTTTAAACAAGTGCTTTGATTTTTTCCTTCAAGATTTACTCTGTAGTAGGAGGTGACACTGTTGTCTTGTGCCATTAATGTTCTTCTCTTCCAGTGACACAGCTTGTTAATTAGAGAAAGGAGATAAATCCAGAGCCAGGTGGAAATCAATAGATCTTGATTTCAAAAGATTATTTTCTTTGTTTCAGGCTTAAGCACCTTTATTTCAGTACAAAAATAAAAAGAAGTGCGTTTATTATAATTTTTGAAAGCCTAATTTAAATACTGCTAATGTTACAGTAGTGTTTAAGCCATCTGACCTCTCAATGCCTCTCAGTCATGTTATTTTTTAGATTCTTTTTCTGACTTAGAGATTTCTGCATGTTGCTTTACTTTCTTTCAGTTTTCATCACAGTGATTATTTTTATAAAGCTGCCTGATTTTTTTCCCCTTTTTCCTCAGGTTTTTGAGCAGTGCAGCAACAAATAATTTGATTTGACTCCAGTAGAAAACATTAAATTCTTCTGCAAAGTGCTTGAGGGTGTCTAGCTGTGTCAGAACCAAGGAATGTTATTTACTGCTCAGTGATCCTTTAGGCCAAGAGAAGATCTGTGCCTTTAAAGCTATACCTGAGCATTGGAGCTGTGATGGGAGGAGGAAATACAGCAGCAGTGATCCAGAAATCATTGCTGCCCTGACTCATTCCTCCCTTTGGTTTGCCTCAGAGCCAGAATTAGCTGACCTCTTGGTCAGAGCACAGAAAAGGGTGGTTGCAGGTGGGAGAAGGCACAGAGAGAAGGATTCTTGACCTGCTGTGAAAACTTGGTTGTGTGGGTGATTTTCTTGGTGGACGGTGGCACATTTGACTCTGACAAGTTGAGTGGACACTGAAGGAGTGCACAGCAATTCTTTGCTGGCTCGTGTACTCAGCAGACACCTGTTGAAGGAGCTGGCAGGCTGAGCATTAATATGCTCACCACAGTGCTCCTGTTGGCCAGGCACTCATCAATCAGGCGGGGAGGACTCGACTCCTCTGCTCCCTGGAACAGCCTGGCCCCTGCTGCTGCCATCTTCTGATTGCCTGATTTTTTAATTAGGGTCTCATACCTTTTTGGTGTCAATACTTCTTCCCTCTTGAATGCTAGCACTGCTAACTAATTAGCTACTACTTTTCTGTCTTTGTTTTCACCTTTCTGGTTGTTCATAGTTTTAATTCTTGGGTGTTCTCACCACGAGGATGGACGTACTCACTACCACCTCACAACACTTTTGTTAGGAGAACAGAAAAAGGGTTATACAGCTGTTCTCCACCAGGCTGGGTCTTGGTTCACAAATAGCTGAGTCCTTCAGCCAAGGGCAATCAGAGCCATGAGGAAAAAAAAGGAAAATTGGACACTTGTGGAAGTTTGCAGGCAGTCCTGACGTGGGAAGAGACGAGACTCTGACTCCATGTTTCAGAAGGCAGATTTATTATTTTATTATATATATATTATATTAAAACAATACTAAAATAATAGAAGAAAGGATTTCATCAGAAGGCTAGCAAGGAATAGAAAAGGAATGATAATTACATCTTGTGACTGACTGAGAGTCCAAGACAGCTGGACTGTGATTGGCCATTAATTAAAAACAACCAACATGGACCAATCAAAGATGCACCTGTTGCATTCCACAGCAGCAGATAATTGTTGTTTTTCTTTTCCTCTAAGGCTTCTTAGCTTCTCAGGAGAAAAAATCCTAGCAAAAGGATTTTTCAGAAAATATCATGGCTACAGACACTTATAAATTAAAATGGGTAAGTTTCTAAAAAATCTTCTACTAGCCCTCCAGGCTGCAGCAGATTTTGGATAACTGAAAGAGAGTAGGTTTAGAGTAGATAGTACTCTGAGGGGAGAGGCACTCAAACAGGTTGCTCAGAAAAACTGCAGATTCCCCATCCCTGGAAGTGTTCAAGGCCAAGGTGGATGGGGCTCTGAGCAACTTGGATTAGTAGAAAGTGTCCCTACCCATGGCAGAGTTTGGAACTGGATACTTTGAAAGTCCCTTTTAACCCAAGCCATACTAAGATTCAATGATTCTATAATTCTATGATTCTTTACATTACAGTATTTAAGAATAAGTTATGGACAGATTTATAACCTGCTACTGTTGGAGGTGGAGAAGACAATATCTGGTCTGTGAACTCTAATTTATTTTAACCTTTTGTGTGTATACACTCTTTATGGCCCATTCTTGCCACGATCAATTTGCTGATTTGCTAATAGACTGTTTTCTGTATACCCTGTTATCCATTTGGGCTGTTTCTGTTCTCTCAGAACACTTTGAAATTGGATCTTACAGACTTGAGGACTGATTGCCAGTTGAAAAGGTAATGTTCAACTTGCTCCTTTCTCCTATACCATCTGTCTTCTTGACAACAATCTAAAATGCTCTTTACACTTGGAGTAAATACTATGGATCTGATAGCTGTGTGCATAAATCCCTGCTGTTTTGCTGACTTGGATTTATGCCTGGAGTTACTGTATCGATTGCCTAAGATGACATCTGATTTGTTCTTTGAGATTATACTGTAAAAAACAAACAGAATTTGTGTCCAGCTGAAGGGTGATCTCTGAATTCTGTGCCTCCCTCCTCTTCCTCTGTGTTTTTGGTTCAACGTGTACTAGGTGGGAATGGGCTCACACTGTAATGTGTTAAGCAATCATGCAGATATGATGCCTGGCAAAACAGCAGGTCCAATTGCACCCTTAGCTTCTTTTTCTTTTTCTTTTTTTTTTTTTTATTTACCTTCATTCTGATCCCTGGACCCTGATGTGAACAGCAACTTAGAGCCTGATTCTTTGCTGTTCCCATGGCTATTTTAGTCTGGAAAGCTACCCCCAGTGTAGCATGAATCAAAGAGGAACAGGGTCCACACTATCATAAAATTGTTTGGATTGGAAGGGACTTCAAAAATTGTGTAATTCCAACCCCCTGCCATGGGCAGGGACAATTATTTCCATACCCATGGTATGGAGATTGGAATTAGGGTTGCTACAGCACTGTCAGAGTGAGACTCTTGGCTTGCAGAGAGCAGCCTGTATCAGCTCCAAAGCAGGAACTCCAATGCCAAGGAACACCATTTTCACAGTGGGAAACAGATGTTTCAATACCTGTAATCCTATTTCCGTATGTCAGAACTGGATACCAAATTTTGTGGCTTTAAACGAGTCTGGTGAGTTGGCAAAAGCTTTAGAGCTACCATGCTGAGCTAAAATTCAAACTTTTTCATTGCTGCCCTGAGTCAACAAGTCTTAACAGGAGTGGAGGACCCAGAGATGTAAAATGGGAAGTGGAATTTCTACATAGCAGACTAGAGATCTGATTATTTAAAATACATTGAGACTGCACTGTTTTTTCCAAAGGACTGAGGAGGATGCACTTAAACATTGAAATTCTTGCTGATTTTCCTGTTTCTGCCCTGGTCTGACACCACCCACATCTGAGGCTGTGTCAGGAGCTCCCTGCAGGAAAGCAGGAGCCTCTCTGCAGAGAGAGACCTTCTGTGAAACAAATCAAGGTGAGGTAATTCACCTTTTGGCTAATTCAGGGACTGTCTCACAGGTTCTGCTTGGGTGCAAAGAGGCAGCTGGACTTTAGGTGTGTCAAGGTAATTTGACCTTCCATTAATGAAATCTCTGTATACTCCTGGAGGCAGAATGCAGGCATGAACCAGGGCTTGGTGGAGCTGCCCTGAGACTGTTGAACAGAGTTTATGATCTCTGTGTTAGGCTTTGTGAAATTGAGGTATTTTTGTTTGTTGAGAACAGGACACAAGATAGCCAGAGACTTGACAAATGCAGATTAAACCAGACTTTTCTAACAGGAAAGATACATTCTGAAAGGGGTGAAAAAGGCTATTGCTATGTGGTGCACCCTGCAAAAGCATTCACAGATGGGATATTTTGATGAAGCAGCTGTCCTGTCCAAATGTAGCTGAAGCAGTTGGTTAGTTCCCACTGAGACCAGAGACACACTTGGCAGGATTCTAACAAAATGTTAATGTATTGTGAATGTATCTGCCAGACAGCCACTTGAACTGTCACCATTCTCTGCTACAGCCTGCAGCACAGCAAGGGCAGGGCCACGGGCACTGAATTTGAAGGCATTTGTCAGAGCTGTCATCTTGGTGCTGTCTCAAAGCAGAATGCAGCCAGCAGCCAAGTTTTGTTCAAAGGCAACATCCAACTGCATCAGTGTCAGCCCCTTTGCAGCATTGCAGGCTGGCTGTGCCTGTCCCTGGGTCACTCCTTGTCTGAGGAGAAGGTTTGCTCACAGGGGAGCAGGGAAACCTGATGATTCCTATTTATTGATCTGGTTTTTCTAAGTTTTAAGCGACTTGTAAATGAGAAGTTGTACTTTCTGAGCAGCAGTGATTCGGAGAAGAGAAGAAGCACCGTGTTAGACAGACTTCACTTGTGCTGCATGGCTATTAAAAGACTGGATCACAGCAGGAACTTGGGCATGGTGAATGGGTGCATCTTGGAGGGGTGGAGGGGAATGTGCATCCCTAAAATAGGCACAGCATTTGATGCAGCTCTTCATGACACCCAAATTAGAATAGTGGTGGGTGTGTGCCTGACAGGTTGTCCCTGCTGAAGATGTTACTGTACCACTGTCATCCACAGAGATTGAAAATAGGTAGAAAACCTGGAAGATAATTGTAATTTTAAGAGGTGGCTGGAATGGCTTAAAACTTAGGAGAAGATCACTCAGGTCAGGTGGTGCTGTGTGCTGCAGGCATCCAGATTTCCTGGCACTTCCAAAGGGTGATTCCTCTGTTGAAATTTTGCACAAGTCCATGTAGATGTATCTCCAGTTGAAGTCCATTGTGAGCCCTAATCCATGCTCTATCCTGCTGTGTTCTACAAGGAATTTCAGCATTTAGTGTTGATATGAACAGTCCCCTCTGTTCCCAGGAATGAGGCTAACCTTGGTGCATAAATCCATGCTCATTTTATCTGAGCTCTCTCAAGCAGCATTGCTGCATGGCAGCACAGCATTTTTTTCCAAGAATGATTGTAATAATGATGCTGGCTGCTGCTCACACAGGTAAAGAAAGCATGTTTTGTTGCTATTATTGTGGATATTGCTTCCAAGGTAGGATGTCTAGGGTAAAGTAAATGTGGGCACAAGAGCAGAGGTTTTGCAAAGATTGAGCAGTTGAATTTTGATAGAATAATTGCTTACCTTTTCTAAAAATGAGACTTATACATATGTATTAGGATTGAAGAATCCATTTGTTGGAAGTATAATCAGGAAACTGAAATTACTGCAATACTAAGGCTAACATATCTTCAGCAGTTACTAGTGCCAATATAATTAACCTCTTCTTTAATTAATGTTTGAATATAATTGAACAACAGCACAGTGTAAACTTAATGGTGAATTTATCATTGAGGAAACTTTCATTTCCTTGAAGGACAAGAGCAGAGATAGAAAGAATAAAAAATAGATAAATCCTCTGAGATTATATGAGTGTATTAATCTGTATATTACTTACCCTACCTCCTTTTCTGAAACAACAGCACCAGAAGGCTGTTTTCATTTCTGTCCCTGAACACAGTGAGCATCATTAAACAGTTCGACAGTTCAAATAAAGAAGGTAGCTTTATCTTAATCATTCTTCACAAAAAATCTTCATCTTCACAAAAAATCCTTGCAGCATAATTTGAATTGCCAGTACAATATGGAGTGAAAACCCATAGGCACAAAACATGAAAAGTTAGGTCATTCAGCTTCTGAGATAGAAGCAGTAGTATAGGAGAAATAAAAGCCTGTGTTTTCAATTTTAAAAAAAAGCCTAGCAAGTTCCTTTTTGTGAGTTTGTTGCTAATCCAGAGGAGACCCTTCTCTGAAGTTCAAAATACTGTGAGTTTCAGGGTGTCTATTTAGAAACATAAACATATATTTATTTTTAAATAAAACATGGATTTTCTTTGACACAAAGTTGTCGAGCATGCTGTATATTTGGAATTGATTTTCAGTTGAATCAGGTTCAGTTTACAATATAACAATGTTTATCAAGTGTGTGTTTCCATAAAATGTCTTGTGTTTTTAATGAAGAAGATAGATAGGTATACACTCCCAGAAAGCTCCCTGTGGTGAAACAGAATGGGATGTCATGAGAATAATTCAGAAAAGAAAGAAAGTCAGGCTCAGATCTATGGGAGCAAAAGTTTGGGGAAGAAGATAAAGAGGTGATGTAGGCAAAAGGAAGACCATAAAAGTCATTATAGAGTTTGGATGACAAATACTAAGCTTTGGGCAGGAGAGAGGATTCTTACCTAAATGATTATTCCAAAAACTAATGAGCTGAGATTTAAAGCTCAGAAAGAAGCAAAGCCTGCAGTAACTGCAGTGATGGAGAACACCTGAATAAATGCTTAAGGTGGAAGGTCCATGTTGCCAGATACTGCAAAATAATCAGAATTTATGATTGCCTCAGACAATCATATGTCTGAGACACTTGGAAAGCAACAGAGAAGATATTCCACCATGGTTGTGGAAGAAAAAGGATAACTAACAGACATTATTAGGGAAGAAAAGGCCATTAATGTATGAATGTAATTTTCATGTACAGAAATACCTTTGATCCTAACCAACAACTATTTTACCCAGTTCCTGTCTGAGCTGCAGCACACATCTTAGATGGAGATGTCAAGTGATGATGAAAGAAGGTTGGAAAAAATAGTTGGAAGACACATTTTAAATTTTTTTTATGCAATCTTGTTGGAAATTTCTACTGAAAATTGTAATTGATTTCCCTGATCTTGCCACACAAGGCTGTAAATTAATCTGCCAGGCATGAATGAAAAATGCACTTCTTGTTAGATTTGGCTCCTGTATAGTCCCATGGAGATGTGACAGCAAAACTGGGCAAAGACCAGTTCACTTTCTGGGAACTGGCAGGTTTGGAAGACAGAAACAAATGCTGAGTGGTTGCTTGTCATCAAAGGAAAGCCCAGACATATTAAAGGGGTGAAAGGAGGGCGGATCCTGGAGGGACATGACCAGAAGAAGACACAGGAGTTACAACACAAACCAAGTGAATGACGGCCCAGTGCAGTAGCTGAAGGAATTGTCCCAACAGGGCAAATGGGACCCATTCACCAGCACATGGATCCATCAAGATGATTGTCAATGGCAACAGAACAAGCCAGACTGCAAGGGCACTGCTGCTTTGCTAAATGAAACAGTTTAGGCATCGATCTTCAGCCCAGAGGTCAAATGCCAAGGGGCTGCTCCTCTCCTCCCCTCAGCTCACACTGCCTTCAGGGAATGATCCCTGGCAAGTGCTTGGCCTAAACCTGCCTGAAAGGCTGCTAATTGGCATTCTACAGACACCACAGCAAGCTTGTGCTAACAATTAAAAGCCAAGAATTACAGTTAAGCTTTAAGTTCCTATTTTTATGTACTAACACATCTCACGCAATGGCACCGGACATGGAGGACATTAAAAATGCGAAACGGGCCAGTGCCATCAAAGTTTGAATGTGGGAAGAAGGGCTCATATATTCAAAAATGGGGGTTGAAGAGCATGTTCCTGCTGTACCTGGGAGGCAGGCATGAATACAACAGGCATTGAATAAGCAGAAGAGAATTAGGCTGAAAGTGAGCAAGTCAGAAACCCTGGAGTGATGGGGTCAAGAGGGCAAGGCAAAGAGGTAGAGATCAAGGGCAGGGGAGACAGCTCTGAGTCAGCAGCACTGGAAGGAAATCAAGTGAATTTCTCTCTTATGGCCTGGGGTCCATTTATATAATTTCTCTGCGGTGCTAGCAGCAGCAATATTTGCTGTAGCAGATGTGGATTTAATTAGTGTGCAGCTTATTTCTGTCTCTGGGTCACTATGAAACCTCAAATGGAGGGCAAGGGTGTGGATGGGGAATTGCTGGCAAATTCAGGTGGGGTAAGGGAAAACTGTGGGGTCACTCCTGGAAGTCCTGGGGTGAAGGAAGCAGCAATTGGTGCCTCTCACCCTCATCTCTCTGCTGAGGTCAAGAGTAGGAGTGAGACATGGTTGGTTATTTCTGAAATTGGAGCTCTGGACACCGTGGCCAGCACAGTCTTGAGGGACTCTTTCAGCAGCTCATTAACCTCCAGACTGTCATGTTTGCATGGCTGTGTAGGTCACTACAGAATTTATTTTCCCCTCAATTTTCCTGAACCCACAGAAGTCCACTTCCTCAGGAGGTGTTTCCCTAGAGAGTGCTCTGTGATTGCAAAGAGATCTCACAGAAATGGATTGAAGGGATGGTGTCAGCAGGGAAGGTCTGCTTTTTTTTCTGCACATCTCCTCCTTGCCTCTTGCAGACATTTTGACAAAACTGCCACAATTAGCACCTAAAAATATGATTTTAAAAAGTACTGAAAAGTTAAGACCATGGGGGAAAATACTAAAATTTGTCAAATTTTATGGGAGTAAAAGGCAAATTTTTAGAATGATATGAAAATTCTTATTTTGATAGATAGATCTATGTCTGTTGAATGAGGATTGCAACAATTTTAATGGAAAAATTCACTCTGTAGGAAAGGTTGGAGTGCACAGTGAGGTTGGAATAAGCGTTTCTATTTGAATGCCATTACTGCAGAGTCAGTGTCTGATCTCCATTGCAAAGGAACTCTGGGGGCAATTCCATTTCTGAAAGGCTGAAGCAGAGGTAGCTGGGCTTTCTCAAAAGGGGGCGAACCTTTCAAACATGTTTTTGGCTGATGCAAGATTGATGGAGTGTGGTCAGTTCATGTGTCACAGAATGGAAAATGACAGCAGCACTGCAGAATTGCTAAACTGTAAACAGGTGACTGAGAATAAACTGGTCAAGCAGTACCAATAGTTGGAAATGTTGGTAAAGAGGGGACAATTCAGGATGAAGGTTTAAGTGAGTCTATAAAGGCAGCACCAGTGAAGATTCCTCTGGTTCCTCTGCTTGTTACTGTCTGCATTCTTGACATCATTTTGCAGCTCAGATTCCCTGCTGAGCTCATTTCTGCTTCAAAACCCTTCCATGATGACACCAGACTTTGGCCTGGACCCATGGATGCGCCTGCTAGCCCACATCGGGGTGGGTTCATAATCTGATGTGGCAGAAGAGAAGCTTTGCAATGTCCATTTCCAAGCTCCCATGTGAGGCCCCAGAGTGACAGATTACCTTCCATTGCCAGTAACTTCATAAGGCACATTCTGCTGTAGGTGCTTGGCATAGTAATTAGTTGGACTGAATTTGGCTTGGCTGATTTATAATAGGAGAAGACAATAAAGTATTTTGGCTCCAGCTATGGGGTCATTAGTTTTTTTTAATTCCCAAGGCAATGCAGAGCTGTCTCTGATAACTGATTTCTTGCTCCCTCTTTCTTTCTCTTTAGAAATATCTCATTTTTTAAGTGGCTGCCCCACTCTTGAAGCTCAGCCAGGTAGCAATAGAGAGATTATATTGAAGTGTTCATATTAAAAGAGAGTACTCAGAGCTAAAAGCACTGCCAAGGGCTTGTTCAAACTCTACTTTAGGAGGTTGAGTTCTCATGGAGGATGGGTTGTCCCCCATTCAGAAATCAAACATGAAGAAGCATTTATGAAATCCAAAACTGTCTAGTGTCAGAACAGAGAAAGTCAGTCCTACTTCATAGCTAGAAATGAACTGTCTTCATTTGTAAAGCCTTTGAGGACATGGTTTAATGCTGGTCTTGGCAGTTCTGGGTCAACAGTTGCACTCAATGATTTTAAAGGTCTTTTCCAACCTAAATGATTATATGATTAAAAAAGTAATCTTCATAATGAGGTCTTTCATTTATATTATGGTTCTGCTATGGAAACTCCTCTCTAAGGTTGGAAAATATTTTATATATAGAGAGATTAATTAGTATTACTTACCAAGATAGACAGCCTTCAGGCACAGAATTCCTTTTAAAGAAGTGACTAAACATAAATTTGTGGCAAAGAGTTTCCTGCTGAGCTGTGAGGATACAAGTGGGTAGGTGGATTGGAATGGGACACTGGACTCAGCAAAAAGATGGGGCTTGTTTATGGCTCAGCAAGGACCCTTAGGGATATTTTCAGGGTATCACCCACACCCTGGGAAAGGGGTCCACGCCTTTCTATCAGTTGTAATAACCCTAAAGTGGCCCCACAATGCACTGTCCAACCTGCTTGTGTTTGACAATGCAAGGGTGCTTTACCTCCTCACTGGCAAAAGTGCTGTAAGTCCTGGAGGATCAGATCAGGGAAGATGTCACAGAGCAAAAAGGGCTGTCTCCCTTTATTCCAAAAGGCCTTTTTACACAACCATTTGGCTTAAGAGAAAGTTCAAGTACACCTTCAGTGTTCAATGCTCTTTTGTGAATGGTTCATTCAGAGCTAGTGGTTTTCAGCAGGTGCATCAGCCCTGTTTTTCACTCCATGTGTTGAAGTATCAACCATCCACTAGACCCTCATTGTCAAATTGTGCAAAACCAAAGGTTCTGGCCCTGGGTTTGAAGTGGATATCCAAGGGAGAAGAAAAAGGGGTGAGTGTCCTCATGAAGTTCTTCCCTAGGGTTTCTCTCCCACTGTTCTGCTTCTTTCCCCTTCAGAGACTTCCTGAGTCACAATTTGTTGCTGTCCTCAGTGCATTACTCTTCAATGGACTTATCTCACTTTGACACCATGCAGACTTGTGCACTCAAAATTACTCATTCTTTCTCTGCAGTGCCTAGTGCCCCTCTTCAGTCCTAATTCAGTACTATCCCACAAAAAACCAAAAAAAAAACAAACACCAAAAACCAAACCAAGCCCTCGAGAAACTCCTCCTAGAAAGCTACAAACCAAAACTCCAAACCCCAAATCCACAATTCTTTGCACAAAGTAAAACAACACTTTTCCTAACTGAAATCTATAAAAGCCTGGATTGTTGCAACCCAGGAGGGATTTTCATGGAAAAATAAATCTTTAGAGCTGTAGGTGCTTTAAGTCAACACATTGGCAACTTCCAGGAGTTGTCTACCTAAGGGGTAGGAAATTATATATTGCAAAATGTCTGTTGATGCTGTTCCTACCCCCCCCAACCATTCTTTGTTGCTTGGAAGTGGAGGGCAAATGCTGGCCAGGCTGGTGGTGAGAAAGGAGAGGGATGTTCCCTTAGCTCTCCCCATTAGGTTGTTTTAGAAAATAGTAAAGAGTAAGAAGAAACAAATCTTTCCCATCACAGGGAGGGTCTGGAAGAGGCTCCAGCACCACTCAGCTGCAAGCCAAGAAAGCAAGGGTTGGTGAAGCTTTGTCTTTTCCATTCTCATTTAGTGTCCTACATGGCCAGAGATACCGAGGAAGATGGGATAAAATTTCTTCATTGATAAGGAATTGTGGCAGTAGCAAATTACTTTTTGTGGGATCAGGTGGAATTATACCTTTCTGTCAAGTTTTACCTATTTGTCAGTTCCTTAGCAAAGTTTTAGGTAGGTCTCAGCTAATTTCCCACTTATATTTAACTGGGAATGTTCTAATTTATCTGACATATATAAAGCATTAGAAAAAACTCCCAACAAAATATTATGAGTGAGAAGGAGGTAGTGGTAACGTCTTATTGACTCCATGGCTTTTTTGACTGAAAAACTTGATTCATGTGGAAGAGATTTTTATCTTGGTGAGCCCTCAAGAAAAGTATCAAATAATCAAATGGGCTGAAACAAAATCAGCATCTCCAAAATCCTTCTCCATTTTATTTCAAAGATTTTTGATTATTATAGCATTGTCAAGAAATTTTAAATAGTTGTTTAACTTTTACTCTCTTGAGAGATCTTCTATGGCTTCTCACCATCTTTCCAAACTCAAGCCTCTGGAATTTGGGATACTGTGGTACTGTTTCAAAACAAAAGCATCAACAAGCTGGTTTCACTCATTAGCATGGAGATGTCTTCCACCTGCCCTGCACCACTTCCAGCCTTACCTTCTCTTCCATACAGTGTTGTTAGCTCGTGTGTCTCTGGAGTTGTTTTTTGTACATTTGAAATCAAACAAACTTCCTGAGTGTTTGTTGTCACATCACGGGATGACATGAAATACTCAAGAGACCAGCAAAGGCAGAATGGAACCCTCACATCCCATTTGGTCACTGTTCCTTACTGAGCTGCCTGAGCCCCCAGGGTGGAGCTCCACCAGTGTGGACCAGTGACTGTTCCTTTGTGGATTCTGAAATTGTAAGAGACCAACTGTATCAGCTAAATGTTCACAAGTCCATGGAGCCTGATGGGATTCATCTCAGAATTTTGAGAGAGTTAGCAAATGTTCTGGAAGGAGCCATCTCTTTCATCTACAGAAGATCTTGGGAGTTTGGAGAGTCCCTGTTGACTGGACACTTGCCAGCACTATTCCAATCTAAAAAAAGGCATGAGGAAAGACCTAGGGAATTACAGATGGGCTTTTCTAACCTCAGTTCCTGTAAAAAATTATGGAGAAGATGATAATGAGTACAGCTGAAAGGCATTTAAATACAGTCATCAGGCACAGTCAACATGAATTCATAAAAGGAAACTTCTTTTAAATTAATTTGATGTATTTCTATGTTAGAATCACCCTCCAAATGGTTGAAGGGAAGGTGGCGTTTTTGGGTTTTAGTGAGGTTTTCAATACTGTGACTCACAGCATCCTTGAGGATGAGCTGTCCATCTGTGGGATGGGGGGGTCCATGGTGAATTGGCTGAAGGGCAGAGCTCAGAGGGCTGCAGTGAATGTGGCTACATCTGGCTGGTGACTGGACACCAGAGGTGCTTCTCTGTGATCAAGCCTAGGTCCAGTCCTGTTCAATATATCTGCCAGTGATCTGGATGCAGGAGTTGGATGTGCCATTAGCAAGTTTGTCTCCTCTCCCCACTTACACATAAAGGAAGAAAGTTCAGGATAGTTAGGTACCTAAGGTTGGTGGTACTTCAAATCTACAGGAAGCTGATGAATGATAGGTTGCTCTCTTCTAACCTCAGAGGTGTCTACTATATTGAATAAACCAATGCTTCAACTGTTCCAACACCTGATTGTCCAATCACACAGTACATTTGAATTTGAATCACTGTCTTTCCTACCTGCTTGGCATAATTGAATTGCTAACGATGACATAACTTTGCAAAAAGTATCTGGTGGAGATGTTGCTTGATTCTTTATAGTTTTTAAACTAGTGATGTATGAACCATAGCTCTGTATACAGTACACTCTCAGGAAAGGCTCTGGAAGATTTTGTCAGCCTTTACAGTGAGTCAAAGTTATTGAGGGTGAATTCAATGAGAACTGAGGAGACCAGCACATATCTGAAGGTCGTGTTACAGCTGTGGGGCTGGGTTTCTTGGAGATCTGTTTCTTGATAATTTTTAAGAGCACTACACCTTCAGTAAGCCAAAGAGTTTGGAATGTGCCTTTAACTCTGAAAGAGCAGTGAAGACTCTGTGCAAAAAAAAAAAAAAACAAACAAAACAAAACCAAAAAAAAACCACAAAAAAACCACTGTAGTCTTTGAAAAAAAATTAATATGGCTTCTTGCTTTTTGTGGCAAAGGCATCAAGACAACCTTCTATTTCTGACATCTGTATTTACTGAAGAGTAGTATGAAGCTGTAGTTCTTGAATTGAGAGTTATATGTATTTTTCTTTTTCCTGTATTTCCATTTTCCTTGGTTTTCTAGAAGATATCAAATACTCTCTCAGTTTGCTAAGCCCATCATGCAGGGCTTAGCCCAGGAACTAATTTGCCTATCAGTCACTCAGCCAGCTCTATATTTGTGTTTTCAATGGAGACTTGATTGCATAGACTCAGTGTGGGGTAGATGGTGTCTGGCTCTCAGTGATATACTTGGAAGGATTCTGCATGTGAAAGTATATTCAGTGGGTGATGAAGTGAAAATGCATGATTTAATTCCATTTTGATTCAATGTTTGAGTAAAATGGTAGGAAGTGTTGACTGCAGATCAACATGAGCTTTGCAATCCTGGAAAATTCCATGGGGAGAGCATCCATTTGTTTGTCCTACTCTGCTTCATTGGACATAGAAAGACTTTATTACAACAGTAACTGTGGTTTTATGTTAAAACCCCCCCCACAGCTTGTTTTCCTTCTCTAGCAATCAATGCTCAAAATTATTTTAGAGGAGAAAGTGTGGGATTAGAATTCTGCATCCAGGGTTTATTGCCTAACCAGAAACAACAGACCTTGTTAGCTTTTCCCAATGTGATGGAAACCTGATCTCCTGTTGAATGCCTACTAAAGTTTAGAGTGAACTTTCAGTGTGCCTGAAAATGGAAGGGTTTGGATATACTTGGTACTAAAACAAGGTAGTGTGTTATACTACTGCACATTTCTTTGCTTTTAACATCATTCTGGAAATTTTTGGTTTAAATTTTTCTCTTTCCCTCTTTTGTTTTTCGAATGACTAAAAGGGAATTCTCTAGAGAGCCAGCCTCACTTCTCATGACTCCTATTTATCAAGAAATTCAGGTGTTTTTTCATGTCCTGTGAAATAGAAATTTACCTAGGAGAGAAAGACTTCAAGGTTAATTGGAAAAGCATAAAGTGTGACAATAGTCCATGTGACATGACTTGTTAGAGTAAAGACTCTCATGGCAAAGTGGATTACCCTTGTTTTTCTGTTGCTTAGGAAGGAAAAAAAATTGGGAAGATGCGAAGCCTCTGATCCATGAACAATGGGGCTGTAAAGGTTCATCATGTATTTAACCCAACCCTTTCCAAAGGGCAGATGGCAGAATTTTACACCATATTTGTTTTAGAGTTCATTTTCCTGCAATTGTCCAAGTCTTACTTTCAGGATTCAGGTGTTGTTAAGTCTTATTATTTTTCTTCTAAACCTGCAATGTTTGTGAAGTGCGTGATGGAAAAGGAGGTGTTTGAAGGAAAATAATAAGGTAGCCCACTGCATGTTTCTGGAAGTTTCCCTGAAGGTAGGAACTCAATGGCAAGATAAGAAAACAAAATTTGAAAAGTTTAGTAATTCTCACTTGCTCTGAATGAGGGGGGAACTGCACAAAGTGAGGTGAAAGATTAGTGTTCAAACTGGTTTTGGCAAAGGAGGATAGGTAAGGAGTTACTGAGACACAAAATAAGACCATGGCATGTCAGGAAAATGGCTTTTGAAATCTCTTTCCTAGCAGGCAATGAACCTGGCAGGATTACACTCCCAGGATCAGGGAAAAGGCTGCTCCTAGTCAGAGATTGATAAGGGGAGACAGGGGATGAGCTTGAGGTGTGTGCAGACAGCAAAATTCCTCTGCAATTAACCTGCCAACATACAGACTAAATGTAAGGAAACAAATACTTGCATTTGATTTTAAGACTTTGCAAGATTAAACCTTGTGTCACAGGCAGAGAAATTATTAAATCCATGGTGATGAGAAAGCAAAGGAGATCAAACTTTTAGGGGGAGTTTGCCCATAATTCAGCAGAAGCTTTAAGGCTATTGACATGTATTGTCACACTCTTAATTTAATATAAAGCAGTACATACAGAAAAACTGTTTCTAAATGTATTTTATGATTTTCAGTTTTTACAAAAATATTTTTGGAGGAGATTCTGGAAACAAACAAAAAAAAATCATTAAATATTTCCAAACATACGACTTGTAATTAAAAACAGGAAAAACCAAATAACCCCCCCTAATTCCCATATAAACAAACACAGCCTTTAACAAAGAACAACTGTTCTTTCCTACCAGTTTAAATCAACAATAATTTTATTTGGGGAGAGCATGCAAAAGGAAAAGAAAAATGTTGGCTTTCACAAAACATTGTGTGGAAGTCATGGAATTCAGGCACTAGGTTCAGGGCAAGGATCTTCTAATCAGTCAATAGAAGTGCTCTACATGTCAGGAAAATAAAAATACCTTGATACTTCAATTTCTTTCAAAGAAATTGCAACCAGACTATAACAAGACATGTTATAGTAGAAAAAACTAAAACTGATGGTGGTGGGGTTGCAAAGAATTCCTTGTAAAAATCTCATTTAGAGACAGAAAGCCAAGATGACCTTCCCAAATAACATCCCTCTGACAGCTGAAATACCTATGTGAAAGATCCATCATGATTCTTTGAATGTATTTTCAAGCAAGACACTGTTGTGGCATTAAGTCCCTTAAAAAGAAGCTCAGGGTTGAGGATGCAACTCAAAAAGTGTTGAATAGCTTTTTTATTGTACCCCATGTGCATTGGCTGGCAGAACTCTCCCAGATGGATTGTGTTCAAAGCTGCCACAGGCGCATTTTGCAATTTAGCAGTGGCCTGAGCTGTACTGAACAGTTTCCTCTGCAGTTGGCAGTGTTAAATGCTTTGCCATTACTCTGAAAAAGGAGCTTTTGTCTCTGAGATGATCAGGACAATCGCATTTTTGTAATGGGAATATGTTTACAATCACTTTGTTTGCCTTATCTCTGGCTGCTGTTGTGTTGAACTGATAGTGGTGTTAGCACTGACTTGGGGAGAATGCAGAAGGATCTGGGACAAAGGCAGTCGTTCTCTGGGCAGAGTGAGTTAGCTCAGGAAAGATAAGCCCAGGCAAAGATCCTGGTCCTGGCTCTGCTGGAAGACCTGATTATGCCTGGTATTTGAAAATCAGTCCTCTGGGTTGCAAACCTTTTCAGGAAAGCATTTACAGGCTTCCACGAGGGTGAACTCTGATATAGATGGATAATGAGATGATTGGCTCTCGCAGTTAAGGGATAACTATTCTGTGAATATTAATAAAAGCTTTAGTGATGTGTAGTTATGTTATTGTAGTTTAGATGTCCTCTATTCTCCCCATGGTTCCCTTTTCCCCCCTGTATTGTTGCCATCAGACAGCCGGGGTTGTCTAGGACAGGTACAAACAAGGCACGCGCAGGTGTCCCTTGCATGGGGCAGATGGGAATGGAAAAGCTTGGTGCTTGGGGGTGAGGCATGGCAACACCTGACCTCCAATCAAGGTACAGGAAAGGAGTTTCCACCGATAAATGGCAAAGAAGAGCTGACTGACAGACTTTGGGAGGGGCCAGTGCTGGCTGATGCAACCCCCAGGGGTATAAAAGACTGAGCATCCATCTTGAAGCGGAACCAGCCATGTGGTATGCCTGAGAGTGGTTCCCAGTACTGTGACTTTTTTCTTATGTAGTCCTTTTGTTATATTTTTGTTAAGGTTTAATAAACCTTTTTAAATTTTCAAAGGGAGCATTGTTTCTCACACCTCCATGAGTTAGGAGACAGCTGCTGGACAGCTTTTGATAACAGGTGAATTTTAGCAGTTTCCCCTTTCCCTATGTTATAAATGATCAAATCGGGAGCCAAATTTATAAGAAAATTTATCAATGATTTATTAGATTGTCAGCGAAACAGAATTTTAATCAGAAAAAAAACCCCAAAAACCCACCACAGCCTCGGGCAGCATTGAACCCTGGGATCAGGCACTGGGTGAACCTGGATCTGACCTCCAAAATGTCAGAGTGTCCCCCTTGCTTCACACTGACTGCTTCTCGACTGCTTCTCGCAGTGAGCTTATGTACAGTTCATTCTGCCTGGGGCAGAAATGACCAAATGTTCCTTTGTGTCCCTTCACATGCGGAACTGGGGCCACACATGTGCAGGGGTAGGCAAAAGTCCGGTTCCAGGTGTCCAGATGATGCCAGAGCACTCCAGAGAAGTCGGTGTTCACATGCAAAGGGTGGCACTGGTAGTAGATGCAATCTCCAATGTGCAGATCACTCTTGAGTGGCTTGGACATTCCAGGGAAGTCAATGATCATGGCCCAGGAAGGTTCCATGCATACATTAACAGACTTGATATTATCTTAACGTTGTCCAGGAACTAATTGAATAAAAATAAGACTCTGCTCCCAGCCAGGGTGGTCAAAGACATAGCTTGGATTTTACAATATTTTATACATAAATAGCATGAATTATCTCTACCATATACTACACCCTACCTCCTTTTCCTTTGCTATTCCATAAAGATTTGCTCTGGGAAGACTGGCCAGTCTACTTCTTATGGAATTGCAGATGTATCAATATTGGTGTGTTTGGGAGACTGCACCTGAGACCCTGCTGCAGATGGTCTTTGCTTACCCAGCTCTCACTGACCTTTTGGTAAGCTTGGTTCTGTGCTCTCACAGCACGGCTCCAGAAATTGCAAGTGCTGTAAGAAAAATCAAAATCCTTGCAAGTCTTCACTCTTAAAATTATTTCAGAATCCTTATGAGAAGACTTATGTGAAGCATAATTAGTGATAAATATTTTTGCAGACAGAGTTGGGGGAAAACAGCATGGGGAAAATATTGTGGCAGTGTTTACATTCTGTTACTGTGAAAATTAATTTTTAAATGGGAATTTTAAAATTAAGATGATATCCTCTACCAGTTTTATTTGAAACTTTTGAAACTTCTAATTAAAAAATATCTTACATTTTGTGTCTTTGGTATTTTCCTGATCTGCCTCTCTTCCACACAACTCTGAAACTCTAACACATAGGTTTGTATTGAATCAAACATTTGTACTTGTTCTTGTCTCTAGAAAATAATAGTAATATATATAGGAATTGAATATACTTACTGAAGTAAAGGTGCAAATGAATAACCCAGATAATTTGAGAAGTTAAAAACATAAAAATCATGGAAAGACTTGCTCTGTAAGGATTCTTAAAGATTAACTTGTTCCAACACCCCTGCAATGGACAGGGAACCTTCCACAGGACGGGTTGCTCAGAGCCTTTTCCAACCTGGTCTGGAGCATTTCCAGGGATGGGGCATCCACAACTTCTCATGGCAACTTTAGGAAATGGGATTCTGATCTTTACTGATGGTGGAACTGCAAACATGAAGAATGATGCTTACCACTTCAGGCTGTGGTGTGATGAAAGCAGAGAAGCAAACGCTGGAGATGCTGGAGAAAAGAGGCAGTCAGACTTCTCTCCTCTTTATCATCCCATGGCTGGAAGGTGGCTCTTTCCTTGCCTGCCTTGGAATGTCCTGGTTCCCCTTTTCCATTGTCTCCTAAATCCTTTGCTCATACCTGTCCACAGGACATGGAAGATCTTTGCTTTAATTTCTGGGGTGAGTGATTCCCCAGGTTTCTTTCAGACGATACCTTGTGGCTTTTGTGAGCTTCCACTTTGGGTATCTCCTTGTGTTCACTTGTGGCATCTTTATTTTCACACCTGCTGATGAAATGTGTGGTCTGGAGGGTTCCTTAGGGAGTTTTCCATTCCCTCCTCCTCATCTCACATTTTATTGTTGTTTTCTCTGCCCATAAATTTGATACCCAATTTATTGTCTCTCAGCCCTGGATATCCCAACATCACCAGAGATGATATTAGCAACTTTCAACAACAGGAACCTTAAACTTGAGCTCTGAGAATCTGCATGAGTGTTTAACCAGGTTATCTAACAAGTGGGTAAGAAAAACTTTTACATTTTAGCAAGATCCTACTGCTGACCAGTTTTGTTTTTCTGCAGTGCCTGAGGGCTTAGGAGTACTGTGGTACTATGTAGCTTTCAGACTGGCTTGCAGGCCATACTTGTAATAGGGATGCATTTGCCATTTAATTGGACTGATGATTAAAAAAAAAAAAAAGGAGTCAGAAGAGATTAAATTTTCATTTTCTTTCATATGAAAATTAATTTCTCTTGGTACTTTTTGGTGATGAGAAGGGCATGTTTCTATCTAATTATGTAGCAGGACTTCCATAATTACAATTTAGCTCTTCTGGCTTACATCAAAAGTTATCCATCCCTCCCAAGGCTCTTAACTTTGCTTCTCATGGGCTTACAACCATGTTGGAGGGCTTGTCTTTTCCCACACAGATAAATTCTGCTGAGCATGGGATAAAACTCATTGCTAGTGCCCTGCTGCAGAGATCTTTGGCACATCCCAGAAGTCCAGTTCATCTAGGAATCTTCCATCAGTTTGCCATTGAAATATAAAAAGTAATTAACAAAAAAATATTATGATTTCTTTATTTTGTTGTTGATGGGGATCTTTTGTTTTACTCTGGAGAAGATCATGGCTGTGTTGATTTAGATTTTTAACTTTGAGTAATTCCTCATTGTTTCTTTTCACTTCCACAAATGAACTCCCTAACATCTCTAAAAGGATCTCTGTTGCATCTACAGTATTGCTACTTTATACTTGAAAAGAAATTTAAAAAAAAATCAAATTTAGAACTATGCAGAGAGGAAATAAAAACAGAAATCAAGACTAATTTTGTGCTCTACTCCTGGCATTTGGCCTTTGCTTCCCACCTTTCTCTCAGTGCTATGTAAAGGCACTGTCCAAAATACAAAACCTAAAAGGAAGAGATTAGAAAAGACAAGATGTGGGGAAAAATCCACTTCCTTTCTTCCCTTGGCTTCCATTATTCACATTCACCACTGATGAGTGGCAGATTCATGGTTTCTTTTGCAATAGCTCAGGGTTTCACAGGGAAGGGGCAAGTTATTTCAAAAGCCAGATAATATGATTATGGAAGCATAAAGAGTAGCAGAGAGAATGTGCAGACACAAGTAGAACTCAGAATGGTAGACTTTTTTTTTTTCAAGGAGGCTGAATTTTAAAGTGTCCTTTTATGTCCACTGTAGCTGGAATCACAGTTGGTGTTAGAGACATTGGAAATCAGCTTTTATATGTATATAAATGTACAAAAAATATATTTTACTTTCTTAAAAAGCATCTCAAAGAATCACTTGTTCCAGAGTGGGATGGTTATCATTATTTGGAGAGAAAAATGAGACTACATTTACAGTTTTAATTGCTACAGAATAAGTTTCATTGAGCTAAAAGCCACAATTAGTTTTGGTTTGGCCATCTGCAGAGTTAAACAGCAAAGCAGAAAAATACATCGTGATATAAATGGAGTGTGCTAGAGACTTCTAAGAAAAAAAGTGCATTTTATTTGAGATACTATGTGTAGAACTGATGTCTTATCTCAAAAAGGATATTTTAGATCTCAGATGAGTGCAAAGAAGGGTGATGACTCTAATATAAAGTACCATGAGAGGTCTTTGAAGCAAAAGTATGAATTTTAACACTATTAAAAAAAAGCAAAACAAAACAGTATTTTTGAGGAAGTAGATCAAGAGCTTCTGTTTTCCCCTCTATTTGAACATTTGGGGGGAAATGTTCAAATAGAGGGAAAGCACAGTCCCTCTAAGCACAGTCACTGAAACTAAACAGTAAGGAGCTCAAATTCAGTCACCAAAAATGTGGGGCTTTTTTCCCCAAAATTTGTGATTGGGATGTGCAAAGTCCTGAGAACAGCAGCGAAAGTGAATTAGAAAGGGATGAAATGTTTGTGCATGGGTAACAAGAGGCTCAGTAATTCAGTAATTCAGTAACAAGAGGCCCAGTAATGTTGCTGGTGAGTTTTTTGAAGTGGATCCTAAATCTCTGTATGCTCTGGCATACAGAAGGCTGATAAAGATCATGTGAGATGGATCAAATTTCCCCCTTGGGGGTTTTAAGTGTGTCGTTCCTTGGTCCTGGATGGCTTTGGCTCTGTAGGACACAGGGGGAACTTCTGACAACTTCTCAGCAGCTGCCCCCAGAGCCCCCCTTTGCCCCAGACCTGCCCACGGAAGCTCAAGGCAGAACCTGAGGCTTCCAGCTGAGTGTGCACACAATTCAGCAAACCACAGGAAATAGGAATATACTTGAAATTAAACCCTTATCCAAATGTGTTGCTTACTGCCTAGAAAATCTTCCTCTTCATACAATGCTATAGGAGGAAGCTGTTAAAAAAATGAAGTCAGCATGAAATTGAAGTTTTCCACTGAATGTTTTCAACTGCACATTCAGCCCTAATGCTTTTAGAGAATATTTCAGTCACACCTCAGGTTTCTTCCACTTAATAAAATGTTTTCACTGCTGCAATGGCCTCTCTATCACAACTGGCTGGTTGTGTGCTCAATTCTTTTTTGTCACAGTTGTTCTCACATTCAGGAACTACATTCTAAATAGATCTGCCCATGTCTGTATCAAAACAAAACCATCAAGTAACTGGGGAATATCTCTTGCTTGTTTGGTGGGAATTAAACCTGGCACACTTAATCTAAGTTTTTGTTTATTTGTTTTGTTTTGGTTTTTTTTTTTTTCTTTCCCCTAATTAGCTGCATTTAGTCCTACCCTTTTTAGGTCCACCTCTATTTCTATGTGGGTTACCCTTATAAAAATACCAATGAACAATGAGAAAGCTCAGGTGTTCAGTTAGCTGGCACCTGGAGTTTGGTACTGTGTGGATTCTGTGGGGCAATAAAGAAGTGTGTAAACTTCTCTAGATGGGTTTTGAGGGATGGCTCTTTTTGGGGGGAGTTTCTTTTCCTATTGCTGTATTAAATGCTGTTCATACAGGCTGAAGAATGTACAAGTAAACCATATCCTTTTTCTAGAATAGTATAAAGAGGAGACAGTATGTAAGAGGTGCAGTGTGTTGAAAGTATATTTCTGGATGCACAATTAATTTCTCTGATACCTTATTGTTTAATTTCAACTTGTGGACAAAAAAAAAAAATCCTTGGTGTGGTTTTTGCTGAAGAGCAAGGTGTATGCTTCCTTTTTAATGGATTCATAAAGGGATGGTAGCAATGTTGTTTCAGCTTTTCCCAGCATCTAAATCTTGATAAATAATTCAATAAAAGTCATCGCCACAGTGAATGGTAATTAGGTTTATAAAAGAAAGAACAGTTGCTTCAGATAACAGAATGAGGGCCCTATTTCTCACACTGCCCAGACAAACATCCATCACTGTTCACTCTCAGTGTGACAGCAGGTCACACATTTCATACAAAGCAAGCAGGGAAGTTTCCACTTGAGAAAATTAAGGTTGAAATTTATCCTTGTACTCTTTAGCACAACTGCTGAGTGTCACACAGCCTGTGCCTGGTTCTAAAGCCAGCTGAAATTTCAACTGCAATTACACAAGAACATGAGATTTACCATGAGCAGCTCTTAGAAAAATGAATTTCTGACCTGTCTCCAGGTATTAGCCAAGTTTTTCCAGTTTAGATCACCAGAGTGCCCAGAATAACTAATTGAATTTGTCCAACTAGACTACACCAGGTGCTCTGTGCACTGTTAAGCAATTAAACACTGATCAAAAATATTTAAAGGCCCAGACTTTATAAGACGTTCCCAAAATTGTCATTCATAGTCGTGATGTGGGTTTGTCATTCAACCATCTCCTTTTTTTAGCCATTCAGTTAAATAAGATGTCCCTGCTTTGTAGTACATCATATGCTGTCCAGTTTCTTTGACTGTTTTGAGTAGTTCACAAATTTTCAAAGTTCACTCTGTTCTTGAACATCTTCTACCACTGTGGCTCCTTCAGGGGGTCAGGAGAGGGTAATGTAGTCAAATAAATTTTTGTATCAAAATAATTGCATCAATTCTATTTAGTTTGTCGTGTCAAAATCCTTTCAACTTTGTGAAGGTCTGCATTTCAAGGGATAATAGAGCATAAAAAGACCTTTTTTTTCCCATTGAAAACATTAAATAAATAATGACAAGAATGAAAATACTGCACTACACTCTAACATTATGCAACCAGCATGACTGATGTGATTTATCAGTCTCTTACAACTCCTTTTGCTGCTAAAGGAACTGTTCCATGAAAAATATTCTGTAGACTGGAGAGATGTGAGGAGATTTAGTTACATCATATTTTTATGACACACATCAATATAGATTCATTAAAATTGCAGAAAAAAGCCTGCCAGTCACAGAAATCTTCCCTTTGCTTCCTTCCATTCTTATTTTCCACCAGGGTTCCCCACATGGGGACTCTTCCCTCCTCCTTTCCTCTGAACCTCTGAGCCCAGAGTTGTATGCCCACAAGGAACTCAACTGTTTTCCTTGCTATACCCTTAATATTTAATATGGAACATTCAGCTCCATGTTCTAACTTAAATTGTCCAATAGACAATGTATTATTCAACAGATGAAACCTGAAATGCTAAAGAAGCAGGAATTTCAGATCCATTTATACAAGTGGTCCTGATTACAGAACACTTCCTTGCTTTCTTGTAGGTTCATTATCCCTTTTCATTCTTTCACTATTTGATTAAGTTTAATGCAAAGCAGTTTTCCATCCAGGACACTTCTAGCACTGACCTCTTTTCTTCTAGGTAAGTAGAAATGTGCAGTTAGTACTTAGCCCAAGTGCATAATGCATGCAAAATTAATAGATGGCCAAGATTTGCTTGAGTGTTAAAAAACCAGGACAAATGAATGTGATGGGATTTATCTTCTCTCCATATAGTTTCTTGCAGAGTTCCAGGGGTACTTTTGCAGAATTTTCTTTTATTAAATAGTGTGGAGGATTCACACCTGCTGACACATGTGAGTTACTTATGCATTCCCAGCTCCTGTTGTTATTTATCTCACAATAAAGTGCAAGCACATACTTTGACTGAGGTGTCTTCAGTGAACCACAGAACTCAAAACTGAGTGTAGAGAAAGGCCAAAGAGCAGCAGCACAGATTTTCTGTTATATTTGTTGACCAGGGATTTAAATATGGAAAAAAAAAATGAGGCCAGTTTTACTGAGGTGTTTGGTTGCCTCAGTTCCATTCAAATAAATGGGAATTAAGTGCCAATTTGCTGCTTAAAAGACTAGCTGAGAGTGATATCTAAAAAACAAATTATACCACGTCTTGGCTAGAGGCATTAAATGCCCTTAAGTTTGCTGACAGCCATTCCAAACAAACCGATTTTTTAGCACAATCACTGGGAAAATTTGATGCCTGATAAATAATACTGACCTTCCTACCTCCTAGTGTGAAACCTAGAGCTGCTATGATATGATTCCTCAGGAAGGAGGAGACATGGCTGGGAGCACTTATTCTACCCTCCTGCAGTGGTAGAAATTCAATCTAACAAATCCCCTCTGAGATCTGAGGAAGAAGACCAAGTCAAGTTGCATAAAGAGAAGCAATTTTTTTCTTTCTTCAATCCATGACAAACCTTATCAATCTTGCCTGGGCAAAATCACCATTCCTGGATTGCTAGAAATCACCTTGTAATTTTCCAGCCTATTTCTGAAAGTTATATATCCCATTGATCTTGTGCCAGTATCATACTTAGAGTTAGCTAACTCTTCCCCTATCTTGACATTCAGCCTTTACAAGTATGAGTCACCATATCCTCCCTCAACCTTTACATTCCTGTGCCAAACTGAGAGTTTTGTGCATCCTTGTCCACAATGATCATAGTCACCTTTTTAGTTCTTCTTTCCATTTCCCTACTTTTCTTTTGAAAACAGGTGATTAGAAATGCTAAACACAATTCCATCTGATGCTACAACCAGGCATTTTTTACAGCTGGATGGGTAATTCCTTAACTCTATGACCAAATTCAGAATGCTTTGCTATTTGTACCTGTACTTTGTCCATAGATTCATAGAATTTCTTGAGTTCAAAGGGACCCCAAAGGATCATTGAGTCCAAATCATGGCCCTGTGCAGGGCAGCCTCAAGAATCACCCCAAGTGTCTGAATGTGTTGTCCAAGTGCTTAAACTCTGTCAGGCTTGGGGCTGTAACCACTTTCCTAGGGAGCTTTCAGTGCCCAGCCAGCCTCTGGGTGAAGAACCTTTAACTAATATCCAACCTAAACCTGGCACAGCTTCATTGCCAACCCCTCAGATCCTGTCCCTCCTCACCAGAGAGGAGAGATCAGTGTCTGTCCCTCTGCTTCTCTTTGTGAGGAACTTTTAGGGTGCACTGAGGTCTCCCCTCAGTCTCCTCCGGGCTGAACAAGCCAAGTGACCTCAGCCACATTTCATACAAGTTCCCCTCCAGATCCTTCACTGTCATAGCCCTCCTTTAGACACTGTCTAATAGCTTTATATCTTATATTGTGCTGTGGGGAACTCACTCATGGGCTGAGCTCTCACAAACACAGAAACTGAGCTCCTTAGGGATGACCAAAGGTGAGGCACAGCCTACTGGAATGTGGTAAGAAGGGAGACCACTAAGGAGATAAGTTAACTTTGAAAACACAAATTGTTCTTTATCTCATCTCTGGGGATGCAGTTTTGTCCTTATCAGTACATGATTTAGCATCCTTTGCATTCAGATCATGGGATGGAGTTCTTGTTTTGCACACAGACATGTCCCAATGATGTCACATGTCACAGCAGATTCGCAGCCTGGGAGAGCCCCAGCAGGAGCACCAGTCCTGCTGCAGCCTGGGGAAAGGCCTGACCTGGAGCACAGGGACAGGAGAGGAGGGAGGAGCAGCCCGGAGAGGCTGGGATGGACCAACCACTGCCCCATCCCCACCCTGTCAGGGAAGTCAGGAGTGAAGTGGGAAAGGGGGGTCTGGAGAAAAGCTGGGTGCAAGGTGTTTTTTGAGCTTCTTGTCTTTTTTTCTCAATACCAGAATATATTTTAATTGTGAGTAAATGAAATTAATTTTCTCTGTATAATCCTGTTTAGCCCATGACAGAACTGGTGAATGATCTCCCTGAGTCCCTGAGCTCTCCCATCACACTTTCCCTCCTTGTACCTCTGGGGAGGGGGAGTGGTTGTGCAGCTGGGTGGGTGGTTGGCCCTTTGGAAGGAATGATTTTATTATCTGGTTCTTTTGAGGCTTCTCAAAGGGATTATATTCAGGACCTCAAGGTCCATTTTGTATGGTTGAGAGAAGTGTCTTGGCTCTCCAGGAGACAGGATGCACCAAGGTTGTGGTGTGCATTCCTGCATGCCTGGGAGAGCCCACTCTGAGCCAGAGGCTGTACAACGTGTCTGTACCCCAGATTAGTAAATCCTGAGAGCCCCTGATGTGTATCAGTTCAGGCTTTAGCCCCACTAATGCAGCTGCATATCTCTGTCTATATTCTCAGGCAGCAGAGCCTGGCTATTTTTGTTTGCCCTGCCAAGGGGGTAGCAAAAGTCTGCAAGATACATTCTGGGTGACCCTGGACTGAGGCTTGTCAGGAAAAAAATGTCTTGAAGAATAGCAGATTTGGGTTTTATTTCAGCATTTAGGAGAAGGCAGCTTCCCAAGACATCTAGGCATGATCTGCATAGCAGTAAATGTTGTGTGTGTGAGGTACTGCAGAGGCTGTATTTGCATTTATGCTGAAAGAGCAGAGCTGCACAAGGAGGTGTGTTTGTAAATAGTTCTGAAGCATCCCTCTGAATTACAGCAGTCTGCCAGGCTCCTGGTGGTGAGAAGAGACATGCTAAGGATGTGCAAAGGAGTTAAGCAGGATTGCTTCATCCCAGGTGTGATTCAGAGGTTTATGTAAGGCCATGACTGACTTTTTAAAAAAGCTTTCCCTCAAGCTGTCCTGAGATGGGAGGTGAATTGTCTCAAATGTTCAGAGACTGGCTGTTCCTGGCAGCATGAGGGGTGATGATCAGAGGGATGGGGGCTTATAAAATAAAGAAAGAAAGATTTTTTTACATGAGCAGATAGTGATAGGACAAGAGGGAACATTTTTATACTAAAAGAGGAGACATTTAAATTACCCATTAGGAAGAAATTATTTTCTGTGAGGATATTGAGGCCCTGGCACAGGTTACCTGGAGAAGGTGTGGATGCCCCATGTGTGGAAGTGTTCAAGGTAAGGCTGGGTGGAACTTTGAGCAAGCTGAGATGGTGGCAGGGGTTTGAAGCTCAATGATCTTTAAAGTCCCTTCCAATCCAAGCCCTTCTATGATTTTGTGATTCCTTGATAACCCCTCTTAGGTTTGTAAATGTGTGTGTCACTTCTGCTGTGGTGTGAGCTCTGCCTCTCCACCAGAGGCTACCAATGGCTGGAAGTGATAGAAATCTCATCTTTTACACCTGAATGCTGGAAATTCAGTGTGTGGGGTTCTGGGAAGGGGGCATGTAATTGCACAGAGTGTTTACAGGGGTGGAAGAAACAAAGAACAAGACTGCAGTGAGGAAAAGTGCAAAGAAATGAGAGCCAAGCAAGTGAATCTCATTTTGAATGTGAATCTCATTTTTAATGTGCAAAGATGTAGCCCTGGATGCTGGTCACTGTAACTCAGATATGCTTGTGCTACCAGAGTATGTACCAGTTTGGTTTGCTCTAGAAATCACTCTCTATATAGTGAATTTATTATTGCCATGGGTTATTTCCCACTGCTTGCAGTAACAGCTCTTCAATCTTGAAGTCTCAATGTGATTTTTCTTTTCATGAAGATTCCTTTTTGCTTCTCAAGAAATAGTAAGGAGAAAATAAAGTGCTATACAATTTTGAACACTGGCACAGATATTTAAAGTGAAAATAATCCCAAGTTGCTTGTGGAATGACAAAAAGAAAGGGTAAAAATTACTAGAAGAAAATTTTTATTTCAGGGACTGAATGATGAGGGATAAACTTGATGGTTTGTTTCTTATGTGCCCTCTAGTGTTCAGGACTCCTTTTCCTCTGGTGTGTGCTCACATCCAAGGAGTTTTTTGAGCATGAGAAGTGAATAAAAAAAACCAGGAAAAGTGGTTGAGTTAGTGGAAAAAAAAAATTTCTAATGTCCTTCACCATATGAGTTCAAAGGATTGAGTTTGTTTAATTGATTTATCATATTAGAGAAACAGGAGGAGAAATAAGTAATCAATCTCATCTCCAATCTCATCTCAAATTTCTTAGTTGTTTTTAGAAGCTGACAAAGTCTGTGCAAGTCTGTGAAACTGGACAGATTGATATAATCAGAGATCATTGTCTTTGTGATTGAAACAGAT
The DNA here is from genome assembly GCF_012460135.2 of Molothrus ater. Taxonomy (NCBI): domain Eukaryota; kingdom Metazoa; phylum Chordata; class Aves; order Passeriformes; family Icteridae; genus Molothrus; species Molothrus ater. The sequence goes on along the minus strand of NC_050478.2, from coordinate 147,903,008 downwards.
TTGTTGAACCTTCATTGGAATGTTCTGAGGTAGTTGAAAATTTAGAGCTTGACAAATACAAATAAAAAAACATTTTAGAAAACTTTTTTTTTTTTTTGAAACTGAGCTTAATCCTTAGAGCCAGCATTGTATTAGTCATTTTCTCAAAATATTTTTTAAGTTTCAAATTCAGGAGAAAAAAAGGTTTTACATAAAATTATTAACTTATTCTAGGAACCTGGGTTGAACCTTATTTATGCTAAATGTGCACTAAACCTGTGTGTAACTGGATTAGTTCTGTAATACCTAAAGTTATACTTGCAAAAGCACACACACACACACACACATAAATATCTTGTCAATATGTGATTATGGACTAATTCATAATGTGTGCAAGTATACTCACATATTTAATGTCTGTGTGCATTTGTAAAAATTCAGTACATTTAAAGAAAGAATGTATTTGTGGATGTATATGTGAATATATATATATATATATATGTATGTATCTAATAATGTAATAATGTGCAATTCTAGGTCATTAAAACATATGGATTGAGGAAACCTGGAGACTTCTGTGTTGGTTTTGGAGCAAGGTGTTCAGCTGAGTCTCCCACTCTGGAACTTAAATAATATTTAATAATATTTAATAATATTTAATTGACTCTCAGCACCTCCTGGAAGCTGGGATGTACAGTGCTGTTCCCTCTGTCCCAGGGGAGACCCTTTAGAGCTGACAGTGCCTCCATCTCCCCTTGCCTGCAGCCTGCCCAGCCAGAGGTCACTGTCTGGGATGAACACTGGTTTTGGTCTCCAGGAAAATCCCCTGGAAACTGGGAGGCCTCCAGGGCAGAATTCAGTTTTCCCTATGATGAAGTAGCTCAGAATGATTCTTAGCTCAGTTCTGGTATTTTTCATAGCTACTGCAGAGGGTAGGCGGGAGATGAACTCAAATAATGGGTGTCCTTGGAGTGGCATTTTGGAGACCCCCAGGTGTCTGCAGGAGAGAGAGAGAGAGAGAGAGCTCTTCTTAGACTGAATTCCCTGCCAGGTTTTATTTTCCCCAGGGCTGCAGTGAAGATCCTGCAGCAGGGCTGACCACATCACACAGTCCTGCTGTTCAGGGCCAGTATTGACAAAGCTTCCCTTTTCAATCTGTGCCTGAGCAGAGTCACTTCCAGCTTCTTGTGGGTGACACATCATTAGTCTGCACCCATCATGATTCTGTTTGTTCCTTGTGTCACAGCTACACCTCAGCAGAGGATTTACTGAAGTTCACCCTGAAATGGGTAATGATGGTGCTTGGTGACAGAACAGAGCTAAACAAAATGGTTTTGCTTTTTTCTCCATTTCAAACAAAAATGCAGGTGGTGATACATGGCCACATTAATGAATGAACCTGCTTTGGCCAGGAAGGGAAAGGTACAGCTGCCTTCTGAGGGCTGGGATCCTGGAGAAGCCCCTGTTGTTCCTAACAAGACAGGCAGGGTTGGAATGATCTCTCAAGGGCTTCCCCACCATGTGTCCAGAGACCAGCAGGTGGTTCTGATTTCTGCTAGCAGGCAATGCTTGCTGTGGGTCTGTGCTGTGGCCACACAAACTTGAGGATCCTGTTAAAATCCAAACAACATGTGCTGGTTTGGGTTGTTTCTGTAGATTGCAGAGGATGATGCTAAAACCTAATTAACATAGAGGGGCTGTTAGCATCCCTTGTCCCATGCAAGAAGGGCAAACAAGGGTGTGCTCTGAGGTGGGAACTGGACAAAACAACAGATAAGGGTTCATCTCTTCTCAACAGAGGGGCTGTGAGAAGAACTTCTGCTGCTTTCACCTCAATCTATCCCTCCTTTCTCTTTCATATCTCTCATATCTGGGTGTTGGCAGGGAACTGGGTCATGCAGGCTTTCAAGGCAGAGGGAAATGTTTACTTTTCCCTTTGTGTTGAGGAGATTGAGTCTCTCTCTTGCCCCATTTAATTTCAGAGCTGGGTAATGAAGTCAACAGCTATTGCTGTGTTTGTGACTGGAGAAGAAAGGATAATAAAAAGAATGTGATGTAATGCTCTGATAAATTCCATTATTATCTTTAGCCTCCTTTCCTTTTCCTTTTTATTGGCCTGACATGTTCCTGCTGTGCCAATCTGTCAGCCAGGATGTCGTCACTGAGAAGTACACAACCATGCAATCTCTGCTCTTCATTTCACAGACTGAGTGCAAGGCAGGCTGCTAAGGGAAGGTTTGGAAACCTGGAGAAGTGACTTCTGTATTGAGACAAGCATAGATATCACAGAAAAATCCAGAGGGTCTTTAGCTCAGTTCCCTGCTCCAAGCAGAGTCAGCTGTGATTGCTCAGAGCTTTATCCAGTCCAGTCTTGAAGTTTTCCAAGGATGCCACACAATCCCTCTGGGCATTGTGTTCCACTGCTTGATTGTCCCCAGGGGAAAATGGTTTGAATGTCTCTCATTTAACTTTGTGCCTGTTTCTGGTTCCCCTGCCATGCACCACTATAAAGAACCTTTTTCCAAGTTCTGGATGATCTGTAAGAGTCCATCCAAAGCAGTGCATTACCTAGGCTGAAGAAACTGCTCCTCCACTTGGACTATTCAGGTTCCTTCTCCTCAGTGGTCCTCTATGCTTTCCTTTATCCAGATTCTCCTTGTAGAGGGGGCACCAAAGCTGGGTTCAGTATTTAGGTGTGCTCTGAAGAGCACTGAGGCAGGGAGGGATAATCTCTTCCCTTTGGCTACGGGCTGTAGTCCTGTTGGAGCAGCCCTGGAGGCCCATTGTGTTTGCTGCCAAGTCTCACATTCCTCCCACTGTCCAGCAAGAACCCCTGAGCCTTTTCTGCAGTCCATCAGCCCCAGTGCTTCTTCCTCCCCAGTCCCCTGCACTGAATCAGGGATTCTAAGGGCACAGCAGTGTTTGTAAGAGCCATGTTTTGCAGTTCTCACTGGTTGCTGGATCTCTAGATAACAATATTATGGATGTTTTGAGATGATGTTGCTGTGTGTAGTGCCTCATGCTCTCATCTTCACAGTCAGTGTGGGCTGTGATGTGTGCACATGGAGTTTTCTTTCAGCTCTTTGGTGGCAGGGAAGACCATGAAACACACTCTGGTGGTGGAGCTGTGCCCAGGGTTTGGGCTCTGTTCAAGGCTTGGTTGAAGCCTGTGTGTGTGGGAATTTTTTCTGCTAGGGTGGAATGGGAGAGGGGAAACAAAAAGATGTTTCCTCTCCCTTCCCTCAGATCTAGAAAGCTGAGAAGGAAAAGGAAAGTGTTGTTCTTTCTGTCACATGTACATCCAGCCTTTGCAGTCATTCCCTGGACTCTGACCTAAATTATAAGGTGCTCTGCAGCTGTTCCTCAGGAATTACAGGGCCAACCTACAGGCAAAATCCTCAACAAAATTTTTTCTTTTTATTCACTTTGGAGATGGATAGCATATTTTCTTAACATTTTTTAGTAAGAGTATGTAGAAGGATTTTCTGCCTTGACTGAGCACTGAGCATGAGTTTTGCTGGTGGGGTTCAGTTCACTGGGAAATCAAATACCTCTCTCTTCCTGTCAAGCCTCCAGCTGTGAAGCTACTGAACACAAACACCCAAATCCTTCTATCTTTCATTCATATCTGTCAATCTCAGTGTTACAGACATGCCTACATAGGTGGGTCATGCAGTGAGTCCATTGTCATCCTCCCAGATGAGCACCAACTCCACATCTACTCAGTCTCTGTCCTCCCCATTGAGAGAAACCATTTGGTGGATTGCATTATCACTGACTTCTGTTGTCATATGCTCAACTGAGGCATTAAGAGGAGGAAATGGTTTTGAATTATTTACCTGTGAACTTTGAGATAAATCTTTTTTTATGGCAAACCTCTGAAGTCCTGCAGTTACTCTCTGCACCTGTGGTTCACCTCTTTAGATGTGTAGTAGTTCTCACTGCCTCTTCAATAAATAATACACTTTAAGAAGAACAGCAGATGTCTACAGAGGTGCTTAGACAGAGTTCCTTGATTTTTTATCCAGTAGTATCTTTTACATTTCTTTGAGCTACCACAGACCCAAGAGGATCATATAACTGGCATAGCCCCCTTTATGAAAATCCTTGATATTCAGTTGATTTTAAAGTTACAACATGTGTATTTCATGACATTGTTTGCCTTTCATTCAAAGAGAGAAGGGCTTTTTGGCATAAACTCTACAAAGCAGGTCGGTTAATTTCTTCTGATTAACTTTTCTAACCACCCAGAAGACAGATGAGAAGTGGTCCCATGTAGCCACAATCTATGGAATTTCAGAGATCAGTAAGACTGAAGTTCTTTCCAAAGCAATGTAGACATGTCTCAAAAGTTTCTTTACTAAGCTCCTTCCTTCTCATGAATGACCTTTTTGCTAAAAGCAAATATGCATGTGAGGTAAGGAGGTGTCCACTAGCAAGCACTATCATTACATAGGGTGGTGGGAATGCTGGAAAATATCCTCTTCTGCTTTTGTTGTAATGAAGTCTACAGAGCTGTGGTAAAAGGTGAGACTCATCAATCTGGATAATGAATTCTTAATTTGCTTTTCCCAGACTTTAAAATACTGTTAAGAGCTTGACTTTTCCTTCATCCTATTCCTTCATACCATTGCTCTTCAACCTTGAGCCTGGGAAGACAAAATGTCTCTAGCAGTTTCCACTTTCCCCTTTAAATGGGCTTTGGGGTGTTGTTGACCTAGAAGGAAAAACAGTGGTTGGAAATTATAGGTCAGCACTTAGAGCAGCTTTAAATAGGTGTTCAAATCTCAACCATGAAACCTCCCTCACTGCTCAAAGTTCTGGTTTGCCACTCACTTGGGATTTGCCAACAAATTGCCATCACGTGGTTGAATAATTTGTAGCATTCAGGAATATTTTGGAGTCAGAAACCTGCTCCCCTGTCCTTTTCCCACCTATAATATACCCTTCCTCAAGCATATTTAGCTTTTCTGCACCATGGTTTACCTAGACACAAATGAGGATGGATGTTTCTCCTCTCCTTGCAAGGCTGAAACATTGTGCTTATTGTAAGCAGTGCTAGACAAGTGTTTGGTTCTGATATTTTAAAATAATCTTTGGTTCAGATATTTTAAAATAATCTTTATATGCAAACTCCATTTAGTAGTTAGGTACTACTAGTACTGCCTGCCAGCTGGTATTTTGCATTATAAAAGACATATATATAAAAAAAAATCTGAAAACCTCTAGGGAAGAGTCTTAAACAAACAAGCCCATCTGGCTGTTTAGTGAATTAATATGTATTTTAGGTGGGAGTGATACCAGTGAGTGTTGTTAAGGTTGTCCAGCATTTCTTATAGTAACACTAGCTTTTATTTCTTATCATTTTGCTGTATCTTAATTGCTTGGGCTGAAACATTTTATGCAGGGACATCTTCCTTGGACTGAATTAATTTGTGAAAACTGCAGCCAAAATAGTTTAGATATTTCCATAGAGGAATCTAGGAGAAATAATCAGTTTTGCCTGCATTAGAAATGGGTCATCTGCTCTTCTTTGGAAGACTGTACTTATGTGCTTAGGAGCAGATACTCCAAAGAGAAAAGAAATTGTCTTTCTGTTGTGTCCATCTCTCAGAACTTCTATAATAAGACAGCCCATAATCCTTTGAATAAACACAATTTTTGGGTGCTCTGCAGCAGCTAGACATAAACAGCTAAGTTCCTCTGACATGTTGAATGTACTGGATGTTTTCTAATCTATGTCAAAATGCAATTCTCTGCAACTTTCCTTCCTTTTTCTATGATGATGTAGGTTAGGCCAGGTGGGACACAAGGTGGGAGAGCACCACTCAAGGTGAGAGGAAAGCTTGCACTGTGCCCAAACTGAATAGGGCAGGGAGTTGCCCTTATGATGCACAAAATTGGCAGAGGGAGGTGACAAGGGGCCTTGGAAGAGATTAAGTGATTTAGGTTTAGGATGCTGTAGGTTGACTGGGATGGAGGAGTGTAAGGTGTGACTAAAGGTGTATGGCAATATGTTTGTGTGTGGAATTAAAAGGAGGTTGTGTATAAAACCAAGGAAGAGGTTAGGAGTTGTTGAACAAGGGGGCAGAGATCAGGAATCTCTGGAATTCATGCTGGAAGCAGTGGAGAATGGGACTTGTTCGTGATTTCATACAATGGTTGATGTCAGAGGTCACATCATCCCTGGCCCTGCCCAAAGCAGGATCAGCTAGAGCAGGATACAGAGGAAAAATATTCAATCAAGTTTTGAATATTTCCAGTGATGGAGACTCCACAGCTCTCTGGCCATCCTGCTCCAATATTCATGGAGTTCAGCATTGACCGCCAGAAAATCTCAGCTGCTTGTGTGTGTGCCTTTGAAAAAGTCTAGGACTTGTTTTCCATGCCCAAAATAGATGGCAGTGGAAGACCTTTTCTAATAGGAGCATTTAGAAAAATATTTATTGTGATCCTGTGAGGTACTGCAGTAGTGCTTTTTATCTCCTAAGGCTGCCTGCAAAATGATGTTTTGGGCCTGGGCTGCGTGATTCACAAAATCCTTCTTTTAGTTGTGTTTTTTGGGTTTTATTTTTGTTGTTGTTGTTGTTGTTGTTGTTGTTTCTTTGAACTTGTAATACTGCAGTAGTTCTTTCAAGTCCTATGAAATGTTTGCATCATGTTAAACATTTGAATTGTGCTTATTTGCTCTCTGTTTTCTATTCTGTATGTAATCTTCCAGAGCCCTGAATGAGAGGACTGTGACCTGGGGTTTCCCACTGCCTTCCAGGTAAGGGAAGCACTGGTGGTAAAAGTAGGTTTTTGATACTTAAAGCAAGGCTGTTTACCTGGCAGGCTGTCTGTAACAAAATGCTGGACTAAAACTGAGTGGTAGAATGAACAAAATATTGAATGGATGGCAGCTGAATGAGGACTCTGTGGCTTGAGGACAGAATAAGTACAAAGACTTGCAAGGAGAGGTATAAACTCTTCTTGGATGCAACTATTTAAACAAGTCTTTATGATCATTTTAATGTTATAATGTGTGGGTTTTGTGTGAAATACATACTTATTAAAATGATAAATTATACTTTTTCTAGTACTGTAGACTTTAATTCTTCAGTATGATATGTGAAAATCCCACATGATTTTAAATGCTGCATGGTTTAAAAAAAAAACAAACAAAAACCTGCATTATTTTGAAAACACCTTTATACTGTGGAACTCCCTAAGGATCTGCTATATTTATTAGAATCATGAAATGGTTTGGAGATCATCTAGTTCCAAACTTCTTGCCATGGAAAGCAACTAGTTTCACTGGATCAAGTTGCCCAAAGCCCCTTCAATCTGCCTTTGAATGCTTCCAGTGATGGGGCATGGGTGATGGAGATCTGACTCACCAGCTGCATCAAAATAAATATTGATATCTTTTAGTTGAAACTTGTAGTTATATTTTTCTCAAATAGCTGTGTGAAAGGCATCTTTTGATGCCTTCTCCTGTTTTTCTCCTTCCTTTGCTTAACTGCTTCTCTGTTGCATAGCATGAAACTGGATTATGTGAGACTGTGTAATTAACATTAGAGCATTTCAAATCCTGCTATAAAAATATGGTGCATTTGCTTCCTGAGTCTTGCCATCTGAATGCTCCTAGAGCACACAGAGGATCCAGAAGTAATCAAAAGCCTCAAGACTGAGAGTTCTGTTTGCTCTTCTGTGTCAGATTTTCCCTTTGCATTTTACCCTTTCCTGAAATTAAAAAGAAGAGAGAAATAGCCCCTGGAAATGGTGTTGCAATCAAAAGGCAGATTCAGCTTCTCAGTTCACTAAGAGAAAACCCAAACTTTCTCTGTCCATTACCTACAGAGCTGCACACATTTAGCCCTTCCTTCTTCTCCCCAGCCATGGTGTGACCTGGTACACACCCACCAGGAGCTTCCACAGAGGTTTCCTGCACAAGCTGTGTCCCAGAGCTCCAGGAAAGCTGTCTCAGCCAGGATGAGATAACAGCCACTTGTGTGCTCCAGGTGGAAGCTGAGGGTTGTGGTCTTTCCTGGACACGAGACATACTCACTCCCTTGCTCTGTGTGTGTGTGTGTTTAAATCACAAGTTTGTGCCTCATCATGTAAGGTTTTATGTGTCAGAGGAGTCACAGAATCACAGAGTGTTAGCAGGTTGGAAAAGATCTTAAAGATCATCTGGTCCCAACACCCCTACCATGCCAGGGACACCTCCCACTAGGCCAAGTAGCTCAAGGCCTTTTCCAACCTGGCTTTGAGCACTGCCAGGGTTGGGGCATCCACAACCTCCCTGAGCAGCCTGGTCCAGTGTCTCACCACCCTCACAGCAAAGAATTTCTTCCTAATATCTAACCTAGATTTGCTCTCTTTATAACTATTACTCATTGTCCTGCCACTAAAGCTCCTGACAAAGAGTTCCTCTCCTTGTAGGCCCTCCTCATATAGTGGAAGATTGTTTTGGATTCTCCCCACAACCTTTTCTTCTGGCTGAACAGCCTCAACTATTTTAGCCTGTCTTCATGGGAGAGGTGCTCCAGTCCTCTTGCCAGCTTTGTGGGCCTCCTCTGAACTTGCTCCAACTGTTCCATGTCCTTCTTATGTTGGGAGCACAAGAATTGTGCTCAGCAGTCCAGGTGGGATCTCACAGGAGCAGAGCAGAGGGGCAGAATCACCTCCTTTGACCTGATGGCCACGGTCCTTTGGGTGCTGGTCAGGATTCTGTTGGTTTTTCACCAGCCATCACCCCTAAGTTCTCCTCCTCAGGGCAGCTCAGAATCATTTCTCCACCCAACCTGTGGAGGTGTCTGGGATTGCCATAACCCAGGTGCAGGACTTTGTATTTTGCTTTGTTGAACCTCATGAGGTTTGCACAATTCTACCACTCTAGCCTGTCCAGGTCCCTCTGGATCCTTCCCTTCCCTCCAGCCTGTGGCTGCACCCCAGAGCTTGGTGTGGTGAGTGAATTTGCTGAGGGTGCCTCCATCCCACCGTCCATGTCTCTGATAAAGCTGTTGAACAGCACCAGCCCCAGTACTGACCCCTGAGGGGCTCCAGCCATCCTTGGTTTCCATGTGGAAAATTTGCTGTTGGCCACAACTCTTTGTGTGCATCATCCAGCCAGTTCTTTATCTACCAAGTGCTCCATCCATCAAATCCATGCCTCTGCAATATGGAGACAAGAATGTTGTGTGGGACAGTGTCAAATACTCTGCAGAGGTCCAGGTAAGTGATGTCTGTCACTCTGGCCCATCCACCAACACTGCAGCCCTGTCATAGAAGATCACCAAATTGGTCAGGCATGAAGAGGCAGTAAGAAGTTTGTAGTTCTAATCTTATTTCAGTTATTTAAAGAGTTTTTTTTATTTAACGCTGCTCTTAGAATTTATACAATTGCTATTACCCTCCTGCACTGGTAGTGTAGAGTAACAGACTGAAATGGAGTCTACAACCTGTAGAAATGTTTACCAGCCCAATTGTGTGCCCTGCAGCATGAACTGGATGCTCCAGTGAATATCTATTAGTTATCCTGCTACCTAATGGGAATATCTGTTTCAGGTTATTATTAAATAACCCAAAGGCTCCACACAAAGAATCCAGAATATAAATTTTTCTGCCTATGATGGATATAGGACACTAAGCATGTCCAAGGGTGTCTGTGCCATAGGGATTGCAGCCAGTCTGGGAACATTCAGCAGCTAACAGGCACTGAAGCATCCTCATTGCTGAAACTTCAGGCTGCTGTGGGGCTGAGATGGCATTTCAGAGCTATTTCCAGAAGAAATGTTTTGATTTAAAACTTTGTTGACAGGCATCAGGGCTCAGGTGGCTGGTTTGGTGGGATAGTTCTGAACTGGAGTTAGGGATGGGATTTACCTTTGCCTCAGGATGTTGTAGATAAACACAGTTAAGTAAGCACTTGTGTTTTCCTAACTACAGGGAGAGAAAAAGAGTCATAAGGGAGAATTTACCTGATTTGCTTTAGAAATCTGTGTTAGGCTGAGTTGATTTGCCTGTCTTTAGTATTTAAAGCAAAAAGTTAATGACAGACATGACTAAACATAGGTGCCTGGTACTATCTGAGATGCCCAGAGGGGTCTGTAATTCCTTAGCAGATCTGCAAGATGTAGGTTCTGTATTTTAAAATTAATGTTGTGCTTTAAAACACAGCCTTTCCTCTCAACTCTGTCAAATACATCTGTGATGTGTCCTTTCTTTGTTGAATCATAGCTACTTATGAAATCAGCATGCTTTACATACTGTAACACCACTTTTCTTCCCAGTGAATTATGCAAGTCATCAATCCCACCATGCGGGACCTTCTTCCATGACTGAGGGAAAATGAAACTATTTTACCTTTCTTTTAAATTTTTTCTTTATTTTTTTCCCCTGTGCTTTGTTAGACCTTTGTCCTCACATGGCTCAGGTGAAGATGCCCACTCTGCAGGATACAGACAGAAAGGTATCAAAGCCATTTGTTTCAGTGGACTCTGCATCTCCTTTGAGGTGGATTTTTCCTCAGTGTTGCAGGTCAGCACTAGGAAGAGAATTAAGATGGGCAATTCCTCAGTGGGATAACACAGACACACTGAGCCAGAGGACCTGAAGGTAGAGGACAGCTCTCTCCTGCTATTCTCATGCAGTTTCCAAAAAAAAAAAAAAAAGCCCCAATAAGCAAACATGGAAAATACAATCTTGCAAACTGGTTACACACACCTCAGCAGGCACATTTTTCAGTACACATCCTGATTTAGCAGAAATAAGTTCTGTCTGTGGTCTCAGGGATCTATTCAGAATAACCATGGGTTTTGCTGTCAGCTGGTTAATCATGGAATGGGTGATTTAGATGTGCTCACCATCATTACTGCAATGAGATCTTCTTGCCCTGCATTCAAAATTACAGCAGGGAATCTCCTGGGCCACATAGGCAGCAAATATTTTTTAGCTCTTGAGAAGGGTTTCAGGGTCCTGTCTAATTTTACATGCATAACATTTTTAAAGATTAAAATAGATAACATATTTCTTATTTCTTTTTAGAGTGCTAGAAAGTCCCTTTGAGTAAGCTATTCTGTATAATCTCTGAGCAGACATCAAAATTGTTGCCTAAGAGAAGATTAATTAAAAAATCTTCAGGGATATGGTTTATAAGATACTTGGAGGCTGTGAAATCAGCAGTTACTCCAAGGAAGTCTGACAGTGTAGGCTGGCTGGCACTTTTTCCTCCTCAGTCAGGTAGTTCCAGTTTCTGCCACAGTCATGAGAGATATATAGAAAATGATTTTATATGAACCAGATTATGACTCTGCAAATGAACACAGTGTGGAGACACTGTCTTCTAGAATATCTCGAGAAATGCTGCCAACAGCACAGCATCGAATCATAGAATTGCTTGGGCTTGAAGGGACCTTAAAGAACATTTCATTCCAACCTTCCTGCTAGGGACACCTTCCACTAAACCAGGTTGCTCCAAGCTCCATTCAGCCTGGCCTTGAACACTTCTGGGGCTCCAGCATCCACAGCTTCTCTGGGCAATCTGTTCCAGGGCCTCATCGCCTTCACAGCAAAGAACTTTTCCCTAATATCTAACCCAAACCTACTCTCTTCAGTTTGAAGCCATTCCTCCTTGTCCTGTCACTACCTGCTCTTGTAAAAAATCCCTTTCCATCTTTTTTGTAGGCTCCCATCTTCTATAACCATTTATCCAGGTTTGATACTTTAACAGGAAATATCATCCAGTTCATTTTCTTGGTGCCTCAAGCTCATAGATTCAAATCATCTGCAGCGTTCAGGTTGCAAGCAGAGATCTGGCATCAGGAAGCAAATCCCTTTAGAAAGTTTCCACCAGTGATTTTTCTTTTTTTTTTTTTTTCAGTATTTTCTAGACAGGGTTTCACAATGTCCTGCAAACAGTACCAGCTCCTGAAAGAACTGTCATGGCTTATGAGCATTACGTAGCTTTGCACTGACATTTTAGGATGGAAATGACATTTGATTGTTCTGACCTTGTTGTGTCTTGTGATGTTCCAGTGCAAAATGAGAGCCTCACAACATGCCTCTTTGATCAATAAATGGCAGCTGAATGCCTTGATTTCCCATGTCTCTCTCAGTTAATACCCAGTATTTTGATCATGTGGCAGTCCATTCACCTGAGATCTTTTTAGTTTCTTATTTTCAGATCATTAGACAAAGGCAAAGTTCAGCTTGTTTGCTTCATGCATGAAAGAATTAGTGTCCTGTGCTGTGTAAGTGGGTTCCTTTCTGGAAGGTTTTTTTTCTCACTGTTTGGTGGTTAGAGGCAGTTCTCTCTCACACAAGGAACCCACTTCTAGGGATATTTCCCTATGTAAAGAAACCTTTGGACAATAAGACACTAACTTTTAAGTCCCAATTTAAAGGCAAAGGGCTGGCCTTTAGTTTAAAAAAGAAAATTTTAAAATTGTATCACAGCAGCAACTTTGAAAGTTATTCCCTTCCCCAGCTTTGCTGTTTTATTCAGTTCTTTATAAAAATGCAAGGACCCCCTAAAAAAGGAAACTTCTCCCTCCTGGAAGCTGGTGTTTGACCTTTGCAGGGCAGCGAGCTCTCTGCTGACAAGTGCAGCATGCAAACATTTTGGATGTATCACTCCATCTGCTCTCCCAGAGCCCCAAAACCGTGCCAAGGAGTGACCTCCATCCTGCTGGCTGCCTCCTTCCCTATGGAGAGGGGCTCTGGGGTGACATCCCCGTGCCTGCACATCGAGGGCTGCTTGGCAGCCATGGGTTGGAGCAGATCTGGGTGCTGGGGCAGCTGTTGCTCTGAGCGGTGCCGCCGCCGAGTTGGGTAACCATGGCAACAGCATCACCGCCAGCATCCTCCTCCTCCTCACTCGGCTCTCCTCCTCCTCGGCATCATCAGGAGCAGCAGCAGCAGCAGCAGCCCTGGCAGGAGCCAGAGCCCGGCAGCCGAGGCTGCAGCCAGCTGCTGCCAGCCCCTTCCCGCAGCGGCACCCGGTCACAGCCCCGGCCCCGCTGCTCCCGGGGGGAATAGGGCACAGGGAGCCGAGGGAGCTGCACTGCAGAGGGATCCCAGACCAGCCAGGTAAGAGCTGTGGGGCTGCTCACAAACTCCCCGGGATGGGATCAATGTGCTGTGTGCCTGGTGTGTGTTTGCATGCGAGTGTTGGCTGCGAGTTTTCCGGCTCGCTCCTTCCAACAGCAGTGTGATGACAATTCCAGGCAAGCATGTTTTCCAGCTCGTGTTCCCCATCCCTGCCATACTGTCCCTCTCTCTCTCCTCCACTCAGATAGAGGAGGAATAATAAATAATGTTCTAAAAGGTTGTTGGAAAAGGGGATGGTGGGGGGGCACAATGTGAGCAGAGTGGGGAACGGCTGCGCTTCTAAAATAAAAGTGGGCAGCAGCAGCGGAGCAAAGGTTGACGTGGTAATTAATAACCCTTAAAGAAAAAAAAATTATGCGACAACGGACTTCTGTCTCTACCCACTCTACAAATAAATCTCTCTCATCATATTCAGCAGAGAGCTGTAAAGCAGAGAGGTATATGAATAGACAAGACTAGAAACCTCACTGTAGTCCACAACTGTCAGATTCACCTTAAGTGCTTTAAAACCAGACTTAATTATTACATTATCAATGCAGTCATACCTGAGAATATATGTATGTATAGAATTGCAAAAATACTGCACTTAAACCTTTACACCTCCTAAGAAATGAAAAAAATAAAATCTTAAAGATGTGCATCTGATGGCCACACAGTAAAAGATGCTCACTTCGTCTGTTGTGAGAAAGCATGAAGTGGGTGCATTTCAGAAGGTAGGAAGAATAGTTCTGATCCAAAAGCACATGAGGACAGTCCTTGTCCTTTTATAAACAGATGAGATACAAAGCTGTGGAGTGTCCTTGTGCAGGCAAATAGATGTGGCTGAGTGCGTATGTCTGAGGAGCACGAAGGGAGGGACAATAAGAAGTAAGTTTAAGCCAAGTGTTTGAGCTGTGACTGTTTGCTGTGTAATGACTGCAGAGAGCTCTTTCTACTTCCACGGAACTATTTTTATTTCTTTGTTTGTTTGTTATTGTCAGCAGTAAGGAGAAAGAGATCTGACGCTGCTGCTGTCTCTGTCTCCTTCTCCAAAACCCGGCTCTTCCTCTCTGGTGTCCCTTGTCCTCCCTAAATCATCTTTGTCTATGCAATGCTGGAAATGCTTCCTAATTCAAACATGGGGATGGTCTGGGTATAACCCAACACAATTCTATACTTGTGTGTATATATATATTTATATATGTATATCCTTGTACGTAGGTTAAGAGACACCTGTCTCTCATGTTCAACCTGATTTGAAAATCAGAGTGGCTTTTGGTCCCAGTCCTGCATTTTGCTGTGTCTGTAGATCCTCCTAAAATCAGCAGGAGCTGGAATATAATTTTAAGTTTATAGGTACAGAGCAGAGGGCAGAACTGCACCCACCTTTTCTCTATGTTTACAAACATTCTCCAAGCTACAGAACAAGGAATTTGGGTAGGCAGGAGCTCATGTCCAGTTCTTATGCAAAAGTGCTGCAAAAATTACCTGGGAATTATTTTCCATCTCAAGGGAAATTGATAAGCTAAGGGATAGAAAAAGGAAATATAGGCAGCTATTTGGAATCAGTGCTTCAATCTGAAAAATAATTTCTTGAGGAACTTGACCTCATCACAACAGGTCTTCTCTACAAGGGGCTCTTTGATCTATGGTAATGACAGTGCTCACAGACACCAAGTTTAACTGAAGAGGAGGATTTTTGATACTTACATTAATTAAACTAAAGCACAGTAAGGCTACAGTCCTTAAGAGTCTGGACACATTACATGGTGTATTTCTGCATGAGATTTGGTGTTTGCTTCAAATTCAGAGAATATTTAGGTCTTGAGACTTCTTTGTAGTAACAGAGAGGGAATAAAAGTGTCTGTCAAAATGTAAAAAGAGTGCAAACCTGCTCATGTGTCTGACACTCAGAAAACAGTGACAGAGCCACAATCCTGTTTACATGTGTTGCAGAGATGTACAGTGCATAATCCAGGGGCAGCTCAGTGAGGGACAGAGTAGTGACCCTCCTATCAGCACAAGCAGATGATTGAAGGTCAAAAGGCTCTTGGTATTACACATTAGCACTCTGCAAGTATTCCTGCACAGGCCTGCTTTGCTGCTGGAGTTGGGCAGGTGATTATGGAGAAGCCAGAGTTCATACATGGACTTTTGATTGCTACTGGGCTGAAAACTTCTGTTAGAAATGACCCTGGGTAAGGCAGGGAAGCTGGATGTTTTCATGAGCACTGCTTGGCCATAGAAATCCTCTGTAGAGGGCTGTTCATGGAAAGTCATGACACCGAGGCTGATATGAGTGGAAACAGCAAGGATGTTCCTCACCTCAGATATCCAGTATTTACTTCTCTGTGTCCCCCAGTCCTGCCGCTCTTTCCATTCCTTAACCTGGAAAGCTTAGGACAGATTTTTTTTTCATTTTACCTATTGTTTTTTTCTATTATATTTTATTTTATGAGTTTAGTAATGGACAGGAACATGGTCTTTCTTTTGTTTTGTGCACAGCTGTTAACACCTGCTCCCTCAATGCTCACTTATTGTTCACTAGCACTGTTCTAAGGGGGAAAAATGTGTATCTCATGATATAACTAAGCATCTTTTAAAATCTTGCTTGCTAATTTTCATTAGTCACCCACTGTGGCTCTCAGAGCTCAGAACAAAAGAAGACTTATATAGTAGTATATTGTTCTAAACTCAGCATTTGCCAACAGGTTGAGGCAGGAATTTTGGAAATGCTGAAGCCTGGGTTTGGGTGTTTTTTGTTGTTCTTAGCTTTGTTGTTGTTGTTGGTTTTGGTTTTGCTTGGTATTTTTGTTTTTTTTTTTTTTAATAAGGAAGATACATTTTTCCAGATCCTGCCCTGTAGTAAGCTGAAGCAAAAGATGATTTGAAGAAGAATGTTGTATCTTGCCTTTAGTTTAACAATGCTATTCATTTTATTTTGAGCCTATGTGTACAGTGCTGTTTATTATTCTATTCAATAATCACACTCTGTTATTTTCCCTCTAGCAATATTGTGGTTTTTCTTTTCCTTTACACTCTGTTGTGATTGGCTAGGTTCACTGTTTAATGAGACAGACACTTAACCATGGAAAAGTTTTCCCAGTGAGGAGGGGGACAATGGGATCTTTGCATGAGAACCTGGACACTGCTCTGTTTAATTCCCTTAAAATAATGTACCCAATCCATACTTGATGCAGAAATAAGCTTTTTTTTTGCCAGTTTTCATCTTCTTGCAGAGTCAGACTGGTCTTGGCAAGTTCTCTTAGTCTAAATGATACCCATGAGATGCAATGGGAATCTTTGTGCCCGCTGAGCAGATACCCCATCAGCACTCAGGGAGGTTTTAATTCCTTCCTGGTCTACTGGCTCAGGTGGTGCAAGCTTTGGGTCTCTTTGCTCTGTAACCCCTGGGCTCCATCACTCTCCTTGCTCATGGTTTGAAAGCTTCTTCCCCCACTGGTGAGACAATCTGAGTGCCTGTGCTTCCCCCAGCACAGCTCTGGCAGAATTGTGTCCATGAGCACAAACAGTGCAGGTGTCTCACTGTGTGTGTTTCCTCTGATCCCTCCTGTACCCAGCTCCCTCCCTTGCATGCTGGTAGTGCCTGACATGCTGCAAGAACCTCAGGGCCTGTGACCTCTGCTGACACTGCTCCAGGAGGGAGTGAAACCACCTGGGCAGTTGTGGCTGCTGGGCTGATCCTCCTTCAGAAGGTCAGCGCTGTGACACGCCTCATCTCAACTTATTGGGAGAGTGAGTCAGAAGCTGGCTTCCTCCAAGTGTTCCAAATCCAAGAGGATATGATTTTATTCTCTCTCTAATCCTATTATTAGTGCCTGCAATATTAAGGACTATGTTATTCAGCAGTTTTATTTCTTCTCTGTTCCACTGCCACAGATGGAGCATCCAAACAAAGTGTAAAAGGAAGAATTTCTTAATTTTGTACACTCAGATGCTGCTGACATCCATGTGGTGTCCCATACTGAAAGAGAATACCTTTGGGGGGGGAGGGGGGAAGCTCTCTCTGGTCCCTCTATAAATCTGCCAGAAATCTCATGTCAGTTCTGCTTCTCTCTTGGGTTCAAACATGCCTTGGTGTGAATTCTTTTTTTCTGTAGCCCCCACACCTCTGACCTAGGTATGTTTCAGTAGTAAGATCATTTTCAGTGGTCACAGAGGGACCCACAAAATTTACTTCTCTTACTGCACATGAGGCACTGCAGGTAAATGCAGTATCCTGATATGCTCTTCCTACTTGTTGTCTTTTCTCATCCTTAGGATTGTGGGACTAAGACAATGTAAGCAGTTCTTTCACCTTTTCCTGGCATACATACCCACCAAATTCTTGATTTTGTAGTAGTATACTTAGTATATATATAACATATGTATCTAGTTGTTATATTAATCATAATTCCTTTTTATTTGTTTTATTTGTTCTTAGCTACGGGGTGTTGTCATGGATAGCTAAGACCCTGTGCACTCTATTGGAATTTAGAGGTGAAACTGCAGATATTAAACAACAGACTTGTACTGAAAATGCATAGCAGTGCTGTGACAAACAAATTGGTGTTTGTCTTCTTTGCATGGAAACCTGAGACTCTGGTCACTGGCTTTTGAGGATTCACAGAATTCAGCATAATGACAAGTGGGACTTTATTTTTGTAACTTGGCTTGGTAGGGACTACCTGTGCTGTTAGGACCCTGATGCCACCATTTAGCAGCCTGGGGAGGACTAGGCTCTTTTTTGGTCCAGCTAGTTGGGCAAAAAACCTCCCCATTATATTACTATACAGATCTGCACAGCTGGAAAGGAGTCTGGTTCTGCACCATCTTCTAATGTATAATTTTGGTTTCTGTCATTGTTAATATTGCATTTATTTCTGACACTGGCAAGCACAGTCCCATTACCTTTTTATGGCCCTAAAGAATGTAAGTATTATTTGGAGGATGTGGCTTGAGTGAAATGCTGCTTGTATCTTGGTCAATTTGTCAACCCATACTGCCAACACCATTGTGGCAGTAGGAAAAGCAATCCTGTTGTATGAAAATGATTTCTTGAAGAACAGAGCAAAAGGACCAGGATTTCCATCTACTGAATCCTGGACGGGAGTGGTGTTTCAGTATGAAAACTTCCATGTCTGTTAAATTATCTCCTCCTTTCCACTCATAGCCTCTTGCTCTGCTCAGTGGCTTTGACTTGACCTCATTGCAGGGAGATGATGCCTATAGATGATGTAACCTCAGATTCTTGCTAAATATGCCCTTGGCTTGTAAGTGTCAGCTTTGAGGTGTCTGCATGAAACCACTGATTGTATTTGCTTAAAAAAGTCTCCCATTTGTTTCTCAGGTGATGGGGCAGAATGGGCAAACACCCACTTTTGGGGGATCACATCTCTTTGCTTGCCACTTTTCTGGATTTGTGTGCTCTAAATATAAATTTGGGTTCTTACTGATATTTCAGTTTCTGTAGAGAACTCTGGGCTACAGGTTTTGAGCTGGCAGTCTGCCAGTACCTGTAGCAAGTGCTCTCCCTCTGTGTGATTGAGCACCTGAGTGCTGCAGGTACTGGCTCACATCTGCACAGCTCTTCTGCACTATTAGGGCCCAACTAGCCCACGTCACAGGACATGAGGATCTCTGTGGGACAGGGCAGATGGATTTCATTAGAACTGAGCAGTCTCTGCTGCTGCAAGTATCTCTTACAGATGCTTACAGAGTACACTGCCCTGCATAATAATCCTGTTCTACACCCTGCAGTCCCACAGTGCTATTTATTTTCTTTTCCTGCCTGTCTTGGTTTAAAATCTCAGCTGAAAACTTCTCTTTTCTGCCTGCGCCTCAACGTTTCCTCTCCATTTCCCTCTCCCTTTGCAGCTGTGCTTAGGCTGAGCTGTGTGAGGGTGCAGTTTGCTACAGAAGATGTTAGAGGAAATAAGGTCTCATTGTGTGATGTTCTAGAGTGCTTTGCTCCACAGCCACCCAGCCCTTGCACCACTGGAGGCTGTGGGATGTTTGCCACTGACCTCAGGAACAGCAGGAGTCATCCCCGTGCACAAAAGTCTTTTCAGAAAGAAAGATAATGCACAAGGCTGTGAAGAGGTTGTTGTTTGAGAAAGGCATGGAAGCCTGAGCCCTCTGGGTCGAAAAGCTTTTGTTGGCTGCCATGGATGGATCAAAGTCAAGCTGCTGTTTTAGCTTGGGATGTCACAACCACCTGAACATTCCTTGTCTTTGCCTGGGGAACCAGGCAGCAAAGTCAGGGGCATTATGAGGCAGAAGATTACAAGGCAGATAAATATTATTTCAGCAAGGCTACTCTTTTGAAAGATGTCCATATGGATGAATGGATGAAATGGAGATGAATAATAATTCCAGAAGGTGACGTGAAAAGCCCTTAGATGTGTTCTTTTTTTTTATGGTGGGGAAGGGAGGAATAGATTTTGGATTGCATCAATTCATTTGGATTGCTTCAATTCTTTTGGATTGCATCAATTCTTTTGTCTGAAGAGGGAAGATTGTTGGAAAAAAAAAAAAACAACAAAAAAACCCCAGTGAATAAAGCTAGTGAAGAATGATCATCAGACTTCTGCTAATTTTTAGTAGCTTTGTAAATTAGGCCTTGTTTTCTTTAGGTGCCTTGTGTTGGTAGTAGGTGACATTAGTGCTTTATCAAACTTGCTGTGCTGAGGAGCTCATTGGTTTAGTGCAGCTAATAATAATACCCTGATGGAGAAACAGAAGGTGGGCTAGCTCAGCATCAGACATCGGAGTGCAGAAATAGTCTCTGCTAGTTGAACTAAAAATACACACCAGCATAACCCTCTTGCCTACAGCAGCACATGCTGAAGGCACTTTGGACTCTGGCCGTGGGGGGAATGGCTTCCCTTTGTTTTTGGCAGCTGCTGGATCTGCAGCGCCCTGTGGTGATTCGTTTGTGTGACTGCCTAACGCTACCTTAGGTGTGCAAGGCCCCTCAGAGCAAGTTAATTAATATCCTTGGAAAGTTAATCATTACCCAGAGTCATAATCAGACTATATAGGGTGAAATGGGCTGCATCAGATGACTTGTTAAGCCAGCTTGTCCCAGGCTGGGACTTTGTGATCATGGAATCACCCAACGACAGGGGAGTGACCAGCAGCAGCAACTGAGATGTAACCATGGCTACTCTGCTCCACTGCTCCCTGCTCCTGCTTGGGGACAAACAGCAGATGTCAAGATTGCTGCTGAATTATGAGCCCTGGAGTTATTGCTGCACAATGTGGTCAAGGGATTGATCTGGTTTTTTCCTACCTCCTCCCAGGGTTTGCTCAGCCTCTCCACTTGGGCTCTGCATGGGTGAAATTCAGTTTAGCGTGTACACGTTTTTCTGCTCTGAGCTTCAAAATCTCCATGACAATAAGCTAAAAGTGGCAGAGATGTAGTGGGGATAGGGTACCCTGAAATAGGTTAGTTAGATGAAATTAGGACACATCTAATGCCAGAATCAGCAGTGCAACATGGATCTCTGCTGCATTGTCAGATGGTAGATCAAAGGTGAGGAACGCCTTCTAGATGAATCACAGAATCATAGAACAATTTAAGTTGGAAAAGACCTCTAAGCTCATCAAGTCCAACCTCTAACCCAGCACAGCTGAGATGAGGAAAAGTGCTTCCTGAAAAGAGGGAGTTAATTGACTGTGTTGGGCACAAGTGATGAGACGTTGTCTCCAGATAAAAGATACAAACACAAAGTTCTGAGACAGTGAAGACAAGAAGCAAGGCCTGAATGCTCTAATTTGAAATTCCTGCATTAGATGTAAGAAAACCCAGCTGTGGTGGGACTCCTTCACTTGTTTGAATACTGAAACCTGTGGCTGGGATGGGAATGGACAAGGATATGGCTGGAGCTACTTTGGTCACCACACCTGCAGGTAGGAGGAATACAGGGGCTGCACCATCACTCCTGCCTTGCTTCCCTCCCAAAGCCAGGTGCCTGCTGTCTGCACAAGCACAGGTGCTTCCCTCAGAGCAGGACGTGGCAGGATATTGCATGAAGAAATGTCAGCTAACAGAAATGGTTTTCTAAGATCCAACACAGAAGTAAGCCCTTCCCACAATACACTTGAGCTTTTTTTTGTAATTTTTTTTTTTTTTTTTTTGCTTTATTACATCCAGGAGATCCAGGGAGATTTTCTCTCTTGGAATAGGTATTTCTTGTGTGGACTTCTCTGAGTTGAGGTTACCTTAATAAAGGGAGCACCAAGAATGACAATCTTCCTTGCCTGTCTTTTTTAGCCAGTCTTAGCTTCTTTCTGGGACTGCTATTGTACTTACTCTCTGATGAAGTGAGTAGTAAAAAGCTATTTTTGTTCACAGGGTAGTTTCATAGGATAATTCTGGTTGGAAGGAACATCTATTCCAATCACCTCTGGGGTCAGACCAGCCTTCTTAGGGCTTTATCTAGTCCAGCTTTTTATACTTCTATTACAGAAAGTGAATGGCCTCTAAAATTTTCTGAATTGTAAGGACCAGGGTCATCAGGAGCTTTCAGAGAGAGTTTTGAGAGAGAGACAGGAGGTCTGGCAGCACCTGCAAAGAACCTCTCCATGAGGACTTCTGACCATGGAGATATCCAGGGGAAACTGGCAGCAACTCTAAAAGGAGGGTGGCATGCAGAGCAGGACAGAGGTGAAAATGAACTTATCAAAAACCTTCTTGGGCTGTCAAGGGCAGGTTTATTCCTCAGCATAAGTGGCTTCCTCTGGGGATTTGTTGAATACTCACTGCCAGGGGGAAGGTGCTGATGTTTGCAGTGCAGTGGGTCTGGCTTGCCCTGTGTCTGTACATGGCAGATGCCTGTTCTGGGAGATGATGCCTCAGGTCAGTGACTTAATTGTGTCTGGTTTGGAGACCTTTTGCCACACCTGAGATAACTCAAGGCTTACAGGATGGCGTTTGGAAGAATCATCTTGTTCAGCAGCAATAATCAGCAATTACTAAGAAAAGATCACCTTACTTAGTCATTTCCACTGCTCTCATCTTCCCACCAAACACTCTGTTTATAAAAGCTTTTCTTTCAGGACCAGTGCCACTGATAATCAGAACCCTCAGCGTCACAGGAGCATTTTAAAAAGAGTTTGAGGGCCAATTATATAAATGTTTCCTCTTTTGTAAAACAGCTTGGGACTTGTAAACATATTAAGTCCACATATCTCTAAATAATTCATGATGATGAATTATTTACTTGTGTAAGCTGTGTTTTAAGTAAGGAAATATATTTTCCTAATATGAATGAAATAAAGATATTTTAGATAATTTTGAAAGAAGTAGCTGCCTTTTCACTCTTTTGCTTTTTTTGTGTTCCAATTGATTTTTCTGACGAGTTTGTTTTTCAGGAGTGGCTGATACCAGCCAGGTCTGTAGTGTGTGAAGGTGACTTCCTCAGCACCAACACCCACAAAACCTTTCAGCAGAATAAGGCTTATCAGAAATCAAGGAGTCCACTTCATGTTGTAGATGTGTGAAGGGCACATGTTGTGACTTAGAATTTTAGAATCATTGTTTATTTTATAGATGATATTGAAGATGGCAACTTCAATCCATGTAAAGGTGAATGCTGTTACTATGGAGTCCTTTATAAGATGCTTTTGGGTTTGAGCCTTATTTATGAGATTATTTTGAATTTTGTCCCTTTTGTGTATATATGTGTGTGTATATATATATATATATATGGATCATTCTGTTGCATTTTCTTTTTTGCTTTTCTCTCCCCTTCCTTTTCCTCCCTCAACAACAGATGATTTTGAAGACAGCATGAATGAAACAAAATGTTGGCATGGTCTAGCTGAATTTCCTGACAAGATAAACATTAAGTTAAATGTGAGACATATGCCTTAGCGTGTGACTGTAATTTTATAGGTTCTTTTATATGTTATGGTTGGCAACAGAATCCCTGTAGCTTATTCTGGCTAGGAAGAACAGTATTTCTTAGTCTTAAGGCAGATACATGATTTAAAAATCTGTGTATGCTACCAGCTATAAGTGTGAGTGCTGAAGTGTATCTTGGTTTAAGTATTGTCCATTCCAGTTCATCCAATAATCAAAGATGGTTATTCAACCATGGAGCATTTGTGATGGGGATAATGTTCTCATCAGAAGTCCTCTTTTCTGCCTTTGTCCCACCTCTGGAGTTAAGCTGTCTGGAGGTGATGCCCCTCTCTTTGCTCCCACTGTGGAATGCAGGCTTGCATTGGGTGAGAATATTTTTTCTGATGGCTGCACAGGTACAGAATTAGAGGGTTATTGGCTCTAGGTCATCCTGTGAGACTTTAGTTTGTGCAGCCAGACCATCAGAGGATAAATGCTGTGCCCTTCCCCAGCCCCTTTAATTTTGGGGACCACTTGTATAATCTTGGAGTTCTTTGAACTGCAATGAAATTTGCTCATCCCCCCTCACATTTTTACACAAGGATCCCCATGCTGAAATGACATTGATAATTCTTCTATGGTAATGCTCAGGCCTAGGAGTGCATTTTGTCTGAGATGCTAATCATGAGTGGAATTTATTTATTTGTTTACTCATTTTTATTTATTTATTAATTTCTTTTAGTATAATCAGCTTCATTCAAAGTAGCCACCAGCTTTCTTTTTGTGGACAGGTCAGAGATATAGATATTTCTAAGGTGCTACCCAGATAACTCCTTTAAAATGCATTCTTTAGGACAGAAAAATCATGCTCAAGCTTTGCCTTCACTGTCTGAACAGGAGCCTGGACAAATAGTTGAGGAACAGCCATTTACACTGTAGATGTATGTCCTTTTATTGAGTGTAAACTTATTTATTGCCAAAATATGGAACAGGGGACAGACACCCTGAGCTTTATCCCTCTTTTCCAAACACCCTTCACACTTGTCTTTATGGCATAAGTGATCTTTTGTTTTCAACCAATCATACACATTCCTACTGCCTTTGCCAATCAGGTTTCCAGTCTGTTCTGGCATTTTGGAGGGCAGGACCACATTTCCTGTGATCTGCTACCACCTTTCTCTGTGTGATGCCCCACCCTGTACTCCTGGCTGGTTGCTGGATTAGGACAGGGGAAAAATGGTGAAACATTCCTAGCATTGCTTCACATTATGCATAAGAAAGGATTTTGGTTCTAAGGTATAATCAGGGAATAAATGGCATATTTGGCAAAATGTAGCTTGTTCAGAAGCAGCATTTGAACTTGAAAGATGCAAAGATCCATGAGCCAGCTTGGATAATAGAGGCATTATAACTTAGCCTGGTGCTCAGCTGCAGCAGGACATCACTGGGATGCACAGATGTTGGGAGAAGGGGACTTTAGCCCAAGCAGAGCAGCCTCTGTTCCTTGCTCCTGAGAGCTGGTTCAGAGACAGCTCATGCACACCTCTAGTAGTGGTTCAGAGATGCAGCACCCTTTGTTTGGAAGAGTAATTTAGCACTTTGTGTGGGTGCGTTTATGGGAACATACAGATCCTCTTAAAGAAATAGGCACTTTTCTGGTATTTACAGAGGTTATGGTTCACATTAAGAGAAAAAAAAAACAAACCTAAACCAAAACACATTTAGTGGAGGAAATTTCCATTATTCACCATCAGTTCTTATTTGTACCTTGACAACTTATTCTGTGTGGGGAAAGAGGTCGAAAGCTGGTTTCCAAAAGGATTAAGTATGTTGGGTACTTAGTAAATCAACAAACTTGTGGAAAGAGTTGCACCTAAAGGTCTAATTCTTACAACTGCTGTTAGAGTGGCAGTAAGAGAGGCTGAGGATGTAAGGACACAGAGCTATTGGAAATTGTCCAAGGGAAGGTCATGGAGATGGTGAAGGGCCTGGAGGGGAAGCTCACAAGGAGTAGCTGAGGTCACTTGGTTTGTTCAGGCTGAGGAAGAGGAGGCTGAGGGCAGAGACCTCATTGTTGTCCACACCTTCCTCCTGAAGGGAGGATGAGGGGCAGGCACTGATCCCTTCTCTGTGGTGACCAGCAATTAGGCTCAAGAGAACAGCATGAAGCTTTCAGGGGAGGTTTAGTTTGGATATTAGGAAAAGGGTTTTCACCCACAGGTTGGTTGGGCACTGGAACAGGCTCCCCAGGGCAGTGGTCACAGCACCGAGCCTGACAGAGTTCAAAAAATATTTGGACAATGCTCTCAGGCACATGGTGGGATTCTTGAGTGGTCCTGTACAGGGCCAGGAGTTGGACTCCAGTATCCTTGTGTATCTCTGTCAACTCAGGACATTCTATGATTCTGTGCTTCTATGAGGTTAAGTCATCACTGTCTCTATGAGAGCTCTCCTGGAATTTTCCTTCTGTTACTGTAGAGCCTGAACTTCCCGTGTGTGGTTGCAGATTTATCCTTCCTCATGCACTGCTGAAGTCAAGGAGAGCAGCATTGTGATGCCAGGTGAATACCTAAAGCCCAAAGTGTGTAGAATTCAGAAAAAAAAATCAAGAATCCAGGGAGCCCCGGGCCCATGGCTGTCTTCCCCCATTCCACATACAGGTCATCCCCTGGATGATGTTTGTAGGACAAGGTCACTGTGCCTCTGTCTGCAGCTCCCAGGTGTCTCACACCAGCATCTCTCACAGCAGCCACTCTCCAGCTGGAAATGTGCAGTGCAGCCCAGCCTGGGGTGCCCTCACCAGCTGTGGCTGGTGGTGCAGAGGCTGCTGAGATGCTGCTGCTGCAGATGCTGACATGAGTGGCTGTAGCCATCAGTGAAATTTGTGACCTTTCTCCAGCCTGTGATTAGTCAGTCCTGCTGCACAACTCTGCTGGTGCTGCTGCTCCTCCAGTTGTTCATCTCTGTAATGGATGATATGTTCTGGAAACTTCCAGGAATTTTCACTCTTGTGTCCTCTTAGATGTGTGGGGGTTCCATTTTTGGGTTTCTCTGGGTCTGGATTGAAGGCACTTGAGACAGTAATTCATGTTTGCACTCAAGTGTTTATTATTTCTTATCAGTAAAACAGTGTCACTACTGTGAGTTCAGCAGCTTTTCATTAGAAGGCACAAAATGGCCAACAGTCTCTTGTTCCAAGGTCTTTTAAGACTAAACTATCTATTTAAGAACTGACACCTAGATTATTTTCCCTTTTAACCCGATAACTGATCCCAAAGTGCCCGCAGTGTGGAATTTCTGCCCAATTACAAAATGCCACCCAAACCCATGAAGAAGAAGGAAGAAGAAGCATGAGGAAGAAGCCCAGGACAACACCCTGTGCCCTCCATCTTGCTTCCATCCACAACATACTGAAAATCCCAAAACCTAAATTTCTCACCAAGTGATACATAGATGTTGCTGACAACATGTAAGGAAGACAACTTAAAAGGTTGTTTCCTTCTCTCTCCACCATTGTGCGATGCTCTACCCAGTGACTGCTGCTCACTTGGTTTCTGTGGTTGCTCTGGCTGGATCAACCACAGAATCCTAGAACAGTGTGAGTTGGAAGGGACCTCAAAGATCTTCTCATTCCAACTCCCCTGCCACCTTCCACTAGACTGGGTTGCTCAGGATCTGCAGGTCAGGAGGGTGGGTTTTCACCAGGAACATTAACTAGTAATTTAAACATTTTGCTGCTTCAGTCTGTAGCAGTGGAACTGCTGAGGTAGAAGACAAACTCCTCCTTTTTAATTTTAAGGGCAATATTTATCTTGGTTTGTTTATGAATAATTGTCAAGTCTCAGCACATCTACTGTAAGCCTCAAATCAGTGCTGAATGCATCCTTTTTCTTCAGATCATTGATTTAATGATCAACAAAGTAATAGAGATGGGAGGAAATGCAGAATTATTATGCTTAGGTGAGACTTGTGGCACCTTGACAAAGCTGCCTGAAAAAAGATGAAATTCTCTGTTGATGAATACAAAGTAATGTACAATGGAAAGTATTAACTTAAGTGATTCATAGCATTTGCTGGCTTAAAAATAAATTCTGACTACTTGAGAGGAAAGAAAGCCTTCAGAAAACCTTTCTATGTGTATGGGTACCTTAGGAAATAAAATCTGCTGTGAATAAATAGAATATTTGGTGTATAAGAACTGGATGAAGATTATTTGTGAATAGAAAAATTAATCATGCTTTTTTGTTTTCTCTACAGTGAAATATTTGGCATTTAAAAATATTTTAACTTCAATTAACATGAACCTGTGGGAAGTATTGATCTAGAATTTGTTTAGGGAAAAATATGGAAATTAAGGGATCCAGTTGGAAAGTTCAGGGTTGTTTGTTTTAAAACCCTTTTTTTAAATGTCAAAATGAAATTATTTTAGAAAAAGAAGCTATTTACATTAAAAAAATCTTAAATGAAGAGTGTTGGTTCACAGACGCAGTGTTTCTGATCCATCAAAATATTTTTATTTCTATCAAAAAGTTTTGTGGGAAATAGAGGGCTTTCATTTGGAGTCTGAACACAAACACCCACCCACCCACAGCCTGAAGATTTCTTGCTACGGGTCCCATGGGTGTGTTCTCCACAGCATTGCAGTGCCTCACCAGGAGCGTGCCCTCTGCTGAAGAGCTGCATTTTAATTTGGTCACTGTCTCCCCAGGGTCCACATCACACAGGCTGGAGGCTCCAGAAGGAGGTGACCAGAATTCCTACTGGTTTCTGTGCTTTGGATTTGAGTAAAATGAATGTTATTTCAGCTAAGAATTAAGGAAATGCTTAGCTGAAGGGTGAGGTACTCACGTTCTCAGTTTCTGTGAAGTTAAGGGAAAAACTTCCTGTTGGATGAGGAAGGTTTTCATTCCTGGTTTTGGTATCAACAAGGTAGTCCATGTGGCAAGCTGGGAGCACTTGTGCTCTGCAGAACTAACTGCTGAGTACCTAGAATAACACAAAGTGAAACAATTTACCTTTGTCTCTTCTATTTTCCTAAATACAAGGGAACGATAGCATTCTATGAAAGTCAAATGAATTACTTTGAATGTAGATTAAAAAAAAAAAAAACCCAAAAACCCCCACTTTTAAACCATGAAGTTTGCAAAAAACTAAACCAAATCAACCCCCCCAATCAAACTAAACCAAACTAAATCAAACTAACCAAAAATCAAACTAAACCAAAACAAACTAAAAATCAAAACAAATTAATTCAAAACTAGGAAAAGATATCAAAGGAAATTAAAAAAAAAAGAAAATGGGTAAGCAAGGGAAAAGTGCTCCATTTGTGGTTAGAGGATAAGAGGATGAGTTTAAAATCAGGTTTTAAACAGAGGCTGAGGTCACAGGGGCTGAGAAAATGTAAAGATTTCCACCTGGTTCATTTTTGTGTCATGCAATATCTGAGAGAAACTGTAACGAAACATACCTGCTGGGAAACACATTTTTTAACTTTTCTTTCACACAGAATAGCCCACATTGGAAGAGATGTCGAAAGTTCAGCCCAGTCTTTTGTGAGAAGGGCAGCCAAGAGGGGACCATGTAGGAACCTGCCCTGTCACATCTGAAAAACATCCAGAGATGGGGGCTCTACCTTGACCATGCAGGGTTGTTCCAGGGAATGATTATTCTCACTGTGAAAACTCCTCTTACGCAGGGATGAAACCTTTTCTGGTGTAAATTGTAACCATTTCACTTTTTCTTCTCCTGTGGTTCCTCATGTAGAAACACTGTTCTCTTTGTAGCTACCCAGGAATAGTTACTGGAAACATGGGATGAGATTGCCCCTGAGCCTTCTCCTCTGCAGGGAAGAGATTTCCCTCTGTCATTGCTCAGAGATCAGGTCATGGCACTCCTCTGGAGCCTCTCCCATTTTTCTGTCTTTCTTGAGCTGTGGGGACCAGAGCTGGACACACTCTGATCACCACTCTCTGAGTGCAGCCTTTTAGCCAATTTCCTGCCCATCTTGCAGGCAACCCAACCAGTCTCTATCCTGCCAGCTTGTCCCATGCATGCAGTTTGTCTAGTTTGTAATTTCAGCGCGATTTTCAGCTTTTCATTGAAGCCTCTATGTTTGGTACTGCAATGTGCTATTTGTCTCCAGTATTCTGAAGTGAAAAGGTGAACTCCAGCATCTATTTCTTGGGTCATCAACCCCTATCTATATGTAGAGATGTTTCTAGGGTTTTTATTTTTTTATGTTTGTTTCTATCAGTACTGAAATTCTTAGGTCATAGTGCACATAAAACTAGGCTTTAGTACATGGAACATGTATTCTGCATTTGCTTTTTAAATGTCACAGTGCCTTCCTTGCAAAAAAGCACTTACAAGATCTGGGTTTGGTATTGCATTAGGAAAAAAAAAGATTAGGAAAAAAAAAAGGAAACACTCTACCCAACCTGTTAATTAACTTCCTTAGGATTTTTTTGGCTTTGGGTTTTTTTGGTAAAAAATAAATTTCCATTTATTCAGTGTGCAAGAAATAAGAATGTTGAACTCTATGTGAAAAATGGAGAGGAAGAAATACAAAGGTACTGCAGAATGCCAGGGCTCGGCATGTGCACAGAAAAATAAGATACTTGTGACAATGGAAAATAAAACTAGAAACATTTTTTTCTCTTCTGTCTGCATGGTGAAATTGTCCTATAATAAATCAATTATTAGCAATCTCTTCTACAGGGCTCAAAGGAGACCCATCTGCATTGCCACAGTAGGTTAAAACATTCAGTGTCTCTCTCAAGAAAAAGCCCCACTGTGCCATAATAGGATTTAATATTTTCCATCATCATGTGGCTGTGATTGTAAAAGATAATTGTTAAAAGCCCCAGTGTTCAAGATGACAGGTTTAGAGCAGGAAGGCTAAAGGTAGCAAAGTTCCAATGGGCATTTTCCTTTCTTTTTTTTCTTTCAGCATAGAAACACCTCTTCACCACTTGTCCTCCCTCTTTCCCCTCTTTGCCAGCGTCTTCCATGGCACCGCCCTAGGTCTCATGTAAAATGGAGGCAGAGTTGTGGAAATACCTCTCAGTATAATGGACTTCTCATACTGCTTGGGTCCATTCTTATCCCCAGGTCCCATAAACACATTGCTGCAGAAATGGGGAAATTGTTTCACAGCCACTATTCTGAAACTGTGTTGTGCCATTACTGCTTTGTGTTGATGTGCCCAGGCAAAATTCCTGACTGGAACACGTCCTGACTTCAGTGGTGCTTCAGCAGGTTTGTCCTGCCCATCTCCAATTTCATGGACATGTGCTGACCATTGCCTCCTGCTGTCTTGCACTCTCCTCCTCTGTCCTTGTCTCTGCTGTCCCTGCATGGGAAGCTGCCACATTTCTGTCACAACTCGGAGTCAATCCCAGCAAACCACTCTGCTGACTGCCAGCTACTGCTCGCAGGGATTTGCCTTTTCTTTTGCCCTTCTTCCCATTAGATGAGAACAAAAAGCTGTGATAACTTTTCTCTGGTTTTGGAGGATAGTTTTTCCCTTTCAAAATTAAATCTCCTTCTGCCCTTTCATTCAGTTTGGGAATGATGTTCTTGAGCTCGGTCTATCCTTGTGCTTTTTTGTGTCCAAGAGGCTCAGCTCCTTCCCTCTGTTGATTGATTTCTCTGTCTCAGTAATCATGTTCAGCTCTGGGTGCTGAACAGGTCTGAAGTGCTGCAGAAATAAACATCATATCTTTACTGAAATCTGCAGCCCCTTCATCTTAGGTGTGCTTGAGATTGCTGTATTTTCTGGAAAAAGAAGCTAGATTGTCCATGTCCTTCTTTTAATTTACTGCTTTCCCTCTCCACACCTTTGTTCCCTACCTTCCAAACTATAAACAATCTGTGTTTCTCAAAAATCTCATCACCTTTCCCTAAAAAGGCAGCTTTTTCCCATCCCTCTCCTCTCCTGTCGCGTTCTAACCATGCAGACCCCCTGGAGCCAGCAGTGCCCTTGTGGCCAAGAAGGCCAAGATATCCTGGGGTGCTTTAGGAGGGTCATTTACTGCCAGCAGGTTGAGGGAGATGATCCTGTCCCTCTACTCAGCCCTCGACAGGGGCATCTGGAGTGCTGTGTCCAATTCTGGGCTCCTCAGGACAAGAGACATGGAGCTCCTGGAGCAGGTTCAATAGACATAATGAAGGGAATCAATTGTCTCTTATTAGGAAAAGCTGAAGGAGCTGGGGCTGTTCAGCCTCGAGATGGCTGAGAGGGGACCTCATCCCTGTCTGTCCCTGTCTGCAGGGAGGGGTCAGAGCAGGGACCAGGCTCTGCTCAGGTGCCCAGCAATGGGACAAGAGGAATGGGCAGAAACTGATGCCCAGGAAGTTCCACCTGGACATCAGGAATAATTTCTTCCCTGTGCAGTGACCAAGCCCTGAACAGATTGCCCAGAGAGTGTGTGGGGTCTCCCTCACTGGAGATATTCCAGCACTGTCTGGACACAATCCTGTGCCCGTGCTCTGGGATGGCCCTGCTTGAGCAGAGATGTTTGACCAGATGATCCACTGTGGTCACTTCCAAGCTGACCCATTCTGTGATTTTGGGATTGATTCTGTACTAAGGTGTGCAATTTTGGCAGGCAGGAACATGTTCTTATCTCTGGTGCCAGCTGCTTTCTGGAAAGACCCCAGCCTCTTCTAAACCAGAGAGGAAATGGCATTATTTAAAATTGTTCCTCTCTAAATGGTCCCAACTAATTATGAAGGCTACAGCTACTGTGAGATGAGCTATTAAATGCCTTGAACGGGTTTCTGAAGCCTGTACTAGAATGGGATGAGTCACAGTTGCACCAGCTGACTGCAAATGAGTGGGTGGGAGGGGAAGAGGCCCTGTACTTTGTTGGCAAGGTGGGAACAAAGGGCTCTCCACAGGCCTGGGATATGATCTGGGGTGAGTTAGGAATGACAGCTCGCAGCAGTAAGATGGAGGCAACAGAGTGCTTGTCAAAGAGGTAAAGCCTGAGCTTTTAAGTTAAATCACACCTTGAAACCATTCTGTCTGAATGAAGGAAGTGGGAGATCAGCAGAGGATTGGTCAGGCTGTGAGATGCCATGTAGGATTTAGTCTCAGCTTCTTGGTCTGACTGCTTGTACGTAGCTCCTTGAGCACCAGCATTAGGAAAAAGAATGTGCTGTGATTTGAGTCCAATCAGAAAACATTCAAGCTTCAGTGTTTAAGATCAATATGATGGAACATGGGTAGATAGTGACAGGACTGTCTGTTACTAGGAGTAAAAGTTCTAAACTAAGAGAGGAGAGATTACATGTTAGGAAGAAATTATTCACTGTGAGGGTGGTGAGCCACTGGAACAGGTTTCTCAGAGAAACAGTGGATCCTCCATCCCTGAAAGGGCTCAGGGCCAGGTTGGGTGGGGTTCTGAGCAGCCTGGCCCAGTGGAAGGTGTTCCTGCACATGGCAGGGGGGTGGAAACTGGATGGTCTTTACAGTCCCTTTCAACTCAAGGCAATCTATGATTTCTATGAGTCTACAAAACTGTCTGCATCCATGGCCTGATACAGAGGCTCCAGATGCAAAATTCAATTCTGGACCTGGGTTCATACCCAGGAAGGAAAGAGAAAAGATCACTAGAAAAGATTTGGTGAAATTATGGCAGGGGTTTCTCATTCTCCACCATGATCTTGCAGAGGCCAGAGTTTGTTGTGTCTGATTTGCAGTAGAATTGTGCAGACTTGTTCAAGTGAGGATAATATCCTGACTGATAAAACTCCTGAGTGTCCTTTCCCAGACTAATACCCTCAGCTGCTCCTCACCAGACCTGTGCTCCAGACCCTTCCAGCTCTGTTCCCTTCTCTGCACGTGCTCCAGCACCTCAATGTCCTTCTTGTCATGAGGGGTGTGACACTGAAGGCAGGATTCAAGGTGTGGCCTCACCAGTGCCCAGCACAGGGGGACAGTCACTGCTTTGGTCCTGTTGGCCACGTTATTGCTGATACAAGCAAGTCAGTGCTGCTTATTTTGGAAAACTCACCCAGCGTGGACCAGGCATGGTGCTTTCTGCTCTCTCTCTGATGAGATAATGCAGGAGATAACTATTTTTGGCACATCTTACTTGAGCTTTTGAGATGTCATCTGGCCTTTTGAGACGTGCAGATCAACTTGCTGCTTTCAGCATGGCATAGGATGGAAAAATGGGATACAGACTTGCAGGTGGATAGACATGGGTGGATGGAGAGTCTTGAGCCAGGTTTAGCATGGGGCTAACAACGAGTATTGGGGAAACAGGAAACTGTGGCTAACTCATGCCAGGAGGATGAAGACAGTATGAGAATGTTGTCTCCTTGCAGTAAGAAAAAACAATCCACACTGACTGATCTAGTTAAAAATATATTCTAGAGAGGTTAAAATAATTCAGACAGACACATCATCAATAACTGATTATTTGTAGCTAAAATTAGGCCTGGAATTGGCACTTTGTATCTTAATTAAAACAAAGCTATCTTTTTAATATCTTTTGTTTTATCAATGAGCTATGACAACTTTGAGCAGACATTTCCTAGTGAATGCTAATCCCTCAGTCTCTTTTGATTAGTAGATGGGATTACATTAAAATTGATCCTCCTTCCGAGGTCCATTTGTGTGCTCTGTCTCAGTATTGAATTACATGGCTGGCCCTGTGCCAGGCACAGGTTCCCCATTGGGACAATGAAATCACAGCCACAGTGATGCTCATTTGTGTTTTACAGTATGCCATTTATTTATCACAAAAGGCTCAGGAGACTTTATGCCTTGGTGAGACATTATTTAGGCTTCAGATCTCTGTAAAACCTTATTACTCTCTTCAGTTCACTTTGTACAGAGATGGCTTTTGAAGATAGAAAGGGAAAGGCTAGAGAAAGAAGAAAAACAATATCATATTTAAAATCTAGCTCGGTTGAGTTTTCTTCAGTTGTACAGGCTGTTCTGAGGGAATTGTTGAGCTTCAACCTGGGAGAAAAGATCACTAGAAAAGACATCACTGGTCAAGCTCAGTGTTACAGGTTTGGAAGCTTCAGTTTGAGACTGTGTGGATCTTGTTAAAAGATGAGTCCCTCTGGCTCATAACTGAGCTTCAGACAGCCAAACCCTGGAAGAAACTTTTCCTAAATTAGGCTGACCTGCTGCAATTGCTCTCTGAGGGCTCCTGTGAAGCTGGTGGGAGCCAGGTGAGACATGACATGATCCTTACAAAATTCAGGAGCAGAGAACTGCTATGTCTTTGTTTTCTGTTTCAATGTTCTTTCTTAGTAATTGAGAGTAATTAAAGCTATGAACAATTCTCCCCAGGGGAACTGGAAAAAAAATTCACAAATAAAAAAAAAAAACCAGAGAAGAGCTGTTGACAGTCTGAAAAGCTGGACAGCTTTCCATTGAACTCCCTCCCACCTTTTCCATCTGTAGCTCTTGTCATCAGCCAGCAAGCTGGCCAGGAGACAGTGACAGATAAATGGTGTGCAGTCCCCTAAAGTTCCAGATTACATCTTTCCTTTCCTTCCCTTCCCTTCCTTCTCTTCTCTTATATGCTTTAATAGCCAGCTTTTATAAAGGGTGCTGTGTTGCTTGGCTTGTGCTGTTGTGATCTGGAAGATATTTTCCAGCATCTGACTGGTTCACTAGGGATTTACATGAACATTTTGTAAGAGTGTGAACTGAGCTAGTAAAGCATCATTCTGAGCCTGCCAAGGCTCAAATGTGAAGTGGAAACATGTATATATATATATATTTTATATTTATTATATATATTATAATTTAGGCAGAAAATATAAAACATTATGGGATTCCATACAGTGTTGTAAACAATATTCTGTTCCACTTTGCTTATGTGATTTGGCATTTCTCACAGAACTAATGCTCTGTGATAGCAGTAAGAAGGATGCTGTGCTTGAGTGGAAATAACGTGGGATGCGAGTGATTGATGTTGCTTGAAATGAGGAATATAAGAGACTCCAGATAGCAGACTAATTATGTAGCTTGTTTATTTTCCAAGGAAGGTCTCATTGCTACAAGTGGTGTCGAATGGAGAATAGGGATCAGTTATTCACTGTCTTGGATCTGTTTATTCTTTCATCTGTAGGTCTTTGAGTGCCTAGAGATGAGCTGGTAAGGGTTTCAGAGAAAAAGAGATGGACACAGCACATGGTTATATTTTGTAAAAGTGTCACCTTGAATCCACAAACCCACGTTGAATTTTTTTTTTTTTTTTTGTGACAGCCATACCCAGGTAGATAGTTTATCATCTTTAATTGTGCTCAGCCAATATTTCTCCTGCAACATCTCCAAGTTTTCCAAGTACATGAAGTACATAGCATTGTGTGCTTCTCAAAACTATACAAAAAATTGGGAGATGAGGCGTAGGTGCTAGAAGTTTATTTTTTTTTTTTACTGTGATCTTTCCACTCAGGAAAAAAGCAGCCTTAATTAGACTGGTTAAGAACTGATAGCAACCTTTATCAAGTGAAGTTGATGATGATAATTCTGTCTTGGAACTATAACACGAACATGAACATATGTAGCTTTTAAACATTCCCCTGCCTTTGTCGTGCACTGAGACAAGAAACTTCCAGAGTGAATCTGAAAAAGGAACATAGGATACCTACAGCAGATTATGACTGAAAGAAAATAAACCAAACCCACTGATTGTTTTCTATACTTCAAATGTCTTAATGTTGTGGGGAACATTGATAACCCAGTTTCTTCTGTTTTATGTGGACATTTCCAACATAAGGAATGACTTCTCCATGCTGCTGTTTTCCTGCAGAATCTGGGCCTTTTCACCCTATATCTCCAAAGGCACCATGGTGTCATTTTATGTTATGTTATTTTGAGACACTACCTTGTCTTGCTCTGCTCAGGGTGGTCCATTTTATCGTGATAACTGATCAAAAAATGAGGAATAGGGATTTTTTTTCTTTGCATTTCATAGTATTTCTTCAGTCTCATGTGGCCAAATCTCTTTGGACAAAGGATTGATTAATTTCATTTCATTTCATTTTCCTAGTTGTTAGTGGCTTTCTCCCAACATAAAAGAGGCTTATGCTAAGCAAACCAGTTCTATTTTTTGCTTACCTAAACTGCATGCAAGCTGGAAGTTTCTTTGTGCAGCAAGCTCCCTACTGTTATACTGAGCCTTGGAGAGTCTTGGCTTTCCATCCGCAGGCTCTGTGGCTGTGCTCACCATGCTTATAATACCAGAAGTGACTGTCAAACCATAATGCTTCAAATGCTGTTTTCAGATCAATGATTTATTTGTGTGATTGGGAAGAGGCTGCAGATCTTTTGACTACTACCACAAAATCAAATAAAGTAGTAGATCTGTATATATTTTTGAAAGCAAACTGAGCTGTTGCTTAAATTTATTTAATTTTGCTAGAAATGTGAGGAAACACGTTTTGGGAGCAATCAATCCAGTGGTGCCAGCTCCAGGTTTGACAGAGAGCATGAAGACTTACCACAAAACAAAGCAGAGTGATTTGGAAGATGATGTGGGCAGAAAAGTCTAATCCCCTGAAGCTTTGTTTGTATGGATTTAGGCATGAGTTTGCACTTTTCACCTGTAGTTCTCTCTACCCTAGTAGTTTTGTCTTCAAAATGAGGTTAGACTGCAAATGGATTTGAGCTGCTGTGGACCCACCTTGACCTCAGTATCAAGTTTTGCCTGAAAAAAAGATTTTATTTTTATAGATGTTTCAAACAAGTTCACTATGTAAATCCTTTGTACACAACCACTGAGACCAGATTTTCCACATGGTACTGAAACAGAACATAGAAGGCAAATCATACTGCCTTTAATTTGGTATATTTCATTAGTGGAAGGGTATTTTTACTTAATGCTTTTCTAGAGAGACACCAAATCAGTTGAGCTCTCTGGTTGAAAGGTAAAGAACAGGCTGATTTCTTCATGATTTATAGTAGACTACAGTAAATAATTCTCTCATATTATTTTTTTTATGGCATCTGAGCTACAGCAATGCTATTCTTCCTCTGCTGGTGGTGCAAATAAAGTTGACTACTGTGGTAAACCAAGCTGATCCCTTTTCAAGTCACTCCTTGCTGCAGGCCACTGTCCTCTGTAGATCAATTCAGAATGAGGTGACAGAACTTTGGGGCATATTGATTGCCAAAGAGACTCTAATGATATCAGTGAATATGAGACAAAGCAAAAATTTCAGCACCTGCTTCAAAGCAAAAATTAATCCTGATTTGAAATATGAGTATAGTCCCATGAACATTAAATTTTAAGGAATTTTCACTACTTCTGAGTATTTTCAGCTATTGAAGCTGATCTCCAAGTACAGAAGCAGAGAAACCTTTTTTCCATATCTGCCTTTCCCATAAAAAGTTGCTGACGCCCATGGAGAGGGACATTTTACAAGAGCATGTAGTGATAGGCCAAGGGGCAATGGCTTCAAACTGAAATAGAGGAGCTTTGGAGTAGGTATCAGGAAGACATTTTTCACTGTGAGGGTGGTGAGGCACTGGCACAGATTGCCCAGAGAAGCTGTGGATGCTCCATCCCTGGAAATACTCAAGGCCAGGTTGGATGAGGTTCTGAGCAACCTGGTCCAGTGGAAATGTCCCTGCCCATGGCAAGGGATGCAGAACTGGATGTTTTTTAAGGTCCATTCCAAACAAAACCACTCTCACCCTCTCTGTACATAGCCCATGATTGCAGTCAATCATTTTGTGCAGACAAAGTGGCTTCTTGAGGTAATTAAAAAAAAAAACAAACAAAAACCAAAATGAACTGCTTACTTAAAATCATCTATTGCTGCCTAAACTTAAAAAAAAACCCAAAAAAACCCCCAAAACACCATGAAAGCTAGTCTCTGTGCTTGTTTTGGCTGGGATAAGATAGTTTTCTTCCT
Organism: Molothrus ater; assembly: GCF_012460135.2. NCBI lineage: Eukaryota > Metazoa > Chordata > Aves > Passeriformes > Icteridae > Molothrus > Molothrus ater. Next base: position 147,865,213 of record NC_050478.2, on the reverse strand, counting down.
AGTAGCAGGAATAGTCTGAAGACAGAGACCCTCTGCTGCCAGGGCAATGTATTTATTGCCTGAATAAGATCAGCATTTCACCTGCTATTTTTTCAGAACAAAGCCTTCTCAAGCTTACTGCTGTGTGAAGTCAATAGCTGCTGCAAGAACAGTATCCAGATGGAGGGTGAGCAGCTCTGTAGCAATTTTAGAGATGAAATTTTGGTTTTCAGTTTATCAACATTTAGCAATTTCTTAATTATAGTACCCAGCACTTTACCTTTTCAAAGCACTGCACAATTATTAACAAATTAATTGCTGCCTCATTGCCCTGTAAAACATGATGATAGTTATTTGATTATCTGGTTCTCCAGTAAATGAAAATAACCATATTGCTTATAAGACTACATATTGTATATATGTGTATACACAGTATTATATATGGCCTATATGTATAATTCAAAGAAAGTTTTGCTAAGTGAGGGCACTGAAGCCACCCATTATGAATTTGTTTATTGGAAAGGTTATTCAGTGCTACAATAACATTCCTGTATTATGGCAGATTATTTGGGGAGAACAGAAAGAACAAAGGGAAGTTTATCCTGAAATGGGAGCAAAGAATCTTCTTTTTGTTCATATGGGAATCCACTGTGGTGGGAGTGTAACTGAACAGGCAGAGGATTATCATTTCTGCAAGCTTCTCCTGAGAAATGGGAAAAGAAGGATATCATAGAATGGTTTGGTTTGAAATGGACCTTAAACACCATTTATCTCCAGCCCCACTGCCATGGGCAGGGACACCTTCCACTAAACCAGGCTGCTCAAAGCCCAGTCCAACCTGGCCTTGGACTTTCAGGGATGGAACCTCCATTTCCCTGGGAAACCTGTTACAATATGGATGAAATGAATAATGTTTGAAGTATTGCAATTAGTTGGACTATAATTTAACAGAAGATCTGAACATATTTTTTTTATATTTGAGAAAGGGGAGCTTCCATTTTGTAGATATTTTTCTTTACCTTCTATAAATTTAAGTATTTCCCTGAAAGAAACTCTGATCTACCATGAGAATTAATTGAACAGTTAACTACATTTATCTCCTTTACACAGGAGATCATTCTCTGATGGGGGTGGGGGGAGAAGGGGGGTAAAGGGATGTTTTATAACGAGTAATGGAAATATGGCAATTTAAGGAATTAACAAAGTGTAGTGGCTGACGCAAATGTTTTTTCTATTTATAAGACTAAATATGTTCAGCTGTCTGAGCCCTGAGAGCTAAACATTGGGAATGATGGACCCCTAGTGCCAAGGCTGTACAAACAGGCAAGGGGAAGAGTTGCTTGTTGAAGGCAAAGAAGGGATCAAAATGACATGGGAATTTTTCAGGTCCTAATAAAGTTTCAGTTTTTGTGTCCTCCTTACAAAGTCTACCAGTTTTTAAATCCAGGTACAACATATTAAATGGATTTATCATATTTAGGTATGTTTAGGTGGTCCACTGATAACTTTGCTTAGTCTTTTTGGGGATTCTGGTATCTGTTTAGTCTTTGTGAGCAAAAATGAAAGTATATTTAGATTGTTGGCATGAAAAGTCATCTTCTCTGTCCAGTAGGTTTTCTGTGCTTCCTGTTGTGCAATGGATCCCTGCTGATTTGGCTGAATAAAGTGAGGGCATTAGAAATCACCAGTTGTGAATTATGCAGTCATACATTCACTGGAAAGAAATATACTGCTTTTATGCCTATTTGACCTCTGAAGAACCAGGAGAAAATTACAAATTCCTGTTTGAAGGTTGCCCTCTCTCTTTGTTTTGTTTGGTTTTGTTTTTGTTTGTTTGTTTTGTTTGTTTGTTTTGCTTATTGCCAATGTGTTGTGTAAACCACAGCTTTGAGTTCCAAAAGTTCCTAACAAGTGCATTTGGGTGGTGCCTTCTCCGTTTGATGCTGCTCACACAATTTTATTCTTCACGATGGTACAATCCTGTATCATGATACTTCCAGACTTCAGCTTTGTTTTTCTTGCATGGTTTATTCATGCTCATCTCAAGCTCCTGTTTCAACACTTTGGGAGCTTCTAACAAATTGAAGATTTATAGTTTGCAAAAGAACAAGGGATAGATCATCTTCCCTAGCAGAAAAGTACCTGGAGGTCATGAAGGTTAGAGAATAGCAAATACCTCCTTAGTTTTCATTGTTTTTAGATTGTGGGTTCTCTGTGTGAGGCTGTGGGTCCTCCTGAAGAAAACTCTTTAACTCCTTAACCATTCTTTTGTTCACTGCTCTCATTTCTTGGTGAATTTATTCCGCTTCCTTGGATCATTTGTGCTGTTTTTATTTTTTAAAGCAGGTTATGAATCTCTTTATTCAATAGCATGTCCCTCTTCTCCAGGCTTTATCTGGTGGATTTTTGCTAGAGAGACTGAGTCAATGATTTGGCCACTAAATGTTCATGCCAGATTTGTCTCTTGCCATTGCAATAAAACTGACAGCATGTGTCTGGGTTTTTTGATCTTGTTTTTGGTTTGTTTTATTTTTTTCTTTAAATTAATTAATATTCCCAGCTGACAAAACCCTCTAGCAAAAAGGATGGTTAACCTGTGAGCCATGTTTATGCATATGATATTATCTCATTCTGAAGATGTAATTAATATTCTGCTTCATGGGGTTACGACTAAAGTCCTGAAGGTTTTATTTATTCTATCACTTTAAAATTTAGCATTTAGCATCTCCTTTCAAAAGATTAGTGCAGTGTTGTTGACTAAATGGTTCAGTACATCCTTTTTATATAACCCTTTTGCTGGGCTGGATTCCAGATTTTCTTGATTTCATATGTTTTTTATCTCCTCAAGAGAGATTAATTCTATGTTAATTACCATATTAGGGTCAGCTAAGTTAAAAAATATGATTTTTGACTTATATAACCTTAAAAGCACTTTACCTGATAACTTTCTTTTTTTTAATTTTTATATATTTGATGATTGAATACATTTGGGAAAAAGTTAATAATAATAATATAATTTTTTTAAAAGACAAACATTTTCACATATTAATATAAAGATCCAGGCTTTTGTGTTTTTGTATTCTGTGGCACTTGGTTTTTTAGGGGGACTGCCAATACTGATGAGAAAAGAATAAGTATTAATTCTTCCCTGAAGCTCAGAAACAGCCACTGGCAGATTTTCAAAAAATAAAAGTTCTGCTTTTTGTCCCTTCCTACCAGAGCTAGTCAGATTGTATTGATATGACCCAGAGCAGAATTAAGCCATTCGATGCAGATAATTCTTTATTAAAATTTATCACATTTAACCTTTAAAATTGTCTTTCATTCTTTAATGTAATTGTTTGGTTTTGGTTTGTTCGTGTTAAATCCCTTGCTCTTTGGCTGTTCTGTCAGACAGAAGCTGCTTAAAAATTACAATTGTAGCAAAAGTTAACATGCAGATCCCAGCATAGATCTGCCTTTGAAGTGATAAACTGACCAGGTCCAAGCTTTTTCCCAAGGCAGTCATGCTGTGTGCAATATTTTTTATGCATTTCACAGAGGAGAAATGCAGCTTTCTGTCATTCTTCAGCTTCCTCACAGGAGAAGGCAGAGGGGCAGGCACTGATCTCTTCTCCCTGGTGACAGGGACAGGACCTGAGAGCACGACTGGAGCTGTGTCAGGGCAGGTTTAGGTTGAACATTAATAAGAGTTTCTTCCCCCAGAGGGTGTTTGGGCACTGGAACAGCTCCCCAGGGAAGGGTCACAGCACCAAGCCTGACAGAGCTCAAGGAGCATTTGGACAACACTCAGGCACATTGTGGGATTGTTGGGCTGTCCTGTTTAAGGCCAAGAGTCGGACTCAGAGATCCTTGTGGGTCCTTTCCAACTCTCTTTCTGTGATTCTGTGAAGGCTTGGAACAGAGATAATCCTTGATTAAAGCAATACAGGTTTGGAAAGACTTCTCTTTTCCACCTGTAATCAGTGCTGTGCAAAGAAAGTTCCAAAAGCATTCAAGGAAAGATTTCAGGTCTAAAAATTTCAGACTAAAATAATGAGACTGCAGGAAAGATAAGTGTGGATTCATAGTAATTTGCCAAGATCATCAGCCAGGTTTTCACTTTGCCAATTCCAAAGCCCTTTTGTTAAATATGAGCTAAAACAGACTAATTGTGGCATGAAGTAGGAATGGCTGGTGAGCCTTTACTGAAACCAGTTCAGTACCTGCAGGCTGCTGAAGTACAAATTGCCTGGTGTGCTGGAGGAAAAGGGAAGTTGTTGAAATAGCATGAGAAAAACAGTATGTGAAGTAATCAGCTGGGATGAGACCTTTAATTGTAGCCATTGGGTCAAATGAATGGTATTGATTCTGTGAAGTTGGGATGGGTTTGGATTTGTTTTTCTGTAAAGTAAAAACACAAAGAAACTAAAAAGTGTCTCAACACAGAAACAAATGCAGATCACAACAAAATCACAAGGTTGCTCAGTGTACATGAAATCATTCTTCCACCTTGAGACAGGAGCAGCGTGCCAGGCTATTTTGTATTGAACAAACATCTGTGCAGGAGTGAGACTTTGAAATGAAGTTTTGGAAAGGATACAGGGACCCCTGCAATCTCAGATTGGAAGAGCTGATCATGGTTGGTCCTGATCCAGCCAAGATCAAGTGGAAAGATCCAAGAGCTGAGTAGATAGGACATTTCATCAAAATGTTTAGTGACTAGAACATCCACTGCTGTTTAGTGAATAAAAATGATGCTTTTAGTGAGTCTTTGTCTCTTGACCAATTACCCTGGCTGAAGTGACTGAGAAAGACTGGCAGAACTCCGAATAGGAAAATTCTTTTAGAATTCATAGGGGATTTAAACCTTTATGGAGTTTCATTTGGTTGGAAGTGTGGCTGTTTAATTCTTTGAGCAGTTACCCCAAGCCATATGAAAATCCACTCTATACTCACAGGCAATGATCAATGATCAGATATTAATTTAATTTCTTCTCAGATGAATTATGAAAATGTGGCATTTCTGTATATAAACCCTAGAAACTCCAAATTATACAGAAAAGTAAAATATGTATCTTCAGAGACATCTGGCAACCAACCCCATGCATATACATTATATTTTCTGTCCAAGAATATCTGAAACATTTTAGTCTTCAGTAGCATCAGACAGCCACACAACACCTTGGAGATCAGCTAATGATGATGAAAAATGTAATTTGTTGGACAGCTCTCCTGATCTGTTTGAACTCTATGGAACAAGAGCTCTTATGTGCATAAGAGAGGAATTTTTCAGTGGAATTCCACATTGACCTTCTACAGGCAGCAAAGGGTTGACATAAGTCTCACTATCCTGTCTGTAAGAAATATTTGCTTTCAATGCTCTTTAATTCAAATGGTGACATGAATGTCTATTAATGGCAACTTAAATGAAACATTAAAAAAAAAAAAAAGAAAGAAAGTCCAAAGCAAGAAATATTCTCTGTGATTCTGGAACAATAATCACATTTGTGAGATTTATGCTGGTTTTCAACAATTCTTATAGAGAAAGGCAGAGAGTTTGGTACTGACAAGGCTTGCTGCAGGAGCCCAGGTTTTAGTAGAGATGTACTTAGAATTCTAACTGATTTTTCTTCTATAACTTGTTTCAACATTGTTCATTTTTGTCAGGGTCATTAAACTTGAGGGTGGCCTTTAAGGGGTTGGATGTGAGCAACTTTTTAAAGGGCTCCTCCCTCAGTGGCAAGTACCAAGGCTTGGTGAAGTGGGAGATGAAACTACAGCCTAAACTTCCTGGCTGCAGTTTGAAATATTTTCAGCACCAATGACAAAAAAACCCATTCTTAAAGCCGCAGGGTCTGCTTTTCAGTATTGACATACATTTGTCGTGTTTATACAAGTCTTCATTCACCAACTCTCTATGCTTTGGGGAAACACGGGATATTTTCAGACACTGTGGCTCAGCTGTGGGAAAAAAACTCCAATATTACCTCTTCTGTCATGAGGATTGCTAGCCATGCTCATGAACAACAGGAATATGGTCTTCAAAACATTTAGATTTTGCCATTAGATGCCATAGAAAAAGCAAGCATGGGAATGACATAAAGAATTCTCCTGTACTCACAACATATAAATCTAAATGGATGTATGATTTTGTGCAGATGTATTTTTGGCTGTATGCACATGTGTTGGTAGAAATATGGTGTGAGAAGTTGTGGCTGCCCCATCCCTGGAAGTGTTCAAGGTTAGGTGGGGCTTTGAGTAATGTGTTCTGCTGAAAAGTTTCCCTGCCCATGGCAGGGGGTTGGAACAAGATGAGCTTGAAGGTCCCTTCCAACCATTCTGTGACTCTACATTTCTTCCCTTAGTCTGTAGCAAACATGCCTTGACTAAGCCTCATCCTCAGCCATTTGTATTCCCATGCCTGTGGTCTGTTCACTAAGGAAATCTTTAAATTCTATATATCTTCACATCTTACTTGCAATTTTTAAATACCCAGCTATTCTGTCTCCCTCCTGAGGACTGCAGAAGTACAAATTGCTCCCTATTAAAACATTTAGCCAACCTTTTTGTAGTGACAGAACATTCTGGGCTGCTGGCATGCAGAGAGGAATGAAGATGTTGACTTCACAAAGTGCAGCGTGTAGATCCCTCCTGTCTGCATTTCTTGCTGCATTAAGGTATAATAATTCACTCACTCCACACAGCTGGAACTTTATATGTTTCAAAATGTAAGAACTTTATATATTTTAGTGTGAAAATTCCTGGGAAGAAGGAGATGGGAGTTGCTTTGATGCATTCAGGTGTTGACTGTGTATGGAAAAATTAAGATTTTAATTATGAATTTATATAAAACAGAATCATAGTGGCTACTTCAAGACAAGCTCCACGATGTTTCATCTCCCGACTTTATTGGTTAGATGCCTGAATTCATATCTCCATGTTGGCATTCCAGGTTGACACATTATCTGGTGCAAGGGCTAAGCTTGCCCTTCCTTTACTAAAATCCTGGTGAAGCATCAAGAGTGGATTATTGGGTTTGAGGTTGCAGATCAGATGCAGTCCATGGCTGAATATTGATTTCTCACATATCAAATACACTGAAAAGGGAGAATTTATTTTTCTTTTCCTCTTTTTTTTTGCTCTTTTTTTTTTTGCTCTGACTCATCAAGCCAAGAGATGGAATTTCCTCAGGGTGGAGGGAGAATTTTAGCATGGAAAAAGGGGGAAACAACAACTCATTTCTCCTCCTGCACAGAGTCCTGTTCACCCAGTTGTGCCATTTGTGTGCAGGCCAATAAAGCACAGCTGCTAAGGTCAATTTTCATGTGTACCAGAGCCAAAGAAGGGTGGTATCTTTCAGATCTTGTTCCTGCAGCTCAGGCTGAGCCAGTATTCACATTTCCTGTTGTCTGCTGTTGTGGCTTGTTGGTCTGAGGGTTTTAAAGTGGAGAGCTTGCAATTTTTCTGTCATTTAAAATATAGTGCTCATATGTAAGGGAAAGGTAGAAGGGACTTGAGTCCATTCCTTTAAAATCTTCATTTTTGGTGTGGTGCCTTTATTCTGTGATACAAGTTAGTCAAGGCTGTGTGTGCAGCCTTCTTTCTCTGGTCCTGGAACTCTCCCTGCCCTCTGAAATCATCCTTTTCCCTGAGAATATTGTTACTATGCTGGTAAGAAAAGTATAAAAGTGCTTTGAGCTAAAACTCAAGAAGAGAAGAAAAATCAACTTCTCAAAACTGGATTCTGTAATGTGTTATTTTCACATATCTTTCTTAATATTTTTAATTTCTAAATAGTGAAATGGTTGTTTATTTCAATCTTTCATGCAGAAATAGGAAAGAAAAAAATAGGAATAAAAATTGGAATGCTTTTACAACAAACTTCCAAAATTAACAATATTTTTTGCACACATGACGTTGACCATAGAAAATTGTCTTTTCTTTCCTTTTTAAAGTTTTTTTTTGTTCGGTTGTCTCACATGAAACCAGTTCTTTTTAGATCTTCAGATGGCAGCTAAACAATAAGGAAACAACAGCAACAGCAGAGCCAGCACCTCACAAGAAGGAAACAAAAAGATGCTCCTATAATCCTGTTTGTAGCCATACAGGTAGTATGTGGTCATATAGGTTATATATCACAGAATCACTGAATTTCCAGGGCTGGAAGGGGCCCCTGGAGATCTTCCAGTCCAACCCCCTGCCAAGGCAGGGTCATCTGAAGCAGGTGACACAGGAACACATCCAGGTAGGGTTGGGAATGTTTCCAGAGAATGAGACTCCAAGACCTCCCTGGGCCATCTGTACCTAAATTCACAGATGGGGGAATCATCCACATGTCAGGTGACACATTCTGCCTTTTCCATTTCTCCTTTAGTCTTCTTCACTTTTCACTTTTAATAGAAGAAATAACTATATCTTTGTCTTTACTCTTTTCTTAAAAAAAAAATCCTACCTATTTTAAAATAAATGTTGCACATCTAAGTAAGTAATTTCCTAAAAAGTAAGTTTATATATCATAGCTCACCACTATTTTGAAAGAGATGAGCCCCACGATGTTTGCTTTATGCAAGAAAAGTCAAGTTCAGCACTTTGCTCTGCATTCTACAACATTTTAAAGAATACTGGCACTTTCCTATCAACACTAACCACTGGACATTAAAATGAGGACATTTTAATCATCTCACCATTTTAATGTCCAGTGGTTAGTGTTGATAGGAAAGTGCCAGTATTCTTAAAAACCCTGGGGGACTTTCTGTCTCCTGACAATGCCTTGGATGCTTCCAACTCAGGTAAAATGAACAAAGCCAAATAAAACAAAACAAAAACAAACAAACAAAAAAAACCCCAAAAACCAAAAAACCAACCAACCAACCAAACAAAAAACCCCAAAAAAACAACAACCAAAAAACCAAAACATATTGTTAATTTTGGAAGTTTGTAGTAAAAGCATTCCAAATTTAAGTCCTATTTTTTCTTTCCTATTGCTGCATGAAAAATTAAAATAAATAACCACTTCACTAATTAGAAATCAAAAATATTAAAAAATATATGTGAAAATCATACATTACAGAATCCAGTTTTGAAAGGTTGATTTTTCTTCCCTTCTTGAGTTTCAGCTCAGAGCACTTGTGTACTTTTCTTACCAGCATAGTAAAAAAAGGATGATATCAGAGGGCAGGGAGACTTCCAGAGAAAGAAGGCTGCACACACAGCCTTGACAAACTTGTATCACAGAATAAAGGCACCACACCAGAAATGAAGATTTTAAAGGAATGGACTCAAGCTCCTTCAACATTACTGTGCAAATCTAAAGTTCTGGAGGTCTCCTTAAAGCATTATCAAAATGCATTGCTAAGTCACCTTGGCAGCTGGGGATGTGTGTGACAAGTAAATTGCCTTCTGAAACTTCCAACATTTGCCATGTGCAGGTACACACAAGTTGGAATGGGAATTCAAGCACCATCCTGCTCTTCTGCAGACACAGTAATCTTGTGTGTGTTAGAGCTGATGTGATCCCACATTTGTTATGTAGGTAACTACATGCTTGTTATAGTGAACACCAGTGCTCGTGCTGCATTTTGAAAATCATATTTGATTTCCTATATGAGGCTAATGGTGATTTATTGACTGCGCTAAAACAGCTCACTGGTGGATTTGTTTACAACAAATTCCAGTTCAACTGACTAAATGACATTGAACAACTAATGGGAAATTTTAACACAAAGGAAAATAGCTTCTATTGTTCCTTTGATTTAGGCTATGAAGCTAGACAAAAAATCCACAGAAACATTATTCTCTTATTCTCTGCCATGACTGGTTCTGGCTAACAGTTGTGTTGATATCCTCTTAGCAACAGTGAATAGCTCCTAAATGGGCTTTATCAGTATTTCAGTCTATTCCTGGCACAAAAATTATACAGAGGAATGCAAGTAAATTCTGAATTGGTGGGTTGTTTTAAAAAAAAAAAATTACAATATAATTTGTTTAATAGCTTTTTGAAAAAGCAGATGTGCAGATAGCATATTAAGCTAAATTAGATGTTGAAAGAGTGAGGCATTTGATTGCTTGGTATTTCAGCAATAGAAGCCTTTCAGGTGGGCTGTATACTGGTGGTTTTCAGTAATTATTAGTTATTTAGATTATTAGTGACTTGCTGATGTTGAAGTACCAGAGTGCTTCATTTTAATGCACGTTGTTTTGTGGGCATTGGGGCTGATTTCGAGACTGGTTTGGCTTCCACAAATTGCAGTTAATGTGAGCTGCAGGTGTTCAGAAGCTCTTTAAAGGAGAGGTGAGCAGAGACAGAAAAACTCTGCTCTGCCTGCACTGCTCTTACAGGTGCAGCCCCCACGCCTCCCCTCACATTTAGAGTTAAGTAACATCAAAGCTCAAGTGCCATCCATGAGATTTGGGAATTTTAAATACTCTATTCAGATGGTTTGATCTCTAGAGAAGGGTACCCAGAACAGAAATTAATCTTCCTTCTCACAGGAGAGAAGTTTGCCAGGGTTGTGGTGGGCTTCAAGTTTTAAACTGGCTTTTTACGATTTACTAAAATGGTCCTGTTTTTTATTTTAAAAAATTAAACATTAATGACAGTGCAGTTGGAGACAATGTGTCTTGCAACCCCTCCAAATTTATTATTTTATATGGAATAGAGATCTTTCTTCTATTAAAACTTGGAGAAGATAAAAAAAATATTCTGCTAGTATTTTTAACACATTCAGATGTATTTTATCTCTATTCCTACATGCTTTAAGAGTGGTGAAGGGTAGGTTGACAAGACGAATAACATGTTCATGTAGGTTGATTTTTCTATTACCCTGCCAGGAAACTTATATCACCTTCCAGTCTTCTCATTCTTCCTTCTTTAGAATCTTCTGTTCATCTCTTTCTCAACACAAATTTTGAGGAGTGCCCAAGAGAAAGGTTCTGATCTTTCTGCTGCAAAGGCCAGCCTATAGATGGTACCAATGGAGAAAAATAGTAAATTTACAATTAACACATTTAATCTAAGTTTTTATTCCAGAGATAATGCTTTCCTACAATTTAAAAGAAAGCTCTGTCAAGTAAGAAAATGAAAGCTATTAGTCAGTACTTTCAGGTTTCACCATCTCTCAATATTTTTTTTAAATTAGGCTTAAAATGTAAATACAGAAAGTGCTAGAATACTGTGGAGATTTTTTTCAGGCCTGACCCAGTCTATTAATTAGTCCATATTGCTGCAGTGTATAAGCACAGGTATGGATTTAAGTTTTCAAGCCCTAACAGTCTTTTTCTTTAGTCAGCCCTGCACCAATGACATCAGGACTTTCAATCTCATTCCTTCCCCTCCTGCTCTTACCCCTAACTTTACAGCCTGGCTGACAGGGCAATATGAGGCAAGGAGCAGGAAGTGTCCCTTGGCTTGTGCATCCTGCAGTCCATCACATTTACAGCCTGACCCCTGCATCTCCCAGGCCAAAGCCCCCTGTGCTTGTAACAGCAGCCTGCAGTGCTCCTCTCCATCCTAGGCTCCTCTCCAGGCACTGCTTTATTCCCCTCCTGCACCCAGGCCTGCAGGGCTCAGGAGCACAGAGAGATTCAGGTGGGTCTGTGCCAGCTGTGAGTCTCTCAGCTGGGAGCAGCTCTGTGGAGGTGTTTGCCAGGGCCCTGCTGTGAAAGCTCAGGAAGCTGCAGCACTCCCACCTACTCCCCTCTTGAGACAGCGCTTACCGCCCATCCTGCTTGTCTGATTGTTCTCAGGTTGTGTTTGGGATGTTGCAGAGTCCTGGAGTATAAGGAAAGGACATTGAGGAGGTGGACCTGATAGCCTTTGTGTAACACTTGCTGATTTTTTTCTTACAGTTATGACTGATGAGTTATTAATTTAATTCTGCTCTGAAATTACAGAGCAGAGAAATCACCGTAGCTCTGCTGTGGAATTTCTCCACAGTTGGTGAGTTTCTCTATAGTTGATGAAATTTCTCTACATATGCCAGCAAATACAGCACAAATACCCTTTCCCCTTTTATTCTTTCTGCTGTAACAACACAGATGTGCAGTTTTAAATGCCCTGATTTAGCTGTGCCTCTTGGGAGGGATCATCTTTATGCTGTAGATTTACAGTCAGGCACCATGACTAGATTTAGCTGTCTGTCAGCATGTCATGGCTGTAAGGGACTGCAAAGCTTTGTCATATCATTACTAATTTCAGATGGAAGGCACACCTGGAGAACTGGCCTATCCCAGGCCCAAGGCAGTGAGGCCTTTGAAGATATTCTCAGTTGCACAGGGCCATGTCCTGAAGAGTTTTAAAATATCTCTAGGGATTGAGATTCCATCAGCTCTCTGGGCAAGTTACCAAAGTGAAACCACCCAGAGTAAATATTTCCCTTACCTGTGATCATAATTTGCTTTGCTGCATTTTGTGCCTTTGTCGCCTAAACTAAATATTTTGTCTGATGTTATCAACTGAATATAAGGTGATTGATTCTCTGTTGTTTATGCAGAGTTCTCATGGACAGAGAAAACTGTTGTAGGGAAGTTTCTTACTGCAGAAAAAATGACAGAACTCATACATCAAGTATTTAACCTGCTTTTTGTATAAACCCTGAGTGTTTTGAGCAACACCTTACTTAGACTAAAACTGTGCTGGACCTAATACTGGGCTGCTTTCAGCATCAGGCGCAGGTCATTGGATTTGCCCATATCAATCAAAATAACATAGACCACATGAGGAGTCACTTCTAACTGTTGAACGCTCAGTCCTGCCAAACCCATGCAATTCCTCATCTGTGAACCAAGAAAGCCTACTAAATTAGCTTGGGAATGTTGATATCAAAAAGGCATATGAATAGAAATACTTAGATAAGCAGACAGCGAAACAAGTGAGAAATGACTCTGCAGAGCTGAGTTAGAAGATAAGAAGATTTTCCCATTAATGGTTAAGATGTGATTCCTTTAACAGAAAGAAGTGGCTGGTTTTGAGAGCTTTCTAGAAATCTTGTACATTACAGTTTTGGCCCTTATATGTAATTGAGCAGAGATCTTTTGATTTCATCTCCCCTGCTTCAGGCCAGATGAGCATTTTGTTCTTAGGTTCTTTCCATTTTCATTTGGTGCCCATTGTGCACTGGTGCCACAGTGACTGAGCAGGCTGTACTGGGTTTTTCTGGTAGCAGGGGAGCTGCAGGGGTGTAGTCAGAAGCTTCCTCCATGCCTGACAGAGCCAGCCCCTGGCAGCTCTAAGAGGGACCCACAGCTGCCCAAAGATGAGGTCATCAGTGATTCTGGAAGCACCTTTGGGATAATGTACTTAAGAAGTAGGGGAAAAATCCTATCTGACTGCAGCCAGAGATAGGAGTGATGATAATATGTGAGAGCAACAACTCTGGAAACACCAGGGTTGGGAGAGGAAGGGGAAGAGGTACTCCAGGTGCTGGAGCAGAGGTTCCCCTCCAGCTCAAGGTGGGGTCCATGGGGAAAGAGCAGAGATCCACCAGCAGTTCATGGGAGATCCCACTCCAGAGCAGGTGGATGTGTCCAAAGGAGGCTGTGAGCCCATGGAGAGCCTGTGCTGGAGAAGGTTTTCTGCCATAATTTGTGATCCCTCAGGGGACCCATGCTGCAGCAGTTCATGAAAGATGTGGAAAGGACTCAGGGGGGACATGAAGGATGTCTCTCCTGGGAGGGACCCCACGTAATAGGGGAACGGTCTGAGGGATCCTCTCACTGAGGAGGAAGGAGCAGCCAAAACAACATGTGAGGAACTGACCACAATCCTCATTCCCCTGTTCCCCATCCTCCTGCACTGCTGAGAAATTGGAAGTAAAGTTGAACCTGGGAAGAGAGAAAGGGTGGCGGTGAAGGTGTTTTAAGATTTAGGTTTTTTTCTTATTATCGTACTCTGATTTGATTTGTAATAACGTAAATTTTTTCCCAAGTCACATCTGTTTTGCTCATGATGGTCACTGGTGAGTGATTTCTCTCTGTCCTTATCTCAACCCACGAGGTTCCATCTTAATTTCTTCCTGCCCTGGCCAGTCGAGGAGGGAAGTGATGGTCTGGCTTTGATGTGCCCCTGCATTCAGCCAAGGTCAACACACCACAAATGTGGTGAATAAATATTACAGATCAAGCTGAGGGGAAAAAATTGTCAAGAAATATTTTCCTATTGGAAAAATGCTGCTTTTATCATAAAAGGTAGCAATGTTTCAAGTAAGTGTTGATTGTGATGAAATTGACTTTTGAGAAGGGGAAATAAACAGTAGAACTGAAACCTATTGAAACACATCAGCAATGGAAAAATAATTTCTTAAAAAAACAGTAACAGAAAAAAATTCTCTATACCTCTCAAAAAAGAAGAAGAAAAACCTTGTTTAAGATTGTTCCATGGAAAGTCTGCCATAGGAAGCTCCTAAATTTTCCATTGATTTTGATTCAAAATCTAACTTTTTTCTCTGATGAATGAGTTAATATTGCTTTTGTAATATTTAGCCTATGAAGAACACTGCTCAGGGTCCCCCTCCAGCCATGTCCTTGCCTCTGTCACTTTCTCTCTCTGCATCTCTAAATCCACAGAGAAATTTGGACCTGCAGGAGGGGTTGACCAAATGGGTTTCCTTCTTGGAGATGCACACCATGCTTTGTTATTTCACCAAAGGTATTCCAAGATGTTTTATCATTTATAGACATAGAATCATAGACTGATTTAACATAACTTCTAAAAGTCACCCAAAACATCTTGCTTAGAGAATAGCCACCTGCAAAATTAGGTCAGATTGCTCAGGGACGTTTCCAGGTGATTTTCAAGTAACTGCATGGATGGAGATCCTACAGCCTCTCTGAACACTAATTCAAATCTCTGATCAAAATATATACATAGGAGTATATAAACACTTCTGTTACTTGTTTTTAAACTTCAGAATTAAATAATTTTGTTTATTACATAACCTTTAAAACTTACAAATCTATTTTTTCCTCCTGTTTTGCCTTTATATAGCAGAAGGTACATATATATATCTATATCCAATATAGAAATATATTGGATATATTATATAATATAAGGGTACATATATATTTCTATATCCAATTGCATCTGAGACCTGGAATTTCAAGAAAGGAACAAAATATTTGGAAATTAATTGCATTTTCATAATTTTACCTGTTCTTTGACTTTGCCCTCTCCTTTCTCTTAATCTAAGGTGTGGAATTTATCACTAAAATAATGAATTCTCTCACCAGAAATGTTTCCAGGTGAAATGTACAGATAAAAGAAATGAAAAAAAAAAAAAAAAAACAACAAAACCCACCTCACAAATTTTTTTCAGGTTGGAGAGTTATTACAAAGATAGGTTAATATTTCCCCTTAAATTTTGAACTGTGGCTGAATGATAAAACAAACAGAACTTTTTAGAAAACCATTGAATCCTTCTTGTTAAGGGCAGTTTGGCATCTTATTGCAGGTTCTTAACAACTTCAGTAAATATTTAAAATGTATTGTTTAAAAATTAATACAGCAGGCATCCCTGGTGAACTGAAATAATTGAGCCTCCAGGCACCTCCATCATAATGCAGCTAATTGGAATAATATCAGAGAAATGCAGACCAAAGAATAAACTTCTAATACTGGCTCCATAGGAAATTGTAATCCATTGGTTTCTTTGAGGTCCTTTCATCTTTTCTCAGGTGCTGGAAGCACCCAAGCACCAAGGTGAGCTCTGGAAACAAGAGGCCTGAAATTTTCCACTGCAATCATCTCCCATGTATGTTTTTCCTTTTCTCACATGCAACTAGTGATAGGACAAAGGGAAATGATCTCACATTTCACCAGGAGACGTTCAGGTTGGATATTAGGAAAAACTTCTTCACTGTTTCAGTGTTAAACATTGGAACAGGATACCAGGGAAGTGGTGGAGTCACCATCTTGGGAAGTACTCAAAGTATGAGTAGACCTGGCACACTTTGCAAAATGGTTTAGTGGGTGTGATGGTACTTGGTTGGAGGCTGGACTTGATGATTTTGGAGGTCTTTTCCACCTTGATGGTTTTATGAGTATTATCTGCTTTCTGTTGGAAAATTCCATTTCTCTTTTCATTAACTTGGGAATTTGTTCCATTTCACTTCCTTTTATAAAAGATACAACCTCTCCAGATGTGGAGGGTGCTAGAATTGTGGGCACTACCCATATTGGTGCCACAGCTGCCACCTATTGTCACTGAGAGGTGACTTGGGACAGACTTGCCCTCCACCTGCATAAGCAGACACTGTAAGAAGGGCAGGTTGTGCCTTGCAGGTGGCACAATAATACACCTGATGATCCCAAATACCTGGAGATTGGAGTGAGCTGCAGTGAGTGAGGTGCACAACCTTACTGAAGCTAATGCCCTTTGCTAATGGCAACATTTTCCCCATAATTCCCAAGTAAGTATCAGGTTATTTTTCTGTCTCTTCTCCAAAATGCCCTCAGCTTCAAAATGCATATTTTCCGTTGCTGGCTGGGAACATGCTGGCCCTGATGCCCCACACAGGGGAGGAGAGCCCTGTCTTGTTTCAGTGCCCTGTGCCTCCAAGCAATTAATTCATTAATTCATCACAGAGCAGAGAGAACTCAGACTGATGGCAGTGTCAGCCCACATTCTGTTTATCCTTTCGGCCATAAAAATCCCACTGCTCTGGAGGCACATTATCTGCTCTGAGGCTGGGTTTCCCTACCCCAGTAATTTTTTCATTGCAAGCCCTGCTGTCTAAGATGACCTTGCCTAATCAAGGACTGGTTTGGAGTAAATAAAGCAATAAATACTTAATGTGAACAGTCCCAGTGAGGTGACCCATGATGATTCCTTCTGGCTGCCCTATGGCATTGCATGGAGGTGTGGGTCTCTGCCCTCTCTATGACTTGGAAAGAGTAAGGAGAGACTCAACCAGGAGAAAGGACCCTCTGCTTCCCCCAGCCTGTTTAATCAGGATTTCTGCGTCAACTCAGCAGCTTTTCTAGTTCAAGATGGGTTGCAGTTCTCTGAAAAGCTGATGTCTCTCCTGCCACCTGAAATTCCAGTCCCATCCGTGCTTTTTTTCTACGGTGGCAGCATTCCCTCTGCATGGTCTGTTAAATGTGAGCTGGGTAGTCGGGAGATAACTGAACGTTTGTTATAGCAAATGAGGCAATAAATGTCTGGGGTTATGACGGGCAGAAAAGTCAAGGTATTTATCAAATTGCCATAGGAAATAGCTTTGCCAAGTGTTAAGTAATAAACTTTCAATTATCATCTTTATGCTCCTGCTGAAGAATGCTTCTGAGATCAGATTTGCTTCTGGTGGTTGAAATAAGATCAGAGGTGAAGCTGTTTTGCTCTGTGAGCAGAGGTGATGCATGTCCATGTGTGTGCTTATGTACTGTGCCTCTACAGCTCATAGTACTCTAATTTTTTTTTTTCATTCCCCTTTATTTTGGTACTTTTTGTGTCTGGAGACTTTCCCTGACTCTGGATTAAATGACCTACATGCTGATAGTGAGGATTTTAGGATAATCCACTAAATAGCTCTTTGAAAGGTACTTACCTTTAGATCCTAAAAGATTATTGTACCTTGTTGTTGTTGTTGTTATCTCTGTAGTATCATCCTTTGCCTGGTATGTACTTCCCAGCTGTATATTGGCTTCTCTATCGTATCTTCCTTATGGAATAAGAGAGGATTTCCCCTTCTGCTGACACCTGGTTTGACATGCTATCTTGTCAAAACACAAGCTGTGTTTAATGTTCAACCTGTCCTTGATTTAAGTAAAAGTCAAGTCAAACTCAGATGAACTTTTCTGTAGAAGCGAAATTTCCATGTCAGTTGATGAGGAAAAATGCTCAGGGGAGAAGGAATCCTCAAGATCCTTAGCAGTTAACAAAACTAATTCTCTAAAGTGAGAAGTGGTTGAGGTCACTTGGTTTGTTCAGCCTGGAGAAGAGGAGATTGAGGGAACAGCACATCACAGGCTACAGCTTCCTCCTGAGGGGAAGAGAAGGGGCAGGCACTGATCTCTTCTCACTGGTGACAGTGACAGGACCCGAGGCAATGGCCTGAAATTATGTCCCAGGAGGTTTAGGTTGGATATAAGGAAGTTTCTATCCCCAGAAGGTGGTTGGGCACTGGAACAGGCTCCCACAGGGCAGTGGTCACAGCACCAGCCTGACAGAGCTCAAGAAGTGTTTGGACAAGGCTCTCAATCACATGGTGGAATTCTTAAGGTTGTCCAGTGTGAGGCTGTGAGGCTGGGAGTTGGACACAATGATCCTTGTGGTCCCTTCCAACTCAGGATATTCCAGAATTCTGTAGTTCTGCAAGACTCTTTATGCAAGAACACTCATAAATTTGCTCAGAAGAGACCACACATGGTCAGTTGCTACTGACAGACTCCAGAGTCCTTTTAGGCAACCTCCAAAATTATCTGAAGCATGGAAATTAATTTTTCTCCACTTCAGAGTTTATATTTTTCTCATCTTATTTTTATACATTGATGTTGTAATTTTTAAGACTTGCTATATCTGGAATCAGCTGCACCACCTGGCTGCTTAGCCAGCAGTTCACAAACTAGCCTTGTAAAATCAGACTCTTTGAAAACATACTTGTTAAAAAGCAGGCTTCCTCACAAGCTTTCTAGTGTACTGAATTCCCACTGCAACCCAATGTGTTCTTTTATACCTCTGAAATGGCTGGTGATTTCAGAGGGAGTCTGTGATATGCTGGTTCTGTAGAATTACAACCCTAACAGCTGTAACATCACTAAAAGGATTATTCCAGAGAAGGCTGTGTCGTAAATGAGGTGTACAAAGACTGGAACTTGCAGCTGCAGCTTCCTAACTGTGCCTGCTGCCAAAAATGATACTCCCCAGGAAAGTAAGTCCTACTCTCTCTTCATTTATAGTTTTTCTTTCAAAATAGTCAAATTTTAGAAAGTTTAGGGATAAAGGATATGAGTAAGAATTTTTGTTGGCATCTAAAGTGGTGGAGTTTCAGCTGATGAAGTCCTTGACAGATGAATGGCTGTAATGAGATGTCTGAGGCTAAAGACTCAGTCATGCTCATGTATCCTCTGTCCCTCCATGGCAAGATTTTCCCCACCAGCCAAGGAGAGTAGGGCTGGAGGGTATCTGTCTTCACTTCAGAGTTCTGTTTATTAGACAAGATATTGATGAAAGTGATTTTTTTGCTAAAGAAGTTTATTGGAAACTCCCAGCACATATATCTTCTGCAGCTTGTGCTCCAGCAGGCAAACTTCTGTTTGAGGGCTGAGAGTGACAGACAAGACTGCTAAACTGTTGGAGCCAAAAGAATGAATTTACATTTAGGAGCTGCCAGGCAAGGCACAGGGTGGCACATAGAGTAGTTAATGAGTGTTGACTGTGTTTGAGCCACATATATCTCCACGTTGCTCCCTAGGGTGTTTCCCTCAGTCCCTAAACCCTCTCCCTTTCCAGCCTTTGCAACCAGCATTTTGGGTTTGGGGTGAAATCACCCCCAGACTCTGTATTTGGAATGTAGTTTGCACTTTTTCATGTGCTCTAAACATGTCCAGAAGATGCTTTCTAGACTAGGACAATCAAGGAACATGGTCAGAATGTTGCATGTTTTAAAGCTGCCCTCTCCCATTCCACTGAGAAATGGCAACATGGGTGCTCAGCCCAGCCAAAGTTATGTCAGTGGACATAATTTCAGGTTTTACCATTGCTCTGGATGCAATGGAAGAAAGCAAGCAAATAGACACGTTCCTAAGCTTAATTTTAGCATAGTACTGCTATAAATACCCAAGCAATTCTGAGCTTCTGAATTTTAAATGTTTGAGAAATCTGTGCATTTTGTTATTAAAAAAAAATCTATAAACAAAATGAAGTTTAGTTTTTGTGCTGAAATTTTCCTATCAATCTGAATTGGAATCATGCTGATTTTTCTTCACAACAAAATAATTCCTTCAGAATTAAAAGTGTTTTGTCAGGTTCCAAGGGTTAATTACATATTGTTACTCTGTCTCTATAGGCCTTATTACAGTTGGTCTCCAACTGCAGTGTGGTGCTCTCAAGACAGAAATTAATTTTTTTTCAGACAAATAGAAACTAAAAATAAGAAAATGCATGTTTTGCAAATTCTTATCCAAAACAAATTCCTACCCATTTTTTTCATCTATATGTCAAATAGTGAATCCATAACATATTTGGAAAAATAGTGGTTCATTTTAAAATTGTGTGGGTTTATATTTTTCTTAATACTGCTGTAAGTGTTTGACTAAGGAAAATGTATTTTTTCAGAGTACAATTTCAAATTGGCATTGAGCTGAAAGGATCAATAATAAATTCCAGCTCAAACTGTGAATCTTCTGATGCTTTTCTAAATGAAATCTACATGTGTCAGGGGTATTTTTATCCCTCTGACACAGAAATCATGTTTTTAAGAAGCCTTGGCTGCAGAAATAATGGCTTATCATGCAAGAACAGAAAAGGACAAGATATTTTAAACATACAGTGAGAAACATCTTCCAGTGGTATAAGTAGGTACAAACCCCCTTGATCTCAAACTGCACCAGTATTCACTGCCTGAACACCTGACTGATGAGAAATATTCCAGATGCCATGTTTTTCAGGTTCCATGCTGTTTGATAATTAATGTTCTTTGTACAGTATCAGCCCACAAACCCATTCAGCTTGACAGGTTCGTGAGAACACTCTTTGTAATTTTTCAGAGTCATTTGTATCTCCTGATCTTAATAGTGACTTGTAGTCATATGCAAAAAACTTTGAAAATAGCCATTTTGCTGCTTTGGATGAGAGGGGAAACCTTTTCTGGAGAAAGTTTTATGGATGGCCAAATTTGTAATGTTTTATAAGTGAAGTGCAGAATTGAAGTTATTTTTTACTTTTACAGACACAGACATTATTTTTTTTTTCTGGCTTAGCATGGGCATGAAATAAGATTATGTGCAACGAGTAGGTTTCAGATGAAACATATCATGTGCCTTAGTATATCCTTAATTTGACCATGGAAAGAGAAACAAGCTTTCTATCCTGAAAAAGAAACAAACAAAAAATTACAATTAGCATGTAAATTATTGAAAGTAGTTCTATCTAAGGGAGAGACGACTGGAAAGAGGGGTAAATGTGAAAGTCTTCATTGTGCCAAGGGTGTACCATGTTAAATGTGTTATGCTGCAAAGATTTTATTTCTACAGTCCTGAAGTTGCTTTTAAATTTCACAGGTATCATATCAAAGATCACTTGATGTTTTGCATGCTCTGTGAGAATTTTTGTGAGAATCTAGATCATGAAAATAATAATGTTATTCTGGTCTTTCCAGTGTACATAGTGTTGATAAAGTCTTAACAGTGACCTCAGATGCAACTTTAACAAGACAGATACAGTGGTTTCTATTTTCTCATTTTTCTGATATCCCCAAATAGCTGTTTAACATTCACAAAACTGTTCTGTTGACACCAGTATAACCAGAATTTTACCCAACATCCTTACTTTTATTGCAGTCAGTATATTCCAGGAATCACTGGGCTATTACTCAGTGTGTGATGTTGTCTTTGCTGCCAAAATTTTATCTCAGAAGACACACAGATGGCCCATTTCTGCATATAAATATGAAGTAAAGAGTGCTGGAGCAGCCTTCATCCTGTGGGAGCTGAGTCCTGCAAACAGGACCCTGCCCCAGTCAATGCTGACCCTCCTTTGCAGGATCAGAGTGAGATTCTAGACCAGGTAAAATGTCAATCCTGGCCCAATTTTATTTTTTTGCTAGCAGGCTGTGTGGTGCTCAGCTGTTATAAACCATGAAACACTCAGGAGTTGCTCTGCCATCATCTGTCTCTGCAGTCAGGGTGGAAACACGACTGCATTTTCCTCATGACACAAGTGTAAATACTTGGGTCTCCTGTCTTCATCTGCCTCATAGTGATATTTGTTCAAATGCAGGAGAACAGAACATTTCACTACTTGCTATTTATGGCCCAATGGAATCATGTGCCTGCCACAGTTGTGTGTACAGTCTGTTTTCCTCATTTTCAGCACTGTGTGAGAATTACATTTCATGGATGTCTGGCTGCTAATAGGAGGATGAAACCAGAAATCCAGGATGAATGTTTCTTCAATACATCAAGTTCACGATTGTGATTAAAACTCCAAAGATGTGTTGAGGCTTTCCCCTTCATATCACACCATTTTTCTCAGATTTTTAATCTTTTTTTTTTTTTTTTGCAAGAAAGGGATCTTGTGTGAGGCACTAAAAACTGATGTTGGTGATGATAACATGAGTAGGAGAAAATAACCCTCTATATTTTCTTGCCCAGGATGACAGACCATCACTCCTGGGGAAGAAGTGACTTGCTGCTTTGCTACTTTGCTCCAACAATAATTCACATTTCTTAAACCCAGAGGAGCACCAAAGTGCTCTTCAGTGTACATATATCTGATTACTTTCTATCAGATGAGGAAAACAGATATTTTATAGCATCATAACCGGAAATTGGTCTGAAACAGACTATGTGGCATTGGAAAATTATAAGCAAAAAATGCAGTTGGGATTTAGGTGAAAGGAACTTCTACCTGTGAGTGGACAGGGCTTAGTTTAATAGCATAATTCCTGTTGCATCTGGGATGTTTTGTGATATTATTTATTCTTACCTTTCTATTCAATTAAGCCCTTAGAAATTAGGCAAACATAAATACAATAAAAATTTTATTTAAAATACAATAAAAATTTTATTTAAACGTCCAAGAGTTATTAGTGTGATGTCCATACATGACATCCCTACATAAAAGTCTTGAATCAAATTTTAAATCTTATTATTTATTTTTCTGTTTGAGATATAACATCTGCAGGCCACAGTTGCATTTAGATTCCTAGCAATAGTCTTTTGTCTTATGAGTATATAATTTGAAATTCCGAGTACTTTAAGGGGATTGCCTTTCAGTTGTGTTTTGGACAGCAGTGAAATCTAGGAATTTAAAATTTAGAGTTCCAAATGAATGGTAAGTGGCTGATGATATGTGTGGATGTCTGGTGGTATGTCTGAGAGGCAGGTACCTACACCTTGATCAGTACCCATTTTACAGATGTGGGATTCTCTTCTCTCCTTGAGAAGCCACATCAGGGATAAGCACTGAGATTCTCCTGCTAATCTGTGAGAACAAGTGGTGTGACCCATTTCAGTGTGAGATGGATGGAGAGAAATGGGGAATCTACTACTTTTTTGGGTTTTTTTTCCCCTTTTGTGGACAAGTAGGCCATGTGTAGGTACCTAAAAGAGGTGAGATAGGTTTCAGTTTGAGGATGGGATGAATTCCCACATTGAGGCACCTCCATTCTGTTGTGAAGGCACTCTGTGTATCCATCCAAGTGTTCCATTACTTCTAAAAGAGATGCAGTCAGTAGAGGCTGAATTAGTTCACTGGGGTGGCTATTTCAGGCTGAGTTCAGCCACTTTCTAGGTTTTATTTGTTTGCAGACTTTAGAAAAAACACTCAGCTCCTAATCATAAATGTGTGTTGCCATTTGAGAGGCTTTAAGACGCCTCATATGATATTGAGCTGCTGCTTCCAAAGAAAGCAGGACTCACCCACATTGTGGGTAAACTGACAGTTGGGAATAATTGTCTTTATTTATATCTTAGGGGGTATAAAATGACACCAGATATCTATGTTTAGGCTTTGGAATTTCTCTCTAGCTGTTTAATTGCCGTTGAAAATAGAGCTTTAATAATTTAATGTCTGGTGAAAATAGTAATACTTTGACACTCTGGCTTTTGAGTCTGCAATGTGTCCTAAATTACCCTTTGCCCAAAGTATCTTACATAGATACTTTCTATGTAAGCATTCTCCGGGGGTAAAATGAGAGATAAAATGCCACTGCATTAAAAAAGGCAATAAGAAGACCCTGGAGGCCCTCTGTTCTTTGTGTTTTGTTGATTTTCAGATCAAAACTGAAATGTTTGCTTGCACAGCAAGCTAGTGTCTGAAATTCAAAGTGAGATACACACATGAAGGTAGTTTCAGCTCATTTCAGCTCTGCAGGCCCATC
Source organism: Molothrus ater (assembly GCF_012460135.2). Taxonomy (NCBI): domain Eukaryota; kingdom Metazoa; phylum Chordata; class Aves; order Passeriformes; family Icteridae; genus Molothrus; species Molothrus ater. The sequence continues at coordinate 147,841,216 of NC_050478.2, read as the reverse complement.
ATCACTTCTACTGTGAGTTCTGGAAATAGAATTATGCCTCTAACAAAAGTCATATGGAATTTTAAAATTGGCTAGACCTTCTACAGCAGAGGTAAAATGAGGCCATAGGAAATCTGAGATATCTGCTGGGGTTTGTGAAGCTGCACATAGCACTGAGTGCTCTGTGAGTGCTCTGATGTTCTCTGTATTTCTAATACAAAACCCAAAACCAGTGAGGGTTAAGAATTTGATTGTGGGACACCAGGAATGATTAATCTGTTGCCAAGAACCAGGCTATGAAAATCCCACAGGAACAGAGCAGATTTTTGCTATTATTTGTACTAAATAAACATTTTCTTAACAGGGATATTCACATGTCAGGGAATTTTATTTAGATGTTGATGTACCTGGTTTTTGTTACAGCTTTCTGGTTAGCTACATTCACTTGACTTCAAGTTCACACCTGTCTTGTTTGGAGATGGAGGAAAAATCCTCTGCTTGTTTTAATATAGATGATTGATCTGAGCCTGACATTTGTTAGTTAATTAGTGCCTCTCACAAGCTGAGGCTTCATTCCTAAGAGATCATGGATGTTCCCTGTGAGGTATGTAAATACAAGGAGCTCAAAAAATTAGCAATGCCAGAATTTGGAGGCTAGTCCTCTATAGATAATTCAGTTAATTAGGAAATGCTGTCAAAAATTTTCAAAATTACATTTTATTTTAAACTGGAAAGAAGAAAATAATCTGGTAAATTCCCATGTGCCAATAGAAATCTGAACAGTATCGTTTGGCATAAAACTGAAAATTTGGGCTGCATCTCAGCCTTGTTTGCATAAGATTCCTTCTATGAATAACCTCCATCCAAAATGCTGTCCCAGATCCAGCTTTAGTGATGAAATTTCCTCTGCTCATGGACAACCTCTCTGTTTCTGGTGTCTTGTTCTTAGAGAATTCCTGGCCAGGAGCACCAGGAACTGTTTTGGTTTGGTTTTTAGCTCAGCAGCTTGGTGTGAGATTGTGTAATTAGTGCTGTACGAGATACTGGTGTGATACATATTTTCCGTGAGATATTCTTGTTCCTGGATGTGCAGCGTATTAGCAAAATGGGAGCAAGATTAACAAAATGACACCTTTGCTGGCTACAAATTTGTCATGGTGCTGGGTTCATTACTTCATTTTGCTGAGATAATATAGAAAGGTCTAGCAGAGAACAGTTTAATTTCATTTTTCCCCGGCAGAGTTATATCTTTCCATCTGATTTTTTCTGAAACTTTATTAAAATATCTGGATGCCTAATCTATGTAATCTATCTAATGTTCTAAAGACATGAGAATATGTGCTGAAAAACTTTCTTCATTCCTGAAATGACAAAGCAGGATTTTAGTGTGGGAAAGGCAAGTAACTGGGAGAATTACTCCACAACTTTCAAATTTGCAATATTTTGCCTTGGAAGAATTTTCATTTGATGGCTTCCTAGAATCTTTTCTCATGTTATGTTTATTTGAGTATAAATATTTATATGGGAAGTGTTGAAATTTTTACAAAATTGAAGTATTTGGTGTGTTCACAGTCTGATTCTGGCTGCTGATTGAAATTGTGTGTCTTCATTACCTAAACCAAAAAGGAATTAAATAAGCTCCAAGATCACTAATTTTAAACTGTACAAACTAGTAAAAGTTATCATCACTGCTATATTGTACCAAAACCACACTCAGTACTGCTATGTGACAGTGACCAAAAATAAAAATTTAATGTCTCTTAGTTTTTCTAAGTATTTCTTCAATAAGGCATAGAATGTCCATGTGAGCATAGAGCTTTGGCAAAGGATGTTATAAAAACCCAAAAAACAATACAACAGGTGATAAATTAGCCCTTCTTTATTTTGTTTGTCAGGAATAACAGTCTGACAACAAAATTAGGGAGGAAGCTGGAGTGGATCTAAGAGGGAGAATTTCACTTTAATGTTATGCAGGTGTGGTACCAGTCCAGCCTTGTCCTCACAAAGTCTCCAGATTTCTGTGCCTGGTGGGTTTTCTTGTATGAATGTCCTCATGAAATTTCTTCTACCAGCAACATCAGAAAACTGCAGTTCATTGCTGGTTTATGTGCACCCTCTGTGTGCCATGGACATCCAGAGTGTTCACAGCCACTGCCAGGAAAGCAGAACTTCAGGGGACATGGAGGTGACATGGCAGGATGGTGGTACTGGTGCCTCAGTGCCTTTCTAGAAAATTCCCTGTCTGTGCTGCCCAAGTTTACTTAGCTGGAGGTTCTTGGGCACACACAAAAAGTATTTCAGGGGAAAAGCCCCGAGCTGGGTATCTCTGTTTTGTTAAAATCTCACTTTCCTCTTCAGAAGCTGATTGTTTTACAACTCAAGTACCCTTGTTAAAGACAACACCAAAGCTAACACCTAGGTGCTGTGGAGAATCAGGAATTTTCAACAATTAATGGGTTGCCAGTGGCCCCAGTACTCTAAAAGGAAATCCATCTCCATGTCCAGCTGGACCTCAAAAGCTCACCATGACTCCTGCCAGCCTTTGCTCATTTGAGAAGGGACCTCAGCTCCCTGAGGTGACTGAGCAGCATCCTTTTAGCATGACAGGCACAGCTTGAGGGACAGCTGTTCTGCAGCTGGAATGAGAGTCGTGGCCTTCAGAAAAGAATGCAGCCCTTCTGTGAGGCAAACTTGCTGCACAAAACCTTCTGGAGGAGCTTGCCAAGATGCTGGGCTGAATTTGAGAGAGAAATTTATTTCCTGTTGTTTTGATAGACTCTGCTGGCCTTGCTGTATTCAGCAGCTGTACCTCAGGCCCTGTTGTGTTGGCTTTATATCTATCAGTGGCACAGTTGGCCCTTTCTATTTTTGTCACAGATCAAGCAGTGCCATGACCAATAAATCAGCCTTTTCTTCTGTTTGTAAACCACTTAATTTAGCTCTTGCTCTCTAGGAGAACCTGATGCAGTTATTTATATCAACACGGCCCCAAGCACTTAAAACTAGTCAAAATTCTGATTAAGGCTCTGCATATTTTATTGCCTGTACTTAAACCACACTGCTCTAAAACAGCACCTGTTCCTCCCTTAATTGCATCCCAGTTCAATAGTTACTGCCTATCCAAAGAGCTGTTATGATGGAAAATGGTCTGCAGCTTCTTTACTTACTATTGTACTCAATGGCCCTTGTAATAAATATCTGCCTCAAAGTTTGTGTGCAATTTGTTAAATATTTTACAACTGAGGACAGTGATGAAAAGTTGTTTTTAATGTTTTTCTTTTTTTTTTTTTTTTTTTTTTTTTTTTGTGAGCCTGAAAGTAAATCCATATTGTATTAATTTCAGTATTGCAAATATTCCCTTTTCCAGTAATACCAAGACTCTGGTTCTGCTGATGCTGCTCTGACCACCTCTGTCTGTCAAAATTTTCTCACCAACATCCTTATCCTTTTAGAATCATAGAATTGCTTGCATTGGAAGGGACCTTGAAGATCATCTACTCCCACCCCTGTGCCATGGGCAGGGACACCTTCCCCTAAGATCAGGTTGCTCCAAGCCCCATCCAGCCTGGCCTTGAACACTCCCAGGGACATTTTCCCACCCTGCCCCAGCCTTTAAGCATTTCTGGTGATGGTAATTGAACCACAGCTGCTTGTCAGATTTCCAGGGCTCTGAATTCTGCTCTTGTTCAGTGTGTAAGGGTACAACAGCTCTTGTTGTGCTGTTCTCTTTTGGTCCAGCACTGCAAACAGTTCAATCGCTCCTTACAAACATCAATAGCTCCACTGACTCCACATGAAATATAACATCTGCTGACAGTGTTTAATTTCTAGCAACTTCAGATAATTTTAGTGAATATAACAGGCTGCATTAAGAGCCTTTAACTTGCTCAAAACTTGTTTCAAGGGAACAAGACAACAGAGAACCTGACTTGTGAAATATGCACAGATTTTCTTGGATCAGCAGAGTCGTCTCTTTTTACAATATTCTATCTCCCTTATGTCTTTTGAAGTCTGAAAAGCCAAAAAATGTCACCTGTAGTATCCAGATTAATTCCCAGACCTTGTATGTCCTGAACACTGCAAGAGATAGAAGTGGTTTTGATCATTGCCTGATCATAACCTGATCCATGTGCATTAAGTAAGGAGATAATGGAGAGTCCATGGCCAGCCTTATCTTTGACATTTCCTATCTCCTGAGTGCTGAGCACCTTTCCATCCAGTGATAATCTGACTGTTGATTCCAGCTGGATGTCTACATGTACGATAGAAGACAAAACGTTTTCAGGCAAAGAAAGGAAAACATATTGTATCATCAAGTTTTGAGGATTTGCTTTTTTTTCCTTTTTCCTTTTTCCACACACATAAGAATTATAGAATCATTAAGGTTAGAAAAGACCTCCAAGATCATCAAGTCTAACATAAGGTACAACTGTATATATAGAGATGCATACATATTACCTCTCTCACCCTTTCCATGAGTGATTCTGCACACACATTCAAAATCTTGTTTATGTGTGGAATTTGATTATGACTGACATTCATCTAACTAGATGTGGACATGGCTCATATGTCTGCACCTAGGGAAGTTGTTTTCAGCTCGCTTGGAAGCCAGCAATGGTGACATGAATCCTGTTGAAGGCATTTTCTATATCCCCACTCACTACAGTGAGGCTAAAAACACCTCATACATATGAAGACATTTATAGTTAGTGAGACAAATCTCATGGGCAAGTGTCTGTGCTTTAAATTTTTCACATACAAGGATAATCAATGCAGTTAATGTGCTCACTTAGAACATCTTCAGAACATCTGAAGGAGACTATGCCTTGTCTAAGAAACTCTGCAGTGAATTTGATCATGCAAAATGCAAAATAAGCATTAAAAGTCTGACAAGGACAGTTGAGTTTACAGCACAGTTAGACAGTGCCATAAAATTTTTCATGACCAGAAATGGAACTGCAGTCAAAACAGTGCCAAGAAAACATATAACTCAGTAGGCTTTCCCTGTCATAGCTGTCACTAGTTTATTAGCTGTGACTAGTTTGTAGCATCAGGCTGATGTTCAAGCTCCTCTGTTTCCTACCTGGATTCTTTAGTGATGTCTCTATTAACATAACAGTTTGTGCTCCAAAGCAGAGAGCTCCTTTACTCATGCATCAGGCTGCCCCATATCTCTTGCAAGAGGATGCATCTCACTCCTCTTGTTACCTCTCCTTTGCAGCCCTAGAGAACCTGTTACAGGACTTTTTACAAGGAGGATCTTGATCAAGTTGCTGTAACAATCAGAATTCAGAAGACAGACAGAATTGACCTTTAGCTGTTGCCAAAGTTTTGAATGTGGCCAAATATTCTGATAAACTCCCAAAGACTTCATATAGACCTATGTCCAAGCAGTTTTGACTTCAGTCAGGTATGAACTGGAGTAGAACTTTAAAATAAATAAATAATTATAAAAATAAATTGTGGGGATCTTCTGTAAGTACATGAGAAAAAAATAAGATCAGTCCCGTAAAGAGCCCTAAGTTCCTGTATGAAACCAACAAAAAAGCCCAGACTGAGAAGAATATATCTCCCTTTACTGGGAAGAAGAGCTCAGTCAAATGTGAGAATGATGGATAATTCTGTCTGAGTGTCCTAAATAGGCTTCAAATAACTTACTGCCTTTTGATGCATTTTGTCTTTCTAAGACTGACAACAGGAAGATCAGAAAAAAAAAGACTGAGGTGAACAGTGGGAATAAGACACAAAAACTGCTGAAGATTGAAGATGATGGTGTTCTGAGGAGTTTGAATTTAAGCTCTCAGTTGTGCATAAAATTTTAAGACATCTTTTTCTTTTGAAGGCCATAAATAAGGAAAATAAATCAGAGAATTAACACGTAGGGAAGGTGTGAAGAAGAGAGGATTATGTATTAGTGGGAAGGTAGTCCAGGGGAAAGTTTGTATTATCTCCTTTTTCCTTCAGTTTTTCTCTTCCTCCACTGCTGTCTGAATTTCCCCTGCTGCTTCATTTTTTGCACAATACCAACAGCAGGTTATTATTAAGTGGTGTAAGCAGATAGTGTTTTTTGCTGAGCTGAACTCAGCACTGGTGTCCTGACAGGCACGTGCTAACAGAGGACAAATCGAGGCTGCTCTTCATTCTTTTTTTTTTTTTTTTTTTTTTTGGGAATGCTCTGACCTAAATTTGCACAGCTGTGTTCACATTTAATCCTGTGTAATAGCTCAAAGGCTTTATATCTCACAAGAGCAGCCTACTGGCACCTGACATTTATTCGGTCCCTCTTCAGTTCTGCCTTAAAATCCTCTGGAACAAGCTGGTGGTTTTGGGTTTTTCTCTTAGTAGACTTATTCCTCTACCTAAATACCCTTGAAATGACCAGTTTATGGAAGGTATAATCTAGACTTACTTCTCAGCCTTCTTGGACCTGGTGACCTGTACAAAATCTCCAGTGTAGGTTGGCCTCACAAACAGAATGTGAAAGGAATTGAAGTAAGTTGTTGACTTGTTTTCCTGAGTGATTTTCTTTGGATCCTGTAGTTAATGTTTGTTTTTACCCCATGTGGTCCATATATTTGAAGCTATTGATCTAGCGTGGAAGTTCTCAGCTGTGGGGTTCAAGTGGTTTTAATCTTAACACTAATTTTGTTGCTGGAGGTTGAATGGGCATCTACCCCCAGCGAAATTATACTGCTGGTACTTTGTGAATTCCAGTTGTAATGGTAAAAGACAAATCTCAGTGGAGTTTGTAAATGTAGAAACACCCCCATAAAATAACACAGCTACTTTCTTATGTGATCCACTCTGAATACTCTTTGGGCTATGAGTAATTTTTTAAAGGCTCTTTTAATATTTGTTTCTCTAACTCATTACATTTCAGTGGTAGCAATCAATGAACCTTGGGAAAAGTGACTCATGGTGTTGCACTCTGTGAACATATGTCGAATGCATCTGACAAAATTTTGAATATTGATTTTATTGAGAATATTAAACAGCAAACTCTTTTTTTGTAATATTGGAAGATTATTCTCAGGGCTTGCATCCAAACTGAGTTAGCTCTTTAGAGCATAAAAAATAAATTAGTCTTTATAATTTTAAACCCAGCTAAATGTTTATGCACTGGATAAAAAGCATGTTTCACTGATGTGACTGAGCAAGATTATATGCCTTGTATTTGTTTTGTGCCTTGTACCTGTATCACAGATCTTTACTTTGGTTTCAATACTGGAGAAAAAATGCAAAGGATTACAGGAGACTGGAAACCTAAAAACCTTATCAAAAGAGCTGCAAGGGATTATCTGTGATGCTATCTCAGTCTGTAAATTATGCTGGGCAATGTTAGGTGGTTGTAAAGATTGGAGACCTTACAAAGGAATCCCTGACATTTCCATGACTAAGAGAGCATTAGAAGGTTTCTCATGGTGGAAAATAACTTGATTTCCAGGGAAGACTTGAGACTGAAGTCTTAATTATAATACACATGATAACAGAAAATCACAAATATGCATTGACTCAAAAGTTCAACAAGACTAACAAGTCTTTGGGGTGAGTTTTACATGATAAAATCATAGAATCATTTAGGTTTCTGGGGTCAGCTGGACATTCAAAGGGAGGGTCCCCTCCAGGCACCATGCAACTGATGCTACATGCAGAAAATGGTTTCACTGATAAAGCAACGGGCTCAGACTGGAAACCCAGAGTGCCTGGGAAATATGGGTATGGTCATGGACTAGCCAGAGAGCACATGCTCATGTACCTTGCACTTGTGACACTGAAGAACAACATGACAACAATGGGCAGGTGGACCAGGCTGCTAGAACTGAAGTAGCTCTGGTGGATCTGGATTTGGAACATATGAGTGAGCTATTTATAGCTCAATGAGTCTATGACACATCAGGACATTTAAGAAGAGAGCTAAAATACAAATGGGCTTGTGATCAAGTGGTAGATTTGGCTACTGATGGCATTGACAAGCCTTGTCACTTTTTGTATCTTTAGTGGTATACTTAGATTGGCTTCTTTTAAAGTGGAAAAGGAAATGTCTTACTGCCACCCAAAATCTTAGAAGAGAAATACTGGCTTGATTTATTGTAACAAAATGAGGTGTTAACTTTTGACATCACTTTGAAGGTGAAGACCTCACCTCTCTCATTTTGCTGATGTGCTGGCAGGAAAAGCTGACAGGTTCTGTAAAGTGGAGAACAGCTAATGACAGCATTGTAGTGAAAGGACTTACTGACATTTGTGACTGCTTTGTCTCAGGAAATTAATGTATGCTCAGGCAAGCCTGTTGAGATGAAGTCACTGTCCTAAGGACTGGAATCTAGTTCAGCTGCAGGAAAGTGAGCAATTAAAAAGGAAAACAACAATGAAAAATAGATTTGGTCTAATGAGTTTGCATCTTCTAATCCTGTCATCTCAGAGCATATGTGTGTTTACTGTCCTCCTTGTCTTGTGTTCCTCTTCTTACTTAAAAGTACAGTGGGTGAAGGCATTAGTGGAGAGGAGAATAAAGTCATGTAACTGTGACTTCATTCACTTAATCAAAGAATTCCTGATAAATTTTAAAAAAAGGATATAAATGCCTAGCTTGAAAAAAAATCCAGCTTCTGCAAAAAAATCACAATAAAATAAAAAATGTTTTCAAACCAGTAAGGACAGTGGTGATATCCTTCAGATAGTATGGGCCGTGTTTCTTGAAAGGTAGCTGTACTCTCCTAAATGAATGCTTCTAGGTTCATGAGTCATTGCCCTTGGTCACATGGTGTTTCATTCTTTTCTTTTGTCCTTGGTGTATTTTTCCTTTTTTTTTTCTTTTTTTTTCCCTTCTGTTTTAAACCCGTTTCTGTAATAGACATGCTTAAGAATGGTAAAAACAGAAAGAAAGAAAGAAAGAAAGAAAGAAAGAAAGAAAGAAAGAAAGAAAGAAAGAAAGAAAGAAAGAAAGAAAGAAAGAAAGAAAGAAAGAAAGAAAGAAAGAAAGAAAGAAAGAAAGAAAAAGAAAGAAAGAAAGAAAGAAAGAAAGAAAGAAAGAAAGAAAGAAAGAAAGAAAGAAAAAGAAAGAAAGAAAGAAAGAAAGAAAGAAAGAAAGAAAGAAAGAAAGAAAGAAAGAAAGAGAAAGAAAGAAAGAAAGAAAGAAAGAAAGAAAGAAAGAAAGAAAGAAAGAAAGAAAGAAAGAAAGAAAGAAAGAAAGAAAGAAAGAAAGAAAGAAAAAGAAAGAAAAAGAAAGAAGTAGTTTATACTTAAAAAATATGTTGGGTTTTTTTTGTTTTTTGGGGTTTTTTTTGCTTGGATGTAATTGTGCAAAGGCTAGAAGGTCTGTAAACTGTCAGATTATGTAATGTCCTGTCCTTCTATCCAATGTGCTCTTTCCCCATCTCACCTTCCCTAGCTCCCTTTGTTTGGGCTGTCAGTGATTGCTGTTCCAGTGGGGAATTGTCAGATTCATTTTTTATCTCCAAGGTATTTAACAGTGGTGTCTGTGGTACATAATCAACTAATCTCTTCCTGGCAGAGGCTTGGTCAGGTGACTGGATCCCTAAAATGCCATTAAGTACAAATACTGTAAATTAAAATGGTTGCATTTACCCAATATAATTTCTTGAACAGTGTCCAGTGCAAAAGGTATTTCTACTGACTGCAATGGGGATGTGGGGAATAAAATCCAGCCTTCCTTTAAAAATGCAAATGAGACAGTCTCCAGTCTTTAAACATATAGATTTTCATAGGCTTTATTTGTATAAAGGATCCTGATTTTCAGTTGATTTGTCCTTGCTCTAAGTGAAGTCACAATTGAAATTTCCTGTCCCTTGCTAGGACACCAACCCCAGCTGGAAGGACAAATTGTCAAACTGGTGACCTGACTTGTGCCACTGGTGCATGTAGGACAGCACAGCACAGCCAGTGACAGTGGCAGTGCCATCTGAAGCCATCTAGTGCTTTGGGGTGACCATGGCGCTGCTTTCACAGGAGCAGATGGCCAAAACACTTCCCATGTTACTTTATTAGCTTTGCATTAATATTTATTAATGTTGTCATAAGGTCTCTTCTGAAAAATGCAATGAGCTTGGTATAGAAGCAGACATTTCAGAAATCCAAATATACTAAAGCCTTCCCAAATATGACCTCTATATTTTTCTTTAAACTGCTTATTAGATAACTGATGATACTTCAATACTGGCAGCATTCCCTATTGTCTTTACAATAGTGATGTCATGGCAACCTTCAGTATTATTTTTGGCAGCTATTGCTCTATTTATAACTCAAGGTTGTCCCACACAAGGGTTGATCAGAGGTCCTTCATGAGCTCTGCATTTTGGAGGGTTATGATAAGGTTCCTTTAAGCAGGCACCTGGTACAAAAGTTAAAAATTAGTGCATCATTTTAATTACTTAATATTTTCTTGATCCAGTGGTGCCTGCAGCTATTTTGTCAGATTTCCTAGCTTCTTGAATCGAAGAATTGTACCCATGTGTCTTAGCAGGACTCTTTGAACCTTGCTAAGTGCCTGAAAATAAGGTGCACCAGGGGCCCTTTTTGGTACTTGTGAGGTGCTCCCCGAAGTCCCAGGCTCTAGTGCTGGGGGTGTAGATCTGGGTCTGGATCTGGATCTGATTTTCTGTTGTGCTGCTGGGGTGGATGGAAATTCTAACTGGTGTAGCAGGTGCTTGCACTTTAATTCTGGTGATCACTGAGGGAAATAAAGTTACAGAAACAGGTTTTTTGATTGCTTGTTGCTTTTTAGTATTTGGATAAATTCTGTATTTGTTTTGAAGAGGTGTAAATCTTGAAAAATACAGTGCAAATATAGAGAAGACCTATGTGCATATTTCCATCTACTAAATTTTTCCTATGGCTTAGTTAATCATAACTTCACATCACCATTTCTGTAGTTGCCAATATTGGTACTGGGCTGAACTGGCTGGCCATCCATTCACACCTCTCCTCTTTACACTGGTGTCTTCAAAAGCATGGAGTTTCCTTTGATCCTGAGCTTTTGGTCTAGGGAAATATGCCTCAGCCCAACATGCAGATATATTGCCAGAGGCAATTCTTTTAATTAGCACTCTCCTCAAGACTAAATACCTTGTCAGGGTATTGCTTTGTGGTTTGCATGGTTTCCTACTACTTCCCACACAGTCTGCTTTTTGAGTCAGACAGGACTATCACACACGGGCACTCACACATAACCTGGGGGATATGTCATATCCATCACTTACAAACTGTGTACACCTTCTTAATCTGTGCCAAAAAGCAAAAGGACAAAATATGAGTTTCATTCCTGTTGAAATGGGAGACAAAGGAAACAAAGTACAGTGCTGTACTCAGCACTGATTAGACACTAGCTGGAGTGCTGTGTCCAGTTCTGGATGCCTCTGTTTAAGAAGGATGTTGAGGTGCTGGAGCAGCTCCAGAGAAGGGCAGCAAGGCTGGTGAAGGGTCTGGAACACAAATCCTATAAGGAGCATCTGAGGGAGCTGGGGGTGTTTAGCTGCAGAGGTCTCTGGTGTCGAGATGACCCTGAGATGTCAGAAAGTCTCTTTTTCCCAGCCCTGAGACTGAAGAGGCTGAGATGTGGTAGTTCTGCTTTTCAAGGTTGTTTATTTTTTCTTATCTAATACATTGTCTTTCTGACCTGCTGAGGTTTGTCTGGCAGGTTGGGTTGAGGCACACCGACTGCCCTCAGGGCAGTGTTATCATTTTATACTAAAAACTACATGTACTTTATTTACAATAATTTTCCAATACCTATCACCTATGTTAGACAGTCTGTCTCTACTCTAAACCAATCCAAAAGTGCCACCATCACAGCAGAAGATGGAGGACAAGAAGAAGAAGGAGAAATACAGGACACGCCCAGATTCCTCCATCCTGCCTCCTGAACACCCATTCTAAAAACCCTAAAATTCCACATTTTCACCCTGTGAAAAATTCACTAACATTCTATTCAAACCCTTGTGGCTTGTAACTCTCCTCACACAAAGTTGGTAATTGTTTCCATGGGTTAAAATCAAAGGCACAGGTGTCTTTGACTCCTTGCCAAGGCCTCTGAGCCCCTGCCAGGGTCTCAAGCCCTCCAGGGCAGCCAGAGGAGTGTCCTGGGTTCCAACATTTAGCCTGGAGAAGAGGAGGCTGAGGTGAGACCTCATCACTCCACAGCTCCCTACAGGAGGGTGCCGCAGGTGGGCTCAGTCTCTTCTCCCAGGCAGCAGCAGCAGGACAAGGGGACACAGTCTTAAGCTGCACCAGGGGAGGTTTAGGCTGGATTTTAGGAAGAAGGAGTGATTGAGCATTGTAATGGGCTGCCCAAGAGGTGATGGAGTCACTGTCCCTGGAGATGTTTGAGCAGAGGCTGGATGTGGCATTCAGGGCCTTGCTCTGGTTGATAAGGTGGTGCTAGGTCATGGGTTGGACTTGGTGATCTCAAGGGTCTTTTCCAACCTAGTTTATTCTGTGATTCTCTGGCAAGTACTAGAGTTTGAATATACTTCAGCACACCCAAATCATGGCCTGACTCAAGCTAGAGTTCCTTACCTCAGAGGCATATCAGACATGTAGTTTAGCAATTGCCTTTTTCTTTCTCACAGTTATAGACATATATTACATATATTTTACATCACATTATTGTCATTCCAAAGTCTGAGGATGGTGAATGAAAAATTAATAACCTTTTAGCTCTGGAACGAGATCTTTTTGAAAAATTGTAGTGCTTGAAAGGATAGCCAGAAAAAAACCTTAGTTTAAAATAATCAGTGTAATAAGCCAGTCAGTTGGAAAATTACTAATCAGGAGCAAGCCTTGAGAAATCTAAAGCCTAATGCTTATATGAGGACTTCATGTATCAAAATCCTCTTCACTCCTGCTTCATTAAAGGATACGGTCAAATCTATGAGTGCCATGAAAAGTATTGATTACCACCTCTGGAGAAATTTTTCATTTTGCATCTGAGCTACATATCCCTTTAATGCCCTGTATGTCTCATATGTCTCAGAAAAGGGAATTGTTAAAAGCCCTGACATGGGTCTTCCTCAGAGACTGCACTTGGCTGCTGTCAAACAACAACTAAAATGTTGCTTCTGAATGTGTTAATGAAAAAAATTTAATCTTTATCCTCTTATTGATCCTACAGAAAATTTCCAGGCTGCTTGGCAGATTGCCAGAAGTACATTTGCGGGGGGGGGGGAGATGAGGGAAAGGAAGGAAGGGCAAAAAATAATTGAAAATCTGTCCAAAAGCTGTAAAAGTCCTTGGATTGCCTCTGCTATAATTAGGGAAATGTTAAGGATTTACACTTGTGTATTAAATAGAGCTGGTTTGGAAACTTGCTTCCTTGAGTGAGGCATGACCTCCTGAAGTCCCTTCCAACCTGAATTATTCTGTGATTCAATAAGCACATGAGATGTACTGTGTAAATGGCTGTAATGCTTCAAAATCTTGATCTGACTGTTGTGGCCTATTAGGTGCCATGACTGTCAGCATTTTCTTTAAAAGAATATCTTCCATTCATTAATATTTAAATTATTCATATTCTCTCAGAAGCTTCCCTTCTGGGACTTTATTTAAGTCATAGGAGGGGTAAAAAATAAAAAAGAGAAATCTGAATTCTGCTCTCATCTATCTAGAGTTCTTGTCTTATTGGCCTGTGCTTTTACAGAAATGAGCTGTGCTGACCCTGGAAATCTGCCATTTCATAAAATGAGAAGGAAAAAAAAATCAATTTCCCATTCAAGAGCAGCAAGAGAGTTAATTAAAATTTGCTTTGAGATTCTTGCACATAATATGTTATTTACTTTTTGCTTCTTATACTTTTCATAATATTATCGTTCTGTCCTCAGGCTTAATTAGACTTCTTACCTCTCTTAATTACTGCTTTGATCTGGCTTTTAGCAAGTTTTCCTGAAGATGGAGCCAAATGATGTCATTGGAAAGATTCCAATTGATATCAGTCGATTTCAAGCTTTGCATGGACCCCAAGATGCTGACTAAAATGAAATCATCCATTCATGGATTTGTTAAGTAAAATGCTTCAAACGTTTACAATGTCTTTATATATGTGTTATTTAGGTGATGACCTGAAAAAACCATGTCTGAGGTTCAGGGAACGGTCGAGTTTTCTGTGGAGCTACACAAATTCCATAATGTGGACCTCTTCCAGAGGGGGTGAGTTGATGTTTCCATTAATATGCAGCTGACAACAGGGGAGCAACCCACAGAAAAGAGTTAAATTGCAAAACAGGTTCTTTTCTGCCAAGTGCAGTTATATTTCATGCAATCTCCAGGGCAGAGAAGGATGTCATTGGGCTTTCATTGCTGTCAAGGAAGATCAATGTACATTACTTTCACTATAAACTCAGACTGACTGACTTGTTTTTGCAATACAATGTTGTAATGCTCCAAATTATTTTAAGCCCTTGTTCAGGTATAAGTACAATGGCTGTTTTAAATGCTTCTGGACTGATTTTGAGTCTCTCTGGTAAATGATAGCTGTATTGAATTATAATGCAAACAATTTCATTTTAGGACCATAAACCCAATGACTACATTCTTTTAATGAAAGTTAGCTGAATGCCACCATTTCAGAAGGGAAAATGAATACTTATATTTTGTCTAAAGCTCTGCTTCTGGTGGCCACACTGATTTTTCACATCTCCATAAATTAGAATATGTACAGCTTTGGTCTAGTTAAACTTTTGCCTCAATTATTTTTGCACCACCCTTCCTAGTAGATTTTTAAAAACCTGATGGCTGTGAAGAGGCCTGGCCAGGTGTGAATTGTTGCTCAGCTTGCATATTGCACCCCACAGTAAGGAAAATTAGACAAAGAAGCACTTTTGGGAGAGACCAGGACACTCAGGTCAAAAGAATGTGCTTCATGGAAAACAGTGGGTCTAGAGTAATACTATTTTCTTTCACCTACACAACTGATATTTACAGAACATCACGTATTCTCTTTCAAGCCTTAGCTTGGCACAGGGGTGGTTCACAGCTGATTTGTCTATCTCAAGCACCATTTCCCCCACAAAAACCAGGGAATTGTTTCAGGTATTGGGATGGATTGGGTTGAGCTGTTTCCATCAGTATAGAAGCATTTTGTTATTTGATTTACTTTGATGAACTGTGTGGGAAAAATGCTGGGAACTTGAATGAAGGAAACACAGCTTTATTTGGTTTTAACAGCTGGCATCTGTCATTCTGTTGTTCCCTCCAAGAGAATATCCACCAACTTTATGTTAGAGACTATTCTGACTATGTCAAATACTGGTGTCAAACCGAAAAAGAAACCTCTATGCTTGAGCTGTTTGGTTTGTCCAAGCTATTAAAAAAATCTCATGTGCATTCTGGTCCTTATGATAACAGAAGGGAAATCTAACTATAGATTTTTTTTTCCTTGGTTTCTGGTGATCACTGTAATGTCTTTGATCTTCCTCACAACTAAAATCCACTCCCATCTGTGGGCTATGATTTTTTGGACTTAGACAAAAGGATGTTCAGAGGTTAGCCAGGAATCTTTCCATGTTCCAGTGTGGTGATCTGCCTGTTTTTTTTTCTTTTATTGGTCTGATTTTGCATTCAATCATTTCTGTAAAATGCTTTCCTTGGCTTTGACAGTCAGATCAAATCTCTGGTGTGGGGGTAAGCCTAGCACTAACACAGATAATATATTCAGCAGTCACACTAATGAGTTCCTAATTACCTTTGCTTTTTCCCCACTGGTACTTACCTTGCTTTACTGATTAATATTCCAAACACATGATACTATAGGTTATACTGCATTAAGTTGTTTGCAATAATTTTTGTTTCAGTGTACCCTGCACAATATTACATTTGCTTTCCTTCCATCATTTTAACCTTTGAATTTCCAGCAAAATCTGGTGTCTCATATTTGCTGGTCACTATCCTCTGGCTGACTTCATCTGCTCTGCAGGCCCTTTCACTGTAGCATAAATGTGTGAAAAGAAAGAGTGGATGAGCTTGCCAAATTCCATTTTAACTCAAGGACACTTTTAATTTTGACATTTTTATATTTCCATTGTTGATATTGGCTATAGACATCTGTGATATCTTGGATTTACATGGCCTCCACAGATAAGAATGTGAAAGAATTAAGAATGATGTGTATTTTCTCTTTAACTAACATTTTTTTCTTCTCTGAGTGACTTGTAAATTGAATCAATATCATTCTGTCCTGATGAAGGTTGGAAAGGTGATTTATGAAGTGCTGTCTATCAGAAAAGCAGAGAAATTGAAATTCATCTTATTTTCTGTGGGAACCCAACATGCTGTGGTATTTTTACCTCAAAAGCATGAACAAAACCAAAGAGCCTTAATAATAATTTATATAATCTATTTTTCCTCCTAACATTTTGGTACAAAAACAAAATAAAAAATCATAACAAAAGCCCTGAATATGCCCACAAATACAGAATAGTCCTACTCCTGTATGCCTAACTGACAAGGCTGAAATTTCTGGTTTGGAACTTGGCAGCTGCAGAAATAAGGGCAATATTTCCCAAACCACTTAGTCTTGGCTAACAGTCCTTCTGAAAGCATTGCCCTTTAGGAGAGTGTGGCTGTGCCAGCCACGAGTCTTTTCAAGAAGAGCACTCCACTCAAATAAAGGAATGAATAAATCAACGTGATTTAGGAAGAATCAGCCCTTCTGGAACCATTGGGTGACAGTTAATCAAGCTTGATTAAGGACATGATCTGCTGTCCATAAGTCACAAAGTGCTTTAAAGTGTTAGGCTGCTGGTAATGGCCCTGTTCTATTTTTGATTTTACTGGATGCTCTTTTGAAATCTGTATGCATGCAGAGCCAGTTGTCACTTCTACCTCCCCATGTGAAATGGAAGCTCCTTAAACTATTTGAACTACAACTTGTGCTATTTGAATCATGTTTCTTTAGCTGTATGAATAGTTATTATACAAAAATCAGGACTCTTTTTTTTTTCGTGAACATTTGTCATGGTTTTATGTTTTTGGCAAATATATATCAGGAACAGTCAGTAAATTATGTGTTGCAGGTAGTTTGGTCAGGTACTGTTAAATATATCTTCTTCTGGAGCACAAATATAACCGTGTCAGTATTTATAGACATCAAAGGTTAAATGCTGTAGGTGCTGCTACAGGGGAAGAAAACCTTTTTTTTGGTCAAACCAAAGGATTTGCAATGCTGCTTGATGCCTGAGTTCTAAAGGTTGAGAAATAAGTAATGCAATCTCTGGAAGGAAAAACATTTTTGAGCTTTCCGTCTTTAATTTTTTCTATCATGTGCTCCTTAATAACTGGTGACATTTTCTCTAGTGAAATTAGCTAACTGATTCTGATTTTCCTTAATAGACTAGGAAATAAAATTATCCCTGACTGCCGGAGATCAATTAATTGATTTGTCTGGTTCTGTCAGAAGCAATCCTTCTGCACCTTTTTTTTCTTAAAGCTTTTCAAAATCTATTTGACTGCGGAAAAAAAAAAAAACAAAACAACTCTACAACTACTGCATCCACAGGGTGAGTAATATTTGGAGTTTGTGAGGAAAGAGAGGGCACAAAGAAGGTGAAATAGTGACTGATCTGTGGTAGGATTCTGGCAACAATGTATTATAAAACTAGGACCAAGATAAGTCACTGGTCACTGATCACAGGGCTTATCAGTCTTCTCAATCCTCAAATTCCAGGCTGCAATTTCTAAGTGTCTGACACTTACACTGGTGTTTTATGTGTGGGAGGGGTAGTGATGATTAAAAATGGGTGGGAAAATGAAGTCCGGTTTCTTCTGAAAGGAAGGCACCATTGCCCTGGAGAAAAGATGAGTGGTTTCAGAGCTTGCAAAACCCTACAAGGATCAGGCCAGGGATCAATAGCATTCAGAGGTGCTGGAAAGAAGGTCCTCTGACTTAACAGACTAACCTTTGAGCAAAACATCCCTGTTAACTACCAGATGGACACCTGCGCTTTAGTGTACTTAGCCATGAAGTCATTCCTTTAGGGACAAAGTGCAGCAGCTCCTTTTCCCAACAAACTGGGGTTCAGCAATCCATCAGTGCCTCCCTCACCAGATGAGTGCCTGAAAAATACACATTGTGTTCAGAGCTTTAGACCTTATTTCTCAGAGCCTTTGAGGGGCAGTGTCAGAATATATATATATATCATCATATAGTTTGAAAGTGTAGGACAGAAGTAAATCTTGTTACTTTGTTAATAAAAATATGCCTCTCTTCAGACTTCTCACCTGTAATGAAACACAAATCACTTTTGGACTGTAAATCTGTAATTTTGAAAATATTTACCTAGTGCATTTATGATGCATGAATTCTCTTTATTATAAATGAAGAAAGATAAGGGGGGAAAAATAAAAGGAAGAGGGCTTGTAAGCATTGTAAAGTGATGGAAGCCTTTTTAGAATAATGAGTGTTATCCCTTGGAACAGATGCATTGACAGAACTGACTTTTTTTCTTGCCATGATGACATAGTATCTTCACTTTAAGGCAGCATCCAACATCCAATATTCTAAAAAAAAAAGCATAAAAAAGAGAAAGCATAAAACCCCTCAGGAGTCAGTCATGGTCATGCAGTGATATTTGAGAACCTGCTGCACTGAACTGACAAGATGGAGCTTAGTTTAGCACAAATCTAAAGTCAAGGAAGTAGCTGCAGTGCAGGTGTGCATGAAGCTAAAGATCAGTGTCCTGAAGTGTAGCAAATGGCAGCTCCATGAAAATCATGAGTGATGGGTTATTGTCATGACAGCTGGTGAAGACAATTTTCTCATTTGGTTAATGAGTATAGCCATCTTTAATTTCTAGGCACTCTGTGTCTGCTGAAGAGAGCTGGGGAGTCCTGTGCCAGTGGTAGGGGGGAAACTTTGAAAATAAATTGAGTGGAGCCTCAGAGGTGAGGCTGTTCTGCAGGTGAAGAGCAGCATCTCAGCAAACTCCCTGACAGGTAATTGATTAGTCAGTGGAAAGCAGGGTGCTCTTGAATCTGGAAATTATCTTTCTCCTTCAAATGAGCAATACTCTGGCTTAGCCAACCCTAAATACATTAGGTAGCCACTTGGTCACCTATAGACAACTGAGTTAGAGGCCAGCTTCACCTCTGCTAGGAGCTTGTCTAACCAGAGCAGTATCACAGAATTAGTACAAATTCAGAAATAAGGGGCCTGGATAGCCACTACTCAAGGCCTTGAGATAATGCTTTACATGCTAGTTTGTGATTGTTTCCCACACTCTGTTCCCAGCAATCATTAACACAGAGTAAAAACCAGGTCTGTGCAGTGTCAGAGGGAAAATTCTGGACAGCACATTGACTTGGAACAAACACATGTTCGAGAGCCCAGAAATGTTATAGCAATTTGAGAGCTTCTGAGAACGCCAAATGTCGTCTTGCCATTCCTCAACCCATATGGTCCAGCCTCACCACTTGTTCTGCTCCCATTTGGCACCCATGTCACACAACATGAGTTGACTGAGTCATATGTTGAGAAAGAATGTGCTCAGTTTGCTTCAGCCACCCTTCACACATGGGATAGCAACTGTTTCTCTCTTGGTCATGAACACTAGCGTGATAACTAGTCATTAAAACAGCTTACTTCAAAGTGCACACTGCACAACATTCAGCAAATTGACCTTTATTCATGGGCACAGCAGAGGAAAAAAAATTAAGGATGCTTTAGGGAATCAATACATTCCCTTCCTATCTCTCTTTCTGATCCAGGTCTTGTTAGAATAGTCTCTGGTTTTCTCCACCTGCAGAAAATAAACAACTGGGACTTAAGAAAGACATTTTGAAGGATCAGTAAATGCTGAAATTGCAAAGCAATTTCTGATCCAAAGATAAAAGGTGGTGATAGTTACAGAGACAACAGTTTGGTATAAATGCTCTGGCATCCAGGTGGAAAGCTTTGTACACACCAGGAAAATTCATAAATCAAAGGTAAGGATACAGAGAAAGAAGGCATTCTGCTTGCTCCTGGAAGACAAACATTAAAATATATCATATAGACAGTGCTAGCCAAGAGGAATGTCATGCAAACAGATGGGATCCACTCTCCTAGGAAATAAAATGCAAGCTGTGATGTTAGATTAAAGTCTTGGGCAAAAAAATAGAGTTAAAAAGAGAAGAAAAAACCAAAATGAAACTTCTGGGATTCAGCCAGCTTTTAAAGCTCATCAGCCATTAACCTGGAAGACATTTCATTCTATCATCTGTAACATTAAAAATTGACTATTATAAGATTTTCTTCAAAGCTCTTGATGTGTAATTTGGCACTGCCTTTCCTATTTTTATGAGTTCAATTCATAAAATAAAAAAATATTTCTATAAGCAGAGATCTTAAATTTAAAGTGTCATCCCCTAGAGTATCACCAAGTGGCTTTGATCCCCCTTGAGTTCTGCTAATCAAATGTATTAATCTAATGGGCTACGTGCATGTCTTTGAGGTGAATTTCTATTTGAACCAATAGATTTTATACAAAAAAGTAGCTTCTCTTTGTTCATAGGTCTTTTAGAAGTAGCTGTGATCTTCATTGATGCACTTGGATCTGTTTTACCCTCTATCTCCCCAGTGAATTGATGACACAAGCCCCATAAATTCTTACAGTCATTGTGTCATTAAGGGCAGCATTGAAAATTGAGCTCCTCCAGGATGTGACACACTTGTTGAGGAACTGCACAGAGTGACATCAAGACTTAAGGCATGGAGCATTGCATACTGCTGAGAAAAACCAATTTTATTAGAACAGAACTCAATTTTATTAGCAAACCACATTGCTCAGCTAAAATCACATATTAGTGATAATCAAGTCAACCTGTTTTGTGCTGTAAGCTAAAAGGTGAATAACTGGAGACCATCATCCTGATGATAAATCACTAAAACAATGTGTACTTCATGGGGCTAAAACTGAGTGCAGAAAGAAGCTGCAGAGCTTCTTTGTTGTTTCTATGCTGAGGAAGACTATGGTCATACTCATCCTAGAGTCAGGAAATCGTTCATGCTGGAAGGGAACTTCTGTGATCTTCAACCCAACACCTGCTTAAAGCAGGAATTATTGAATTCAGACCAAATTACACAAGGCCATGTCCTGTCCCATCTTGAAAACTTGCAAGGACAGAGATTCCCCAGACTCTACACAACAAATTTCAGAGCTTGAGTATAATCAAAGGATTTTACTTTTTCCCTTGCAAGGACCAGTTGTCCTCCCAAGAGGTTATCCTGTGTTTAAAGACAGGATTTGCTGCTGGTGGTCACTCCGTGCTTTCCCTAGGGATATACACAGAGTGTGCCACAGAGCCATGGAATGGTTTGGCTTGGAAGGGACCTTAAAGACCATCTATTTCCAACCTCCCAATGTAACAATGTGATAAGAAATTCCAAATACAGGTAATTTCAGCTGCCTCTATTAGCTGTTGTTTGCAGAATGCTTTGGAGAGGAAAAGTGCCAGAAGAACTAAAAACATCACAATAACCCTCATGTGAAAACTTGGAGAATAAAATCTCATTCCCTAAAAAATTGCACTCAACACAGTGGGTTTTTTGAAGCATTTCATAGTTATTTTATTACCAGACCTTCTCATTCACTCATGTCTGGCACTCTCTGTTGTTAAGAATAATTGCCCTGACACAGGCTGTGCTGATGCCATGTTTCTGGCTTGTTCTAGTTAAGATCAGTGCTTTAAAACTGTGTCACTTCACTTGTTCTTAAGTAATAAAATGTTGCAGCACATACACATAAATCCTTTCACAAGCCTGAGGGCTTAGACTTCCTTCCACAGCTTACACTACAGAGAGCTGAGTGATTCCCAGCAGCAGACATGGGCCCATCTGTAACTCTCTGAGCTAGGAACTCTAGTCAACATCTCAGGTATAGTTTTGTATAAATATAAATCATGTAAGGTGAGATTGAAGTTACTTTCTGACATAATTCTCTCAGAAAGTCATCAAGGCAACAAGGTAAAGGTCACTTGAACTGGGGTGACGTTTGCTTTCTGCAGAGGAGACAGTATGTAGATGTTAAGGGGCAAAGGTTTAATTTTTCCCTAGCCAAATGCAACATTTAGCCCAGTTTGGGGCTTTTTTCTTTTTTTTTAATGTAAGGGCTTGCAAAGAACACACTTCCTTTCCACTCCTCTATCACTGATTGACAGCAATGAATTGTTTAATATGTGAATGGAAGGTGGATTTAGTATTTTTGAAATATATTTTTTTAACTCTTACATATTAAACTGGTTTTAGAGTTTTGGGGTACAACCTGCCATGGTTTTTGTAACAACTGTGAGCATTCAAAGATTAATTGTAAATAGTACAAAAATTTCTTGTCAAATTGCCTCACTCCAGGAAATATGGTTTTAAAAGAAATGGGAAGGATGGGCATATAAAGCACAGACATTACCTAAGACTCAACTACAGACTCTTTAGTTACAATAAACACACCAGGTGACAAGCGTTTTTTTTAATCCCATTCTCTATGAGATTTTTATATGATACTTATCACTAACCTCTGAGTAGCCCTCAGAAGTGTTAGATTAAGAAAAAAAACCCACACCAGTATTTTCTCTCCCTGTTTTGTCCACATTATTTTCAGAGAGGAGGCCCTGCCTAATGTCCAGGAGATGTGGTTTACCTCTATTTTCCCGTGTTTGAAGCAATTCTGTCCCTTGGCAATCCTGTTCATACAATTCATTGCACTTTTGTAAGGTGCATTTTAATGTAACTAATGCTGAAATACAGTATCTGACTATTGGTATTGGTTGGAATGAGTAGTGAGTTTGGGAAATCACCTGAGGTGGGCTTGAATGACCTTTTGGCTCATCAACTATTATCTACAAACATAGGAGTAGTAATAATATCTCAGAAGATTGTTCTTTATAGAGTGCAATTACAAATGCTCAGATGCTGTGATAGTAGAAAATATTACTGATTACTGTGAATGGGAAAGGTTTGTTCTGACTTTCATTTATCAGATATCTTTGTGTTCAGCTGAAAATATCCCAAAGTCTAATTATCAGAATGGAGAACTGGACACAATCTCTTGATCAGACCATTTTAAGATGGCTTATGCTGTCAACTCAAAATAATTACTCCTTTTTAGACATGCAATCCTTTAGAGTTTTCTTGCTGTATTCACTGGTTTTGGAACTGTTTAAACCTATGGATGCAATTAAGCTATATGGTGTATATGCTGCAGACAGGATGCACTCAAGATGCAATGAAAAACCCAGTTGTCCTTTGTCCTTCATTAATGGAGTTCAGTATATTGTGTGTCTGGATGGGAAGATCTCCTTTAGCACTTTAATTACTTAAAGTGCTTGCTGCAACAAAAGTACATTAACAAACACTAATCAATTTCTCCCATCAATCCACATCCACTTTGTTACAGTGGAACATTAATTCATTTGTGAGGATAACATCTGCCAATAAAAGGTATTACAAATAAAATGCAACTGAAAAATGAACTGCTGTTTAGTAATTTCTTGTTCCTGTTTGGCCTTGCATGATAAATTTTTATATGGATGTCTGGCAACAAATGAGAAGTCAGTTTATAATGTGACTTTTTGGAGTGTTGTCTGCAACCAAAACCCACCACAAATACTGAGAAAGATATGGATTTTTAATTTATTTTGTAATTTTTTTGTTGACCCATTTAAAGTAATCTCTTTGGTTTAGATCTTTCCAGGACTCACATGTCCTCCTCACAAGATAAACTCTGTGAAGCAGTGGAAAGAGATAAATTGATGCAATAGACCCACTAGAGCTTGAGGAAAGGACAGGGTGGGAAGACTCTCAGAGAGGAACAGTCCTGGGTATCTCAATCACTTAAAAGTTTATAAAGTATAAAGAAAGAATGCTGAATCATAGAATGGTTTGGGACTTTGAAGCTCATCTTTTTGCAACTGCCCTGCCATGGACAGGGACACCTTCCACTAGACCAGGTTGCTCCAATCCTGGCCTTGGACACTTCCAGGGATGGAGCATCCACAGCTTCTCTGGGCAACCTGTGCCAGGGCCTCACCACCCTCTGAGTGAAGAATTTCTTCATAATACCTAATCTAAACCTCTCCTCTTTAGTTTAAAATCTCATATTCTGTCACTATCTGCTGGTGTGTAAAATCCCTCACTCTCTTATAAGCCCCCTTTAGGTACTGGAAGGCTGCAAAGGGATCTCCTGGAGCCTTGTCTTCTCAAGGCTGAACAATTTCTATTCTATCATCTTGCCATTAAAACAACATTAAAATTTCCTGCTGTTCTCAGGTTCTAATGCTTCCCTCATTGGAAGCAATGCTGGATTACTCTTGATGTGCTGCTCTACTTCAGACTCTGCAGAATTTAGATGATGGTCAAGCCTGTTAGGAAGGTCCAGTGCCAAGATTAGCCTGGTGGCAGATAATATCCTTTATTTCTCAAGATTCTCTTCTAGCCAAATTAGCAAGGTACAAAATCCACTGAGTTCAGGCACTGTAAAATTAAAGACAGTAGAGAAACTGTGAAAGGGATCCAGTGAGATTTTCATTCTCTAAGGTGGATGGCAAATCCATAATTGACCTGGATGGCCAGATTGACTGAACCCTCACCATGTTGGCTGAGGACTCCAAGCTGGTGGGGAGGTGGATGTGTCAAGAGGGACCTGGACAGGCTGGAACAGCAGGCAACAGCAACTGTGTGCAGTTTGGCAGGGTCCTAGCCCTGGGATGACATAACCAAAGACCTGAGCTCTGAGGAATGACAAGAGACCTCTTCTGACTGAAGGTTTCATCTCCCTGGAGAGGAGAGGGCTCAGGGGGAATCTCACCACAGTGTCCCAATTAGTATTCCAGGGTAACTATGAAGAGGACACACTGTCTCTTCATGAGAAGCCTCATGGTGAAGATAAAGGGCAATTACACCAGAAAAGGTTTCATCCCTTAGAAGAAAGAAATTTTTTCAGTGAGAATAATCATTCACTGGAACAACCTCAGGGGTTGGGTCACTGTAGAGTCCCCATCTCTGGAGGTTTTCTAGATGTGACTGGTCTAGAAAAGGCTGCTGGAATCTCCTGGCTTCCATTCCCATGAAAGGCTGAATTGGATTATCTTTTGAGGTCACTTTCATTCTAGGCTATTCTATCACTCTGTGAACATATGGAGGGTGTTTTTCCATGGATCCTGGTAGAAGATAAGTGTGGGTTTCACTTCTAGCTGTTTTGGAAATAAGCCCCCCTCATACTAAGAGCAGATTTGCAAACAACTTGGAGGCTTTACTGCTGCAAAGATAAGTGCCTGCAAACTCTTGGTGTTTCCACAGTTTGGTGGCAGCTCAGGTGGACATATCATCATTTGTCTCTGCTTCTGTGTTGTTCACTATTGCTCTGATTCTATTTTTTCATCTATGAATAATTTCTTCTGGGACAAAATTTCTGAAACAAAAGGTTTTGTGAATTCTTATATTATTAATATTTTTAGGATTAGCTCAAAATGAGATCAGAGCTTGAGAAGAGGGGACAGATTCATGGTACAATTGGGAATGAAAACTCTTTTCACCTCTCTGTATAGATTTTCTGTAAAGGACTGAGGACACATATTGACAAAAAAACATTGTGAAGAGATTTCAGTGTAGCTGTTAGTGCTGAATCCATTCAGCAGAAAATGGGATTTCCATCTCTAGAGCTGTCAGGCTTGTGCCAGCACTGAGTGCGCTTTCAGAACAGAATATTCATCTTTGGTGGAAGGGGAAGTGTCCCTTCAATGCTGCCAGCACTTCAATGAGAAACATGGGTGAATTGGTAAAATCCCACATTTATCAATGACTTTTGTTTGAGCGAGTGGGTAGACATAGAGATGACCCATTTCTTGAGAAAGGTTAGGAAAGCAAATGTGATGCAGACATTGTATCACAAATCTGTCTCTCAAAACTGCTTTTTGGAAAATAAAAGCTGGAGGGTCCCTGTGCAGGCCCTGGAAGCAGGGACAGCAGGGAGGGGCTCTGTGGGGAGAACCTGGGGCTGCACCACGCCAGACACAGGGGAAAGGAGGAGCTGGGAATGAAGGAGCAAGTTGAGATTGGGAAAAAGGCAGAAAGAGCAGTCAGAAATCAAAGAATATGGCTGGCTGAGTCTCAAAAAAAAAAAAAAGGGAGTTGATACAGGGAAAGAGGTTTATTTTTGTTTATCATCAGCCTACTCTGCCTTTAAATATAAATAAATTATTTTACCCAAACCCTGTCTGTTTACCCTGTGATAGTAAGTGCTCTATCTTTATCTTGAGCCAAGAAATTTTTTTTGTTTTCATTTCTCTTGCTGTTCTTTTGAGGCAGGGGAGTGAGGAAGCTGGCAGCTGACCCAGGCCAAGCCAGAGCACCCAGGTCCATCTCCAGGTGTGCATTTTCTGACCAAAGCTGAGTGATGGTGGAAGTCCTGTGCTTTTCCTGCATCTCTGTCACTTCAGCTGTAATATCTCCTAATTTATACTGATCAAATGATCTCTATATCGTTCTGTTTTTTTCTAATAAGACCGCAATCTCTCTTTTGTCACTACTGCTTCCTGTTCTGCCTCCAACAGTTCCTTTAGCACTTAATCAAAGCTGCCTTCTGTAGGTAGCCATGCCTTGTATCATCCAATTTAAACTGTAAGCAGACATCTGAATCTGGTTATTGTACTGTTGCTGTTGTAATCTTTCTTCGTTTTCTTTTAATTGTCTTACCACTTTCTTAATTCTTTGTAGTTGTTGTTCCAACCAGCTTATAGTCTCTAAGACCTCATTACTTCTATTCTCCAGTTCTTGCATCTGTGCTACCAGTTTTTCTATTTCTTTGTCAGAAGCTGTAAATTCTTGATGGTTTTGCTCCATTCCTAATAAAAACTTATTATATTCATCAATTCTTTATTTTATTTCTGCTTGCAAAATTCTACCTCATATTCTGTAAGCATTCCACAAGTCTTTGATGTTACTCCTAAGTTTTAACTGTTCTTCCTATTCCTTAATTTCTTGCACCCCATTAAATTTTCCTTTTAAAACCTGGTTTATCCATCAATTGCCACTGTTTTTCAAGCTGTTTTTCATGGACTGAAATTTGCTTTCTCAGATATACAGGCTCCAATAATTATTTAGCTAAGTCCTGGTTTCTATGCAGTTGTTCTCCATGTTCTACATCCTGTTTTATCATTTGAGAGGACAAGCTCAAATGGTCCTTTCCTCCCAGACACCAAAGCTCTAATTTGTCCTGCACTAAAAATTCTACTTCCAGTCCTAGAAAATAATTATAACAGGAGAAGAGGTGTTACAGTTTTGTGGCACATTACTTTATTTTCTTATGGAGTTGTACAGACTGTGTGAAACACCAAAAAATTATGTTTTGTACAAACATGTAGTTTTTGCTCCACATTCTATTCTGACACTGAAAAGTGTCCACATTTCCTAGTTGCTCTTTGAGTGGGTTTTTTTTCTGATTTTGTACTGATTTTTTCTGATTCTGTACTGATTTTTTTCGGATGCCGATTTCTGATTCTGGGTTATTTAGTCTCAGAATAGGAAATGCTGTTTGTTTGTTTGTTTTTCAGTTTCATTATTTGTACATGTATGACACAGACACATCACCCTCTGTTTACATCTCACAGGGGTTACCCTCATAAATAAATCTGTCTGTCTGATTAAGAACCTAATTTTGAGAAGAAATGGACCATTGCAATCCCTTTCTCTTTAATGGGAGGACATTGAGCTGTAATGAGTTCTAGGAATCAGGATCCAAAAGAGAACAGGATCAAATTCCTCTCTGAAACTCACAGGAGACATCTTAGGAAATTTTCACATTTCCATCTTAGGAAATGGCTGTTGGTGTTCAAGAAGTGTCTGGATGATGCTCTCATTCATGTGGATAAGTTTTAGTTAATCCTATGAGAGACTTGGACTCAATGATTGCTTGAACCCAGTGATGGGTCCCTTCCAACTTGAGATTTTTTATTATTCTCTGTGTCGAATGAAAAAACATACTCCCCTCAAAATACCCCATGACAAATAAAGCTGCATTTCAGCAGAAACCACTGAAGCAAAATTTCTGTTTTTTCACCTTAAGAATTGAGCTGGACCCAGACAGAAATGCTGAATTTTGTATTTCTCTTTGCTGTGGTACTGATCAGCCACCCCTGGGCTCAGTTTCATGGAGCTCTGCATTCATTCCTTTGGAATGTGCTGTGTGCTCTTGCCTGATGGTCCCACCTTGCCCCTGCTGATGCACCTGAGCAGAGCCCAGGCCTGACGTGCTGGGTCAGTGCTGGAAGGAGAGCCTGTGACCCCAAATTGCTTTGGGATAGAGGTGCCAGTGAGTGTGAACTCCCTTGGGCTCCAGCAAATGTCAGGCCTTAGTGGAGGCTCTTCCCAATTGCAGTAAGGTAATGCAGCTCCTTTTTGCTGAAGACTGAAATTGAGTCCAGTGATGGCAGATCAGTAACAGAGCAGTGTCTGTCTGGGATCACGGACCTGGAGACCACCCTGCAATTGTGAGAGGTGCAGGCATAGCCATGAGACAAAATGAGTCTGAGACCACACTACTTAACCGATCTGCACAGCTTTGTTCCACCACAGCAAGTGGTCAGCCTGGTGTTTGAACTGGCCAATTTAGTGGCAGTAGAATTTAGGGAATTCCAGATCCAAATGCTGGATGAACTAAGTAAAGTGACTTGTCCTGGGACCATGATTCACTGCGTCTCAGGTCACACTGCATCTCCACTGGGCTTATTTCCCTAAACCTGCTTCTTTTGGAATCTAATTCAGGGTCAATGGCTAGAAGATACTCAGTTTTTGTATTCATCTGGGATTAGAAAATTATCAGGCTGTGAATAAAGTGAAAGTCTCTCCTTGGTCTGCTGGATTAGACATCGAGTCCCCAGTAGTTTGCATCTTTGTTTTAAGGTCACTTTGGCTTTCAAATTTCTGAGAAGTTCTGAGATATGAAAAACAATTGTACAATTTTTAAAGCAACAGCTTCTGAGAAGTCATTTCATACCTATCATTTTCATTTTTGTCCTGTTTCCAGGAGTGGGATACAAAACAAAATGTAGTGTAAATAACCCCATCTCCAAACCTGTTTATCCATTTCACTCCACAAGCACAGAAGCACTTTAGAAATCTCATGAGACACGATGTTTGCCTTATTCTACTAAAAAACCCCATTTAATATAAAGGTTTGACTTGATCTCCAGGAATATTCAGCTAATTTTATATATACTAAATGATTTTTAGAATCTCTTGATTGCACCCAGAACAGGTGAGGGTTAATTCTCTCTCATATAATCAGAATGTAAGTTTTTCCAGGTGCTTCAGTTAGAAAAGCACAAAATCTCTCATCTTTAGCTCTTCATATGATATAAGAACAGATTGGAAAAGGTTACTACTTGACTGTGAGACTAAATTAAATTATGTTCTCAAGGTTTCCTATTGCTTTTGAGACAGGAATATAAGTGCTTCTATCCTTATTGGAGTCCTAATTTTTCTGCCCTTTCCTTTCACTGCCTTTCTTTTCCAACACTAAAGCACATTTCTATCGTTTTACTCTTTATTCACCATTCTACTGCCCACTCCTCTTCACCCCTACCTTGCTATGATGACTGAAAGGGAAGTAAAGGGCAAATTGCTTTAAAAGGATGAATATGGGACTAAATAAAAGACAGCATTGCTACCTTGATGAGAATAAAAGGGCAAGAGCCCCTGAGGTGAGCATAAAAGGAGATGTAAAGAGAGCTGGTTGGTGTAATTGTCAGAGAGCTGCGGGGTTTCATGGGCTGGAGATTTTATGGCTTGTGGGATTGCAAGTTTCTGCAGAGGAGAGATGATCTGATGAAACTACAAGAAGCTGGATGCATAAAAACAATCAAGGTTTTGGCTTACCTGGACCCAAATGAAATCCTTGCCTGAAAAGCATCAAGTGCCAAGTGTAGGCTCTCCTTTGGTGATGCACTGAAATACTTTAGTGGCTCTTCTGCCAGAAGTTGAGTAGATTTTTCTAATTATGCCCAGAACACTGTGTTCTTGAGAACTTCCAGCCCTAAATCGTGGGACATAAGTATCCATGTTTGATCCAGGGATATGCTGAGCACCTTCTGAAGATATTGAGAACCCATGTGTACTGTTTGCTTGGATGAGAAGGAATCACACCAAGCACTTCTCAAGCCTGCAAAACTAGGCAGCATCTGGTTTTAAAGCAGGATTTTCTATCATAATAGAAATAAGAAAAAATAAAAAAAAAGGTTGCCATACCTTTGCAATAGAACAATTTCATCTTATCTGCATGATGGAGACTCCTGGTAGGTGAAAAGTTTGCTTTCATAGACCCACTTTGTCTTTTACTGAGAGACCAGTTTGTTACTTACTGCACTCCAAGGAGGGTATGGCTCACTCTCCCCACACTATTAATTTTAGACCTACCTTCATCAAAAGTTAAAGAGCTTGAGAATAAAACTGGGATGAGAATTGTAGAAACTTGATGTGATAAATGGTTGTGGAGTCTGAATTGGGGCACTGCAGCTGTGTTTGACTGACCTGCCCTGGCACAGCAGCAGCTCTGGGCATTGCAGAGGGAGTTGCCAGACAGACCTGTCACCGTGTGTGCAACACTGAGGGTTGGAAAAGCCTTCCTCTCCAACCCCTGATAGCCTCCAAAGTGAGTGTAAGATTCCCTGGGCTGTCAGGGGTGTTCTTCCTAGTTCCAGAAAGGTGAGAATAAAATGCTAATAGTGGCGATGACTTCTGTGAACATCCGCCTCCTGCCTGCTGCTAACTCCTGTGTCCCACAGTCACTCCCTTTTTTTCTGGGCTATTCTAGAGCCTGCCAGCAGCTTGAGGTACAGTTAGGTCAGAAAAGCTTCTTGAAATAATATTTAATTGAGAAACGTCTGGATTTTTTAGATATGTCTGAAATATTTTGTGGGTATATTGTAGGGCTTCCTCATGCATATGATATTGCACATTTTGCTTGCACTTATAACAACGTGGTAATTTTTCTGATATGCTCCATAGTCTGATTTATCTGTCTGTTTTCAATCTTAGGTGTAAAATTATCACCTTTTTCCTTGCTCTTCTGTTTGAATAGCCAAAGAACCCACCAAATATTTATATACAAATAAGGATGGATTTACACAGTGCTCTTCTGTATGGCTTGTGCACTTTAGAGATCCACCAAATCTTATTGACTCTGTTAGATATGTAACCTTCAACATTATCACCACAAACAAGGAAAATTCTACATTGTTTTATGCAAACTTACAGAATTTTTTGGCTACACTCCTGACTTGTTTCACTAAAGGGAAAAGAGAAATAAATGCTCTGCTTGCCCTCCTTGCCCTGGTGTTCTCCCTGTACTTCCACAATGGGTATTGCTTTCTATTTTTATTTTTCAGCAGGAAGCTAACCAGATAGAAAGCTTTATTTTTAAGCTTTGGTCCCCAGTGTTTATATGGACAGTAATAGTGTGTTTGGCAGATTATAGATTATTGTTTTTTCTGGGAATCAGCCTGGTGGTTGCAGATATTTACTCTGTCCTGCATAAACTTCTGGAATATCCATCAGGAAGCCCTCAGATGGTAACACACTTGGCAATCCTCTGCTGGGGCTCATCAGCTCAGGACAGAAAGGTCTCTTAATGCTGTTAGAGAGACAATGAGATTTTTTACATCTGAGGACCTGAAATTCAAAGCCCATGAAGTTAAGCCTTGCAATGAGATTTTGAGCTCTCCTCTATTGCTGTTTTCATGAAGACATCCATCTTTTTCCTTGCCTGTCAGGCTTTTAGGCTTTTTCTCACTGACTCCCAAAACAGTGTGCTGCAGTCCTTGGCTCCCTGGAAGCAGTAATTCAATGGAGAAGATTTGCTGATAGCCAGGGGTTCCTGGAGGACAACTCCAACACTGGTCTGAGGAGCAGCTGGAGCTCCAGGCTGACTCTTCAGGCTCAGACACAGCTCATTTGTTTGCTGGATGTATCAGCTTAAGGATTGTTTATTTAAAGGCAGCCTAAACTGGGATGAAATTTTAAGCCTTGGAGCTGTTCAGGCATAATTCAAAGCAGGTGGAATTTGAACTTGTCTGGCTCCTGTGACACTGCTACTGAGCCATAAGTTTTGATTTCCGTGCTGCAGGGATGATCAGGGAGGAGCAGTCTGGTCTGTCAGTGCTCCTGGTGGGAGTGATCTGGTTTGGTGGCATGAGGCATCAATATTATCTTACAAATTGCTTCTCTCAAACCTGTCAACCCTTCTTAACCTGAGTTTTACAGTGTCATTACAAGGCATTTGTAGGGGAAGACAAGTAGAAGATGAGAGCTGTGATATTCTGGTATTAATGTGAGAGGAGGAAGGAAAGGAAGGATGGAGTCCAGAGCATCAGTAACAGGGCTGGTACCACCCAGCTCTCTGTTGGTTTTGATGTAAATCCTCTAGAATCAGGTACTGCCCTGTGCTATGGTTAGATCACTAGAGATGACGCGATGAGTTATCTGTAGCAAAAAAATTTTATTATCCTAACATTAGGAGAAGAGGTCTGAGCTCCTCAGTGTCAAGAGACTGAGAGGTGTCAGCAGCTCTGCCCCGTGCAGGGGGAGGCAAGGGCAGGGATTGTGACCCAGCACATCTGTCAGTGCAGGGATTGTCACCCAGCACATCTGTCAGTGCAGCCAGGCTCCTGAGGGAGGCTCCAGAGCCAGGAGTGAGGAGAGTCAGAGCAGGTCAGCAGGGCTTAATGTGTACCCAGCCACAGGAAAACAAAGAAGCCACTTGAGTTGTTTAATTTTAAAGATTAGAAATTCACAAATAGCCAGTGAAGGTGGGGATGGCAAATTCATTGCTATTAGGGTGACCCATGCAGTTTGTCTTGCAAGAGAGAAGGGACTTGGTGTAGTAAGCACTGCCTGCATAAATAAAATGGTACTGCAAATAAAAAGGATCTGTGTCTTATAAATCATTTGGAAATTTACTGAGCTTCCCCCAAAAACAAATTGGCTTTTTCATTCCTGCTTCTGGTAGGAGCTCTTTGATTTTTTTTTACACAGTTTTGCTCCTTTGCCAGCTGCAGTTTTTACATCTAAACTGGATTTATTCATGGACAGTTTATATGTGTTTGTTCTTGTGCCAATGTTGTACTTTCTTGTACCTCAGTCTTCTTTCTTCCTGATTATTTTCCTCCCCATATATTTATAGATGGAGAGGGGATCTGATTGCTCTGTTTTGCTGAGTTAAGTGTACCAAGTTCCTTTAGTTCTTAAAATCAGCTTGCTGTTTCCTGATCTTCCCTTCACAGTGTCTGTACCACATTATCTGGCAATTTTCCATGCTCTCCCTACTTTACTGAAGTCTTAATAAGTTTTTCTGCACTGCTCTTCCCTTTAAAAAGGGAAAAAAAACCCCAAAAAACCCCCACAAACAAGATGTTTACTCAAAAAGAGGTACTGCCTAGCCTAACTCTAATGAGCCAGACTCAGCCTAATTGAAGTAAAACAGGAATTGTGCTGCAGTTTCTCATTTATTCCCTAATTATTCTTTTCCTTAAATCTACTGTAAAGCCTTATGTATTTCTGGGACCACACTCAGGGAGCCAAGTGGTGTCCATTCAACTCCCTTTGCAAAATGTCTGTTCAGCTTCTGCTCTTTGCCAGCCCTTCTGTAACTTTATGGATTTACTGTACTTGTTGTAAGTCTGTATTACCAAGTGTCCAATTCACATGCCACGTCTACCAAGGCTCTCTAAGAAAAATAGCTTGTTATTTTTGGAGGCAATATCTCATTTATCATTACTTTCAGCTCCATATCACTATCAGGCAGTGCTTTCCTACACATTTGTGGTGGAGGACTTCCTGTAAATAATTTGATGGCCTTTGCAATGTCTACCTCAGTCTGATTCTCCAGTTTTAAGTATAGATTTTGATCTCCACATCCTGTTGTGTTCTTTGTAGTTTTTTTATGTTCATGCTTCACATGATTTTGGAGAGGGTTGCTCAGCTGGGAAGAGATGAAGTTGTCTGTAGGATTTCTCTCCAAGCCTGAAATTCAGTGAGAGCCTCTTACACTAAGAGGGAGGAGCCATGTCCTTGGAATTGCCCCCAGCCAAGCAGCATCCCACCCTCAGGGCTCTGCTGCTGCAGGCTCCACACAGCAAATGTTCCTCTCAGGTGAGAACAGATTATCCATACGCTAGGAGAGCTCAGGAGACAAAACTGATCCCTCTTTATCTTGAGGGGATTGGAAGAGTCTGGTGAGCATGACCAGACTATGAGGCTACTCCTTGATAAGAGTATTTAGAGCCAGCTGGAGATGGTTCTCTTTGTTTTGAGGAAAACAAGGCACACTGTATGGTCAGGTGTACCTCTTGCTTCTCAGTGTGATTTATGTCATTTATTGCTCAGAGTGCCTCACTAGAACTGATGAGTGCTCTTAGTACCCCAAAAAAACCTTTTCCTTTTGCCATCCTGTTAGAATCATAGAATGGTTTGTGTTGGAAGGGATCTTCAAAATCATCTCGTTCCACCCCCTTGCCAGAGCTTAAACACCTTCCACTATCTCAGGTTACTCAAGGCCACATCCAGCCTGGCCTTGAACATTTCAAGGGATGAGGCATCCACAGCTTCTCTGGGCAACCTGTGCCAGGGCCTCACCACCCCCTGAGTAAAGAATTTCTTCCTCATATCTGACTGAAATATATTCTGCTCAAGTTTGAAGCCATTGCTCCTTGTCCTGTCCCTTAGCAGGGACTGAGGACAGTACTCAGTCACCCAACAGTGTGGGTTTTTGTGGAGGTACTGAAAAAATGTTTTATTTATGCTCAAAATAACATGGCTTCATTTTATATGTTGGTCTCAGCATCACTCAGACTGGTACAACGAAGAGGTGTGGCACAGTGGGATGGGGAAGTAGAGACATATCTGTGTTTGCTGCTGAAGAAATTGTGTGGGACTCTGCATCTTGCAGTGTATTTTATAACATATTTGATTTCCTGTGTTTTGATCAGGACACCCCTCCTCACAATGCACAAGCTATTACGAGTAACATCCAACTTCCCAGCGTGGGAGCAAGAACCTTCATATTTTTGGTTTTGCTTGGTTATAAAGTCACCGTTTGGCAATTCCTCCCTACTTACAAAGGCTTAGAGAAAGCTCTGAGGAGGAATGGATAATGTTTGCGTTTCTAATGATTTAAATATTGATATGTGGCTAAAAAATAGGAAAAACCCAACCCAACAACCGGAAAGAACACAACAGGTACTGGGTTTTATTACGTTTCCTGTTGTTGGGGTTGGAGGTTGCTTATTTTAATTGGACAATAAGCATTCTTGTGAAATTCAAATAAGGATGTCCTTGGGGTTTCTGACCACTCAAGGTGAAACTATTCTTTCTTTATATACTGCTTGTGATATTTATCTCTGTTATTTACCTCCTCTGGAGCTGTTAGCATTTTGCCTGAAACTCTCACAGAAAATATTTTCAGGAAAAGCATTTTTTAAAAAAAGAATAAACTGATAAATATTTCTCTGCACTAACATTTCTCTGTAATTTTGTAATTCAATCTACCAGTTTGAGCCTTTAACATTCTCACTGCCGTGTGTGTTCTTTACCATGAATACATCCCTGAGATGTTGGGGGGATCTGAGGTGCTCTACATGTCTGTCCTCTGCCATTAATCCAGCTGAGCACCTTGAGGTACAAACCTTTGCAATGAACTCATATGCACAACTGAACCAACAAAAGGACATTTAGAAGTCTCTTGTGTCTTTTGACTAGAAGACCATTCTCCAAAGTCTTTCTTTAGGAAGAATCTAACTAATTCCATGATGATTTATACCAGAATTCCTTTATGCCATTGCATTACGAAGGCCAGACTTTTTGGCATTAGATGCCAAACAATCTACAATAAATAATTTATTAATAACTGTTTATTGTAATTCTTTTTATTAAGAACTAAAACATGCTTGGTCACCTAAAGAATATGAGTTACACTTTTGGCTGCAATCCTCAATAGTGCAGAACTTGCTAGTCTCTGGATTCTCTTTATATCTAGACCTTCAGTCTCAGAGTTTGAGATTAGTCTGAGAGTTCCTTAGTTTTCTATGAATTTTCTATGCATTTTTTACTTTGACCAGTTCAGTTTGGTGGGTATACAGGAAGACAGCTACTTGTGACCCCCTACAACATCTCTGCCATCCAAATGAATTTACCAAAATTTAGGGGATGAATAGGGAAAGGTTTTAATTAGATGAAGACCTATTTTTTTATGTCCTTGCAGCTAGTCCATTTGGCAAAGGACATAATGAATGTAGTGAGGTATCTTCATGTGGTTTTGATATCCAAGGCAGAACAGTCTGGGCAATGAGGAAATAAATGTCTGCCTAGCATCCTCCAGGAGCTGAATGTCTCTAAGTCTGCTGAGAGTTTTGACTGCATGGCCATCATTGCCCAGAAAGGTTTTGGATGCTGGAAGTGTTCAGGGACAGGTTGGATGGAGCTCTGAGGAACCTGGTCTAGAGGAAGGTGTCCCTGCCCATGTTAGGGGAGTGAATGAGATGGGCTTTAAGGTCCCTTCCAAAACTATTCCATGGTTCTGTGATTCCATAATATGAAAGTGTTACCCTAGGCACCTCTGCATAATCCCCCCAGCTTTAGGTGGCTTAATCAGAAGCACCAGGAAAGCCATTGGGCATCAGTTTTCTACTGGAAATATTTAGGGCTGCATGGGATGTTTCTGAACATGAGACACACAATAAGGGAAGGGTGACATTCCCATAGTGTGGCAGGAGGTACCCAGTATGACATTCCCTGGAGGAACTGCAGTCTGAGGAAGCATCTGCACTGGATCAGGGAATGTGTGAAGAGGAGGGAGCAGCTGAGAGGTGCTTTTATGGACTGACACTAACCCCCATCCCCATCCCCTGAGCTGCTTGGGAGGAGAGGAGTCTAAAAGACTGAAGCCAAGCCTGGGAGAAGGGAGTGGGCTGGACAGAGGTTTCATTTTAATGTTTAGGTTTGTTTCTTTCTACCCAATTGTGAATGAATTAAATTAATTTCCCAGAAGTTGAATCAATTTTGCCAGTGGCAGTAACTGGTAAGCAATCTCCCTGTCTTTATCCCATCCTATTTTTCCTCCTGCTGTTCTGTTGATGAGGGGGAGGGACAGCTCATGTGGTTGGCAATTTGGCTGTTAGCCAAGGATAACCCACCACAATTCTGAGCAGCAAAAATTTAAAATAAAAGTGGCCAGACAGTTATAGAATATCATTCTTTGGAGCTGAGCTAGTAGAATGGGCACATGGTAAACCTTAAATATCTGCATATGGAGGAGTGTGTTCTGTTACACTAATGTGTAATATCACTTTAATACCCTGTTACTGGTATTTGGAAGTTACTAGACTTTGTGAGTAGTCCACAAAGAGTATTTTTGTCAGTAAAAAAAATTGTATTGCATAAAACTATAATGAAAATTCAAAGGGTCTTAAGGTATAAGTCTTGCTATAGAAAAAATCAGGATCAATACCATCAATCAAAAACTTCTGCATAGTTCAAGAACAGCATAATGGAGAGAAAGATCAGGTAGCTTTGATTGCTCTTATGTCTAACTAGATACTGAGTGTATTTAGAATATGGACTGCTTTTGTTTTCTTTTCTGAAAACTGACATGTAAAGAGAGTTTTCATGCCCAAGCTCTTGACTGAAACAGATACCTAGAAATGTCAAAGGTTGTGCTGGAATTAGATCCCAGATGGGAAGAAGCTGCCAGCTGAAACAGGTAGAGTAACATGGGCTTTCAGCTGTGAAGGACATGGAACATTTGCCTCTGGAGTGGTGCTTCTTTTTTAGTTTAGTTTAGTTTTGTTTTGTTTTTTTTTCTCCCCATCAAACTCCTTTCTTCAGCTTTTATCCTCAGAAAGACAGATCTAGGTCATTCACTATTACACATTTTGGAAAGATTTAATTGGTCAGTGTAGCCTGAGATGTTCATACAGGAGTTCAGAGAGAACTTGGTGTTTTCATAAAGTTACAGAATGGTTCAGGTTGGAAAAGACTTGCATTTACAGGCTGAGACAAAAATCAGACCAAAACTATCTGTAAATACTAGTGAGTTAAAGGACTTTATAAATAAAGAGACCAAACGAGGGAAAATCCAGAGAAAGAGAGACTTTTGTAACACCAACATGGTGTTAGAGTGTGTTGATGGAGAGTCTGAAAAGAGATGGAGATATCCTGAGCTACAATATCCTGCATTGGGTACAGTACTGAACACTGCCTCATATTCCTCATCCATGGAAGGGGTGGTGAAGGACGACTAGGACGAGTTTTTCCTTCTGTTTTGACTGAGCTCATGTTCTGGGGACTGAAACAGGCTTCCCAGGGAAGTGGTCCCAGCACCTGCCAGAGTTCAAGAAGTGTTTGAACAATTCTCTCAGACATGTGGAGGGACTTTTGGGGTGTCCTGTGCAGGGCCAGAAGTTGGCCTTGATGATCCTTGTGGGTCTCTTCCAGTGCAGGATATTCTATGATTCTATGTGTAACTTAGACCTCTGAAATTGCTGCTGTTTTCTTTTTCTGTCTTCCTTCACCTAACACAGGGATCCCCTATGGGATAGAAAACAACCAGAATACAACTGGTTTAGATGTGATTAACAGAATCACAGAATGGCAGGGACCCCAGTGGGCCAACTGATCCAACCTGCCTGCTCATGCACCCCAGAGCACAGGACTGTGTCCAGACAGTTCTGGAATATCTCCAGTGAGGGAGACTCCACAGCCTCTCTGGGCAAATGATTAATGCTAACATTTTCTTGATAAGGTAGACTCACCATGGAACAGCAGAGGTATAACTATTATGTATAATATGTGCAATAATGTTCCTAGATGTGAGATTATCACTTTTGTTGTCTTTCCACCAAAGTTTTTTTTTTATTGTTTGTTTGGTTGGCTTTTTTTGGTTTTGTTTTGTATTAATTTTTGTCACACCTTGCCTGATATCAGGGTCATTTTATCATAGAAGTTTCTCCATGTCTCCTTTTCCTACAGGACGCCAAGTGCTTTTCACAATCTTTCTTCACTATTCACACATCAGGCCATTGTGTCCACTCTGCCTGGTGTAAAATAGAAGGGGCCATATTAAACCCACTTGAATTAAAGCTAAAGAGCAGAAGAAAAGATCCTGAACATGCCTGTTCTCTTGAGCCCTTTTGGGTGCAGATGCCCAGGGTGTGCTCTCACAGAATTTCAGGTTGGATCAAGAGGTCACTTCTCCAGCAGTGTGTAACTTTTCGTCCTTTCTCTCCAGGTATTACCAGATAAGAGCTGGACTGAAGATCCCATCCAGGATCCCCCACAGGCTGTTTGCTACCATTGCAGGACAGACAGGTAAGCAGGTCCCAGAGGAATGTGACCTGACTGCAGGTGGGGTAGGATGGAGAAGGAAACTGTGTGAGGAACAGGTGAGCCTGGATTGAGGTCCAAACCTGGTTTTCCCTAATGATCAGTAGTTGTCCATCTCTGTTTGGGTAAGGGTTTGTGACTGGTATTGGGCTTGTGTCTGTCAGAAAAGCAGAGGAAATTTTCACAATCTGATCTGAAAGCATGTCTCTTCTATATGGTTCCTTGCTGGCAATTTTTCAGTTTAATATTTCTTTATATCTTTAGAGTTCTATTTTTTTTTAATAAATAAAAAAGTATTGTTCAATTTGGAAGTCTGGTTCAATTAAAATGCAAAATTGTTAGAGAGGTTTTATAAAACACAAATGATGATACCAAAATCTGAGAAAATCACCTAAAAAAAATAATCCAAAAACTCAAAAGCTGAATAAAGAAATTTTCTTGGAAAATAAATGAATATATAAATAATTTAGTCTGGGTTTGGAAAAACATCTTGTGAAAAATCCTCAAGGAAAAAAGTATTATTTTACAACATGTTCCACTGTAATTTGCCCTTAGCATATCCAGAATCCCCTGGAGTTCCTTAGATTTCTGGAAATGTCCTCAAATTACAGCAGTTTCTGGCATAAGTAATCTTAAACTAATGAAATAACCTCCTGTGAAGACAGCTAGAACTTCACTTTCTTGGGGTAAAAAAAGAGTAACAAACAATAAAAAAGCCAAACTACTCCTGTTCAGAATAAACTATGTTTTATATTTACTTTTTTTACAAAATATTATTTTCTTCTCCCTCACACATCTTCAGCATCGAGAAAGAGTGAAGATTCTTTCACTTCTTCTGGAAACAACTCACGTAGACACCTGGGCAGGGGAGAGGCAAGGCTGGCAGTGCAGTTACAGGATTAGCACTTGACTTTCAGGGTGCTAATGCAATCCAGACTGGGCTCTAATAGCTTTATAGGGCTAACATCAAGACAAGGGATATTTAAGCCACTAAGGCTTTAAACAGTTTCTCCTTGGCTACCTTTGCAAGTACTTCCTAATTGATTTCATAGATCTGCAAGAGAGCATTATTTAATGGGACTGAACTTAAAGGTACACAGGCCATAATGTGGGGGCTTTTTTTCATGCCACTGATCTCTCTCAGTGTGTGGATACCTGGGATAGGGCTAATTAAATTTCTGTGCATGTTTCAATAAGACACTCCTATTAAAATAGCATTACAGCAAAACATGGGGGATATAAAATAGTGAATAAACTCCTACCTCACTAGCGAGAATGACTATAAAATAAGTGGAATTCATGAGTTCAGTTTAAAGGAAGTATTTTTAATCTTTCCCTTATCGGGTTCGTAGGATTTGTGAAAACTGAGAATATATTTTGGAAATGATTATGTAAATTCATAAAGTAAAATCTGTGAATTTATGCAGTAATAAAATATATAAAATATGTAAGCATACAAAATAAATAGGAGGCAGTATTTATCTTCCGATGCACATGGCTTTTTATTTTTATTAAGTGTACAGGATTTACAATAAAACCTTGGGAACTGACAGCATTAGCAATGTTTGCTTCCCACTAGATGTTTTCAGCAACAGAGGCAAAACCCCCCATAGTTTACAATAATTCAGCAGAGGGAAAGCTGCAGTCTGTGCTAGGCAGTCCCTTGGTGGTGACCAACCAAAAGTGAGCAGAAAGAATTCCAGAATTCCATCCGTGGCACAGGACTGACAGGTTGTGCAGGAAGCCTTGGTGACCTACCACATGGTCCTCAGTTTATCCATGTCCTGTGTACAATTTAGGAAGAGACTGGGCTGTGTGGCTCAGTCAAATCACAGGAGAGCTGTGCTGGAGCCCCTGTGGTGTGGTCACTCACATCCTCATACTGACCATTAGCTTGTGTTGAGTCAGGGTGCATGAGCAGGAATATGCTGTGAACATAAATACATTTGTAGTACATTTAGTATTTGTAATTTGTAATGAAATATATATTTAATTCATATTTCTAAGCATTTTTAGCTAGGTGTGTTTCCCTAAAGACCAGACAAGACTGGTGGCTGGGGATTTTCACAGAAATCATGCAATCATAAAATCTGGGAAAGACCTCCAAGATCAAGTCCAGCCTTTAGGCTGAACACTGCCTTGCCCACTAAACCATACAGTGGAGTGTCACTTCTTGTTTTCTGAACAAAGGATGCTGATTCCACCACTTCCCCAGGAACCTTGTTCCAATGCTTACCCATTCTTTCAGGGAAGGACTTTTTTTTCCTTATATTCAACCTGAAACTCCCCTGACTCAACTTGAGGTAATTTCCTTTTGTCCTATCACAAGTTGTTTGGGAGAAGAGACTGACCCCCACCTCCTTTCAGGTTGTTGTAGAGAATGATAAGGTCTCCCCTGAGTCTTTTCTCCAGACTAAACCACTCCAGTCCCCCCATCTTTTCCTTATGTTCCAGATTATGCTCCTTATTTTTGAGCAATGAAAAGGAGAGAAGGAACAAGGCTTGTTGTGCACAAGTTGCTGTCATGCAGATTTCATACCCCCACGAAATTCAGCTTCCTGTCTTTTAATAGATACCATGACTGAAGACTGCTTTGGGCTTGTGAAGAAATTATTCTCTCTGCTCATTCATGTACAGCTCATAACAGCACAAACTCCATTGCCCTCAGCATCCCTCCTACAGGGCTGAGTTAATGCAGACATAGCCTGAATTTAAACCCTAGAAATGCCTTTCTGAGTGGATTTGTGGGGCTTTGGCCTCTGGTGCTCTTCAGCAGGATGGCTTGTTAATGTTATCATGTGATGGTGTCTGCCTGCAGCAGGCAGTGGGCTGAGCCTGTGGGACCCAAGCATGAACAGCCAGAGGAGCAGGGAAGTGAAGATGCCATCTCACAGTTATAATTTGTATAATTAGCTCCTTGGCTGAGCTGCCTTATGACCCACTAAGTGTCTACCATAAGATTTTAAGCTCCTATATAAATTCTGGGGCAAGGATTCATGAAGTATTGAACATACAATCATTCATTGATTTCCAGGCTGCAGGCACAAGCTGAAAAACTGCAGGAGTTTATCGTAAAAACATGTATTTAAACCATCTTTTTTTGCTCATTCCTCAGAACACTGGCAGAAAGAGCAATGCTCAGAAACAGTTAGGATTAGCTGTTTTATCTTGATGTTCTGCACTGTGTCAAAGAGGGGAAAACGGAGACCAGAACAGTACAGAGGAGGACAAGTTAAAGAACATGGTATGCATGGGATAAATCTTGGCAGCATTAACGCCAACAGAGACTTAGAGGGTGAATTACAGCACTGAAAATGCCTGATAAACCCAATCTCAGAAAGAATATAAAAAATTTCCATCTCTTCTGCAGTGTTTTGCAGTAGTCTACACACCACTTGAGTGCATTATAATTTTGAAATAGAATTATTTTTTAAAAGTGAAAGCTGCAATTGGCTTTTTTGGTAAGTTTTCAACCCACTATGCCTCACTCTCATATACTGCAACCAGCAATATTCATTTGCTTCCAACTTGCCTATTTGTTTACCTTAGGCCAGGAAAATTGTTTTGCTGGGTGAACATTAAGAAAACAAAAATCTTTTGCATGGCATATAACTAAAGAAATTACTCAGGACTTTGATTTGTGTCCTGATCTCCCTTTTTCTCCACCAAGAAGTACCACATTGCCAATTCTCAATACTCCAAATAGACAAATATTTTTGAAAACTTGACCTGAAAATTTAATTATAAGTAATACAAAATATTTAAGAAAAATTATCACTGGCTATGCTAATCTTTATTGGACTGTAGAAGTCTTCCATCTAATTTTAGTCAATTAAATTGGGTTATTGTTTGAAAGTGTAGAAAGCCAAGGACAGCCAAGGAATTAGATTCTTCTTTCATTTTTTCTCATAAAAGGCAGGGAGATAAGATACAATGTTTCTTCCAGACAAGTCAAGAAAAAGCAGCTGTGATTGCCATTTCATGTTGACTCCTTTTAGTGGTGATGTAAAATTGTGTACTTACAATTTTTATGCTTTTTCATAAAATGGAATGCCTGACTTTAGGTGACAAGAAGAAGCTCAATTTCAATTGTGGCATGCAAAGAAAAAAAAAAGTAGGAGCATCAGAAAATCATGGAATCATAGAATCATTTAGGTTAGAAAAGGTCTCTTGTGTTCCACTATTACCCTAACACATTAAACTCCAGCACTAATCCATGTCCCTAAAACAAAGAACATTGCTGTAACCTCTGTCTGAACTATACAAGTTCATGATAATCCACAATGAATTTCTTTTCCTATAAATTAAATTATTTAATTAAATCTCTGGCTACCTTTCACCTAAGACATAATTTGAAAGGTTATTTGCATTTCTGATATGTTCCATAATTAACTGTTTGTGTCTGTTTTTAATAAATAAGCAGTGATCTTAATTTCTTCATTAATTTTTTGACTCTCTCAGAGCAATTCCCAGTGAAGGAATTCTGCTTTGATAATTAAAGAGAAACCTTTTCTTGTAAATGGATTCTTAATGCAGTCAAAACAAACAGTTGCAGTTAGTTGCCCATTAGAGCAAGGAGAAACAAGACCATGACTTGTGGAACAGTATAAAATTGAAGTCATTATTTTCAATAACTTCTTGAAAGGTAATTTCTTCCTCCATTAAGTGAAGGTAAGGTTATTGTTTTTGAAGGATGAAGAAAAGGGGTAGAAATTTATGCTTTAGCAAACAAATTAGTTTATTTTCAAAGCTTATTAAA
The DNA here is from genome assembly GCF_012460135.2 of Molothrus ater. NCBI lineage: Eukaryota > Metazoa > Chordata > Aves > Passeriformes > Icteridae > Molothrus > Molothrus ater. The sequence continues at coordinate 147,797,132 of NC_050478.2, read as the reverse complement.
AGTAATCTGAAAATAAATAGGGATTTTCAGTATAAAATAAAGCATACCTGATAAATACAAATTATATCCAGAGGGCACTTCACTGTGAGAAAAGGTGTTTTGGGGATGAGTTGTCTTAGGAAACTTCAGCTGTGAGGCCATAAGAGATGAACCCATCCCTGGAAGCATTCAAGACCAGATTGGATGGGGCCCATGGTCTAGTGGAAGCTGTCCTTGACCATGGCAGGGGAGCTGGATTGAGATGATCTTTAAGGTGCCTTCCAACCCAAATCATTCTATGATTCTATGATCAAACATTTAAAGACATGTTAATTCATAATCTAAACAGAACTAATTCCATGATACTTCAAGAGAAAAGGAGAAAGAAACAGAGAAAAAATAATGAAAAGGAGAAAAGGGAAAATCTTTCTGACTGACATGATATTTCCGTCTGCATGTCTCAGTCATTCTTCAGTAAATGTCTTTCATAAATGCCTCAAAGGATGGAAGCTGAAAAGTATTTTGGCTGCTACAAGAATTTCCATTGTTGACCTTCATCTAAGCTGGAAACCCTCAATTCCCCCCTCCAGAAGCTGGGTCAGATCACTCAGATGGAAATGGAGTAGGTCCCACAGTGCTGGAGATGCTGAGCAGCATCCCAACCCAAAACTGAGACCTGGCCAATGGAGAAAGCCAAAACCAGGAAGGGTCTGCAAGCTCCAGCACAGGCCACAAGTCTCTTCCCCTGGCTAATGAGTCTGAAACACAAAACTTCAACATCAGTGAAGGCTGGCTGGGACAGAATCCAGCTGTTTATATGTAGAGAGCCAACACAGCCTTTCTGGTGCTTGGGGCCAAGGATGAATTTCACCTTTGGGGTAAAATTGGCCATGGAGCAGTTTCAGACCTACCACTCCAGTGTGAGCTGGCCTTCACAGAGCTCTCTTCTCTTCCAGGTTCACTTGCATGTCTTTAATTTCCCCACACAGTGATTCTCCCTGCCTTCACTCTGATGTAAATTTCAGTCTTGGGATTCCTTTAAAATCCATCGCTGCTCTAAACATTGGTGGGTCACACCAGTTCAGTAGGCAAATTGCACCCAGACATCAGTTGTGTTGTTTTCTGCATTGGTGAAAAGCTATGTGCTGTTATAATGCCCCATACTTTACATAGAGATTTTTGCCACCTGAATTAATATTTGGAATAAATATATGGAGTGGCAGCTACAGAGTTATATAAAACAGTGAATTAGTATTTGCTCACACAAGTTTCTGAAGAACAGAATTCTTTTCAGATATGAATTCTCTAACTAAATGAGGCTCTTAAGGAACTAGCAATGAGTTTAGAAACAGAAATAAACACTACAAAAAAAAAAAGAAAAAAGATGCTGTTTGTTTTAACAAAGCATTAAGCATTTAAGAAAGAAAACTTTCTGCTGATCCCAAGCAGTTCAGTTATTCCATTATCTCAAATTTCAGCATCTCTGAGAAATGAACTTTGGTTTACAGAACAAATCAGTGATAAGAGACTGTATTTATGTTAGGATCCTTCCTACAAGGAAATTAATAGGACATCTTGCTTTTTATTATCACTGAATCTATGCATGGGCAGAGAGGTAGCTTTATATAATTCTTTCCATGAGGCTAATTCAAAATGTCAAAAGGCAAGGTTAAGATAAAGGATTCCTCTCAGAAATGTGCAGCTTTAATCAAAAGTCACACTGAGGGAGAAAACATCCTGAACTTTTTGATCAAGCAATTTTAAAATTATGGTGTCTCCTTTAGAAATATAAAATCTCCATTTATTCTAAATATATATATGCTAGACATAATATTTCAAAATTAAAACAAGTCTCTTCAAACATTTAAATATGAAAATGATTATACATTGAATGAGTTCATGCCTGAAAAATGTTGTCTTTGCACTTTACAAGTAGGCTTATTTTAGCCCTGGAGGGTCTGCATGAGTGTTCCTCTGCCAAAGAATGTGCATTTTCAACCTTCAGCAACTGGGTTTTCAAACTTCCTTAAAACCAGATTTGCAACTCAGTACACGAGGATAAATGTGTCATGTTCAACCCTGGTTTGTTGATTTCAGAGCCTAAATTTTCAGAAGTCACTACTTACCAGTACCAGTTCAGTCTTTATTTTTTGTTCAGTCTGGAACATGCCAGTTTCACTTGAAACTGGGATGTCAAAATGGCAAACTAAATAACAAATCACAGCTTAAAGTCTGCAATAAGAGCTGATATTTCCCATTCATTGAGTACCAAAAAGGTGCAAAAAATGGACAGCTTGCAATAAATTATGAAAATCTTGACAATCAACTGTTACAAACCAACATATACAATTCTTATCTATATCACAGGAGGAGAAAACCCCACAAAATGTACCCAGAATTCTATGCAGGAGACAACCCTGTTTTATTAACAAAGCTCCTTGAAGTCTGTCATCAGAACCAAAACCAGGGTTTGTCCTAGTGGTTCGTGGAGCTGTAAATTCCTGTGAGCTTCAAGTGCCTGGAACTTTGGTGGAGCAGATTTAGTGCTTAGATTGAAGAGCAGGTGTATTGTCATTCTAGAGATATGACAGATAAAACTGAAAGTTTGTCCTGCATCACTTGAAGCCAGTGTGAACCCTGAGCAGTACCATATGCAACTGGCAGCTCTAATAACCTCAGATTTCCTTGAGGAAGGATGTATCAGAGGGACTATGACACACTGAACAGAGGTCTAGAAAAAACTAGAAAATTCTGCAGAAGATGCTCCTCTGCTGGATTTATGTTAGCTAAGAAATAGGTAAATAGCACAACTGAGTGTTTTCATAGAATCATTTAGTTTGGAGAAGACATCTGAGATGACCCAAGTCCACCACTAAATCATGTCCCCCAGTGCCACATCCAGACATCTTTTAAATACCTCCAGTTATGATGACTCAACCACTTCCCTGGAGAGCCTCCTCTAGTGCTTGACTCTCTGTGAAAAAATTTCTCCTAATATCCAATCTGAACACCCCCGGGCTCAACTGGAAGCTGTTCCCTTTCTTCTATCATTTGTTACCTGGGAGAAAAGAGGAACTCCCACCTCACTACTTCATCCAATTGAGGTCCATGGATCTAGCCTGAAAAGATTCCTCTGTGGAGCCTTCCTACCCTCCGTTAGACCAACACTACTGCCCAGCTTGGTGTCATCTGCTCTTTTTTGCCATCATCATTCTGTTTTTCTAAAAGCTGCTTTTTACTTACTTTAGTTAGTTAAACTCCTACAAGAAAGGGACAGGCATCTTTGTTGACGGCTGTGAATCACCAATTAAGGGATGACCTTCTATGGATCTAAAATGCAGAGGAAAGTGAGGGATTATATGAAGGAGCATGCAGCATGTCTGGAGCTAGTTATTAGAAGTGTTCTCCAGTAACAAAATCATTTAGCATGATTACATTCTCATTTATCTCCACCTCTTCATGTCTTACTTTCACATTTAGCAAGTAGTTCTGCAATAAAGAATTTGCTGCACAGCCAAGGTGATAAAGTGTCAGCATCATCTGAAATGAAAGACTTTGGGGTCTAGTAGTAATTAAATTGTTATGGTTTCAGGATGGAGCAACTGTATTTTTGTATGGTGACTACAAGTATTTTTAAAATTTTATTTAAAAAAAATTATGGATGATTGATTATGTCCCAGTGTTCTGCTTGGGAAATCATCACAGACTACAGACATTGCAGGGAGTGATGGTTCCTTGAAAATAAAGGTGGTCAGGATTTCCTAGTGACTATGTGATACAGAACATCTTAAAAATTGGTATTTAAGTAACCTGAGATCTACAGATGACAGTTAGATGTCAGTTTAAATAACAGGTGTTAAGTAAGAAATCAATATTCGTTCATAAGAACATATCTATATATACCTTTACCAGCTAGAGGCAATAATGGTTCTTCTCTGGGGAGGGTGTATTGCATGATTTATAAATTAGCTTTCTAGCAAATCTTGTTTCACCAAGCTTTCTATACCAGCAGGAAACAGTTGTCCTATAATGATTTGTTAGGCTATATTCGAAGGGCAGGAAATAAATCATCTGTAACCTGAGTTATGGCTGCAAGATGGAAGAAGCCTTGGAAATCTGTGGCTAAGGGTAAAAATAATCTTATCTAAGTGCTGAAATCTGTGCTGTGGGTGTCTCTACCTAAGCTAATCAGCCAGTCTCCCTTTATAGCCAGAGGAGAGAAACAGGTAATTTGAGGGAGTAATTTAACATATCTATTTTAAGATGAGTTGAATCACACCTATTTCTGCCCATTTACTATAAAAGAAGTTGCAGGAACTTTTGCAGAGAGACATTTTCATTGTGCTTGTAAAAGACTTGTCACAAAAAGGCTGTGATTGCAGCTTTGCCTTCATGTATCCATGCAAATCAGGCAAGTAATAATGAAAGGTAGGAAAGGTGACATAGTCAACATAGAAAGAAGATGATGCTCTTGTCTTTCTCAGCAAATAATCAAAGATGGCATCTTGATTCAGGATTTTAAATAATGTTCCTGAAGATTTTTTCAGGGTGAATAAAAGAGCAAGGAGAAGCCTCCAAAATGAGAACAACTGTCTTATTCTTTCTTTTCCTAGAAATTTTTTCTGGAACTAATAGAAAAATTGTCAACTGTATTATGGGAAAAAAAAAAGAATTAATATTTTCCTTCTGTAGTGGCACTGTAATTTATTAATTGAAAATTAATAAATGGAAGTGGTGTAGTAGTTTGTTTTTATATCTTGTAAGACTAAAACTATGACTGTATTTTCACCACAAATTTCAAAAATGAACAAAAAAATATCCTGGGAAATAGAAGCTGGGTTTGAAGTTTGACAAACCAGGAATTTAATTTGAGATTCAGCAAAGCATTCTGTGCTATTAACAGATCTCTAGGACATTAGTCTATGGTCAGTACCTCTGAAGCTTAACACTATGCATGAAATGTGACCATAAATTAGAAAATTTACAGAATTTTCTGTGCCTTCCAGTGTATATGTGGACCTTTTAGAAGGATTTGCTTAATTTATTATTCTAGCTAAGGAATGCTGCTTGGTTTAATTTCCCATTGATATCACTGTCAGGAAGATCTCTGAAAAATTCCTTCAGTCTAGATGTTTAAAAAGGGAACACACACAGCAGGAAAAACCGTGTCTTATCTGTAAAATGATGGCACTGCTTCAGAGATACAAATTTCTATATAATTTAATAACCTTCCGAAGATGTAAGATAAGCAAAAGGAATCCAAATAGACATACACTCTCTAGCAGCTGCCTCAAAATATTCCATCTGAAGAAAAGCTATGTCCCAGGTAAGGCAATGATGCCACAACAAGAGGGGAAAGTTATGGATGATTTGTGCAGGAATTCTATTGACTCCAGAAAGGGACATTTTTATTTTATTTTTATAGCTAATATGAAATGTTCTAAACCTAAGCCACAGAGCTTTAGCCAGTGCTTTGTGGGCAGAGCACAGCTCCAGTATGTGAATTGTGACATATCTTTGTAGAAGTATATTCAATATTAATTTTTAAAAGAGGCAGGTGCCTTGGAATCATTGGTTTTGGGTTAGGTTTCTCATTCTTTTCAGTTTTTTCTTTTCCATTTCCACTTCAGAGAAAGTATTGTCCTGCTTTCTGTAAATATCTCTATAGTGGAAACAACTGGAGCACTCACTGCCTTTCCAGCATCTGTAATCAGAGACATATGATGTCCAGTCATGCAGTTTTAATTAGTATTCTTTTTCTCATTGCTAAAAGAAGCTAAAAAATTCAGATACTATCAGTTAGAGAGGGCTTTTAGCTGCATAATCTAGTGAAAGATGTCCTTGCTCACAGCAGTGAGTTTGGAATTAGGTGAACTTCAAAGGTACCTTCCAACTCAAACCATCCTATGAGTATATGATTTTACATATGAATTGTCATGTTCAGATTGAACAAAAATATGGCTTTGAATGCTGCAATTTCAATTTTCTGTTTACAATTGCCTCATATACCCATTAAGTGTGTGAAGAAATGTGCAAACGAATTGGTCCATTTAGGCATAAGAACTTTTGCTGGATTGAGATTGCCCTTCAAATGCTCACATTTAAATTTGATGTTTGAATGGAATAGATGGGGTGTGTGTGGGGGAATAAAACTGTGCTTAGATGCACTGGTCAGCCCTGGCATTGGACCATTTGTCCCAGGGGGAAAACCCCAGTTTTGCTTTAGACTTCATTGCCTGGGATCCATTTTCCCAGAGAGTGAATGACAGCCTTGAGCCTCTTGCTGCCTCAAGACTTGATCTTGCTCTCTCTCTAAGAAAAAGATTGAGGCAATCTTTGGGAAGACAATGGAACTACAATAATCTGGGCAAGAAGTTAGAGGGCTCAGCTGAGTAAGACATCAGGTTTGTGTAACATACTGAAGAATAGAATGATTCAGACTCTCTTCATCCTCTTTGCATTTCCTGTTGGTGTGACACCACAGAGCCTGCAGACAGTGCTGAAACTCAGCATTTCCTTTCCTACAGATTTCTCACCCAAAAGTAATATCTGTATGCCTATAGGTTCACTTAACTACCCTTTTTGCCTTGGATTTCATGCAGAGTTTTCACTCTTTTCATGAATTAACAGCAAGTTGAATCCTGAGCAGGGATTTACAATTTCCATTGTCATTGCCCTTGCAGAAATGATGGGATATACTTGAAGCACAATGCCAAGCCAAATGGCTCAGAGGGGCAAGGTTTGTGGGAACCAAACCACATTTAGTTTTTTGATTTCTTCCTTTCTATATCTAGGATAATGTGAATTTGGCTCTGCTTTCTTATGGCATGAGCAAACAACTTTCTCCACCCTAAAAGTAACCTAATTGTGAATATGACCTAATCTGTCAGAAGCAGGTACTTTCCCCAGTGACTCGTGTAGTAAAATGCTGATTTATAACTTAAAACTTAAAAAACAATCCCGTTGGCTTAAATAGGTCCTGCTTATTTATTAGATAAGCTGTTGCTTAAATAGCTTATCCTGTTTGATAGACTGGGGAAGAATGTTACGAAAACCCATGGTCTCACCTTGATTTTAAATTGTGTAGCTGGTAGCATAAAAATGATGCACTAGGAAACAGGAACTAAGGAAGTTCAAAATTACATACTGGGCCTTTACAGACAGGTGGTAAAAGCTCACGTTCTACTGCAGATGATATGTAACTTATTCTTCCCCTTCCAAATCTGTGTGGCAAGTCATAATGAGTAGTAAAATTTGCTACCACAACCCCCTCCACTGGTAAGATCATAAAACTCCCTGAAATTACACGGTGTCCATTTAAATGTTCCTCCAGGGGCTGCATGTAAGGTGGGGAGTTCAGTGGAGCAGTTGGCTCACTACAGCTTTCTGTGTCAGAGTAGAAAGTGATAAAATCAGTCTCCAGCAACTCTGAGCCATATTTTTTTTTACTCTAGTATTGCAGGCTATAACTTTGAGAGACCTATTTCACAAGAGCATTTTATAATGCTGTGGATAATTTAGAAAGTATAGCATGACAAGAAAAGTGTGTAACTGAGGGATGGTACTCCATATTCTGATTCTTCAGCTTAAAGGAATGATATTGCACATTACCTAACAGGTATCAGGTGTTAGTATCAAAAGCTGATATTCAAACAAAAAGCAAGCAAACAAAGTCCATTAGAAAAAAAAAATCCAGGAGATAAACACATTATCCCTTAAGAACAGGAATAAGCCTTTCTCATCATGTTAGAAGAAACAGCCATGAAATTGTTACTCATATTTAGGTCTCCAAAAATTATTTCAGCATTTCTTGCTGTTACAAAAGAAATTCAATTGAAAGCATAGTGTAGGGAAGATCCATGCATTACAGGCACTTAATTTGGTTAAAGAACACCCACAAAAAGGAAACTGTGGGTATTACCCAGTGTGTATGGCCAACATCCCACATCCAATGCCATCACTCAAGCCAGCAACTACCAGGAGCAGAAATCCAGGAAAGAATTTATCAGAAACAAAATCCCTGAGTCTTTGCAGCACCAAGCTGTGTGTCTGTGTGGAATGTGATAGCAGGAGGAGCTGAGGACCCACGAGGATTTGCTAGTCCTTAATTCCTATGATTGCTGGGCTCTTCTCTGCTCTGATTTTGAGCAATCAGCTTCTCTCTGTTTTAGTTTCCCCATATGTGTAATGGGGTTAATTGATGCTGTATCATAAGGGTATTGTGAAACTTAATTACTTAATATAAAGAGCTTTTACTTTTTTGGGATATGTTAAAGTGCAGGAGAGTAGATAATTATTCATGGTTTTGAAACTTTTAATGATTAGTTTACATTTTAAGGAATAAACCAGCAGATCTAAAGAGGGAAATGTTTGACCTACTATTTCTACTACACACTGTATAATGAGTCGCAGTGATAACAGAAATCTGGGAGTCTGTTAATGTAATTAAAACCACTGACTTTCTTCTAGGTGGGAGGTTTTTAAATGCAGCTGATGTCCTAAATGAAATTATGCTGCAACTTCATCATAGCTGCTGTACCACATCCAAAATTAGGAGAATAATTCTGCTTGTGAACATATTTTTCCCTGAACCCCTACACATTAACATGTCAGAATTTACTAGTATCCATTTGGAAAATCTTCAGCAGGGAACAAACTTCTGCCTTTGACAGTCTGAATACACCCAGAGGCTCTGGAGTTTTACCAGCACTGCAGTCCTTCATGGCAAGAAATAAGGGACTGTGTTGTGGAAGGTGTTGGCCCTCAGCACTGCAGTGTGGGTGACACAGTGAGGGAGGGAAGGGGGGGCCTAGGACTTGTTCTCTTATTATGTGTAAAGGAAAATATAAAACTACTTCTTTTACCTGCCCACTAAAAGTATTGCCATTCTCCTGCACTGCAATACAGGAGACTCCTCTGGGAGAGTCTGTGAGTGATGGACACCTCTGGGGCCAGGTGCGTCCCATGCTGCGCACAGATGAGTGCAGAGCTCCCTTGGGACGAAGCTGCACTGCCTCACTTGCTCCAAGACCATCAAATCTTGGTTGCACAATTTGGGAATATGGAACAGACACCAGCTGAGATGAGTGTGCAGTCAAGGGCTGCTCAGAGGAAAGGAGTTTTGAAACTCAAGCAGCAAAAATCACTCCCCCACCAGCTTAGTTACATCCCTTCTGCACAGTACCTGAGTAGCACAACATATGCAGCCAGATACTACTTTAGTGGAAATTTTTCTCTTTAATACCTTTTCCACCTCTGGGCTGCTCTCAGTCAGATGTAGACACCTTCCTGTTTACTGGGCAGTGCTCTTCAATTTTCTGAGAAACTTGACCTTAATGACTGTCCTGTATAAAGGAAGATGCATATTTATATCTTCAGAAGCAACAGGACAAACTAATTAAAATGTGAGAGGAAAATCTATTTAATTTTAAACAGCTTAGATACATTGATTTATGATATTTATGTAGTATTTTTTTATTAACAGCTATGAGGTCTTGCCACTTCTGTCTAACACTTTCCACCTGCACATCTCAGCATGTCTTGTTACTGTGAGTTAACTCAGCTTTGAGGCCAAGTTCTTGTGAGGTAAACAGAAACATTTGTCTGTACTGCCAAGTGTAAAAAATATATATTGAAGATCTTTATCCTGACTCTATCCTGGTTTATCCTAATAAATAATATCAAGGTGACCTAATAAACACCTTCCCTGAGCTAACTTACCTCCTGAGAGGCTGCACTTGTGCTAAATGTCTTTGTCATCACATTGCATCCTGTATCTTGCTCTGAGAGAAGTTTGCTGGGTGTTATCTTAAGAGGACTGGCACCATTCACACTTGTGCAATTATTGGTATCATGCCAAGTTTATTTCCCATAATTTTCACTCCAGAAAAACTCACACAAAGCCCAGCAGAGATGTTGGCCAACAATAATGTTGGTTTTGTCTGCAAGCCTTCTCAGAAGAAGAAAACTGTATAACCAGGGGTCAAGTTTTATCCAGAAAATGATGGGAACACCTGAGTGAGGTCTCCCTGAGCCTCCTCTCTTCCCCTGAATAATGTAAGTTTTTCCAAGAGTAATGGTGCTTTGGTGAAGGTTTCAGCAAGTTCAGCCAAGTTGTGCTGAGAGTACTTCCAGTCATGGAGTCCAACATCATCCAGTAATTTCCTGGATTTGTCTATTTATGTCAGCCCATCTGTTATCTCTCATCTCACACTGCACCTGGAAGCCATTTATGCAGGTGAAAATCACTTGGCTTTAGGTTTGAGTTCTGCACATGTAGGCACATTTTCTACCATGCCCCTGATACATTTAAATCATCTCTTTTCTCTCTGTCTGCTGGTCTTGGCATTGGATTCCCAAACTCAGGAGGAGGGATGGGAGCTTCTCACATGATCTTAGCAATAATTACAGACTTGGGCAGTCTTGGAGTCAGATTGAGTAGCCTGAGGTTGTAGTGCAAGTTTCCCTCCTAAGTAACCCTGGAAGGACTTCATTCCACAGGTCTGAAGGATGAATTTTAGGTTACAGTGATTCCTGCTATTAATTCTTAATTTCTTGCCACTGATAGTACAAAAAGCAAAAACAAAACAAAACAAACCTCAAAAAACAAAACCAAAACAAACAAAAAACCAAAACCAAACCAAAAACAAAACAGACCCAAAAAACCCAAACAAATTTGTTGCTTGCCCTTCCTGTGACCAAAATGAAACAGATCCCATCCTAAAAATTTTGATCAAGGCTAGTGAGTGCAACCAAAGGGCAGTGCTGATATGAGGTGGATCTGAGGAACCTCATCAATAGTCTCTGATAAGTATGTGGAAGTCAGGATTTGAGGTTTCCCCATGTGACGTTTCCAAAAATATCAAGGGTTAATTCCCTCTGTCTCAGGCAGTTGAAAGTAGTGTAATAGTGCCATTCAAACACTACTAAAGTATTACTAATGAAATAAAATTAGTAAATATTAAAAATGTATTATATTTGTGGGAGATGAAAAATCTGTGATACAAATAACCCAGGATTTCTGTGTTACTAGATATTACAATATTTGACTGAAATTGCACTCACCAGAGTTCAGAGGCTCAAGGCCTAAGTTGGAGGACACTACAAAGAATCTCTGACAGAATCCAAGGAAAGGCTGTGTGGCTCTGTACCAGTGTTACACACAGGAACCAAACAGTAAGGTTTAGATTTCTATAATGAATTTCTCTTTTGTGCATTAAAAACAGAAGGCTAGGAGGTTTTAAAATGTTTATTTTTCGTTGTTGAATTGAGTTTTAGGTTTTAATGAGATGAAACATTAAACTTTAGAATTTTTTTTTTATTTTCATTTCTAGTGATAGAAGTTTCTACAATACTAAAGAAGAGAAGAGGAGAAAAAGGAGTTTATACTATTGTTGAACTATGAAATGTGATTTCTATTTCCTACTGTCCAGCAGGCTCTCTCTCCAATGTTAGGCACTTAGATGCAGGTCTTCAATATCCCTCAAAGGCCTAATTTACATTGACTTTAATTGAATACTCCTGAGGAAACAGGTCCAAGTAAAGCCCAGCCTCAGTTTCTCACCTGCAAAAGAGACTTGAGCAGTAACTACAATTAGCATTGTGAGGGGTAAAGGTGGAAAATCCACACTGTGAGGATGTGGCAAAGCCATAAAAATGTTCATGCGATGCATTGCCTCTAAGTTGTGCAAAAAATTGGAGGTTTTCATGTTATGTCAAAGAGATTTAATGTAGAATACTGATCACTGTTTACATTGACAGTGCCTGGTTTTGGCAGCTGTTAGCTGCAACAGGAAATTGAATGACTACACACAATGAAGGAAACTCTTTGAATATCATCTGGAAGTGGTGTTTCATCCAGTTATTGCTGTCCTTTTGGGATAAAGAGGAAAGCCCATTTAAAATTTTCCTTTTTCATTTTTTTCTTTCTCTGGGTAAGCAGTTCTTTTCCCAGACTGAAGCGAAAGGTTTTCAATGTTTTTCTTCTTTTTAATTGTGAGCCAAGTGGAACCAATGGAAGTTATCAGGAACTTCACCTTCATTTACATAATTGCTATGTGGAATGGGAAATTGGCTTATGCAAGGAAGCTGAGACTCATTAGTGACAAGCATCTTGAGGAGAGGGAGGGCTCCCTGCATCTGTGTTCAGCTGAAGGTTGTAGGGGTGTCTGAGGAGATACATCCCTGTTAGGCAGCCAATTAATGAAAACTCCAGTGAATTGAACAGAATTGAGTGTTTGCCTGTTTCTCTGAGGTCACTTGCCTGGTGATTGCAAACAAAATCCTGATGCCTTGCCCAGCAAAAGAAGATGCTGAATAATGTTTGGGGAAGTGTGGGAAGAGGTACTTTGTTTTTTTACAGGGTGATAACTATAGATTAAATAAGTGCTTTTTAGTCTGAGTTGTGATGTAGAATTTACTCATGGGTAAAAAGGATAAAACCCTCTTCTTGTTCTTCAAGGTTTTAGGTCCATCAGCAGCTTAGGGAAAAGGGGGAGTGTAGACACATGAGGCAGGCAGCCCATTCCTGCGCAGGAGTTTAATTGCATTCACTTACACTTCTTGATTCAGATGGCTCCTCCAACACGAGAGACAGGGTAAAACACTGTGTTGGTGCTGATTTTGTACAAATGAGAAATGATCGAATCCTGTTTTGCCAAAAAAGTTCAGGAAGGAGCAATGCCTCTATGGGGATTAGTCATAGCATACTTTATACTCCACTGAAAAGTTTATTCTCCACTGACCCAAACCTCACATTTAAGGGACTGATTTTGATATCACCCCCATCCTTGCCAGTGTAATTCAGCAGAGGCCAAAGGGACCTCAGAAGCATTTTTGATTTAAAAGTTCATTAACTGGACTTTTAAATCAAAGTGAAAAGATAAAGGATTAGTAACAGCTGTGGCTGGATGGGTTGATCAAAGTGTCTCCTCTTTTCCACCAGATCCTTGTTGTTGCAAGTTTTGAGACAATCTGAGTGCAAGATAGCCCTTAATATACAACTGCTTCTGAAAGGGAACAGCATGAAGGGAAAAGCCATTCTCAGTTAGGAAGAGTTCAGCCTAACCAAACATCTTCGATAATTATAGCAGGAAAGAAACACACCTATTCTAGTAGGCAGTTTTTGTTTTCTCAGCTCTGCAGGCTTGAGTGGGAAATCATCCCTTTTTGGTACATTTTGAGAGAGTTCCCAGAAGTGTCCCAGTGGCAAATGACTCAAGAGTGTTCTCAAGCAGGAAAGGCACAGCTGCACTGAAGAAAGAGTTGCCATTCTTGCACGAGTTCTCTTCAGAGGTGCTGACCCAGCTTTGCATTAAATCTTCTTGAAAGTGGTGCACTTGCAGTTCTTGCCTGACAGAGTATTTTCTCAAAAAGACATCCAAGTCCATATGAAAAGTATGAAAGAAAACCAGTTGAATTTGAGT